>NC_090372.1:68352363-68969517 GCF_036365525.1 Heterodontus francisci | reverse complement strand
AAAAGAAAATCTGGGAGACAGGCAGTTACAGTAGGTAAAGGCTGCATCCATAATTATCACAAATAGCTTGCCATCACCACCTGCTTTCAGACTAAAGAACTAGCAATGAAAATTATTGTGGATCTTTCATTCATGCTAAAGCATGAATTCTCTCTTAATACCAAAACTACATGTTCCCACGATAGATGATTAAAGAGGTTGTGGTACAATTAGTGCCTAACTTTTAAAAAAACAAGGCGTGCTGCAACCATATTCTATCACATATGAAAAAACCTCTTTAATATTGCACAATCAGTATCATATTTTTGCGTCATAGAATCATTGAATGATTCATTGAATGAATCATTGAATGATCATTTGTCCTATCATGCCTGCACCTAGTCTTTGAAAGAGAGCCTGCCCTTCCCCACAAACCTGCAAAATGTCCTTTTTCAAGTTTTTATCCAATTTCCTTTTGAAAGTTATTGTTGAATCTGCTTCCACCAAGCTTTTAGGCAAAACATTCCAGATCATAACAACACACTGCATATTTTTTTATCTGCATGCCACCTATGGCTCTTTTGCCATTTATCTTAAATCTGTGACCTTTGGTTATAAACTCTTCTGCCACTAGAAACAGTTTCTCCTTATTCACTCTTTCAAAAACCTTCATGATTTTGAACACCTCTATTAAATCTCCTTTTAACCTTCTTTACTTGAAGGAAAATAACCTCAGCCCGCTCTCTCCGCTTAACTGAAGTTCTGTATTCCTGGTACCATTCTAGTAAATCACTTTTGTATCATTTCTAAGGCTTTTTTATTATTTGTTCTTGGGATGTGGGCATCGCTGGCAGCATTTGTTTCCCATCCCTAAGTGCCCTTGAGAAGATGGCAGTGAGCCGCCTTCTTGAACCACTGTAGTCCATGTGGTGTAAGTGCACCCATAGTGCTGTTAGGGAGGGAGTTCCAGGATTTTGATCCAGCGACAGTCAAGGAACAGCAATATAGTTCCAAGTCAGGATGGTAAGTGCTTTGGAGGGGAACATCCAGGTGGTGGTGTTCTCA
Organism: Heterodontus francisci; assembly: GCF_036365525.1. Lineage (NCBI taxonomy): Eukaryota > Metazoa > Chordata > Chondrichthyes > Heterodontiformes > Heterodontidae > Heterodontus > Heterodontus francisci. The sequence goes on along the minus strand of NC_090372.1, from coordinate 68,968,473 downwards.
TGTGTCTGTTGCCCTTGCCCTTCTAGGTGGCAAAGGTCATGAGTTTGGAAGGTGCTGTTGAAAGAGCCTTGGTAAGTTGCTGAGTACATCTTGTAGATGGTACACACTGTTGCCACTGTGTGCCAAGGGTGGAGGGAGTGAATGTAGTGTATAGTATTGAACTGGCAGAGCTACTGTATTGTGATAGCTAAGCATTTGCATACTACTATACTGCCTCTCTGCTGCCCTCTCTATTGGGGAGGTGTAAATAAAAGTTCCACAATGGCTGGTTACAGTTAGACCTCATGGAGCCTTACTCAGTGAATGCACAACAGAAAGATGGTGACAAGGATGGGATTGATTTTTTTTTTACATTCATTCAAGAGATTACAACCTGAAGAACTTTGTGACACACCTTTTGGAACTCCCAAAGTCGATTTTGAGGAAGTTTGGGTGATTTGAAAGATTGCTCAGGTTGTGTCTACAGCAGGTTACATAATTGAAAAAAATGGCACTGAAGACATACTTCGGAACAATGGAGATTTCAACCCTAACAAAGAGGATTGGTGTAATTATGAATGAAGGTTCCACATTTAGCTGCATGCTAATAAAATAGGGGATGAAGATAAAGTGAATGTTTTCCTCATGGGGCCAGATGCTTTTGATGTGGTGTTTAACCAAAGTTGCCCGTGAGACGCTAGTACTTTGGACTGAAATTAATGAGATTCTGGACTCATATTATGGCACAACTAAGAATAAAATAGCACTTCGAGATGCATTTCGTGGAAGAGAGTAGTTGCTAAGTGAGTCTAATGCAGATTATATTCTTGAATTAAAGAAACTCTCTCGTCACTGTGGCTATGGCACGAACTTAGACGTCAACCTTAGAGACACGTTAATTGGAGGTCTAAAGAACAGTAAAATCCAGGCTTAGCTTTTGAGTAAAGGCAATAAGCTGACATGGAAAGAGGCCTGCGATGAGGTCACAGCATGGAAATGACAGGAAGAGATAGTTGCAGATTGCGAGTAAGTTCTTTTCCTGAGCTGGCAGGGGAGGTTCACCAGATTTCAGCAGAAATCATGTTATGGCAGCCAAGTTCACAGACTCAGTCAGAAATTTAGATGCTACCATTGCCATGGTAGCCACCAACCATCTAAATGCCCACATTTCCAGTCAAAGTGCTATCCCTGTGGGAAAGTCATTCATATCCAGGCCGCATGCAGGAGTACAGGAAACAGTAATGCTCCAGGTCATGGTAAAGCTCCAGGTCGCAGCAATGCACCAGGCCGAGGTCAGAGTAGACTTAAAGCTAGTTTAGGAGTCTGGAAGTCCTCGAATGTGCACATGATTGATATGGAAACAGAAGCTGATGTTATCGAGCAGGAAGATCAAGAGTTGTACTCAGTCAGAGAACAAGAAAAACAGCACATGGAAGATGAGAGGAAAAAGGACTGAAGATATAATTCCAGTGCTCACAGTAAAAATGAAAGTCAGAGATTCACAACTTGCCTTCTTGCTAACCAGCAGCAGCAGTGTATGTTAACTCAGAAGGAGATTACAATAGGTCCCTAAGTCACATTCCCTTACACAAAACTAGTTATTCCAATAATATTATTCGGTGAATTTAGTGTTAGGGTTGAATATGATGATACATTCTATTACTTGCTTTGGTAGTAGTAGGAGGGAACAAAGTCTCCCCAATGGGGACATAGGAGCAGGAGTAGGCCATTCAGTCCATCGAGTCTGCTCCGCCATTCAATACGATCATGGCTGATCATCCACTTCAATGCCTTTTCCCCACACTATACCCATATCCCTTTATATCATTGCTGTTAAGAAATCTGTCAATTTCTGCTTTATGACTGAGCTTCCACAGCTCTCAGAGGTACAGAATTCCAAAGATTCACAACCCTTGGAGTAAAGAAATGTTTCCTCATCTCAGTCCTAAGTGGCTTCCCCCTTATTTTGAAATTGTGTCCCCTGGTTCTAATTGCAATTGGCTTAAGAAAATACAGTTAAACTGGGCCAAGTTATTTACAGTAGGGGTCAGTAAGAGTACATCTAACATTGAGGAAGTGAAGACTGGTTCAATTTTAGCCAATGAGTTATCTGTGAATTACTTTACATACACAAATGACATGCCAGTGCCTGCCAGAGTAATTTCTGAAGAAACTCACAAGGATGTGGTGCTCAGTAAAGTATTGCATTATGTAATGATGAGAAATTGCAGGAGTATTTCACACATAGAAAGGAACTGTGTAGATCAAAGCTGTCTCCTATGGGTTTAAGAGTCATTATTCCACCAAGATTTAGGGGGAGATTGTTAGAGGAATTTCATCAAGAGCACACAGGGACAGTCTGTATGAAAGCAGTAGCAAGAAGCTATTTTTGGTATCCAAAGGTAGATAGAGATATTGAAGAGTTGATGAAAAGTTGTGAAGTGTGTCTCAGAACTAGAAATGATTCTACCAAGGTTCCTTTCATTCCATGGTCAAACACAAGAAAACCACAGGAATGAGTACATGTTGATTTCTTTTAAGTGGAAGGGAAAGAGTATTTTGTTTTGATCAGAAGCTATAGCAAGTGGATAAATGTTGAGTCTATGACGAATACCACAAATGCCAGAACTATTGAGGTTATGAGGAGTTGGTTTGCAATTTATGAGCTGTCAGAAGTGTTGGTGTCAGATAATGGTCCACAGTTTACATCAGCAGAGTTTTAAATATTTCTGAGTAAGAATGGAATGAAACACACTCTAATACCACTATATCACCCAGCATCGAAGGGTCCTGCAGAAGGAAGTGTACAAATTGTGAAGAGGTCTTTGCAGAAGTATTTACTAGGTGACAAGCTGGGCAGTAATTTAACAATGTTTCTCTTCAACACAGGCTAGACAATTTTCTGTACTCTTACAAAATAACCCCACAGTCTACAACAGGGTGCTGACCTTTCAAGTTAGTGTTTAAACACGCTCCTAGAACAAGATTTATTTGCTTAAGCTTGATGTCAATAGCAAAGTAAGAGAAAAGTAAGGCAGCCTGAAGATGAGTCATGATATTTGAGGCATGAAACTTGGAGAGTTCAGTTCTGGTCAGAAGGTCATGGTGAAAAACAACCGAGGTGATAAGGAGAAATATGTGTTTGGAGTCCTTGTCAAAAGCACAGGTGCATTCACATATCCAGTGAAGATTAGAGAGAGACTCCATCAGTGCCATGTAGATTATTAGCTTGACTGAGAAAATTTGAAAGGGAGAGCATGAGAAACCTCCTATAGTCCAAGTTCCTACAGTTCCAAGAGAAAGTCAGAATGACAGTGAAAGTCACAAAGAAACTGAAAGTTTGCTGGTATCACAGAATCCACCGGGTCTTTGATTATGACTAATCAATCAATTTCACAGTCCCAACCATTAAGTGGATTAGGTAGTCAAAGTTCAGGGTCTGAGATTTTGGGAAAGCAGGGCCAAGCTAATGGAAATGGAAGAAGATTCCCAGACAAAAAGAGCAAAAAGGCCAAACAGTGACTTTCACTGTTAATTGCAGACATGTTGGATAAAAGAAGAAATAAAGTTGTTCTTTTATTACCTCTTGTCAGATGATGATATTTTTGTTAAAGACATACTGGTGTTCAGGAAAAACAATTTTTTTACATGCAAATTACTCTGGAAATATTGGTTATATATGTTTTAGTTGTGATTATAGTAACACAGTTTACAGAAAAGAATGCAACCCAACTTGTTAGATTTCAGGGTATTGTTATTGTATTCTGGGAAATTATGCTCATGTACCATTTTTCAATTTACTGTATAAGTTGTTTTTTTAAATGGCTGAGCTAGTGTATTGTGAGAGCTAAGCACTCCTATATAGATTCTCTGCTGCCTCTCTGTTGGGAGGTATAAATAAAAGTTCCACAATAGCTGCTTACAGTAAGATACAAGAACACGGAGCAGAAGTAGACCATATGGCCCATTGAGCCTGCTCCACCATTCAATACGATCATGGCTGATCTTGGGCTTCAATTCCACTTTCCTGCCTGCTCCCCATATCCCTTGATTCCCTGCGAGACCAATAATCTATCTATCCCAGCCTTAAATGTGTTCAATGATGGAGCATCCACAACCCTCTGAGGTAGAGCATTCCAAAGATTCAGAACCCTTTGAGTGAAGTAATTTCTCCTCATCTCAGTCCTGAATGATTGACCCCTTATCCTGAGACTGTGTCCCCATGTTCTAGATTCCCTGCCCAGTGGGAACAATCTCTCAGCTTCAATGCTATCAAGCCCTTCCTGAATCTTGTATGTCTCAATTAGATCGCCTCTCATTCTTCTAAACTCCAGGGAATATAGGCACAGTTTACACAGCCTCTCATCATAGGACAACCCCCTCATCCCAGGGACCAATTTAGTAAAAGTTCACTGCACTGCCTCCAGTGCAAGTATATCCTTTCTTAAATGTGGAGACCAAAACTGCAGACAGTATTCGAGGTGCGGTCTCACCAAAGCCCTGTACAATTTTAGTAAGACTTCTTTATTCCTGTACTCCAATCCCCTTACAATAAAGGCCAACATGCCATTTGCCTTCCTAATAGCCTGCTGCACCTGCATGTTAACTTTGTGTGCTCCTTGTACAAGTACCCCCAAGTCTCTCTGAACATCAACACTTACCAGTTTCACACCTTTTAAAAAATATTCTGCTTTTCCACTTTTACGACCAAAATGAGCAACTTCACATTTCCCTACATTATACTCCATTTGTCATCTTGTTGCCCACTCACTTAACCTGTCTATATCTCTTTGCAGCCTCTTTACATTCTCCCTGTAGCTTACCTTTCCACCGAGCTTTGTATCATCAGCAAACTTAGATACATTACTCTCTGTCTCTTCATCCAAGTCATTAATATAGTGTTACGACCAGGTGAGAAAGAGGTCTAGGATTCCCTTAGCCTTCACCTGGTCTTACCATAACAGGGTTTTATTTTTAAACACACCTTGTTTTTACCTCCCCCTTGGTGAATCCTTGTTCAACGCTTTCCAATTATAAGGCATAGAAACAAGCACAAACAGGCTTTGTTAGGTTTAAAGAATAAAGGTGAAACTCTAATTTGGTTGACACCTACGGATAAACGACGTGCCCATACTAACTAGCATGCATACGCAATACACACATGCAAATAGAAACAGAAAAGAGCAGAAGAAAAATTAAAGTGGAAAGGGTTGAGGCAATATCTGAAGAGTTGTTACGGTTCTTCGAGCTCACTGTAGAGTCCTTGATTGTCGGTGAATCTTGCTTTTCGTTGGAGCCCAGTATTCTTCTTAAACCTTGCTCACTGTAGGAAACTTTTCTCTCTTGGGGTTCATGTGTCTTCAGGCGGTTTTTGGAGTTCCGTGAGAAAGAGATGGGAGCAGACAGGAGAGCTTGTAGCAAGCCAGCCAGCAGAGGTCTTTTCAATCCAGGAGCAAAGAGCTTTCTGCAAGGCGTTCCGTTAAAAACAAAACTGTACAATTTAGAAAAAACCCAGACAGCCAAGTAGGTTAGTCATGTGACTAACTGGTTTGACCAAGTCTGTTTGTGGATTGTATTGGAGCAGGGGATAGCTCCTTTGTTCCAACACTGTCTGTTAATATGCAAATATCTTTCCAGCCAGGGGCCTGGCAATGCCTTGTAACAGGCTTTCTCTTCTTCCCAGCAACAATTTGAAATTTAATGTCCATGTGGCGAAATTAATATGCCTCATCCTTGGCAGGTGGAGGCCTGCATGACAATAGGTTGTAAATAGCTGAGGCCCCAGCACTGATCCTTGCGGCACCCCACTATTCACTACCTACCATCTTGAAAATGCTCCTTTTATGCTCACTCTCTGCTTCCTGTCTGTTAACCAATTCTCTATCCATTCTAATATATTACCCCCAACACCATGAGCCCTTATCTTGCCTATTAATCTTTTATGTGGCACCTTATCGAATGCCTTTTGAAAATCCAGGTATACGACATCTACTGGTTACCCTTTATCTACCCTACTAGTTCTTTTCTTTTGGGCCTCCTTATCTCGAGAGACAATGGATACGCGCCTGGAGGTGGTCAGTGGTTTGTTACATCCTACTAGTTACATCCTCAAAAAACTCTCATAATTTTGTCAAACAGGATCTTCCTTTAGTAAAACCGTGCTGACTTGTTCTAATCATACTGTGCGTTTCCAAGTGCAATGTTAAGACTTCCTTAATAATAGTTTTCAGCATCTTCCCAGCGATTGATGTTAGGCTAACTGGTCTGTAGTTACCAGTTTTCTCTCTACCTCCTTTCTTGAAAAGCAGCATAACATTAGCCAACTTCCAATCTGATGGGGCCATTCCTTAATCTAAGGAATTCTGGAAAATCATACCCAATGCATCCAATATCTCTGCAGATATCTCTTTTAGAACCCTAGGATGTAGGCCACCTGGTCCCGGGGACTTGTCAGATTTTAGTCCCTCAAATTTCTCCAATACTTTTTCTCGACTGATATCAATATCCTTAATTTTCTCACTCTTTTTAGCCCCTAGGTTACTGCCTATTTCTGGTATGGAACTTGTGTCTTCTACTGTGAAGACAGACACAATATATTTGTTCAATGCCCCTGCCATTTCCTCATTCCCCATGATGATTTCTCCTGTCTCTGCCTCTAAGGGACCAACTTTAGCTACTCTTTTCCTTTTTATGTACTTATAAAAGCTCTTACAATCTGTTTTTATATTGCTGGCTAGTTTACTCTCATATTCTTTTTTTCCCCTTTTTATCAACTTTTTAGTGGCCCTTTGCTGGTTTCTAAAACACGCCCAATCCTCAGACCTGTGACTATTTTCTGCAACATTGTAAGCCTCTCCTTTCAGTCTAATACTCTCCTTAACTTCCTGAGTGAGCCACAGATGGGTCTTTCTGGACGAGGTTTTGTGTTTGAACGGAATATACTTTTGTTGAACCCTTTGAATTGTTTCTTTAAATGTCTCCCACTGTTTATTTACCGCCATACCTTCCAGTCCATTTACCCAATAAACCTTAGCCAGTTCTCCCCTCATACCTTCGTAATTGGCTTTGTTTAAGTTTAAGGTTCTTGTTTGTGATTGAAATATGTCACTTTCAAACTTCACATGAAATTCAATGGTATTATGATCACTATTTCCCAGTGGATCTTTTACTATGACATTGCTTATTAATCCTGCTTCATTACACAACATGAGATCTAAGATAGCTTTATCCCTAGTTGGTTCTACAACATATTGCTCCAAGAAATTGTCACAAAAGCATTCTACAAATTCATCTTTTAGACTACTATTGCCAATTTGATTGTCCCAGCCTATATTCAGATTAAAGTCCCCCACAATTAATACATTACCTTTTTTACATGCTCCAATAATTTCCCGTTTAATGTTCTATCCAATAATATAACTGCTGTTAGGGGGCCTGTAAATTACTCCCACCAGTGTTTTCTGACTCCTGCTATTCCTAATTTCCACCCAAACTCCATGATCTTCTGAGGCCAGATCCCATCTTATTACTGTCCTTATGTCATCCTTTACTATCAGGTCTACCCCTCCTCCTTTGCCATTCTGTCTGTCTGTCCGAAATATTGTGTACCCTGGAATATTTACTTCTCAACCTTGATTTCCTTGCAACCATATCTCGGTAATGGCAATTAGATCTAGATCATTTAAGTCTTTTTGTGCCACTAGTTCATCTATCTTATTACAGATACTTCATGCATTCAGATAAAGGAACTTCAATTTCATTTTTGTACCTCTATTCCCTGCAATGACTTTATTTGTCAATGTACAATTTTTGTTTCACTCTCTGTCCCTTCCTGTCCCATTCTGCTGGGAGTTACCCACATCACTATCCTGCTCCGATGCCATGACCTCTCTCTTTGTATTTCTAAATTTCCCTTTACCCAAACCCCCCCCCGCCTCCCCGCCCCTCCCCCCCCCAGTTAGTTTAAAGCCCTGTCCACAGCCGAGTTATGCGATTGGCCAAGATACTGGTTCCAGCCCGGTTCAAGTGAAGCCCATCCCAACAGAATAGCTCCCATTTCCCTGAGTACTGAAGCCAGTGCCCCAAGAATAAAAACCCCTTCTTCCCACACCACTCTTTGAGCCGCACATTTAGTTCTCTAATCTGCTTGATCCTATGCCAATTTGCGCGTGGCTCAGCTCAGGTAACAATCCGGAGATGATTACCTTTGATGTTCTGCATTTTAGTTTGGATCCTAACTCCTCAAATTCTCTAAGCAGAACATAATTTCTGGTTCTACCTATGTCATTGGTTCCTACATAGACCACAACAACTGGATCCTCCCCCTGCCACTCCAGGTTCCTCTCCAGCCGCAAGGAGATGTCCTTAACCCTGGCACCAGGCAGGCAACACAGCTGTCGGAACTCCTGATCACGGCTACAGAGAACAGTATCTATCCCCCTGACTATACTGTCTCCTATCACTACCACATTCTTCTTCACTCCCCCCACTGGAATGGCATCTTTCACCATGGTGCCACCATCAGTCCACTCATCCACCTTGCAGTCCTTCGCTTCATCCACACAGGTTGCAAGGGCATCGTACCTGTTGGACAATGTCAGAGGCTGAGGCTCCTCCATCAATACATGCTGATTCCCCCTACCTGCCTCACTTGCAGTCACACTCTCCTGTCTCTGACCATTGGCCATCTCTAATGTTCTCCCTACTCTAAGGAGTGTGACTGCCTCCTGGAACAAAGTGTCCAGGTAACTCTCCCCCTCCCTGATGCTCCATAATGTCTGAAACTCAGTCTTCAGCTCAGCAATTCTGAGCTGAAGCCATGCAGGCTGCAGACTCTTACTGCAAACAGGGTTGTCTGGGATTGCAGTGCATCCCATAGATTGCCACATGCTGCAGTTGCAGCACATCACCGGCCCTGCCATTTCTGTACGATCTTTTTTTAGTCAATTAGTTAATAATTCAAGCTGAAGTAATGGAAAGTTGCACTCACCTAGCTTGGAGTCGGAGGAAGAAGACTCACCAACTGCTGGAAGCTGGAAAAGATAGGAAAAGGAACGCATCTTTCCCCCTCTGCACCGAATTCCCACGTGCACCAAATTTACAAGTTCACTCTAGCACATGTTTCACTCAGGCAACTGTATCTTCTCAACTGCGTTCGGCTAAGAAACTGGTGTGCTTTATATAAGGATTCTGATGACTCACTAGTTAGCTCAGCTTTCTGCTACAACAGTTTACACATTTTGAACCAAACTACTTCCAACAGATTGATAGATGACTGCCACTGCTGGCTGCTTCTTGTTTAACAAGGCTATTTAACTAACCAACAGATTTAAAGCCTGACTCTTAATCTAAAATTTAACCTGGACAAAAACTTACCAGAACTTACCACATGAACCATACATGTCGACTTACTCAGTGAATACACAATAGTGAATGTTTCAGGTGGTGGATAGGGTGCCGATCAAGCAGGCTGCTTTGTCTCGGTTGCTGTCGAGGGTTGGAGTTGCACTCAGCCAGGCAAGTAGAGAATATACCATTGCACTCCTGACTTGTGCCTTGTAGATGGTGGACAAGCTCTGGGGAGTCAGTAGATGAATTACTCGCTGCAGAATTCCTGACCTCTGATGTGCCACTGTATCCACAGTATTCATATGGCTGGTCCAGTGAGGGTAATTTTTTTTATTTGTTCATGGGATACTGCATTGCTGGCTTGGCTAGCATTTATTGCCCATCCCTAATTGCCCTTGAGAAGGTGATGGTGAGCTGCCTTCTTGAACTGCTGCAATCCTTGGGCTGCACGTTCACCTACAGTGCTGTGAGGAAGGGAGTTCCAGGATTTTGACCCAGCGACAGTGAAGGAATGGCGATATAGTACAAAGTCAGGATGGTATGTGGCTTGGAGGGGAACTTGCAGGTGGTGGTGTTCCCATGCAGCCGCTTCCCTTGTCCTTCTAGGTGATAGAGGTTGCAGGTTTGGAAGTTGCTGTCTAAGGAGCCTTGGTGCATTGCTGCAGAGCATCTTGTAGATAGTACACACTGCTGCCACTGTGCATCGGTGGTGGAGGGAGTGAATGTTTGTGGATGGGGTGCCAATCAAGCGGGTAGCTTTGTCCTGGATGGGGTTGAGCCTCTTGACTGTTGTTGGAGCTGCACCCATCCAGGCAAGTGGAGAATATTCCATCACACACCTGACTTGTGCCTTGTAGATGGTGGACAGGCTTTGGGGAGTCAGGAGGTGAATTACTCACTGCATGATTCCTAGCATCTGACATGTTCCTGTCACCATAGTATTTATGTGACTACTCCAGTTCAGTTTCTGGTCAATGGTAATCCCCAGAATGTTTATAGTGAGGGATTCAGCAATCATAATGCCATTGAATGTCAAGGGAAGATGGTTAGATTCTCTCTTATTTGAGGTAGTCATTGCCTGACACTTGTATGGCACGAATGTTACTTGCCACTTATCAACGCAAGCCTGGATATTGTCCAGGTCTTGTTGCATTTCTACACGGACTGCTTCAGTATCTGAGTCGTCGCGAATGGTGCTGAACATTCTGCAATCATCAGCGAACATCCCCACTTCTGACCTTATGATGGAAGGAAGGCCATTGATGATGCAGCTGAAGATGGTTGGGCCTACCGTCGATGATCAAGGTGAGATGATTAGATTCTCTCTTTTTGGAGATGGTCATTGCCTGGCACTTGCATGGTGTGAATGTCACTTGCCACTTATCAGTCCAATCTTGAATGTTGTCCAGGTCTTGCTGCATGTGGGCACGGACTGCTTTGACATTGCTTCTAAAATATGGTACCCAGAATGGTACAAGATTTATAAAGGTTTAGCATAAACATTTTGCTGTAATACTCTATGGAGGCAATTGTAACCCAAAAAAAGGACAAATTGGGTGGGGTGGGAGGTTAAAGTCTTAAAAATTAACATCATGACCCAAACTCGCCCCATTCCAGCTTTAACTGAGGCCGGAAGATGATGCCAACCTGACCGCTCCAAGGAGACCTGTTGGCACTTTAGATATGATAACGAGGCTGCGAGCCTCACTGTTATTCTACTTTTCAACTTTGACTATGGATGACTGGTTTTCCTGAGCCTCGGCAAACCCAGCAGCTACATCTAGGCGAGGGTTGCCAGATCCAGAAGCTGTGTGCCTTTACATCTACCTGTTGAACCCAGATGCCTGCCCGGGCAACCTCCGCAATGGGATACCCAACCACCACCACCACTCCCTCAACAACCTTCCCTACGAGACCTCCAATACCCTCACACCCCTCCAGACCTCTGATTCCCTTCCCAGGCCTCCAACCGTCCCCCCACTGAGGCTTCCCTCCCACTCACCTCCGGGGATCTCCCACCACTAATCAACCCCCAATCGAACCCCCTCCCTTCCCCCGAATGACCCTCCTCACCCCCAAGTGACTCCCCTTCGCCCTGCCGAGATTGGCCACCTTTCCCGCCACAATCTGCCCACCTTCTTCTGCCCTGATTGACCGCAACCCCCATGTGATCGTACCCCACATCCCCAACCCTGACACAGATCTACCTTCCTACGGCTTCCACCAAACTGTTCCCTGTCTGATTGGAAGCCACGCCTGTCAATCAGGCTGGCTTCTGGGTGAGGAACTGATCAGTCACAGCAGATTCCCTATGCCATCCGCTCCTGGGGGTCAACGAAGTTAAAATTAAGGCTTATGGCCAGACATTTCTTAAGGGCAGGATGTCCCACCACTGGGATGGAAAGTGGGGCCCAATATTATGCGGGCAGGTGGTGGGACCCTGGCTCCATTTTACCGGCGCAAGCCGCCATCAGGACTACATCCAATTGAGGACGGCGGCCCACCCTCCCCCCCCAGAGCTGCCCGGTCCAATCAGAGGAAGAAGAGGGTGCCTCCATGCTGAGGTGCCATCAAAGGTAAAGTTAATTTTTTTATTTGCTGTGCTGGGGACAGGCAGGGAGGCAGGCCCCAGCAACCCTCCAGCAGCTGCACTGTAGCTGCGGTGACAGCCATTGCTGGTTGGTGGCCCCTCTCTAGTCCATGGAGCGGCCATAAAGGAGGCACCGCCCCCCAAGGAACCCATTGAGAGGCCAGCAGGGTTTACCTAGTAGTCTCTGCATATGACGGCGGCTCCTCCCACCACCAGTAAACCGGCGGAGGGGTGGGGGGGGGTGGTGCAGGTGGTCCTTAATTGGCCACTTAATTGGTTTAATTTACTGCATATCTCTAGTCAGTGGGCAGTCATGCCACTGAGGTTCTGCTGCTGGTAATATCCCAAGGCGGCAGGAACATGTTAGGTTCCATTCTCAACGCCTTCTGCCACCATTTCTGAGGCCTCCCGCCTCCCAGCCCATGTCCAGAGGGCTTGTAAAATCCTGCCCTATGTCTCTGTTTATGAAGCCAAGGACAATGCATGCTTTTTTCACAGCCTTCTGAAATTGGCTTGCCACTTTCAAAGATATGTGTACGTTCATCCGAGGTCTCTTTGTTCCTGCACATTTAAAATGTTACCATTTAGTTTATATATTGTTTCTCCTCATTACTCCTAGCAAAATGCATCATTCCACACTTCTCTGCATTAAATTACACTTGCCATGTGACTGACCATTTCACCAGTCTCTCTATGTCCTGAAGTCTGTTACTATCTCTCCCATTGTTTACTACTTTTCTGAGTTTCATATCATCAGTAAACTTTGAAATTATGCCTTGTATATCCAAATTTTTAATACATGTATTTAAAAGAGCGGTGGTCCTAATACCAATCCCTGGGAAAGACAGCTGTATACTCCCTCCAGTCTGAAAATCAATTGTTTACCACTATTCTCTGCTTTTTTTCCTCCAAGTTAATTTTGTATCCATGCTGCCTCTGCCTTTTAATTGCATGGGCTTCAATTTTGCTAACAAGGCTATTGTCATACCAATGTGCTATGTCGAATAATAATTTTTTAATCCACTGACTGGAGACCTGAATTTATTTCTTTTAAAAGAAATTAAAAAGGAACAGATAGAAGGTGGCTTTTCTAGCAGCTTAATTTGCAACACTGTAGCTTACATATCAAGGCCTGCGAGGTGGAGATGAAGTGTCTGCCCTGTTCCAGCAAGAACCAAGACCTGGGAAATTCAAGGGAACTGCCTGTTCCCATTAGCAAGGCATCAAGACTATCACTTGAACAATGGGACCCTGGTTGTGAGAAAGGAATCCCCAGACATGGGCTGTTTTAGTTGCAAGAAGAAATACGCTGCTAACTACCATGTTTGAATCACTGCGTGACTGTCATGTAAGAAGTCCTCCACCACCCCCCGCCCCTCCCCCCCACCCCAACCCCCATTTATATGTTTTTAAGATGGTGTTTCTCTGCAGCAGGCTGATAAGCATCTGGACTCTGATAAGTGCAGACTCAAGTGGGAGTCCCTCATTTCTCTCTCTCTCCATTCCAGCTTGCAGACTTCTAACCCTGCCTGCTAACTGACCACCTCTGCATACTCCGGCTGCAACCAGAGACCCCTTGAAGGACATCATCTGCATCGCTATCTCCAAGTGACCCACCGAATCAGCCATCTATCTCTTCAAACTATAAAACTTCAGGACCATCGAATTCAGCTAGAAGCCAGTCGAATCACCAAACTCCACAGACTGTATACCCCTTTTATCTCTGGACTAACTCGACAAGTCTACCCTTCCCCACTCTGTAACCTATTTGTGTGTGTGTGAATCTCGAGTGTGTGTCTGAAAGTTGGAACGTAGTTTAATATTTTACTTAGATTGGTTTAAGTACAATAAAGATAACCGTTTTCTTTTTTAAACCGAGGAAAACCTGTCCAATTGGTTCTTTTTCTGATCATAGTATGTAAATAAGCATACACTCATTGAATTGGCAAGTACATCCACTTGAAAAACGAATTAAACTTGTTGCAGTCAAACAAGGAGAGGGAAAAGAGGGAAGCCTTTCAACCCCTCCTCACCTGATCATAACAGTATTTTATTAAAAGCCTTTTGGAAGTTCATATACACATTTGTTATTTTATCAAAGAGCTCAATCAAGTCAGTCAAACATGATTTGACTGAAGCAAATCCATGCTGGCTGTTATTTATTACCCCAGAATTTTCCAAGTGTCAATTAATTTAGTCTTGGATTATTGTCACTAAAAGTTTCTCCAACATCGACACCAGGCTGACTATCCTGTAGTTTCCTGATTTATCCCTCTCCCTTTCTTTGAATTAGAGTGTAATACTTACAATCCTCCGGTCTTCTGACAATGCTCCTATATCTAAGAAGGACTGGAAGATTGTGGCTAGAGCTTCTACTATCTCCACCCTTACTTCACTCAGCAACCTAGGATGCATCCCATCCAACCAGGTAATTTTTCTGCCTTAAGGAATGATGAATTTTCATTTATTTTTTCCTATCCAATTTCTCTACCATCTCCTCATTTACTGTGACATTGGCAGCATCCTCTTCTCTCATGAAAACAGATGTAAGGTACTCATTCAGTACCTCAGCTATATCCACTGATTCCACCAGAAAATCTTTTTGATCCCTAACTGGCCTCAGCCTTCCTCTGACTACCTTTTTACTATTATGATTGTATCTATTTTGTGGAAGGTTTCAGATTCAAACCTGGGAGCGATTACTTGCAAAGAGTATCAATCCTTCTGCGTGTTACGCACCCATGTTGGGGAGCCTGAAGACTGTCTGGGAATGTGAAGTCGGTGTTGATGACTAGACTGCACATGCACCTAGACTCTGGACAGCCAACTCAAGAGGAAACCATAAGTGGTGCCTGCTGAAGTACATTATTTATCAAGTCTGGAGCTTGCAGCTGGAAGCTGCTTGTTTTCCACCTTAGGTGGGTACGTGTATGCACTGGTAGGAGTACTCCTTGCGGTGGAAGGGCTTCTCCACCATGTGGACACACCAGGGCTCACACAGGGCACCTGACTCAGTGAAGCCCTTCGCGCAGGTCGACAGTGGAAGGAAAGGTTTCTTGCCCATGTGGCTGCATTGGCGGCCAGTCAGGCTGTAGTGGTGGGCAGAGAAAGATCTTGCCACACATGCCGGACCTGAAGCTTGCTGCTGTGGCTGCACCTGTGCCTCACCAAATTGTTGGATTTTTATGAATGTTTCTCCTTTAAAGTTATATCCTTGGCCTTGGTCCCTTCATTGTGGATTAAATACATTTTATCGCTTCTAGAAGAAAAAAAGAATAAAATTCCAAAGAAGTAAATAATCCACTAATTAGAGTATCAAATCTTTTACTTTACAAGCCAAGGACAACTATAATTACAATGTCAGGACACTAGATAACAGAGGATATTCGCAAAGCTAACTACAGCTTCACTTTGTGCAATTATATCATATCACCGTTCTCTCATGATTTGCACTGTCCTCAGCCAAACTGTTCAATCACAGCAACTCTGTGAACTCTGAAGCCTGCTTGTCTGTCTGACAATGACTGAATCAAAATACACATTGCAGAGAACATTGAATTACTTTACAGCTGGCCGAATCAAATTATAATTTCCAGAAAAACTATTGGTTGAGTCTTGTCCTTGAAAGGGGCCAATCAGATATCTGGTCCAACCCACTTGTGTTGCAAATAGACACAGCCTTCAAACTTTAAATTCCATCATTTTTACTAAAGGTTACAATGTGATGTATTTTCTCCTTGCAAGCACTGTTTTTATAATTCAACAATGTTTTGATAATAGGCCCAAAACTGTTTCAGTCCTATGCTCTTTCCTCACAAGTATTGGGGCAGATTACAGTTTCTATAAAAAAAGTGCTATATCATATTTGTCCCTTTTCATGTATTTTCATGTTTGAATGCAATAGGTATTGTAAAAGAAAGCACTTTTATTCCTGATACTGAAAATTATTAACATTATTTTCATCTAATCTAATGAGTGCTGAAAGACCTTTTCAATTTTCAAAGCACAAATATTTTAATGCAATAAAATGAGTGTAGTAAACTACAATTAGAGAAATGGAAAAAAAAGAATATTTTTGTTTCTCCTAATAAAACAAAAACTGATCAATTTTTCTTTCTTTGAGGTTTAGTTAAAAGAAACATCTATTGTCCATTGCATTATCAGTACCTAGATATATTGGAGCACTAAATACTATGCATGATTTTCCATATGACTTTCAATTCTAGATTCCACTAGCACTTCCAGGCTCTTGTTTCTAAACCTGAAGGTTGTGGGTTCAAATCCAACTCTACCACATCTAACATATATTTGAGGCTGATGCTTCACAAAATTAGTGAGGGGTGCTGACTTTTTGTTGAGATGTTAATCTGAGCCCCCATCTTCCTCCCAACATTTATTCCTCAATCACCATCATTAAAACAGATTATTTTGGCACATTGATGTTTCTGGGATCTTGCTGTGCGCAACTTGGTTGGCACCTTTTCCCACATTACAACAGTGACTATTTCATTGGCTGTGGGACATCATGTGGTTATGAATGGTGCTATATAATCATAAATTCATTCTTTCTTAATAAAGTTTCTTTTCTTTAATGCTTTTAGCTGCTTTGTAAACATGTTTTACTGGGGTTACTGTTTTGTACTCTTTTCCTGTTTCTCTGGCTTATTTTGTTTTCTGCTCAATTTTTGGAAGCAGACAATGGTCAGAATGTTACCGTGGAAACAAAAATGTTTGAATATTAGAGTAGATTTTTCTAACAGGTGCTCCTGACAGAAAGCTTTGCATAACAGCGCACATATTTGGATTCAGAGTACAGAGATCAGAGCACCCTGCAAAATGTTCTCCTAATTTGTTTGCAAAATCTGTTAATGACTGTTTCTAACATGGTCATTGAAACATGATTAATTTTTACTATATCTTCCCTAGAAGTCTTTAAAACTGCAAATGCAGCATAGATTTTGATAAGGAATCGTAGACAGTTCAGAATAGATTACGTTTTTTTTGTGTTATTAAAGCTATCCGTTACATGGTATTTACTAGCTATTATATATGGGTCAGTAGCATCCTACTTTTGCCAATATCACTCATCCCCATTACACCATACTGTTGTATTCATGATTCCTGGGGTTTTTGTGCCTGTATTCCCCTCAATACAAGTTCTGGAACAATATGATTCCAAATGAATAGCAGTGGAATTGCGACATTTATATAGAAGTAAAAGTCCAGCAACCTTCAATATGACACTGAGCTTATGTCCCAGGTGAAAGTGATGCATGCCAGAGCGTAAGAAATCGAGAAATTCCCTAAGTGACTTTTGCCATTTTAAAATGAGTTTACACAATACAACCCTTTAAACTTGTGTTTTAAAATAACCTAGATGAAAGGCTTGAAGCAGGGGTGTCCAATCTTTTCACATGGGAGGGCCACATTACAATTATTCCTTACATAGGGAGCCAGTAAGACAATTTTGGAAAGATAAAGGCATTAAAAATTATCTTACTATTAATCAAAACAACAAGAAATGTGCATTTTTGTCAAGACATTTCAAATGAGAAGATTAATTTATTGACTCACATTCCCGTCACTGATTTAGTGAGATACCTAACATTTTTTGCTTGCACAAGTAGTCAGTGTTTCCCCGCACACTTGTCGCGATGCAGAGTATTCCAGTTAGATGTTCATCTGTCAGGAATGATCTTGATCATTCTCTCTCCCTCCTCCATCTCTCCCTCTCTGTCTCTCTCTCCCCCTCCCCCCTCTCTGTGTCACCCTCTCTCTGTCCTCCCTCTCTCTCTGCCTCCTCTCTCTCTCTGTGCCCTCCTCCCTCTCTCTATGCCCCTATCTCTGCACCCCTCTCTCCCCCTCCCTCTCTCTCTGTCGCCCTCTCTCTCTCTCTCCCTGTCCCCCATCTCTCTCTCCCTGTCATCCCTGCCTTTCTCTCTCTGTCCCCCTCTCTTCTCTCCCTATCCCCCCCCCTCTCTCCCTGGCCCCATCTCATTCTCCCTCTCTCTCCCTCTCTGCCCCTCTCTCTCTCCCTGTCCCCCTTCTCTCTCTCCCTGTCCTCCATCTCATTCTCCCTCTCTCTCCCCTCTCTCTTCCTCTCTCTGCCCTCTCTCTCTCCCCTCTCTCCCTCTCGCTTTCTCTCTCTCTCTGTCAGTTACAGAAAGCTGGAACTCTCAGTACAGCAGCATTGTGGTTGGTCTGTTTTTTTAAAAAAATTTGCAGCCATCAGTTTCGTGGCTGACATGTGCTTAGAGTGGGAACAGTGCTTCAGAACTCTAAACAGGTTCGTGGTTTTCTGGTGGGTTCCAATTTTTTTTAAAGCCTGGGGAAAACCATGAACTTGTCCGGAGTTCGGAAGTGCTGTTCCCGCTCTAAGCACCTGGCAGCTGTGAAACTGACAGCTGTGATTATTTTTAAAACCGGCCTGGGGAAAGAAGAAATCAATGGGATTATTTTACCATGGACACTGGTGTCCGTGTACAGACACATTGCCGACCCCTGGGCAAGAACACTTGTAGCCAACATAGAGAAGGCCAGTGGCAATCAAGGTCAGCACTCCCTTCAAGCATTCTACCTTTTTCTTTACCTGAAATATCAACTATTTTGCTGGTCACACATGCAGCAGATGGTGACTTAGGCATTCGCTGGTACTGTTAGCACTTTTTTCTACACACTGTATAACAACAAAAGGCTGATACAGCCGCTGAATGGTGCAGAATTGCTGTATTTTCCAAATATTAAGCCTCAAGCCTAATTATAATAGAGCACCATCATAGCTAACAGCAGTGCAAGATCCGCTGTGAAGTAAGCAGGTCTGGGAGTTAGGTCAGGCTATGGATCAGGACCAGGAGTTGGGTTGGGTCGGTTCTGGAATCTGGGATCAGTTCTGGGGGTTGGTTTGGGGTTTGGGGCTGAGGGTTGGACCTGGGAGAGATCGGCTGTCAAGGGTGAGGGAGATCAGAGGTCAGGAGTCAGGGAGCTCGGGGATCATGAGTGAGAGAGATCGGTGTTTAGGAGATCAGTGATCGAGGCTCAGAGTGGCGGCGGTGCAGGATGTGAGAAAGAGTGGTGATGATCGGTTATTGTTCCTCCAGGTTCCATGTTCATTTCTTGATTGGGCCTAGCAGTTCATCCCTCAATCTGGTTTCCCTGAGTGCAGCCAGTATGGTAAAAGTTCACAGGCGTTGGGAATTGCAGGGCCGGGGATCAGGATGGTCAGGATTCATGGCTGGGGATGTGCTAGAATAGATTGGTGGCAGCACCTGGAACTGGGTTTGGTGCTGGGTCATTGGGGGTGGAGAGAGAGGGAGATCAGGAGTTGGGGCTGGGAGATCAGGGGATTCCCTGAATGGACCTGGTGCTGGCACCAGTCACATTAGGGAAATCCGAGCTTGGGAGAGGGGGCTTTAAATAGGCTTTAGACCCCTTATTTACATATGTAAATAGCCTACTCTCTTTCAGACATGAATTTCAACTTGTTTCAGGCATGAGTAAAGAATGCATATCTTTTTTTATCCAATATGGTAAGCACCGCACGTCTGGCCAGAAATGCACATATGCTTCCTGCCCAACATATTGGGGCCTATGTATTTCAAGTAGCGCCTGATAAAATAAACAATTTGAGAATGTATTTTACTGGTCTTTTGGTCATTAATGAAAATCTAATATCAAGCTGCACTTCAGTATGAGAACAGTGTGGCTTATTTCACGAAATCCCAAAGCCAGAGAACAACTAATAGTTATTGGGCTTCCTAGAACCATTTGAAGCTCTTTAAATCAAGAAGCACATGGCATTTATTCTCTACCATATACAACCTCCTGAAATTGTTCTGATTGACGGAGAGATCTGGAGAAAGGAGAGAGAAAACACAGGGAAGTACAGGCCAGTTAGCCCGGCATCGGTCATCAGAAAACTGCTGGAATTTGTCACTAAAATGTGCTATGTCGAATGATAATTTTTTAATTCATCGGCTGGAAACCTGAATATTAAACTGGTGGAGACGATCCATTCAAAACTTGCAAGCTTCGAGCTCTGCCAGCTGGCAGTGACCACCAAGGCATATCCTCTGCTACAGACTGTAGTGTTTGGTGGTTTAATTGATCAGTGTTTGATTGTGTTAGTCTGTTCACCGATTGATGCTCACTGTGCTTACTTACTTAAGCCTGAGGGTGGAGTTAGTGAGTTTAGAGAAATTTCTGGAAAGAACAGGCAGAGACCCACCTTGAAGGAAATCAGTCACATTGCTAGCTCCCGGAGAACCACTGAATCCACTGTTCACATCTTAAAATTGGAAGCCTCAGGACCACCGAATTCAGCCTGAAGCCATCCGAGGCACCAATCTTCACAGACTGTATACCCCTTTTATTTCTCTGGACTCTAATTCAACCAAACTATCCTTCCCCACTCTGTAATCTATTTGTGTGTGTGCGTGTGTGAAAGTTGAAGTGTATTTTATTATTTTACTTAGATTGGTTTAAGTGCAATAAAGCTCGCCTCTTTCTTTGTTAAACTCAAGAAAACCTGTCTGATTGGCTCTTTTTATGATCACAGTGTGTAAACAGTTAAATACTCACTGAATTGGCAAGTATATCCACTTCAAAAAGAAATAAACTTGTTGTGGAGCCCTTCGACCCCTCCTCACCTGATCATAATACTATTATTAAGGAAGTCTTAACAATGCACTTGGAAAATCATAGTATGATCAGACAAAGTCAACATGATTTTACAAAAGGGAAATCGCATTTGTCAAACTTATTAGAGTTTTTTGCGGTTGTAACTAGTTGGGTAGACAAAAGGAAACCAGTAGATGTCATATACTTGGATTTCCAAAAGACATTCAATAAGGTACCACACAAAAGGTTAATACTCAAGATAAAGGCTCATGCTGTTGGGGGTATGGATGGAAGATTGGTTAACAGACAGGAAGCAGAGAGTAGGTATAATAAACAGGCTATTTTCAAGTTGGCAGACTCTGTCTAGTGGAGTGCCGCAAGGTCAGTGCTGGGACCTCAGCTATTTACAATCTATATTGGGCGGCACAGTGGTGCAGTGGTTAGCACCGTAGCTTCATAGCTCCAGCGACCCGGGTTCAGTTCTGGGTACTGCCTGTGTGGAGTTTGCAAGTTCTCCCTGTGTCTGCGTGGGTTTCCGCCGGGTGCTCCGGTTTCCTCCCACAGCCAAAGACTTGCAGGTTGATAGGTAAATTGGCCATTATAAATTGCCCCTAGTGTAGGTAGGTGGTAGGAGAATGGTGGGGATGTGGTAGAGAATATGGCGTTAATGTAGGATTAGTATAAATGGGTGGTTGTTGGTTGGCACAGACTCGGTGGGCCGAAGGGCCTGTTTCAGTGCTGTATCTCTGAATAAATAAATATATTAATGACTTAGATGAAGAGATTGAGAGCAATGTATCTACGTTTGCTGATGATACAAAATTGTGTGGGAATATAAAGTGTGAGGGGGACACAAAGGGGCTGCAAAGGGATAGAGACATG
Organism: Heterodontus francisci; assembly: GCF_036365525.1. Lineage (NCBI taxonomy): Eukaryota > Metazoa > Chordata > Chondrichthyes > Heterodontiformes > Heterodontidae > Heterodontus > Heterodontus francisci. Next base: position 68,947,058 of record NC_090372.1, on the reverse strand, counting down.
TTCAGTGAGTGAACAGCAAGGTGGCAGATGGATTATAATATGGGGAAATGTGAGTTTCTTCACTTCAATAGTAAGAATGGAAAAGCAGGTGTGAAACTTTTAAATGTTGATCAGAAAGACTTGGGTGTACTCGTACACAGAACACAGAAAGTTGGCATACAGGTACAGCAAGCAATTAGTAAGGCAAATGGCATTTTGGACTTTATTGCAAGGGGATTGGAGTACAAGAATAAGGAAGTCCTGCTACAATTGTATAGGGCTTTGGTGAGACCACACCTGCAGTAGTGTGCACACTTTTGGTCTCCAGATTTTAGAACTGGCAGTGGAGGCAGTACAGCGAACGTTCACTAGATTGGTTCCTGGAATGAGAGGGTTGTCCTATGATGACAGGCTGAGTAAATTGGGCCTATAATTTCTGGAGTTTAGGAGAATGAGAGGTGATCTCATTGAAACATACAAGATTCTGAAGGGGCTTGACAGGAAAGGTTGTTTCCCCTGACTGGGGAATCTACGAGGCACAGTCTCAGGATAAGGAGTTGATCATTTAAGACTGAGATTAAGAGAAATTTCTTCACTCAGAGGGTTGTGAATCTTTGGGATTCTCTACTCCAGGAGCCTGTGGATGCTCTATTGTTAAGTATATTTAAGGCTGAAATAGATTTTTGATCTCTCAGGAAATCAAGGGATATGAAGAGTGGACGGGAAAGTGGAGTTGAGGCAGAAAATTAGCCATGATCATATTAAATGATTGAGCAGGCTCGAGGGGCTGTATGGTCTACTTCTGCTCCTATTTCTTATGTACTTCTTTTCTTACATGTGAGTCAACAATATCAGTTCTAACAATGATGATCACTGTTAGTGAAATCAGGACTTATGTTTGCCAACACATTGACAACTGAACAGGTCAACAGTAACACCCACAATAAAGGCCAGATGTGTCAGGTTAAATTTTAGTGGTAGAATAGTCACTCACTGTTAAAAGCTGACGTTAAGCTAATGCTGCATTCAGACAGAATGCTACCATGTAATTTGTAATTAGACGATTATTAAACATAGTGATCAGCTGTCAAATAAAGAAACAGGAATTGAATTATGCTTTTTTAGCTTCTAAAATTATTTGTTATACTGAAAGAAATGCATATGTAATTAATAATATTTCAATCAAGCTGTCATGTGTCAGTTAATTGCATTGATATTTAGTGTTGCACAGTGGCGCAGTGGTTAGCACCGCAGCCTCACAGCTCCAGCGACCCGGGTTCAATTCTGGGTACTGTCTGTTTGGAGTTTGCAAGTTCTCCCTGTGTCTGCGTGGGTTTCCTCCGGGTGCTCCGGTTTCCTCCCACATGCCAAAGACTTGCAGGTTAATAGGTAAATTGGCCATTATAAATTGCCCCTAGTATAGGTAGGTGGTAGGGAAATATAGGGACAGGTGGGGATGTGGTAGGAATGTAGAATTACAGTAGGATTAGTACAAATGGGTGGTTGATGGTCGGCACAGACTCGGTGGGCCGAAGGGCCTGTTTCAGTGCTGTATCTCTAAATCTAAAAAAATCTAAAGGATAAATTAATCATTTTAATATCATTAAAAAGTGGACATTTATCTATTTGCTGTCTGTGGAAGAAGTGTGTCACAGAAGTTTCAATTTTCATATCCCAAATCTCATGAAGAAAACACATAAAACACTGTCCATTCAAGAAAGCCACTGAGATGATCTTCCCCAACTCCACTGTATGTAAATTGTCATTCTAGATCACTTTCTAAGCTTTTCTGAAGGAGACAGTGTTGAAATCGCAACTAACAGCAATTGCATTGAAACATCCACAGTAAGTGATAGATCTCCAACCCATATCAGGTCAGAAAGAGAAATGTGGAGGCATTCTTTTTATTGCTCCCATTTTCTACCCTCATTGTGATTTCACCTCTATGAAAAACTAAAAGCAAATTGCATAGATATGTGGTTCAAAAGCATTACATACAAAGAAGGACATAGATGTAATTTATATCTCACTCAACACATAGAGCCATAGAATGACTCAGCTCAGAAGGAAGTCATCCAGCCCATCACGTTGTGCCAGCTCTTCAGCAGAGCTATCCAATTAATCGCACTCCCCTGCTGCTTCCTCCATAGCCTTATAAATTTTCTCCCCTCAAGCAACTCACTTTTGAAAGTTATGATTGAATCTACTTCCAACATTCAGGATCACAACAACTCACTGTGTAAAAAAAGCTTCCTCATGTCATCTATGCTTTTTTGGCCAATCACCCTAAATCTCTGTTCTTTTGTTACTGATCCTTCTGCCACTGGAAATACTTGCTTTATCAAAACTGTTTATGATTTTGAACACCGCTATCAAATCTCTTCTTAACCTTCTCTGCTATAAGGAAAGCAACCTCAACTTTTCCAGCCTCTCCACCTAACTGAAGTTCTGTATCCATGGTGCTCTATTCGTAAATGTCTTCTGGATCTACTCTAAAGCCTTGACATTTTTTCTAAAGTGTACTCAGCTGAGGCCTAACCTGTGTTTATAAAGGGTAGCATAGCATCCTTGCTTTTGTATTCTATGCCTTGATTAGAAAATCAAGGATCCCATATACTTTTTTAACCTCCTCTACTTGTCCTGGCACTTTTAAAGATTAGTGTACATACACCCATAGGCATCTGTGTTTCTGCACCCATTTTAAAATTGTACCATTTATTTTATATTGTCTCTCCTCATTACCCTTACCAAAATGCATCACTTCACACTTCTCGGCATTAAATTGCATCTGTCACGAATATGCCCATTTCACCCGTCTATGTCCTCCTGAAGCCTGATACTATCCTCCTCGTTGTTTACTACCTTTCTAAGTTTTGAGTCATCTGCAAACTTTGAAATTATACACTTTATACCCAAGTCCAGGTTATTAATATCTATCAAATAGAGCAGTGGTCCTAGTGCCTGCCTGCAAGGAACACCACTGTATATCACCCTCCAGTCTGAAAAACAACCATTCATCACTAATCTCTGCTTTCTGTCCCTTAGCCAATTTCATATCCATGCTGCCACTACCTGTTTAATCACAATGGCTTCAATTTTGCTAACAGGTTTATTATGTGGTTCTTTGCCAAACGCCTTTTGAAAGTCCACATACACATCAACTGCACTACCCTTATCAACTCACTCCATTACTTCATCAATGAACTCAATCAAGTCAGTCAAACACAAATTTGCATTTAATAACTCCGGGGTTGGTTTTCATCTATAGGCCATAGTTTCAAAATGCCAATTAATTTTGTCCTGGATTATTGTCTGCGAAAGTTTCTCCACCATCAACATTAGGCTGACTGGCCAGTAATTGCTGCATTTCTCCCTTTCCCCTTTTTAAACTGAGGTGTAACATTTGCAATCCTCTAATCCTCTGGCACTACCCCTTTATCTAAGAAAGTTTGAAGAATTGTGGGCAGAGCTTCCAAAATTTCCACCCTTATTTCTTTCAGTAATGTAGGATGCACACGATGCAAACAGGGCTACTTTTCTACTTTGGAACTGCCAACTTCTTAAGTACATCTTCTTTATCTACTTTATCCTATCTAATATTGCTATTAATTCCTCCTTTACTGCTACAGTAACAATATCCTCTCCTCTAGTGAAGAAAGATGCATTTAGTACCTCAGCCACACCCTCTGCCTCTATCAGAATATCCCCTTTATGGTCCCCATACAGCACCACCATTCCTTTTACTATTCATTTTTTTTTTATTCATATAAAGGATGTATGCATTGCTCACATTGCTAGCATTTAGTGCCCATCCCAAATTGCTCTTGGGAAGCTGATAATAAGCTTCCTTCTTCAATTGTTGCAGTCTGTGTGGGGAAGGTACTCACACAGTGCTATTAGGTCGGGAGGTCCATGACTTTGAACCACTGACAATGAAGGAACAGTGATATGTTTCCAAGTCAGGATGGGGTGTGACTTGAAGGGGACCTTGAAGGTGGTAGTGTTCCATGTGCCTGTTTCCCTGGCCTTCTAGGATGTAAAGGTCATGGGTTTAAAAGATGCTGTCAAAGAAGCCTTGACAAGCTGCTGCAATTTATCTAGTAGATGGAACACACTATAACCACAGTGTGTTGGTGCTGAAGGGAGTGCCTATCAAGTGGGCTACCTTTGCCTTGATGCACCCCAAACTGGGCATGGTTGAACAGGTATTGATGAGTAAGTACTTCTTGATAGCACTGCTGACGATACCTTCCATTACTCTGGTGATGATTGAGAGTAGACTGATGGGGTGATAATTGGCCAGATTGGGATTTGTTTTGCTTTATGTGGACAGGACATACCTGAGCAATCTTCCACTTTGTCGAGTAGATGACAGTATTGTAGCTGTAGTGGAACAGCTTGGTTAGAGGCATGGCTAGTTCTCGAGCACAGGTCTTCAGTACTACAGCCAGGATGTTGTCAGAGCCCATATCCTTTGCTCAGCAGTTTCTTGATATCATGTGGAGTGAATCGAATTGTCTGAAGATTGACAGCTATGATGGTGGGTCCTCAGGAGGAGGCCGAGATGGATCATGTACTTGGTACTTCTGGCTGAAGGTGTTTGCAAATGCTTTAGCCTTTTCTACTGTACTCACATGCTGGGCTCCTTCATCATAGAGAATGGGGATGTTCATGGAACCACCACCTCACATTAGTTGGTGGTGGAGGGCAGCCAGCCCTGCATTCACTCATGCCTTATATTTGTTGGCAGCTTGGTGCAACTTTAAAGTCTGCGTGACTGGTTCCAGGACTCCACACCCCCACTCCGAGGAGGCAGGAAATGATTGCTGAGGCAAGTCAAAGGTGGGCCCACAGTTCAGTGATGCCTCCCTGCAGATTTTCCTCCGGGCTGCCACAGAAAGGTGGGAGGTTCTCTTCCTCAATGTTGTCAAGAAGACGTCCTCCTGTCTGACCAAGCAATACTGGAAGGAGATTAGAGAGGAGGTTAGCAGCCGTGGGTCAACCAACGCAACTGGATCCAGTGCAGGAAGAGGGTCAATGACCTCCTGCATTCTACCAAGGTGAAGGCTCCATACCGCTCTCCATTTTGGGGATTGTAGGTGATTACGTGGGAGGGTGTGTGGTATGGGGTGGATGGCACTATTACGGTGATGGCAGAGGGGCGAGGTTGGGACCTCAACCTGATAGATTGCATGACTGCATTTTGGCTACAGACCATCGTCCTTCATAGCTCACCCCCATTAACTCCTCTAACAGCGTGTGGCAGCAAGAGAGATATCAGATCCCCCAGTCGGGGATGAGGGTTTGACACTAGCAGAACGGTCATGTTGATCTCTCTGCCATTCTCTACCATCTCCATCTTTCCTCTTGCAGGACAAGAGGGGCTACAGTAGGAGGGATACGGCCTGGACTGGCAGAGGAGTTCCTGATCTGCATCCTCTCACCACCATGAGGAAGAGGTCTTGGAACTGATGGGGACCCAGGGCAGCTGTGCAATTTCGGATGGGGAGACTGGAGTCCTTGTGCAAGAGAGCGAGGATTAGCTTCCATCGACATGCTCATTAATTATGGTACCATGATGAGATATGCACAGCCTAATCCACACATGATTGCGTTCTCTCATTTAGGTTAGTGTGCGCAGGAGACCACACCAGGAAACAGTCATCCATCTCTGAAGAGGAGAAGCACTCAGAGGATGTACCGTCCCATAACTCTCCTGCACCTTCCACAAGTGCAGTCACTTTCACCTTGCTGTGCAACTGCTCAGCATTAGAATCAGCATCACAAGCTGGTTGTAGTGTTTGATTGAAGAACTTCTGCAGTGATGTCCTGGAACTGAGATAATTGACATCCAACAACCACAGCCATCTTCTTTTGTGCTAGGTATGACTTCAAACAGCGGAGAATTTTTCCCTAATTCCCATTGACTTCAATTTTGCCAGGACTCCTTGATCATACTCGGTCAAATGCTGCCTTGATGTCAAGGGCAGTCACTCTCACCTCACCTCTGGAATTCAACTCTTTTGTCCATGTTCGGACCAAGGCAGAAATGAGGTGAGGAGCTGAGTGGCCCTGGCGAAACCTAAACTGAGCATCAGGGAGCAGGTTATTGCTGAGCAAGTGCTGCTCGATAACACTGTCGATGACCCCTTGCATCACTTTGCTGATGATCGAGAGTAGACTGATAGGGCGGTAATTGGCTGGGTTAGATTTGTCCAGCTTTTTGTGCACAGGACATACCTGGGCAATTTTCCACATTGCCGAGTAGATGCCAGTGTTGTAGCCGTACTGGAACAGCTTGGCTAGGGGTGCGGCTAGATCTGGAGCACAATTCTTCAGTACAATTGCCAGAATGTTGCCAGGGCCCATAGCCTTTGCAGTATCCAGTGCCTTCAGCCGTTTCTTGATATCATGTGTAGTCAATCAAATTGGCTGAAGGCTGGCATCTGTGATGCTGGGGACCTCAGGAGGAGGCCAAGATGGATCATCTACTTGGCATTTCTGGCTGAAGATGGATGCAAAAACTTCAGCCTCGTCTTTTGCACTGATGTGCTGGGCTTGCCCTTCATTGAAGATGGGGATATTTGTGGAGCCTCCTCCTTCTCCTGTTAGTTGTTTAACTGTCCACCACCATTCATGACTGAATGTGGCAGGACTGCAGAGCTTAGATCTGATCCGTTGGTTGTAGAATCACTTAGCCCTGTCTATTGCATGCTGCTTCTGCTGTTTGCCTGTGTTGTAGCTTCACCAGGCTGACATCCCATTTTTAGGTACGCCTGGTGCTGCTCCTGGCATGCCCTCCTGCACTCTTTTTTGAACCAGGGTTGGTCCCCAGCTTGATGGTAATGGTAGATTGGGGGATATGCCAGGCCATGAGGTTACATATTGTGATTGAATGCAATAATGCTGATGGCCCACAGCACCTCATGGAGTTGCTAGATCTGCTCAAAATCTATCCCATTTAGCATCATGGTAATGCACACAATGTGAAGATGGGACTTCATCTCCACAAGGACTATGTGGTGCTCACTCCTACCAATACTGTCATCAACAGATGCATCTGCGACAGGTAGATTGGTGAGGACGAGGTCAGGTTGGGTTTTCCCTCTTGTTGGTTCCTTCATCAGTTGCGCAGATCCAGTCTAGCAGCGATGTCCTTTAGGAATCTGCCAGTTTGGTCAGTGGTGGTGCTACCGAGCCGCTCTGGTGGAGGCTGGGTAGCAGTAGGAGGTAATCAGCAGGAGGTTTCCTTGCCCATGTTTGACTTGATGCCATGAGACTTCATGGGGTGTGGAGTCAAAGTTGAGGACTCCCAGGGCAACTCCCTCCCAACTGTATACCACTGCACCGGCACCTCAGGTGGTTCTGTCGTGCCTGTGGCATGGAACATCCCAGGAATGGTGATGGTGGTGTCTGGGACATTGTCTGTAAGATATGATTCCATGAGTATGACTATGTCAGGCTGTTGCTTGACTCATCTGTGGGACAGCTCTCCCAATTTTGGCACAAGCCCCTAGATGTTAGTAAAGAGAACTTTGCAGGGTGGATAGGGCTGGGTTTGCCATTGTCGTTTCCAGTGCCTAGGTCAATACAGGGCGATCCATCCGGTTTCATTCCGTTCCTTATTACTCGTAGCGGTTTGATACAACTGATTGGCTTGCTAGGCCATTTCAGAAGGCAGTTAAGAATCAACCACGTTGTTGTGGGTCTGGAGTCACTTGTCAGCCAGACCAGGTAAGGATGGCAGATTTCCTTCCCTAAAGTACATTAGTGAATCAGGTGGGATTTACAACAATAGATAATGGTTTCACGGTTACCACTGGACAAGATTTTAGTTTCAGATTGAATTCAAATTTCACCATCTGCTGTGGTGGGAATTTAACCCATGTCCCCAGAGCATTAGCCTGGGCCTCTGGATTGCTATAATAAAAGCTGGAAATCTGAAATACAAACAAGAAATGCTGGAACTACTCAGCAGGTCTGGCAGCATCTGTGGAGACAGAAGCAGAGTTAACGTTTTAGGTCAGTGATCTGATGAAGGGTCACAGACTTGAAACATTAACTCTGCTTCTCTCTCCACAGATGCTGCCAGACCTGCTGAGTATTTCCAGCATTTCATGTTTGTGCCTCTGGATTACTAGTCCAGTGACATTACCACTACGCCACCGCCTTCCCTCCTTTGCACGTCACTCAACCTGTCTGGCCTCCTGCACCATGTCATTACCATCCATTGCTGCTGGCCCCTCTCCCTCTTTTGTATTCTCCTCATCAGTGGATGGGTGCTGCTTATGCATCTCATCGTCATGTAAGGCCTGCTCCCTCTGCAGTGTTAGATTGTGCAAAGCAAAGCAGACCACCAGGATACATGGGACCTTCAAAAAGGTATACTGCAGGGCTCCAATGGATCGTTCCAGGCACCGGAATCTCAATTTCAGTAGCCCAATGGCCTGTTTGATGATCGCTCAAGTGAAGCCGTGACAAGTGTTGTAACTTTTCTCCACTGCATAGTGAGGTTTCTTCAAATGCGTAAGAAGCCAAGTCTTCAATGGGTACCCCTTGTCCCCAAGAATCCATCCCTGAACACAAGTGGGGGTCCTGAAAATCTGTGGTACCTGAGACTGCCAAAGCATGTAGGCATATGGCTTCTTCCAGGGAAGCGGGCACAAACCTGCAGGAAATGCTTTTGGTGGTCACAAACCAGTTGAACGTTGATTGAATGGAAGTTCTTCCTGTTGATGAAGGCAGCTGGCTGGTCCATGGGAACCTTGATGGCCACATGTGTGAAATCTATCAGTGCTCTACTCTATTACCTCTACTTGCACAAGAGAACATTACTAAATCATTAATAGTGATTCATGAAATAGCCTTAGTATAATGCAAGTTCAACTAGTTAACTTTGGAAGGAAGAATGCATTAGCAATGAACGGGAGGATGAGTTTTTTTTAACTTAAAGTTCATAATCACTTAAATAAAAAATCCTTGAACTTTTCTTTTTGCTGCTAATTCCATTGTCAAATAGCTTTAGATGTCGCTCCAAGCAGCACATCAACTACAGCTGGTAGGATCATCTGACAGGCCTCTTCCAAATTCACTCTTAACTGGTCAGTATACATGGATAACTCTTCAAATTTTATTTCTGTAGGAAGGCTCTGGTCTCCATTTAATATCTCCATCCTAACCCCCACCCCTGTCACACTACTGTGAAACAAGCTGAGGTTGTCAGCTCAGCAACATGGAAAATCAAACTTGCGATTCATCACTTTGTGATGTTGCAGGTGATGGATTCATCCTGACACTGCTGAAACTCATAATAGCTTATAGAATGTTGTTTGAAGGCATTTACTTCTGTCTTGTGTAAATTTCTTGGTTCATTCATTCAAAGAACTTTTATAAAACACGTACAGTATACAGAATGGAGTTTTAAGGATGATACACTCGAAACAGAAGTAGACACATCATCAACATTCAGCACATATAGAAGCTTACAAGCAGCACAGATTGACATTTAGGAGTCCATATGTTTTACCAGTAGTAAGACTATTGCTGGAAAATCAATTAGACATTATTTCTGTTCCTAAAGTGGAAGAGCTTCAAAAGCAACTTACTTAATGGCTTCGCACATGTCCAACCCCATTTTGACGCAGTTTTTGGCATGGTTTGGCAGGGATATTGGTAAACCAGAAACACAATAGTAGCAGTCCCCTAAAATCTTGATCCTCATACAATCATTTTCCTGAATAAAACCAAAGGTAAAAGTCATTTGGTAATGCCAATGCATGACAGTGCATATAATCTTTAAATACTCAGATTTACAGTAGAGCTTTGCTTGCCAGTATACATGCTGCTTACCTTTGCAATTTGATCAAACTTGCCAAATAACTCATTGAGTGTGTGTACAAGCTCCCCAGGTGAACACTCACTGGCCAGGCGTGTGAAACCCACAATGTCAGCATACAATATACTGCAGAAACATAAATATTTGAAGAATCTCAATTTCATCGCCAATCATATTAATAAAGCAGCACTACAGCATGCTCTGGCCTGTTGACAGGAAAAATCTGGAGAAATTTAAGAGTGCAGATATACTACAGCTGGCCGACCCAAGTTAGACTGCTGAATGCACCCCGTATTGAACTTTCTGACATAACATGTGCGCTTAGATGTATGCTCAAAACTCTGCTTCCTGAGTGTCGTAACAGCAGGTGCAAAACCTGCTTATTCACCTGTACCCATTCTATTTCCCATGGCCTCAAACACTTTTTTTATGTGAGACAGCCATTCACATATATTTCCTCTAATCTAGTATATTATATTTGCAGCTTATTATGCAGTCTTCTCTGCATTGGGGAGACCAACTGCAGTTTGGATGATTATTTTGCTCAGTGTCATTCTGCTTTCAAGTGTGATTCTGATCGCCTTGTAGCCTGCTGCTTTATTCTCCATCTTCCCTCTGGCTTTGACCACCATTATAGTTTCAACCAATCTCAACAAAACTTCAAGAACATCTTTCTTCTGGGTACTTCTTCTGGCAGGCCTCTGATCTGACCATAGCTACAGTTGGGGGTGCTGGCATATTGGCTCAGTCGCCTGACATCTGGGGGAGCAGATGAGGTGAGTTGTAATTTCATCTGTAGATTATTTGACAGATTTTAGTTCTGCTTGGGAAGCAGTAGTGGTCAGAGTGGGGCAGGGATTTTGGAGTGTCCACTATGTTAACCTACCTTTTCACTTTTTGAAAATGGAAGATCCTCTTTATGCTCCCACCATTTCTATTTTTACGTTAGACCTCCTGCATCTACAGTTTTCCTGCCATTTTCCTATTTCCTACAATGTTCCTGCCTTTTTCTTTGTGTTAACCTATCTCATGCCTTTATTCCATTTTAGCTATTTGCATATTTCTTTGATCTATTAATGACCAAAACTTTGCTGAAGCAGGGCATCTTGCAGTACGCCATGTTAGTTAGACTGGTTTGTGCATGTTTAGGTTTGAAAATTTTTGCTCACCAAGTTGCTGGAAATGCAACCTAATTATGGCATTATAAGGGCACTATCGCATCTGGGATCTTTGCAAATGGTAGGCCAAACGGTGTATCTCCTTAGCCAGAGATTAAAGTTTGAGAAATATATAGAGGAAGGAATGTGAATTAAAGTGGGTGAATTCAATGTCAAATCAGATACAGAAAGAGAAATAGAGTGAAAGAATTATTAGATTATGAGAGAGAGAAAAAGACAAAGGTAAAAAAGGAAAAATTTAAAATTTAACTTTTATGAAATCTCCAACAACATTTTGCAACCTGAAGGAATGAGGCTCGACACTTTTAATTGTTCACTATATGGGCAAGAGAGGTTGATTGGCAGTCATTTACAATTATCACATTGTTAAAACTCTACTCATGCTTTTAATTACTGGACAATTGTCTATGGTGAGATTAATGGACAGTTAATGTGCAAATGCAGTAACTTTATGAATATCATAGGGAGGTTAAGGGCAAGATGCCATGTTCACAATTCACAGAACATCTCTTCCTCACCACAGGTTATTCGTTAATAATGGTATATGATGTTCACAAGGCATTTTCTTCAGCAAATTCTTTGCCAATGTCTTTTCATTATCTCATCGAGATGATACTTAAACAGTTTCCTGTTTTTTCTTTAAAGCAGTTTGCAGATCATTAAACCCATTAATTTCTTCTCTGTGATTGCACTACCCTTCTCCACCCTTTTTTCCAATCCTACTAAAATGTTTGCTTATTTTTCCATTTAGAGTTCTGACAAAGGGTCACAGCTGAAATTCTAGCCTATGCTTGCATTTTACAGATGCAGCTAACTTAATGTGTAGCTCCAGAATTTTCCAGATTTTTTATTTTTGCTTGTAGTCTCATCTCTGCCACTTTTGTGCACTCAAGAATCATATTGCTGATCAAGTTATACTGCCCCTTTTGTGCCAATGCATAACCGAAATTTCTTCCACTGGTGCCATATAACTGCACACTGAAGGTCAAATTACACGCATGTACTACAGCTAACTAGTTAATATGTTAAACCATTTTCAGTACAACCACTTGAATAATGTAGAAATGTATCAATTCCATATTCCTCTTTTTCCCAATTACTAAAACAAATAAAAATATGCAGACCATTCAGTATTTTCTAATAACCCTTGAGCAGTTGACTCCTAAGCCTAATCCTGATGAAAAATGCCATACAGTGCAGTAATGTTGGGAATATGGCATAACATTTACTTACTGTACTTTTCCCTGCTGGGACAAAATTATTGCATGATTTTTTTTTTTCAAATTGAGTACTAATGTGTTCAATTCATATGAAAGGCCAATTAAACTGGCACACAGATCACTATCAATTATTTCACACATTCGGTTCAGTCAAATGAAACAATTGTTGCAGAGGGGAAAACTGATGTCTTTCAGGCAGATTTTTATGAATTAGGACTTATGGCACAGAGCTTCATATGTCGTAAATTTCATCACAAAGCTGAAGCATTAAAATTCATGTATCAGGTCTTGCAGTAAAGTCTCCAGTCAACATATAACATCTGTGTGGTACTCGCAATCAAAGCCATGTGGCCCTCAATTTCTATGTGCTGGACTTATCCCAAACTAGCACTATTCAGTTTGTTACTACAATTGTATTATTCAGCAGGTTCGACTATTTCATTTTCCCCATGAAGCAATAACAACAAGTGAGATGGCAACACAATTCAATAGAAATCATGGCTTTCCCTCAGTCCAGAGGGGTATTAACAATATTTAGGTTGCCATTCAGGCTCTTGTGTACAATGTTGTACATGACTGAAAAAGGATTTTATTCTCTCAGTGTTCATTTAGTACACAACCACTAGCATAAAATCACACAGATGTTCTCACTGTGCCTTCATTTAAAGAAAGTATCTGTGCCATCCTATTTGAAGGTGATTAAGGAGTGAAAACATATCTTTAGCTAGACCAATGGTATTGTATGGAGTTACGGCTCAAGACACCCATCTGTCAATGATACTGCTCAATGATGAAAATTGTAATGCAATGGTAGAGTATGAGGTTAAAAAATACCAACAAGGAATCAGCAGCAGTAGCAGCAACGCAGCAAGGAAGAATGGTGAACCAGGCACTAATTTCAAGTGTTTCAAGTAGCACGGAAGGCAGCCTGACAGAGAACTGCTTTGACAGATTACTTACTTAACTCACGGAATTTGATGAGTGAGGGAATTTTAAGTGTTGATCTCTTTCAAAAATCTAGTTTTACATTTAGCATAAACTTTAACCCTAACTTGTAGGGTGGAAGTTTATGGGCCCTGCAAGAGCAGCTTTGGTGACGTGTGGGTGACTTAATTAGGCGAGAGTTGCTTTTTCGGATTTCCGATGGCAGGATTTTTTTCCAAAATTAAGTCAGCGGCGTGTTTGCGACATTTCGGGGTTCCACCCTACGGTAGCGGATTGCAGCTTTGCATTTATTTCCATACCATGAATACTCATTACCCTACACTTAGTTCAAATTAAGTCCTACCTGCCAGATGAATTTAACGGCGAGTGGTATTCCCATGCCACCCAGTTCACGTTCGTTTGAATGTGGTGTACACCAGTCAGCTTTGTGCAGTTGTGTCTTAGGTCGGTGTGTTACTTTCTTGCACTCATTGGCACAAGGAATGCCAACATTTGAATGGATGTTTGGCTCCAGGCTCGACACCAGCAAGATTGATTCTTCTCAGGCGATGGCAGCAAAGGCATATGGGGTGTGCATGGAGGAGCAGGGGAGGGTAGTCAGGGAGGACAGGGTGGGGTGATCGGGTGTATGGAAGAGCAAGGGAGGGAGGAGTGGAGGTCAAAGGGTGGGGTGATCAGGTGCATGGAGGATCATGGGAGGGAGGAGGGGGGCGTTCAGGGTATGTAATGATTGTTATTGCTGCTGAAGCTGGCTGTGGGCGGCTGCAGGGGGTGGTGGATTGATTTGAGCATTAGCCATTAGGTCATAAGGGGCCTAAAGGGAGCGATGAGTGATGTCAATGTTGGGGACCTGTGTGGCAAATTCAGGATAGTGGCCAGCAGAGCGAACAGTCACAGTCAATGGAGACAAATGGATTCTGTAGGGGGTATGCCATGACTTAGGGTTGGGTACTTCACAGAATCATTGGGAAGAGAATGGGATTCGGCAATAATATTACGGTGGATTTGAGGAGGATCAAGGGTCAGAGTTAGCATGTCGATGGTAACGCGAGTAGGAATGGGGGGAGGGATGGCATGAACAAATTGATCGTGATACTGTCTAAGGTAATGGTGAGAGGTTCAACGGTAACAAAGGGAAGGGTTAAGTTTACATTGGGTGGGTCAAGGGTGATGGCTGCAGGCAGGAAGGTTGCAGGAGGAGATTGGAAAGTGGGGAAATGTGCCTTAAATTGTACACGCACCATTTTCATGAACGATAATGCAAACCATGTGGCCACTCAAGGATTGCAAGGTGAGTGGGAGGAGACAAATGATAGTGGGTGGGATTTCCATCTGGATGCAGTTTTAAGACACATAAAAGAGAACTGCTCATTGCCTCGATGGTTCAGCTGACTGGCAACAGAGGGCAGAAGTGGAACGCTCTGCTTATTTCATTATTTGAAAAGCTGCAGCGACATGGGTCTCATACACCCAATTTGTCTACTCCTAAGAAGAGCAGAGGAAGCAACTGAGGAGGGCTCTTTTTCCTCAACACATGATGCCTGATTGCCAGCAACAGGCAGAAGAAGAAGGTGAGGATGCTACGAATGATAACATCCAGGAATGGCATTATCGAAGACAGGCACTGGCATGCCATCACATCCTCAAGACAAGGACAAATGACCTTCAAATGTCAGAGAGGCAATGCCAGAGACACCTAAGGATGTCATGTGAAATGGTCACAGAAATTTGTAGGATCCTGCAGGATGACCTGCAAATTCTTGGATTTAGTGGGAATCCCATCCCTTGAGTTGCCCTCAAGGTAACTGCTGCACTCAATTTTTTTGCTAGCAGAGCTTTCCAGGTAATGTATGTGGCATATCATAGTCTGAAACACATACATGTATCAAAGAGGTGACCAATGCCCTTTTCGTCGTGCCAATGATTTCATCAACTTATCTGTAGACAAGGACAGCCAGGAAATGAGGTTTGCGACCATCGCCGCCATCGCTGGGTTCCCTAGAGTGCAAGGGGTGTTCGACTGCACTCTTATGTCCATGACAGCTCCCTGGGACCAGTCTGCTGCATTTGTGAATCGTAAAGGCTTCCACTCTTTGAATGTACAGCTGGTTTGCAACCACGTGAGAAGAATCATGCAGGTTTGTGCACGTTTCTTAATGAGCTGTAATGACTCATTTATTTTGAGGAACTCCCAGCTGCCAGCAGTTTTTGAGGAACAAGCCGAAGTAGAAGGCTGGATCCTGGGTGACAAGGTTACCCTTTTTGTACATGGTTGATAACACCAGTGCTGAATCCCCGAAGTGCAGCTGAAGAGAAATACAATGCTGCTCACGCATCCAGCAGAGCCATCATTGAACACGCCAGTGACATGCTGAAGATGTGCTTCCTCTGCCTTGACTAGTCTGGAGATGCTTTCCAGGACTCGCCACAGAGGGTCACATGAATAATCATCTGCTGTGCATTGCACAACTTTGCAATTAGACGTGGCAACATTCTGCAGGCGGAGGAACAGGAGGAATACCAGTCCTCCTCAGATGAGGAAGATTATGGTGAGAAGGAGAACAGCAATGCCAAAAATGCCATTATAGATATGAGGGCCCTGGAAAGACATGCAAGATACATCAAGGAAAACCTCATATTTGTATGTTTCTCCAATTTCCCAAATATGTTCACATACACCTGAGGTCTTATTCATTGCTGGAATCAAAAAGAAAGGCTCTTCTGACAACAGCACATGAACCTGCAGTGGAGATGTGCCTAACTGCCTGTATGCTGTCAACTTCATTAAAAGAGACCTGCGTCTCCATTGGAAAAATTGTCCTGCATCAAGGCATTAACCCACACACATAGGAAGCTACAACGTTGCAGCACTTTGATGTGACCGTCAGATCAAAACTTCTCAGGGCTATGGTGGAACAGAAAACATACCAATGCAAAGAAAGTGAGGGTGTGACTGCAGAACCACAAATGTAAGGCACATTGATAGTGAAAAAAGTGAAAAATCTGCAAACGGCAAACAGCCATCATTGAAGATTGAAAGCTCAAATAGCAATGATAAATGGACTCTAGGCACTTTCTGAAATGCTTTGCAGCATCAATGCATTCCTGCCATAGGCCATTTTCCTTTTCAACTGAAACAAAGCAAATGATTTATGAGAGTGCATAAAATATTAAAGTAAATAAAGAAGTATTTAAACTTCTGCAATACGTGCACAATATTTATAGAACCCATGCCACCTTCGTACTCAAAACTATTTCTTTTGAGGTTTTCTACCACTACATCTAGGTGTTACCCCGACATTAGCAGCTGAGGTGGAGGCAGGCTGCTCGGTGCACTGCCCTGTTGCTGTGGATCACCATGGTGGGCATCCTCTGGAGGAACGGGGCCTTGATGGCTCCATCCTACTGGGGGTCTGCAGCAATGGTACTTGAGAATCCCCCGTGTGCTCATCTGCTGGAGGAAAGGGGATCAATGTCGGGGGCGAGAACAAGAAGCTACTTACCCTGGGGGTGTCCTGAGAGGAAGGACCTGGGGCAACAGGCACGCGTTCCTCCTCCAATGGGGTGCATGATGGCACCTACCTGTCACCCAGAGGGGAAGGAGCACCTGTAAGGAGGTCCAGGTTTCTTGTCCCCCTCGTGCTTAAACTCTGCTGCATGCAGTCCATGGCTACTGTGATGGAGTGCAGGTCAGAATGGATATGGCTCGAGTGCTCAACCAGACTTGCCATGGAGCTCGCCAAATTCTCGACTGAGGAAGGCATACGCTCATATGCCTGGACATGGCAGATGTCATGGCTTACATGGACTCCTCCATGGCAGGCGCAAAGCACGCATGACTCAGGCATGTCTGACATATTTTCCACATGGCTTTGCTGCACATCCAGCAGACTTCTCAACAACAAACAGAGGATCATCATGAGCGTAGGGGTGAGCAAGGGGCTGATCCCCAGCAGTCCTCTGATTGTCAGGGGACCCGGCTGGCACATGCTCCCTCAGCTGCCGGGATCTGTCTGTGTCATGCACACCAGCTTGTGACCCAGACTCTAATCTTAAACCCCCTGCGGATCATGCGGATGCATTTGTGCTGGCGGAGGTAAAAGAAGCGGCAGGTGATGGTGCACCCTCTGGAGCATTGGCTTCTTCCTTCCCAGAGGAGCCTCATGGCGTTCTATAACTCAGGTGTGGGCACCCCCAATGGAGACACAAACAGAGGCACGTTAAGCATCAGCTGAACATGAGTTCACACACTATCCTTTGGTTTGCACATATGACTGCAAGACTGAAGATGACACTTCATCCTTATGCCTTGAGGATCCTGCCTTGCCATCTACAATTGCCCTACCTCCCTCCTCTCTCACTATTTTTGACGCTTTCTCCTCAGCCAGTGTCAGCACCCTAATGCCTGAGACACTTCTGTTATTTGTCTTTTCCCACTTAGATTCGATTTAGATTAGATTAAAGATACAGCACTGAAACAGGCCCTTCGGCCCACCGAGTCTGTGCCGACCATCAACCACCCATTTATACAAATCCTACACTAATCCCATATTCTTACCAAACATCCCCATCTGTCCCTATATTTCCCTCCCACCTACCTATACTAGTGACAATTTATAATGGCCAATTTACCTACCAACCTGCAAGTCTTTTGGCTTGTTTTGTGCTGGTTGTGGGTGCATTTACCCTGCAGGAGACAGTGCAGATTTAATGACATGTCAAAAGATGTGCCACAACCATTGTATACATGGATCGACATCACTCATTCAGGACTGGCTTTTGCACGACACATCCAAACACATCAATAATGCCAATCGTTGACTTTGTGCACAATCAGTAAGTGTATGGCACCAAGGCTGTCACGCATTCCACTGTATGCCTTGTCTGCCCTCTGTCTTAAGCACATGGAGCCAAGGAGAAAAGCAATGGAACAGCTTCGCCAAGACCACTTACTCTTGCCGATCTGGACAAGTCATTGACACATTCACAACATTGAACCCAGGTTTACTGCATCACCCCACAGTTCGAGCCCTCCTCTTCTACCTCCATCCTGGCCTCCTCGGACAGTCGGGTGGGTCTTCAGACTCCAACTGCAGGGAAGTGCACCTCCCGCCTTTCCCTGAAGGCCTGGAAGAGAACCTGCAGGGAGGCATCACTGAACCTTGGGGTGGGATGCTGCCTGTTGCCTGACATTTTCTTTGCTCTTGCTGCAGTGAAAAAAAAATGATGGGAGTTGGTGCTGGGTTTGAAAAATTAAGGAAGGAAATAGCGGTTACAAATAAGTGAAAGATTTAATTTTGGTAACTCTGAAGACATTTACATAACACAAAGGCTGCTGCTCCTTGAGGCTTGAAACATAGAATGCTTTATAGTGTTATGACCAGGTGAGATAGGGGTCTAGGGGTTCCCTCTCAGCCTTTGTCTGGTTTAACCGTAACAGGGTTTAATTTAAAAAACACCATGTTTTAGCTCCCCCTCAGTGAATCCTTGTTCACCTCTTTCCAGTTGTAAGGAAAATATTTCAGTTAGACAGGTTTTCTTAGATTTAAACAAGAAAAGTGGAAGTTTATTAATCTTAAACTCTAATTCAGGTAAGGCTATGAATACACAACGCGACCATGCTAGCATGCATACGCGATAAACATACACGCAGATAGAGACAGAAAAAGTAGAAGGAATAAAGGGGAAAAGTTTGAGGGAATAGCTGGATTGTAGTTACAGTCCTTTGAGTTTGATGTTGAGTCTTTGGTTGCTGGTAAGTCTTGCTGTTCATTGAGGCCCAGTGCACACTTTAATTTGTTTCGATGTAGGAGGCTTTTCTCTCTTGAGGTTTACGTGTCTTCAGTGGGTTCGGAGGCTTGTAAGAAAGCGAGAGAGAGCCAGCCAGGAGAAGCTCTCTTGTTTCAGGTTCAGTTGCAATCTGCAGTCTGACCAAACTGTCCTGTGAGCATAATTCAAAACTCCAAGTTGGCCAGCAGGTTAGTCATGTGACTAACTGTTTAAACAAACTCCTGCGTTTGATGATTTCAAAGTTCTCGGTGGGGGGTGGGGAGAGGCGGTGTAGTGCTGCCCCTTACACTGACAAGATGTGGATCACCATTGCCCAGCCCAATCTCTGTTAATTGAATCGGTGAGCAATTCTTTTGTCTCTCCAAGCACTGCCTCCTAGTATGCAAATGTCCTCCAGCCAGGTGTCTGGTGATCTCTCTTTAAACAAGTAATTTCTTTACTCCAGCAACAGTTTAAAATTAATGTTCATATGATGAAATTAGTATGCCTCATTCTTGGCAGGTGGGGGTCTTCATGACAATAGCCACGACGCTCATGGTGCTTGAGCCAGTGAGGACAGGTTCCACCACTGAAAGGCTGTCCCCACTGCATGATCACACATCTCCTGTGCCTGTCGCTGCACTGTTCATTTACCGTTAGAATTTCCTGGGATACAAGAAAAATGGCGGAAGCGGAAGTTATGCCAACTTCTGGTCCCGCTTTCGGGAATGCTGTGGGACTCAAAATCCTGGCGGTAGTTTCTTTCACAGTCTTAGTTAATGGTAAACAAGCTGCCTGCACAGTTTGTTAATTAGAAAGCGAGTTAGAATTGGTTACCTGGTCAGCAGGGGCTGACACAGGTCTTTGCAATTCCTGCTAATATTATTACAGGAGGTTTTTGCTTACACGTGAAGTAAGCAGCGTGAAGGTCAGCTTGATGGAGTATTTACTTAGAGTGAGTGAGTGAGTGAGAAAAGGTGCTGTTCTGGTCTTTCACAAAAGAGGGAGTGCTGAAGTCCAGAGGCATTAATTGGGTCACCATGTAAGTGATTGGTTGGTTGGTATGTTTCAAGTTTTTTTTCTCTTAACCAGGACAGTAGTTTAAACTAGGATTGGGAAATGATAAAGTACTGTATTAAGTTTATAGTTTAATTAGTTAAACTACTTAATATAACTACAAATAATTGTTGAATCAAGGCTTTAACTAATTAAATAGATAGAGCAATCTTTATTTATATATTTATCTATCTATCTAAAATATGACAGAGCAGGCTGTGTGTCTGGACGGCAGAATATGGGAGTTTGTGGATGGAGGAACTGTCCTGAGCAAACATGTCTGCAGGAGATCTTGAATCTCTCTTGTTCAGAGTCACTGAGCTGGAGTGTGTGTTGGAGAGACTATGTTGTTAGCATAGTTCGAGCATTGTTTACCAATGTCTCAGAGTCTTTGTACGGCTAAATAGTAACTCATATATTTTATACACATAACCATTTACACTCTCATTAAGCATGTCCAGCTAGCACCTCTCATGATGCTTCTAGCTTCTTCCAAGCCTAATACCTATGTGACTGTTACATCATCACTACAGTGGGAGGGGTTACTCTCACTGCCTCAAACATTAACCCTTTCAGTCCCTTTTACTACATCTCCCCCAAAGTTTTTGTCCATATACAGTTTTGATATATATATATAGTATTCATTCATTTTGACTTTATATATTACCCATCTCCCCCAGGTCTCTGACATCACAGATTCAATCAATCAGGAGGCTTCACAATCATGTTCTTGCCGGACTTGGAAGATCAGTAGTTGTTCTTGAAAGTCTTGTTCAATGACTTGGATGGCCTTGGCCAATGTTTGCATTATCCTGCTGTCTCTGGGTTTCTTGATCATCATCTGGTTCCTCCAGATATATGACTGGTTGTTGTGTTTGAGGAACAAGGATAAGGTTTCTCCTATTTTGGCATGTAGTACCCTCAAGATTGTGTACTACCTAAAGTCTCAGAAAAACTGTGTCCGGAATTTTACGGTGGGTGGACGGGAGCTGGACTCCGACATAAATGTCGGTGGCGAACCCACTTCCGCCCAGCCTGGGGATGCGACCCATATTTTACGGGTCCCCTGGGTTTAATTGGCCCGAAGCGGGACTTCCACCCACTTGAGGGAGGAGGTCCCGTCTCAGTGAGCTGCCGACCAATCAGCGGGCTGGCAGCTCTTAGTCTCAGCAGTGGCCACCGGGAGCAGTGGCCACTGCTGGGACTACAGCCCAGCCGACCAAGGAGGATACCAAGGAGCCGGGACTGAAGGTAAGTTTGGGTTGCCTCAACAGGGGAATCGGTCGTGCCCTGATAAAGCTAAGGTGGTCATTTGGGGGGAGGGGTGTGTCTTGGATCCCGGGGTTGGATTGGGAGGCGGGGGCCCGACTGCCATGCCCCGCCCCCCCCGGGTTGCGGAAAGGCCGGCAGCTATAGCTGGGCGGCCTTTCACATCCCCGGCACACCCTTAAGGCCGCTTAAAGGTCTTGATTGGCCTCGGGCAGGCGGGCCGTTTCCCACCCCCCCACCGGACCTCCGTAAACTTGGTCGGAGGCAGAATCAAGGTGGGTAGGCCTCCCGGAGCCTGCCGCTCAATCTTATGCCGCCCCCATGCCTCCATCCGACCCGCTGGGGCGGCGTAAAATTCCAGCCTCTGGATGACTCTAACTTCATGTATCCATACCTTCTCTCCATCCTTTAACATTGGTAGGTTTCTGGTACAAAATCTCTTATTGTAATTGCGAGCTTGTTGGTTCCTGTAAGACTTCTCTCTGTCTTGAACTTTTTTGTAGTTTTGTACGTCTAGCCCCCGGACGTAGTTCTCTGGGTAGAACAGGAAGTTGAGTTTTTAGCTTCCTCCCCATCAACAGCTTTGAAGGTGAAAGTCCACAAAGCAATGGAGTAGATCGATAATTCAATAATGCAGTTGGAAGATTATCGTTCTTCTTCAACAACGATTTAATCGTACTCCTCTCTTTGCTTCACTATTCAATTGAGGGTAACGAGGGGAACTTGTGAGATGTTCTAATCCCCACTTCCTCGCAAATTGTGTGAAGTATTCATTTGCAAAATGTGGTCCAATGTCTGACACAACCTCGTCAGGAATACCATGCTTTGCAAAGATCTCCTGTGAAGCTCTAATAACAGATTCTGTTGTTGTTGAGTACAATCTTTTCACTTCAATCCATCTTGAAAAATAATCAATCACTATGATTTAAGATTTTCTACTGTACATAAATAAATCCATTCCTGGACATTCCCATGGTCTGATTAGAAATTGTGTAGTTATCAGAAATGCCCTCTGGTCTGTGTACCATGCATACCAAGCAATTCAAGATCATGTTTTCTATGCCTTTGGATATTCCTGGCCACCAAACAGATGATTGAGCTCGTGTGCTGCTTTTTATGATTCCCATGTGGCCTTCTTGCTAAGATATCTGATCGAAGAGAAATTGGAATGACGAGTCTGTAGTTATACACCAGTAAATCATCTACGATTGTGAAGTGTCTCCTGAATTTGAAGAACATTTTCATTACCTTCCCACTAGGGCATTCTTGTCACCAACCTTGTGTACAATACTAGCGTATCCAAATGCATTCCTCATCCCACTTTTGAGCCTGTTGAATTTCTTGAAGTTTCTGTGTACTTACTGGCCATTGCAACGCTGTATACTGTGAATATGACTCTATCTTGTCCACGAAGTTAAAATCCTGTTGTGTAGGATGATCAACAGTTGCTCTCGACAATGCATCTGCAGAAGTTTGCATCTTTCCTTGTACATATACCATCTCATAGGTATACCTCATCAACCTCAATCGGAATTTCTGAATTCTCAGAGGCATCCTTGCAATTTCCTTCTCATCCAGTAAGGAAACCAAGGGTTTGTAGTCTGTCTCAATAGCCACTTTCAGGCTAATATTGTAATCACAAAACTTCTCACAAGCCCACATGACTGCAAATGCTTCTTTTTCAACGACCTTGTCTCTGTCGCGACCAAAGTTCTTTGGCTGTTCTTGAAAGAGGACCGCCCCTAATCCTGTAGATGAGGCTTCTGCTGCAATTATAGTTGGTAATGTTGGGTTGTAATGCGCTAATATTGCTGGTGAGACTAGCATCTCCTTAATCCTTCAAAATGCCTGCTCTTGATTGTGTTCCAACACCATGTTTGATATTTTGTCAAGAGTTGTCTTAATAGTTTGGATACTTGCAACAAATTGGTTAAAAAATTGCCGACTGATTGACCATTCCAAGGAATCTTTGGGTATTTTGGACTGAAGTTGGGATTGGGAATTTACTAATGGCTCTCGTCTTTTGCAGGTCTGCCATTATGCCCTTGCTCCTTACAATATGTCCCAAGAAACGAACAGATGTTTTGAAAATTCAACTCATCTAAGTGTCAGCCCTTCTTCTTGAAGGTGACTTAAACCCACATTTACTCTCTGGTCATGGATGGATTCCCCATGGACTAGCATGTCATCCATGTGACATATCACCCCTGTGAGGACTTGCAGAATATTGGACATGGTTCTTTGGAAAATTTCAGGTGCAGATGTTATACCGAATGGTAAACGACTGAAGCAAAATCTTCCAAATGGTGTGATAAATGTTGTGAGTAATTTTGACTTCTTGTTCAACGGAACTGCCAAAAGCCACTATTTGCGTCAAGTTAGTGAACATTATGCTTTTGGATAGCTTTGACAGGCTTCCGTCCACCGAAGACAAGGCATGGATTTCCTTCGCCATGGCTTTGTTAAGCTGAGTTAAGTCCACACTGACACGAAGAGTATCATTTCGTTTTGGAACTGGAACCATAGCTGGACACCACTTTCCTGGCTTCATGACAGGAGAAATGACTCCCATCCTGGTCATCTCTTCCAGCTGATGTTGAACTTGGTTCATTAACAGGTGTGGTATCTTTCTTGGTGTAAAGATACATACCAGTCTGGCATCTTCTCTTAATGTTACACCATATCTGCCTTCCTAAACCAAAAAATAGTTTTGGAAAGTCTGCTTGAAAGTGACTGTTGGTCTCTGGCTGTTTGATTTCATCCACTGTTTTAATTAGGTGGAGGTCTAAGCACGCTTTTCTGCTTAACAGAAAATTCTTAGTTTTTCAGAATGTACAGGGTTTCCATTATCCTCTTTCCCCTGTATTGGACTGTTGCTTGTAGCTTTCCCTTGACCTTCAGTTCAATCCCTGGTGGACCGTGTAACTGAGTGTAAGCTGATTGTAAGCAATGCGTCGAAGATCATGGCTCTTGGTCTGACAATACAGTGACACTTGTACCCATGTCCAATTAGTAATATGTCCCTTGACATAAATGTCTGCCTTCCAGAATGCCTGATTGGGGTTATTAATTTCCCTGACAAAGTCTCCTGGTTTGTCTTCCAATGGAAGTTGTTCCACTTCATTCACAGGTCTATGTGTGAAGGCTTTTTGCTTGGCATTCTTCTAAGAGGTCTTGCTCTGGCACATCTTTCTGAAATGGCCTGTTTATTGAAATTAAAGCATTCAGCTTTATTAGCAGGACACTGTTCATGTCTGTGGGTCTTTCTGGCTCCACAGCGCGGGCATGGTTTCATGGCATCTTGCACCTTCCTCCCCACCGGGTGTACCTCCTTAGCTATACATGTTTTTCCGTCCTGAGGTTCAGGAACTGTACTGTCATCAGATTCTTTCTGATCCAAGGCTTCTCTTCAGCCCCCAAGATGGCTCTATTTTGTCTTCTGACTTCTGCCTGTTGCACCATCTGAATTGCTTTCTCCAAAGTGAGGTCATCTTTTGACTGTAAGAGATCTGATAAAAACTCGTCGACTATTCTCCCTTCTCAACTCAGATTTCAGTTCTCCATGCTCACATCCCTCAGCCAATCTGTACAAACCATTAACGAAAGCATCCACTGATCGCCCAGCTTCTGGATCCTTTTATTAACCTTTACTCTTTCCAGGATCTTATTGCTTCTTAAAGTATTTATTGAAGGCTTGTAAAACATCATCAAACTTGTCTGAAGCTTCATTGATGCCATGTCTTATGATCACGTCATCAGCAATTGAACCCATGGAGTATAGTATTTACTTGCTCCACTCCAGATTTGGTGTGTAACTAAGAAGCTATTCTAAATTAGCACCGCAGCCTCACAGTCTCACAGCTCCAGCAACCCGAGTTCGATTCTGGGTACTGCCTGTGCAGTTTGCAAGTTCTCCCTGTGACCGCGTGGGTTTTCGCCAGGTGCTCTGGTTTACTCCCACAGCCAAAGACTTGCAGGTTGATAGGTAAATTGGCCATTATAAATTGCCCCTAGTATAGGTAGGTGGTAGGGGGAAGGTGGGGATGTGAGAGGGTAATGGGATTCATGTAGGATTAGTATAAATGGGTGGTTGATGGTCGGCACAGACTTGGTGGGCCGAAGGGCCTGTTTCAATGCTGTATCTCTAAATAAATAAATCTTAGAAATCTTTTTCTTCACATCGAACAATCCTGTATCTGATTGGGTCCTTCTGAATTTTGGAAGCTTTCAGGCATTGTGTATTTCAAATCCATTTTTTCTGAACTCTTTAGGATTTCTCTTTCTTTTAAGAATTTGTATTTGCTTTAATGGAGGTGTTACCACTCTTTTTGGAGGTTTCCCATTATTTCAGGAGCTCCTGAGCTTTTCTGAGGTTTCCTGTTCTTTTTCGGTTTTCCCGCGCTTTTCCTCTGCCATCTGCTCGAGTAATGGCTGCCAACTCCGGACTCTCCCTTGCAAGGGATCGGCTTTTTATCCCTGCCTCGCCTGCCCAGTACACCGTTAAACAATAAATGTACCCTTTTCAAAAGGTTTCTCACCTGATCTCCAATCGTCGCTCGGTACTGTGACTCGTAGCACAATCACCGGATCTGGTTTCTGCTCACAGACCACCACGCGGGTAGTGCAGCCTGAATGCCTGCACAGCTGACGCAATGACTGTCTGGGTCTTCCTTTGGCTACAGAGCAGCTCTGGAGCTCATCGCAGTTTCCCTTCGCAATCTGCCGTCTTCTTGGTACTGCTATAAAAGGTGAGGTCTTTCAATAATTTCTGGGTTTGTTCACCGTTGTCACCATATTGTATATTGTTGTTTGCACACTCCATCTGAGACATAAGGGAGGAGAGGAATTTCTGAACAGTTTTATCCAGAATATAGTCACACCCCAGAGGAAAACACAAGTTCAAGAAAGGAAGGGAGTGACTTATAGGCAACAGGGATTTAGGAGAGGTTGAGAAAGAGGTCCTGCAGACTCTGGTCCTGTCTAACAGGTATGATGTATGCACTACCGGTGAGGGCAAAGAGAAAGACTGCAGGGAGGACAGGCAGAATGCAGACCAAGGCACTATAACTCAGAAAGGTCCAGTGGGGGAAAGAACAGAAGGGATATGTGATAGTTATAGGGGACTTGATAATTAGGGAAGATAGACAGCGTCCTCTGCAGCCAAGATCGAGAGTTGCGAAGGGTGTGTTCCCTAACGGGGCTAGGGTAAAGGATATCTCATGGCAGCTAGAAAGGAACTTGGAAAGGGAGGGGGTAAATCCAGGTGTCGTGGTCCATGTCGGTACAATTGACATAGGTAAGAAGAGTTAGGCTCTAAATTTAAAAAGTAGGACCTTCAGGTAATATTCTCTGGATTACTGCCTGAGCCATGTGCAAATTGGCATAGGAACAGACAGATCAGGAGAATTAACATGTGGCTAAATGGCTAATATGGGACAGAGGGGTTCCTTTCCATGGGACTCTGGGACAGGAAGGAGCTGTACCAATGGGACAGGCTCCACCTGGACCAGGATGGGACCAGTGTTCCAACAGAAAGGGTAAATAGGGAGGTGGCAAAGGGTTTAAACTGGTAAGGTGAGGGGAAGGATCTACAAGAAACATATGCAGCCTAAATGTAAACAAAACAGGGAAGGAAATCTTAGGAAACAATAAAGTAAGACAGGACATTGATGGCAAGGGAATAAACCAAATTATAGAATAGGTGTCTAAAAAGATGGTTAAACATAAAGTGAGAGGAAATCCTATTAAAAATTAGTTAAAATCTCTGTACAGCAATGCACACATTGTCTGCAGTAAAACAGGGGAGCTGGAGGCAATCATGCATTGGGAGGAACCAAGACAGATTAAGGATGTCTGAGGCATGGGGCTGAATTTTATTCCGGCAACTGGAGTCCCGACGGTGGTCCTCGTCGGAGGCCTGTTGCAATTCTACAGTGGAGAGGTTATTATAAGGACGAGCCTCCGCCTCGAAGAGCTGCTGGCCAATTGGAAGGCTGGCAGCTCGGCAGTACCAGCAGCGTCACTGCCGGTACTGCAGGAGGCCCAGCAGTACCGAGTACTTCGGAGATCCCGGGAGAGGTGAGTGGGATTGTGGTCACCAGTGCCATTCAGGCAGGTCCTGGCAATGGGGTGGGGAGGTCTTCACGTGGAACCGGCGATCACCACCTGGCAGGCCCACCAGGTGGCCCTGTATTGCCCCCAAAGGAGGGACACCCACCCCACCCAAGGTGGTGGGCCCCTCTGCCTTCAATTAAATTGAGGTGGAGGTGGGAAGAGGCCATTAATTGTCTACGTAAGGGCCTCAATTGGCTGGGACAGGAAGGCCATCCTCAGCCTTCACCGCCCCGGACTAAATTGGAAGGTGTCGTGGAGGCGAAGGAACTTGCTTTCTCACACAATTTTATCCCCGCCTCTGTTCCCATCCCTTGGGGGCCCATAAAATTCAGCCCATGGCTACAGAAAAATCAGGACTGGGAATTAATCATTGCAGGGTATAACGTATTTAGAAAAGATGAGAGAGAAAAAAAGTGGAGGTGGAGCAGCTGTATTTTACTAGGGATAAGGCAATGGCAATAGAAAAAATTGATGTAGCTATCAGCAAGACAAAAATAGAATCCATATGGATAGTGATAATAGAAAGAAAAGGATCAGTCAGACTAATAGGTGTAGTCTAGTAGTGGAAGGATGGTAGAGGAAAAAATATGCAGACAAATTAGGGAGTTGAGTAAAAAACATAAAATAATAATGGGGATTTCAACTACCCTGATATTAATTGGACAGAAGAGGTAGGTAAAGGGGATAAGGGGATCGAGTTTCTGCAGTGTGTAAAGGACTCCTATCTAATCTAATACGTAAATATACGAGCGGGTGGTGGGGTGGGGGAGAGCGCACTCAACACCACCAAGCTCTCTCCCCGCTTCCCCCACCCCCACTCTCTGCCCGCGTTACGAGATGACATCTTCTGCGCATGCGCCAACCAATCCTGGCAATGCGGAACGCAGCGCATGTGCAGCCAGTAGGAGCCAATCTGCGCATGTGCACAGATTGGCACAGTCTGATGATGTCAGCTGCCAGCTGCGTTGTCAGTAATCACTTTGTTAAAGGCTAGATAGGATAATACCATAGGTAAGGATAGAGAGATGGCAGAATTATTCAATAGCTTTGGTATTTACCAGGGAGATAGAACAGGTAGACATAACATTGAATGATGAGATAAGTGCATTTAATATATTGAAGTGGGCGGCACAGTGGTTAGCACTGCAGCCTCACAGCTCCAGAGACCCGGGTTCAATTCTGGGTACTGCCTGTGTGGAGTTTGCAAGTTCTCCCTGTGTCTGCGTGGGTTTTCTCCGGGTGCTCCGTTTTCCTCCCACAGCCAAAAGACTTGCAGGTTGATAGGTAAATTGGCCATTATAAATTGCCCCTAGTATAGGTAGGTGGTAGGGGAATATAGAGACAGGTGAAGATGTGGTAGGGATATAGGATTAGTGTAGGATTAGTATAAATGGGTGGTTGATGGTTGGCACAGACTCGGTGGGCCGAAGGGCCTGTTTCAGTGCTGTATCTCTAAATTTAAAAAAAATAAAAATAAGCTAATCAAAATTAAAGAGGATAAAGGCCCTGGTCCTGATGGATTGCACCTATGTATTTTAAAATAATCTAGGGAAGAGATAATAGAAGCATTACTACACAAATGTAATCATTTGTTAGAAAAAGGTGTAATGCCAGAACTGGAAAGCTAATTCCTATGTTTAAGGGGGACAGAACAAGCCCAGGGAATATCGATGGTGGGAAACGTAATGGAATCCCTACTAAAGGAGAGAATAGAAGCAGTGGCGCAGTGGTTAGCACCGCAGCCTCACAGCTCCAGGGACCCGGGTTCGATTCCGGGTACTGCCTGTGTGGAGTTTGCAAGTTCTCCCTGTGTCTGCGTGGGTTTTCTCCGGGTGCTCCGGTTTCCTCCCACAAGCCAAAAGACTTGCAGGTTGATAGGTAAATTGGCCATTATAAATTGTCACTAGTATAGGTAGGTGGTAGGGAAATATAGGGACAGGTGGGGATGTTTGGTAGGAATATGGGATTAATGTAGGATTAGTATAAATGGGTGGTTGATGTTCGGCACAGACTCGGTGGGCCGAAGGGCCTGTTTCAGTGCTGTATCTCTAATCTAATCTAATCTAACATCTTGAAAGAAAAATATAATGGATAGTCAGCATGGATTTCAAAAGGGAAAATCTTGTTTGACCAACCTTATTGAATTTTTTGAGGAGGTAACAAGTAAGAATAGACAATGGAGAAGATGTAATTTATTTGGATTTTCAAAAGACCTTCAATAACATGCTAGCTGGCTTTAAGATAGAAAGCAGAGATTGGGAGTAAAGGGTATTTATTCAGAGTGGCAGAAGGTGGGAAGTGGTTTTCCACAAGGAACAATTGTTTCACCGCTGTTCACAATTTACATTAACGATTTGGACTTTTGAATCAAAAAGATAATTTCTAAATTTGTGGATTGCACGAAATTGGGGGTGGGGAGGGTTGGAGGGATACTCAATACTGAGGAGACTGCAACAAATTACAGGAAGACATTAATAAACTTGAAAATGGACAAATAATTTCCAACTGAAGTTCCTCATGGATAAATGTGAGGTAGCATATTTTGGTAGGAAGAATAATGAGGAAACTTATTACTTGGAAGGTAGAAGTCTAGGTGGGGTAGAGGAACAAAGGGATCTTAGAGTACAAATACACCAAACACTAACAGTTGCACCACAGGTTAACAAGGCCATAAAAAAGAAATCCAATTATTAGCCTTTATTTCTAGAGGGATAGAATTGAAAAGTAGGGAAGTTATGCTAAACCTGTATTGAATCTTGGTTAGACAACACTTAATAGTACTGCGTGCTATTCTCCTTTCCATATTATAGAAAGGATAAAGAGGCACTAGACAGGGTGCAGAGAAGATTTACAAAGATGATACCAGAAATGCATAGGTGTACATATCAGGAAAGGATTGCCAGGCTCCTCAAAAAAGAAGGCTGAGAGGTGACCTAATAGAGAACTTTAAAATTATGGAAGGTGTTGATAGAGAGGATACAGAGACAATGTTCCCACTTGTGGGGAAAGCAAAACTGATCATTAATATAAGATAATCACCAAGAAATCCAATAGGGAATTCAGGAGAAACTTCTTTATCCAAAGATGGTGAGAATGTGGAACTCGCAACCACAGAGAGTGATTGAAGCAAATAGTATGGATGCATTTTAGGGGAAGCTAGACAAGCATATTAGGGAGAAGGGAATAGAGGGTTACAATGATGGATTTAGATGAGGAAAGATGGAAGGAGGCTCAAGTGGAGCATAAATGCTAGCATGGACTGGTTGGGTCAAATGGCCTGTTTCTGTGCCGTATAGCCTACGTAATCTTATGTTTTTCAATGAGTGTGACAGCTACCTCATTTCTTAAAATATCAAATCACATCTGACAGTAATAATGTGCAAACCATCTTGTCCTGTACTTCATTGCTCAGTTCTTCAAATGCCATCTTCTTCTAGGCTCCAACTATATTATAATCAATAAAAGTACAATACTCAGTAGATAACTCAAATCACGAGATGTGCAAATATTTCCTATGATAGTTGCTCTCTCATGATGTTGCATATGATGAGTCAAGATCAGGTGCTACAGGGTATAATTGATGATTTCAGTTTCTTCGCAAGTGAAGATCATGGAAAGTTTGTCTCTGTAGTGGCTGGCATGATTGTTGGTGACTGAAGAGGCTCATTCTTGATCTGCAGGCTGTTGAGCAGTTGGAACACAAGAAATCCTGGTTTGGAGGGCTCTGGTATAAGTAGACTCCTTCCGTTGTCTGCGCCCTTCTTCAGCATCCTCATTTCTGTTTGTTTTGAACTTGTAGGTTTCTTTCCTGGTTGTTGTGTGCTAGCTGTATCTGTCGGCAGCCTCCTGTTCCCACACCCGTTGGTCAATGTCAGCCAGAGAGAGAGATGCCTTTTCAGCTGGCCTTTGAAACATTTGCGAAATGTACCTCAATCTTGCTGAAAGGAGCATAGTTCACCAAAAAGCACTGTTTTTGGCATTCTGGCATCCATGCATGATACATATCCTGCCCAGCACAATTGACATTGTAAGAGAATGCAGTCCATGCTAGGCAGATTTGCTCTGTTGAGGCTTTCATTGTTTTTGATGTAGTCCTGCCATCTGATGTTCATGATAGATTGAAGACAGCGTTGATGGAAGCACTCCAGCAATCACATTTGTTTTCCGCACAGAACTCATGATTCTGGCCCATACAAGAGGGTGGTGATGACAACCACACTGTGTACTTGAATTTTAGTAGAAATGCATGGTGGATGGTTTCCTCAGACATGCTTCGACAGGCAGCCAAAGGAGCTGTCGGCCTTGGACAGTTGATTGTCTATGCCCTGGTTGATAGTGGCATCATTTGAGATGATACTACCTAGATAGGTAAACTGTTCTACTACATTGAGGTTGCTGCTGATCAATGCTGATCTGTGGTGGATTGCAATTTCCTCAGGGCCGTGGTTGTATAGCACTTCTGTTTCCTGTAAGTTAACAGTAAGTCCAAAGGAATTTGCTGCCTCAGTGAAACAGTTTACAATGAGCTGCCTCCTCCACGTATGCCAGAAGGGCAATCATCAGCAAACAATCTCCATGATAAGCTCTTTTGTGGTTTTGCTATGTGCCTGTAGTCATCACAGTTTGAAGAGACTGGCTTCTGTTCAGAAGTGGATGTATATGCCCTCTTTCAAGCCTGCCTTTGCCTGTTGAAGCATCATACAGAATAAAATCGAGAAAAGTGTCTGTGCCAGAACACACCCTTGCTTAACAACACTGGAGATAGGGAAGCTGTCTGAGAAAGCTCCATTCTGCTTGACCTGACCTTTCTGGCCTTCAAACAGTTAAAAGAGAGTAATGAATCTTGGCAGGCACCCCACTCGAGATAGTATCTTCCAAAGTTCGTCCCGCCTGACTGTAAGGAAAGCTTTGGTGAGTTCTCCAGAAGTAGCATACAGGCCCATGTTTTGTTTTCTTCAGCTTCTCCTGGGTCTGTTGAGCACAAACATCATGTCTGGAGCTCCCCTATTGGGTCTGAATCTGCACTGACTTTCAAGGAGACTTTCTTCAGCTATTGTTTGGAACAAGGCTATAATTACACTTGACAAAATGACATGGGCAATTCCCATTACAAATGTGTATGTAGGAATTTTATGGTGGGATAAGTCCTTACTGTAAATTCCATATTTAGTGGGAGAAAATAACTTTTTTATAGTCCTAATTTTCACATAAAGATTTATTTTCAGAATGTATTGGTTGACATCTTGTGACATTGTACATCAGGATTCAAAACCAAGTATAACCTTTAGATGAAGTATAGGTAGAGCATGGGGAATAATTGAATCACCTTCCAAATAATTGAAAGACATAATTCAGTTCCATTTTAAAATCATATATTGTGCCCTTATTTATATAACATTTTTGATGTTTTTCTCATTTTTATTTATAGTTAAAGAGCAAAACCTAGGCAATTTGAGAGGCAGAAAAGTTGGCTGAAACAAGGTAGTTTCTTTGCAGTACAGGCTGCGTGGCTAGGAGACACCCAACTGAAGCAGCATATGGTAACTGTCAGAAGATGCTATTATAGGTGAGGAAGGATCAGGGATCATGCTTATAAGTTCCCCTCGCCTTGGAGATTGCATGGCTGTGCATGGGTCGGGAAAGTATTGTGATGCATAAGGCATCAGAACACTGTCTGACAGGCTGGATAGATCAGTAGTTCTTTATCTGTCTGTCATTTTCATATGTTTGTAATTCCATAATACAATGCACTCTTGACTTTTATTAATAGCATAGATTTTAAACACCAAGAATTGTACTGTGCAACTGCCAACAGAAAAAGTTACAGTACCTGTTGCTTTAGCTAAATTAAGAAAATGGAAGAAAGATTATAAAAGCGATTCATCACCAAAGCACTCTAGAATGATCTGAGGACAACCAAAGAGGTAGCACTGTAGCACTGCAACATTCAGCCTGCCATTCAAGCAGAAGTAACCAAGAAACAACCTTAACCCCGCAGACCTACCAGAAATACATTGAATATAGCCTATGAACATAAACTCATTAAAATCATGCTTTAATTCTGTTAAGACAATACAGGTTAATATGAAGCTTACTTTAGGTTACTATTATACCAATTTAAATTCTGTTGATTGATCTTAAGAACCAACTTGCCTTTAATTGTACTTAATTTTATGATTGCAATTATAGATCAATAAAGTAGCTTTAGTATCCACCTTGTTTTATGATGTGTCTGGCAATAAGTGTTCTGGTTTGTCAACAATCAATATCTTTCAAAATGGGTTATGGAGAAGTCTTAAGAAAACCCATTATAGACATTGTATATAAAACTTGACATACAGTAGATCACTTTCTAATCCTTCGTTATGGCCATTTTTTTATTTGTTTGTGGGATGTGAGCATCACTGACAAGGTCAGAATTTACTAGCCATTTCTAATTGCCCCTGATAAGGTGGTGGTGAGCTGCCTTCTTGAACCACTGCAGTCCATGTCATATAAGTACACCCATAGCACTGTTAGGTAGGAAATCCCAGGCTTTTGACCCAGCGACGATGAAGGAATGGTGATATCTTTCCAAGTCAGGATCGTGTGTGACTTTGAGGGGGATTTGTAGGTGGTGGTGGTGTGTCCATGCATGTGCTACCCTTGCCCTTCTGGTGGTAGAGGTGTTGGATTTAGAAGGTGCTGTTGAAGGAGCCTGAGCAAGTTTGTGAAGTGCATCTTGTAAATGGTACACACTGGAGACATGGTGCATTGATGGTGGAGGGAGTGAATGGTACCCCATCCTCTACATTACACAATCAAGTGGGATGCTTTGTCCTGGATGGTGTCAAGCTTCTTCAGTGTTGTTGGTGCTGCACTCATCCAGGCGTATTCCATCACACTCCTGACTTGTGCCTTGTATATGATGACAGGCTTTGATGAGTCAGGAGGTGAGTTACTCACCGCAGAATACACAGCCTCTGACCTTTTCTTGTAGCCACAGTATTAATCTGACTGGTCCAGTTAAGCTTTTGGCCAATGGTGACCCCGCCCAGGATATTGACATTAGGGGATTCAGCAACATTTAATGCTGTAGGCCCAAAGTCACTTGAAATCCATTCTCCTTTCCCAGTTCAGCTAAAAAATATTAGCACCAGGGCGTTCCTCTTGAGTTTTCCTGATTGGCTACAATAACTTTGGCTGAAGATTAATGTTTATTCCTCTGTCCAGGATTTCCACATTTTTGTCCTGATTTTACAGTTGGTAGCTTGATTTAAATGTGGGGGATGGTCTCTGGGTAAAGGAACCCGACAGCTAAATGGTAAGTGCATTTTATGCCATTCCTTGTGAACCGGAATGCTTCATCGGGCCCCTCAACCAAAGCTTCTGCTGATCACAACACCCTCCCACTATGCCCCAATCTCCAGCCTGCCCAGCAATGCCTTTCCTCTCTGCTGATGCGCTCCGAGCCCACACATCATTCCCCAGTCTTTTTCAATTGCCAAAGACTATCCGCAACGTTACTTGGCAATGGCTTTCTAACATTGGCTTTTCCACCGAGTAGCCAGGCAGCCTGGCAGTCTGGCTGGCTGCTGGCAGAAAACAAAAAGAAAAATGAGAATGAGTTCCTGCCATTAAATTTAGCAGGACTTTGTGTTCCTGGGACTTCTGAGTTACTCCCCCACAATCATGCTCTCTCCCCATCACCTCATAAATATTAGGGCCTTTGCCTTTGGTGAATTGCTAAGGTTCTAGTCAAAATAGCCTGACATCAACAGTAGGAAAAGGGTTAGAATATATTATTCAGGTTGTGGTAACAGGGGTACATGGAAAATCACTATGATTAGGCATGGTTAACATGGTTTTATGAAAGGGAAGTCATGTTTGATAAATCTATTAGTTTTTTGAGAATGTATCTGGCAGGGCAGATAAGGGAGAATGAGTAGACGTACCATATTTTGATTTTTCAGAAGACATTCGATAACAATAGGTTGTTACACAATATTAGGGCTCACGGGATTGGGGGTAATATATTATCATAGATTGAGAGTTGTTTAATGGACAGAAAACAGAGTAGGAATAAATAGATCATTTTCAGGATGTCGGATTGTAACCCGTGGATTGCCACTTGGGCCTCACCTATTTACAATCTATATCAATGAGGGATTTAGATGAGGGACTGAGTGTAATAATATCCAACTTTGCCAATAATACAAAGCTAGTTGGGAAAATTAATCTGGGGGGAGGATATAAAGAGACTGCAAATGGATATAGACAGGTTAAATGATTGAACCAGAAGGTAGCAGATGGAGTACAATATGGTAGGAAGAATGGAAAAGCAGAATATTTTTTAAAATGAGAGAGACTAGTAGCTGTTGGGATCCAGAGGAATCTGGGTGCCTTTGTACATGAATCGCAGAAAGTTAACATGCAGGTACTGCAAGCAATTCGTTTGCCTTTATTGCAATAGGATATACTTGCCTTAGAGGGGGTGCCATGAAGGTTCACCAGATTAATTCCTGGGTTGAGAGGGCTGTCTTATGAGGCTAGATTGGGTAGAATGGCTTATATTCTCTGGAGTTTAGAAGAATGAGAGGTAAACTTATTGGAACGTATAAAATTCCTAGAGGGCTTGATGTTGAGAGGATGTTTCTCCTGTCTAGAGTCTAGAAATAGGGGTCATGGTCATGGTCTCAGGTGTCTGCCATTTAGGATTGAGATGAGGAGAAATTTCTTCACTCAGAGGGTTGTGAATCTTTGGAATTCTTTACCCCAGAGAGCTGTGATTGTTCAGTCATTGAGTGTATTCAAGACTGAGATTAATAGATTTTTGGGCACTGAGGGAATCAAAGGTTATAGGGATCAGGCAGAAAATTGGAGCTGAGGTAGAAATTGAGCCATGACTTTACTGAATGGTGGAGCATGCTCGAGGGGCTGTATGGCCTAATCCTGCTCCTATTTCCTATGTTCTTAAATATTGACAAAGCTTATTGATGTAGATTCTGCATAACACCAGTTATATAGCATGAGTATTTAATGGATTATCTGAATTCTGATCAATGCCAGTTCCAGAATATATATACTGCAGCACTGAGGAACTTCAAGTTCACACAATAGGCTGAATTTTGTTAACCTCCCAACATTGGGCTCCGTGTCGGGATGAGGGGGGCCAGGGGCGGAAGATTGGAGTGGCAGCGGCCTGCCACAGAGCCTGATGCCAGGATTGCTGGGGCCGATCTTCCCAGCGGTGGGGAAGCTCCATGGTGGGCCCTCCACCGCTCTGCGGTGGGACCACGCTTAAATATTGAAATTACCTGTTTGCATACATTTAAATTGAATTTACTGCAATCTTACTGTCAGTTCTGGATCTTCAGCGCGACGGATGGCACTCACACACCTACACTTTCCTGTCCCGGGAAAGGTGACACCAATGAGATGCGGAAGGGGGGAGTGCAGTGCAGTGCAGTGCATTGAAGTGCAGTGGGGGATGAGACGGGGTGAACTCTGCAAATTTAGTGTGGAGGGGGAAGGGGTGAACTCCGAACTTTGTGCATTTGTTGGGGGCGAAGGGGTCAATTCTACAATTTGCGTAGTGGGGGGGAGCATGGGCAAACATTTATTTTCAGTGTAGTTGTGGGGGGGCAACTCTGCATTCTCTACGCAGGGCTTGTAGCCCTTTATAAATAGCAGCAGCGCCTGCACAGAGACAGTTGATGCCGTTCACAGCATTGCTGAGGCCGCCCCGTCACATGATTGTGGGGGGATTGCGGCTGCCCTGCATATTCTAATGAGCCGCCAGGCTCAAGATCATGGTGGCGTGGCAGCATGCAGCCCGTGCGTGCTGGCTGCCATTTTTTTAACACCCGCCACCGCTCCCAGCAGCAGGAAAACAAAATCCAGCCCCATGTGTAACAACTGAAATTTCACAAATTCCTAGGAATAGATAAGAAAATAAAACCGATTCTGGTGCAATGCTGAGCATTTATTATTGAAAAATGTTTGTTAGTCTATTCAGAAAACTATTATTTGAGATTGTAACATGAAAGTCACATGAAAATATTAACAACTGCGACTTTGAATTAGTAAAATTACTATTAGACAACCGTAAATCTCATCTTCATCAGAACAATTTTAGTTAGATAGCCATCAGTGTTGAAGAGAAACAAACAATGCAACAGGGATGTCCATTTAAACCTTGCTTCTCTTCTCAGAAAATTAATTTAGAAAGTGAATGAGGAAAAGGCAGTCCATAAAGGTTAAATAAATAGTAACCAAATTCAGCTTTTGTCAAATTCTTTGTAAAATTTGAACAGGTAGACTTGAAGAATTTGTGCTCCCACTGTACAGCTGTGTATGGCTGCACCATCTTTCGGGACATTAATGTTTTGTACAAAAGTGAAGCCCACCCCCAAGCTACTAACATGTGCTCACGACAGGCAAAGCACTATATTTGGAACACAAATTCATAAAAAGTACTCTATAGTCCAATTAGAACAGACTCTTCATATCCTCTCAAAGCTATATACCCTGTCACCAATTTGATTTACTTATTCACTGGACAGAATCCCATTGCATTTTTACAATATTTAATTTCCTTTTTGAACAGGATTAGAAATGCAGGAAGAAATTGTTTCTCCTTTTTGTCATGAATTTTTGAGAACTGCCCAGGGACTCTTAGGAGTTGCTAAACTGAATTATCCAGACACTAATATTACATAATATAAAAGCAAAATACTGCATATGCTGGAAATCTGAAATAAAAACAAGAAATGCTGGAAATACTCAGCAGGTCTGGGAGCATCTGTGGAGACAGAAGCAGAGTTAATGTTTCAGGTCAGTGACCCTTCATCAGACCTGGCAAATATTAGAAATGTAAAAGGTTTTAAGCAAGTAAAGCGGGGGTGGGGCAAGAGATAACAAAACAGGTGTTGATAGGACAAGGTCACAGAGAATAATTGACCAGAGGATCATGGAGCAAATATTATTACATACACTGTGAAGTAGGTTGAAACAAAACTTTTTAAAAATCGGTTAATCCTCAATACAGAATTGACATCTGGTAAAGTGTCTTTAGATTAGAGATACAGTACTGAAACAGGCCCTTCGGCCCACCGAGTCTGTGCCGAACATCAACCACCCATTTATACTAATCCTACACTAATCCCATATTCCTACCAAACATCCCCACCTGTCCCTATATTTCCCTACCACCTACCTATACTAGTGACAATTTATAACGGCCAATTTACCTATCAACCTGCAAGTCTTTTGGCTTGTGGGAGGAAACCGGAGTACCCGGAGAAAACCCACGCAGACACAGGGAGAACTTGCAAACTCCACACAGGCAGTACCCGGAATCGAACCCGGGTCCCTGGAGCTGTGAGGCTGCGGTGCTAACCACTGCGCCACTGTGCCGCCCAAGATAGCATTAGATATTTGAGTGAAAGAGTACAAAATAGGAAAGCTCTATTAGTCTCTGAGTCAGATGATATGCTATTTTATACCAGTAGGAGTGTTAGACAAAAGACACATTATCATGTTAGTGAACATGATACTGTCCCACTGATCATCCTTTCTACCACTTCTTTTTAAAACCAGTTTAATTACAAACAAATATAAAATGACATCAGCAGAAAGTTTATGCTGCAGTAGAAAATCTAGTGGAGTACAGTTTTATTGTCCAGAGCCAAAGCGAAACAGTGACCTTTAAAACTGCCATCTGCACATCTGTCTGAATGAAATGTGACAGCATAGCAAGGACATTTCTTTACTGTGGCGAGGTGCACAGGTCTCCCTTTCCACAATTGTTTGACATTGTGTTTTCAGAACAGGCTTTTCTTGCCCATTCCAGGAACTTGGACTGCTCCAAATTGATTTCGACACAAATGCGCTGAATTTTGTGAGCCGCCCAGAAATGAGCACTGTTCCCGAATGCGACATGGACGGCCAGCCCATCTCGATTACACAGCGGGCAGTCATTTTACATACTGGAGGCGATGGTGGTGCCCCCCACCACCCATCACCCCCCCCCCCACCCCTCCACAATCATGTGGCGGGGGCAGGAGGCAAGTCAGTGATTATGGTGTTAGATGACTCTGAAGCAGGTGCTGGCCCCATATCTAAAGGCCTGCCAGCCCTGCATTCACTCCTGCCTTAGAGTCACTGACAGCTTTCAGTGTACTGCTAAAGACATTGCTGAGCTCATATATGGAAAACCCAACCCCCGAGGGGGACAGCACAGAATGCCTGAGGGCAGACACAGGGCGGCCCCATGGTTCATGACTGAATCTGCCTTTCTGGAGATTTTCCTCCAGGCTGCAAGGGAAAGGTGAGAGGTTCTCTTCCCCAGTGATGCAAGAAGAGGTCATCCTGCCTGACCAAGCAAGCCTGGGTGGAGATCACAGAGGAGGTCAGCAACAGTGGGGTCACCAACCGGAACTGGGTCCATCTTCAATTGGGGATTAATGACCTCCTTCATTTGGCCAAGGTGAGTGCTCCATTACTCTCTTCTTTGGAGAGTGTATGTGACTATATGGGAGGGTGTGCGACATGGGGAGGGTCGCACTACAAACAGCGATGGCAGAGGGGCTGGGGTATTATCTCATCCTGACAGCATCTCAGCCACAGGCCACTGTCCTTCATAGCTCACCCCCATTAACTCCCCTGACAGTGTGTGGCAGCATGAGATATATCAGATCTTGCAGTAGGGGACAAGGGGATGACATTAGCAGAACTGTCATGTTGATCTCTCTGCCATTCTCGACTACATCCTTCCTCTTGCCGAGGAAGAGGGCCAAAATGGGAGGGAAAAGGTCTGGACTGGCAGAGGAGTTCCAGATCTGCGTCCTCCCACCATCGCCAAGGAAGAGGCCTTGGACCTGGTGGGCACCCAGGACGGATGCACTATTTCGGATGGGGAGACTGGAGGCCACACGCAAGAGAGTAAGGATTGGCTCCCATCGGCATACTCATTAATGTTGGAGACCCACATCACGCATGGTTGGCCTGAAGAGATCTGTAAAGCCTAAACCACACATGTTTGTTTCTCTCATGCAAGTCAACCTGCACAGGAGACCGCAGCCACAGAGGGACATTCATCCACCTCTGAGGAGGAGGACCACTCAGGCAATGCACTGTCCCATGACTTCCCTGCACCTTCCACCAGTGCAGATACTTTCACCTCGGTGGGTAACTGCTCGACTTTAGAATCGGGGCACAAGTTGGTCAGAGCACCACACATAAGCCTGAGCAGCTAGCTGAGGCTGAGACAACCGAGGCCTCCGACAGTCAGATGACTGTGGGTGACCAGGCCCATGCTGAGTCCGAGGCTGATGATGAGCTTTGCTGTCAACACCGCAGGGCATGCTGGAGTTGCAGAGAGTGGTAAGATGACATATGGCGGAGATGCCAGAGGCCATGCACAGCCATGAGTGGACGATAGAGGTGGTCATCCATGCCATGAGTGCTACCATGTCTCAGGCATGTGAGCACATGGCTTCCTCTATCGAGAGGTTGGCGACCCTCATGGAAAGCCAGATCCCAAAAATACGCACAGACCTGCACACCATTGCCTTGGCCATGAGTTCAATGCAGCAGTGGCAAGACGAGGGAAGGAACAGGAACCTGGAGACTTCTCCCACTCCTGGTCCTTCTCTGGAAAGCAAGGAGGTTCAAATAACCCTTCAAAGGGAGGAAGAGAGGCTGCCATGCACATCTGGGCCTCCCCTCAGGGTGCTCTGAGTGTGCAGACCGGCTCCTCAGCTCCTCCATCAGTGAGCCCAGTTCCAGTAGCTGCGATGCCTGAGGAGAGCCCTGCGCCAGTGTAGGATACCCTTAGGCAGCCAGAGGATGGCCGCCAAAGTCATCACAAGCCAAGGGGCAGCCTGATAGCAGCCTGCCTCCAGCCCAGCTGCTGTTGCAGGAATCACACCATGTAGGACCACTCACAAACAGATTAAAAAGACATCCTAGCCACACTTTGGGTCTCAACGGTGTTTCTAATATGCTCTGCAGTAATTAATTAAAAGTTCTCTTGTCCAAATCATTAGCCATCATTGTATGAAAGCCATGTGCCATGATGCCTTAATTGTGAGCTGCTCACTTCCCCCTTCCCCCTTCGAGAAATGCCAATGTGACCACAGTTCTCATTAACTTGCCAATGTGATGAGAGCCCTTGTTAACATATAGTCTCCCATGGGCACTAGTGCTCATTGCAGCTGGTCGCAAGACAGGGGAAACAAATGGAAAGGAGGCGACATAGTTCATGCATTAAGGTGAGCCTTTATTTGACTCTGTGAATAGACATCAGGATGGCTGGAAATGGGTCATGATGAGGATGTCTCTTGCCTCCTTTATGTGTTGCTCAACCTGCTTGGCCTTCTGCGCAGGGTCTTCACCATCCATTGCTGCTTGCCCCTCTTCCTCCTCTGTGTCCTTCGCGTCAGTGGATGAGTGTCACTCAGGTATCTCATCGTCATGTAAGGCCTCACCCTTCTGCAATGCTAGATTGTATAGAGCACTGCAGACCACCTCGATATGCGATACACTCACAGGGGCATACTGCAGGGCTCCACCAGATCTATCAAGGCAACAGAATATCATCTTCAACAGCCTGCTCGATGTTAGCTCGGGTGGAGCTGTGGCATCCTCTGCTGCATTATGAGGGTTCCTCACAGATGTCAGTAGCCATGTCTTCAATGCGTATCCTTTGTCCCCGAGAATCCATCCCTGAAGGTGAGTGGGGGGTTTCAAAAGCTGAGGCACCTGGGACTGTTGAGATATATAGGCATTGGGGCTGCTTCCCAGGAAGTGGGCACAGACCAGCAGGAAATGCTTTCAGTGGTCGCAGACCAGTTGAACGTTGACTGAATGGAAGCCCTTACTGTTGATGAAGGTGGCTGGCTGGTCCGTTGGAGGCTTAGATTGTACACATGTGGCCATTATCACATCTTGCACTTGGGGAAATCCAGTGATGGCCACGAATCCAATGGCCCTCTTGGCCTGACTGTCAGGGTCGGTTGGGTAGAGCACATAGGCTTGGTAGCACCACTATTGACCAAGCTGCCTGAGTCCTAAAGGACATAGCTGCTAGACTGGGTCTGTGGCAGGTAATGAGGGAACCAACAGGAGGAAAAAAAAAATTTAAACTCATCCTCATCAATCTACCTGTCGTAGATGCATCTGTCCATGACAGTATTGGTAGGATTGACCACCACACAGACCTTGTGGAGACGAAAATCCATCTTCACACTGAGAGTACCCACCATCATATTATGTGGTGCTACCACCGTGCTAAATGGGATAGATTTTGAACAGATCTGGCAACTCAAAACTGAGTACCTATGAGGTGCTGTGGGCCATCAGCAGCAGCAGAATTGTATTCAGCCACAATCTGTAAGCTCATGGCCCGGCATATCCCCCACTTTACATTACCATCAAACCGGGGGACCAACCCTGGTTCAATGAAGAGTGCAGGAGGGCATGCCAGTAGCTGTTACACTACAGCTACAACACTGGAATCTACCCAGTAATGTGGAAATGTGCCCAGGTATGTCCTGAGCACAAAAAGCTGGCCAAATCCAACATGGTCAATTGCCGCCCTCGCAATCTTTTTTGAA
The DNA here is from genome assembly GCF_036365525.1 of Heterodontus francisci. Taxonomy (NCBI): domain Eukaryota; kingdom Metazoa; phylum Chordata; class Chondrichthyes; order Heterodontiformes; family Heterodontidae; genus Heterodontus; species Heterodontus francisci. The sequence continues at coordinate 68,904,094 of NC_090372.1, read as the reverse complement.
ATTCATTCATGGGATCTGGGCGTCGCTGGCCAGGCCAGCATTTATTGCCCATCCCTAATTGCCCTTGAGAAGGTGGTGGTGAGCTGCCTTCTTGAACCGCTGCAATCTATGTGGGGTAGGTACACCCACAGTGCTGTTAGGAACGGAGTTCCACGATTTTGACCCAGCGACAGTGAAGGAACAGCGATATAGTTCCAAGTCAGGATGGTATGTGACTTGGAGGGGAACTTGCAGGTGGTGGTGTTCCCATGCATTTGCTGCCCTTGTCCTTCTAGTTGGTAGAGGTCGCAGGTTTGGAAGGTGCTGTCTAAGGCGCCTTGGTGCATTGCTGCAGTGCATCTTGTAGATGGTACACACTGCTGCCACTGTGCGCGGTGGTGGAGGGAGTGAATATTTGTAGATGGGGTGCCAATCAAGCGGGCTGCTTTGTCCTGGATGCTGTCGAGCTTCTTGAGTGTTGTTGGAGCTGCACCCGTCCAGGCAAGTGGAGAGTATTCCATCACACTCCTGACTTGTGCCTTGTAGATGGTGGACAGTCTTTGGGGAGTCAGGAGGTGAGTTACTCGCAGCAGGATTCCTGGCCTCTGACCTGCTCTTGCAGCCACAGTATTTATATGGCTACTCCAGTTCAGTTTCTGGTCAATGGTAACCCCTAGGATGTTGATGGTGGGGGATTCAGTGAGGGTAATGCCATTGAATGTCAAGGGGAGATGGTTAGATTCTCTCTTGTTGGAGATGGTCATTGCCTGGCACTGTGGCGAAAATGTTACTTGCCACTTATCAGCCCAAGCCTGGATATTGTCCAGGTCTTGCTGCATTTCTACACGGAATGCTTCAGTATCTGAGGAGTCACGAATGGTGCTGAACATTGTGCAATCATCAGCGAACATCCCCACTTCTGACCTTATGATTGAAGGAAGGTCATTGATGAAGCAGCTGAAGATGGTTGGGCCCAGGACACTACCCTGAGGAACTACTGCAGTGATGTCCTGGAGCTCAGATGATTGACCTCCAACAACCACAACCAACTTCCTTTGCACTAGGTATGACTCCAGCCAGCGGAGGGTTTTCCCCCTGATTCCCATTGACCTTAGTTTTGCTAGGGCTCCTTGATGCCATACTCAGTCAAATGCTGCCTTGATGTCAAGGGCAGTCATTGTCACCTCACCTCTTGACTTCAGCTCTTTTGTCCATGTTTGAACCAAGGCTGTAATGAGGTCAGGAGCTGAGTGGCCCTGGCGGAACCCAAACTGAGCGTCACTGAGCAGGTTATTGCTAAGCAAGTGCCGCTTGATGGCACTGTTGATGATACCTTCCATCACTTTGCTGATGATTGAGAGTAGGCTGATGGGGTGGTAATTGGCCGGGTTGGACCTGTCCTGTTTTTTTGTGTGCAGGACATACCTAGGCAATTTTCCACATTGCAGGGTAGATGCCAGTGTTGCAGCTGTACTGGAACAGCTTGGCTAAGGGGCGTGGCAAGTTCTGGAGCACAGGTCGTCAGTACTATTGCCGGACTATTGTCAGGGCCCGTAGCTTTTGCAGTATCCAGTGCCTTCAGTCGTTTCTTGATATCACGGGGAGTGAATCGAATTGGCTGAAGTCTGGCATCTGTGATGCTGGGGACTTCAGGAGGAGGCCGAGATGGGTCATCAACTCGGCACTTCTGGCTGAAGATTGTTGCAAATGCTTCAGCCTTATCTTTCGCACTGATGTGCTGGGCTCCCCCATCATTGAGGATGGGGATATTTGTGGAGCCACCTCATCCAGTTAGTTGTTTAATTGTCCACCACCATTCACGGCAGGACTGCAGAGCTTAGATCTGATCCGTTGGTTATGAGATTGCTTAGCTCTCTCTATCGCATGCTGCTTATGCAGTTTGGCACGCAGATAGTCCTGTGTTGTAACTTCACCAGGTTGACACCTCATTTTGAGGTTTGCCTGGTGCTGCTCCTGGCATGCCCTCCTGCACTCTTCATTGAACCAGGGTTGGTCTCCTGGCTTGATGGTAATGGTAGAGTGGGGGATATGCTGGGCCATGAGGTTACAGATTGTGGTTGATACAATTCTGCTGCTGCTGATGGCCCACAGCGCCTCATGGATGCCCAGTTTTGCATTGCGAGATCTGTTTGAAATCTATCCCATTTAGCACGGTGGTAGTGCCACACAACACGATGGAGGGTATCCTCAATGTGAAGGCGGGACATGGTCTCCACAACGACTATGCAGTGGTCACTCCTACCAATACTGTCATGGACAGATGCACCTGCGGCAGGCAGATTGGTGAGGACGAGGTCAAGTATGTTTTCCCCTCTTGTTGGCTCCCTCACCACCTGCCGCATACCCAGTCTAGCAGATATGTCCTTTAAGACTTGGCCAGCTCGATCAGTAGTGGTGCTATTCTTGGTGACGGACATTGAAGTCCCCCACCCAGAGTACATTCTGTGCCCTCGCCATCCTCAGTGCTTCCTCCAAGTGCTGTTCAACATGGAGGAGTACTGACTCATCAGCTGAGGGAGGGTGGTAGGTGGTAATCAGCAGGAGGTTTCCTTGTCCATGTTTGATCTGATGCCATGAGACTTCATGGGATCCAGAGTCGATGTTGAGGACTCCCAGGGCAACTCCCTCCCTACTGTATACCAGTGTGCCACCACCTCTGCTGAGTCTGTCCTGCTGGTGGGACAGGACATTCCCGGGGATGGTGATGGCAGTGTCTGGGACATTGTCTGTCAGGTATGATTCCGTGAGTATGACTATGTTAGGCTGTTGCTTGACTAGTCTGTGGGACAGCTCTCCCAACTTTGGCACAAGCCCCCAGATGTTAGTAAGGAGGACTTTGCAGGGTCGACAGGGCTGGGTTTGCCATTGTCGTTTCCAATGCCTAGGTCGATGCTGGGTGGTCCGTCCGATTTCATTCCTTTTTATAGACTTCGTAGCGGTTAGATACAACTGAGTGACTTGCGTGGCCATTTCAGAGGGCATGTAAGAGTCAACCACATTGCTGTGGGTCTGAAGTCACATGTAGGCCAGACCAGGTAAGGACAGCAGATTTCCTTCCCTAAAGGACATTAGTGAACCAGATGGGTTTTTACAACAATTGACAATGGTTTCAAGGCCATCATTGGACTAGCTCCAGATTTATTAACTTCTGCCGTGGTGGGATTTGAACCCATGTCCCCAGAGCAATACCCTGGGTCTCTGGGTTACTAGTCCAGTGACAATACCACTGCGCCATCGCCTCCCCGTAGTCTACTCCCGATCATCAGCAAAGTGATGGAAGGGATCGTTAACAGTGCTATCAAGCAGTACTTGCTCAGCAATAACCTGCTCAGTGATGCTCAGTTTGGGTCACTCAGCTCCTGACCTCATTACAGCCTTAGTCCAAACATGGACAAAAGTGGTGAACTCCAGAGGTGATGTGACAGTGACTGCCCTTGATATCAAAGCAGCATTTGACCAAGTATGGCATCAAGTTGCCCTCGCAAAACTAAGGTCAATGGGAATCGGGGGGAAAACTCGTCGTTGGTTGGAGTCATACCTAGCACAAAGGAAGGTGGTTGTTATTGTTGGAGGTCAATCATCTCAGTCCCAGGACATTACTGCAGGAGTTCCTCAGGGTAGTGGTCCTAGGCCCAACCATCTTCAGCTACTTCATCAATTATTTTCTCACCATCATGAGGTCAGAAGTGGGGATGTTCGCTGATGATTGCACAATGTTCAGCACCATGCGTGACTCCTCAGATACTGCAACAGCCCATGTCTATACGCAGCAAGACCTGGATAACATTCAGGCTTGGGCTGATAAGTGGCAAGTAACATTCGTGCCACAGAAGTACCAGGCAATGACCATCTCAAACAAGAGAGAACCTAACCATCTCCCCTTGACGTCATTACCATCGCTGAATCCCCCACTGTCAACATTCTGGGGTCGCCATTGACCAGAAACTGAACTGGATGAGCCACATAAATGTTGTGGCTACAAGAGCAGGTCAGAGGCTGGGAATTCTGCAGCGAGTAACTCACCTCCTGTCTCCCCAATGCCTGTCCACCATCTACAAGGCACAAGTCAGGAGTGTCATGGAATACTCCCCACTTGCCTGGATGGGTGCAGCTCCAACAACACTCAAGAAACTCAACACCATCCAGGACAAAGCAGCCCGCTTGATTGGCACCCCAACCACCACCTTCAACATTCACTCCCTACACCACTGGTGCACAGTGGCAGCAGCGTGTACCATATACAAAATGCACTGCAGCAATTCACCAAGGCCCCTTCGACAGCACCTTTTAAACCCGTGACCTCTACCACCTAAAAAGACAAGGGCAGCAGATGCATGGGAACACCACCACCTGCAAGTTCCCCTCCAAGCCACACACCACCCTGACTTGGAACTATATCGCTGTTCCTTCACTGTCGCTGGGTCAAAATCCTGCAACTCCCACTCTAACAGCACTGTGAGTGTACCTACATCCCAAGGACTGCAGCGGTTCAAGAAGGCAGCTCACCATCACCTTCTCAGAGGCAATTAGGGATGGGCAATAAATGCTGGCTGATCCAGTTACACCCACATCTCCCAAATGAATTTAAAAAACATAGTCACGAGCTCTCTTAAATAGGGCATTCGTCATTTTCTTGATGCAGCAGTGGGCTGCTGCATGGGAGGCTCCATATACGTGCCTGTGGTTCCCTGGACATATCCAGGTGCGTAAAGGTTTAGTGCAACTGTGATCTTCAGGACCACTGGCATAGAGTGACCCCCAAATCCCAGCGGTCGCAACTCATCCTGCAGCAGTGTGCATAAGTTGGTGATGGTCTCCCTGGAGAGATGCAGTCTTCGCTGACTGTATCACTCAGACATCTGGAGATAGCTGCTCTGAGTCCGGTACACTATGTGGTGCTAGTGAGCCCTTCTTGGCCTGGCAGGCTGCTGTTGCTCTCGTCATGGAGCTTCACAGGCAGGCGAAGCAACTTGTTGTCCCTCACTTCCAAGGCACCGCATCACATTATGGGGGTCGAAAAAGACAGGGTGTATGACACCCATGCCAGGTGACCTGTGGCTTGCAGATCACTGTTGATGCAGAGACGACCCTGCCTTGGTAGCTGAGGTTCAGACAATTCTTTCCGCAGAGTCACTATGGAGCTCAGAGCCAAACCTTGCTGATGGCCCACCCTCTGTTCCAGCAGTGTGAACGACCAAACACATCACTGGGAAGTTTGTCAACATTTTACTGACCTTCCCAACCAAAATCCACACCGAAACCCCTCGCAGAACACGCAGCAACACAGTCCCATAATGGCTTCCAAATTCCCCTCTTCCCCTTTGCAACAATGCTCAAGGCTGCCTCTCTGCTGCATCAATGTGGCCTTTCACTTCAGTGCCACCAGGTTTTAACAGTCATGAACCCAAAGGCACGTGAATACCATCTGCCGCTCAAAAAATCAAGGACCAATCATTAAATGAGAATTATTTATATTTAAATATCTTTAAATCAGCATTTCAGCTATTTTAAATAGCTTCCCATTGAGTTGGACTGGCAATGCCACCATGGTGCTTTCACACCACTGACAAAATCTGGAACCAACGTCACAGTGCCGGATTTCCAGGCGGACAGTTCCTATGTGATTCTCCATTTCCCCCACACCACCATACCTGCCTTCGGCTGCATTAAACTCACCCAAATATTTGCAACGTTAGTCATAGCAGTTGCTGTCCTTACTGCAAGTTTTATAAGGTCTCATTTTTCTGCTATCAGTTCCATCTGGCATCTACAAGCTCAAATCCAGTGGAAACAATGCAGCATTTTAAACTAGGTTATCTTATTAGAATTGCTGCATTTACATGATGGATATTTCTATGTATACATCCCCATTGTGCATCACCAGTGAATACAGATTATTTATTATACATTCAGGGGATGTGGGCATCACTAATTGCCCTCGAGGGTGGTGGCAAGACACCTTCCTGAAGTGCTGCAGTCTGCAAACACCCACAGTGCTGTTAAGCAGGAGTTCCAGGATTTTGATCCAGTGACGATGAAGGAACAGCAATATAGTTCCATGTCAGGATGTATGATTCGGAGAGGAACTTTCAGATGGCGGTGTCCCCGTGTGCCTGCTATCCTTGCCCTTCTCAATGGTAGAGGTCGCAGGTTTGCAAGGTGTTGAAAAAGCCATGATGACTGCCACAGTGCATTGGTGGTGGAGGAAATGAATGTTTAAAGGTGGTGGATTTGGCACCAATCAAGCAGACTGCTTTGTCTTGGAAGATGTTGAGCTTCTTGATGTCGCTGGAGCCGCACTCATCCAGGCAAATGGAGAGTATTTCATCACATTCCTGCCTTGTGGTGGATGGTGGAAAGGCTTAGGGGAGTCAGGAGGTGAGTTACTCACCACAGAGTTCCCAACCTCTGATCTGCTCTTGCAGCCAATGTATTCATGTGGCTGGTCCAATTATGTTTCTGGTCAATGGTAACCCCAGGATGTTGATGGTGGAGAATTCATTGATGGCAATGGTGTTGAATGTCAAGGGGAGGTGGTTAGACTCTCTTGCTGGAGATGGTCATTGCCTGGAACTTGTGTGTCATGAATGTTACTTGCCACTTAGCAGCCCAAGCCTGAATGTTGGCAAGGTCTTGCTACATGCAGGTATGGACTGCTTCAGTATCTGAACAGTTGTGAAATAAACTGAACACTGTGAAATCAGCAACAAACATCCACACTTCTGACCTTATAATGGAGGGAGGGTCATTGATGAAGCAGCTGAAGACGGTTAGACCTAGCACACTGCCCTGAGAAACTCATGCAGGAATGTCCTGGGGCTCAGATGATTAGCCTCCAACAACCACAATCATCTAACTTTGTGCTAGGTATGACTCCAACCAGTGGAGAGTTTTCCCTGATTCCCATGGATTTCAGATTTGCTAGGACTCCTTGTTGCCACATTCGGTCAAATGCTGCTTTGATGTCAAGGGCAGTCACTCTCACCTTACCACTGGAACTCAGCTCATATTTGTCTATGTTTAGACCAAGAATGTAATGATGTCTAGAGCCAAGTGCACCTGGCAGAACCAGGCTGAGTAAGTGTCGCTTGATAGCACTGTTAATGACACCTTCCATCACCTTGTTGATGATTAAGAGTAGACTGATGGGATGTTAATTGTCCAGATTGGATTTACCCTGCTTTTTGTGGACAGGACATACCTGGTCAATTTTTCACTTTGTCAGGTAGTTGCCAGTGTTGTAGCTGTACTGGAACAGCTTTGCTAGAGGCACCGCTAGTTATGCAGCACAAATCTTCAACACTATAGCCAGGATGTTGTTGGGGCTCATTGGCTTTCCTGTATTCAGTGCGCTCAGCCGCTTCTTGATATCATGAGGATTAAATTGAATTGGCTGGCGTCTGTGATGGTAGGGATCTCAGGAGGAGGCTGAGATAGGTCATCCACTCAGCATTTCTGACTGAAGATGGTTACAAATGCTTCAGCTTTGTCTTTTGCACTCATGTACTGTGCTCTGCCATCTTTGAAAATGAGGATGTTCATGTAGCCGCCTCCTCTGGTTAACTGTTTAATTATCCACCACCATTCACCACTGGACGTGACAGGACTGCAGAGCTTTGACCTGATCCATTGGTTGTGAGATTGCATAGCTCTGTGTATAGCATGCTGCTTCTGCTGTTTAGCATGCATGTAGTCCTGCATTGTAGCTTCACTAGATTGGGACCTTATTTTTTTAAGTATGCCTGGCTGCTCCTAGCATACGTTCCTACACTCTTCATTGAACCAGGGTTGGTCCCCTGGCTTGATAGTAATGGTAGAGTGAGGGATGTGCTCGACCATGAGTTTACAGATTGTGGTTGAATATAATTCTGCTGCTGCTGATGGCCTACAGTACCTCATGGCTGCCCAGCTTTGAGCTGCTAGATCTGTTCTGAATCTATCCCAGATACAATGGTGGTAGTGCCACACAACACAATGGAGGGTGGTCTCAGTGTGAAGATGGGACTTTGTCTCCACAAGGACCGTGTGTTGTTCACTCTGACCATTATTGTCATGGAGAGATGCATCTGTGACACGTTGATCAGTGAGGACAAGATCAAGTAGGTTTTTCCCTCGTGTTGGTTCTCTCACCACCTGCGAGAGGCCCAGTTTGGCAGCTATGTCCTTCACGTCTTGGCCAGCTCGGTTAGTAGTGGTGCTACTGAGGCAGTCTTGGTAATGGACATTGAGCCCCCACCCAGAATATGCTCTGTGTCCTTGCTACTCTCAGAGCTTCATCCAAATGGTGTTCAACATGGAGGAGTACTGATTCATCAGCTGATGGAGGGTGGTAGGTGGTAATAAGCAGCACGTTTTTTTTGCTCGCAGTTGACTTGATGCTATTAGATTTCACTAGGGGTGGAGTCAAAATTGAGGACTCTCAGGACAACTTCCTCCCAACTATATACCATTGTGTCACCACCTCTGATGGGTCTGTCCTGCCATTGGGACAGGACATATCCAAGGATGGCGATGGAAAAGTCAAAGACATATGCTCTAAGGTATGATTCGGTGAGCATGACTATGTCAGGCTGTTGCTTGACTAGTCAGCAGGACAGCTCTCCCAATTTGGGCACAAGTCCCCACTCGTTAGTGAGGAGGACTTTACAAGGTTGACTGGGCTGGGTATGCCTTTGTCATACCAAGTGCACAGGTCAATGCCGGGTGGTCCATCCAGTTTTGCTCTTATTCGACTTTTTTTATAACAGTTAGATCCAACTGAGTGGCTTTTATTTTATTTTTATTTAGAGATACAGCACTGAAACAGGCCCTTCGGCCCACCGATCTGTGCTGACCATCAACCACCCATTTATACTAATCCTACACTAATCCCATATTCCTACCACATCCCCACCTGTCCCTATATTCCCCAACCACCTACCTATACTAGGAGCAATTTATAATGGCCAATTCACCTATCAACCTGCAAGTCTTTAGGTGGTGGGAGGAAACCGGAGTACCCGGCGAAAACCCACGCAGACACAGGGAGAACTTGCAAACTCCACACAGGCAGTACCCAGAATTGAACCCGGGTCGCTGGAGCTGTGAGGCTGTGGTGCTAACCACTGCGCCACTGTGCTTGTTAGGTCATTTCAGAGGGTAGTAAAGAGTCAATCACATGGCTGTGGGTCTGGAGTCACATAGATCAGACTGGGTAAGGACTGCAGATTTCCTTCGGTAAAGGACATTGGAATGCCAATAGATGCAGTCTTATATGCCACTGACTACAGCACCATTGAATACTTTGTATTGACTCCTTTTGGTAGTATTCCATTGGCAGTGGTCACCCTCTAATATCTCTCTTGAATAGGCACTATTCATGCATGAGCTTTAACATCAACTTCTGCCAGGATATTTTTTGTGTCCTCTGTCGATATCGAAACCGTCTACATGATCACTTTCCGCAGAAGCTGCTGAATGGAGATCAGGAGTGGAGACGGTGGCCAATTTTCCCCTCCCTAATACAGGGCAGTTGCCCTTAGCTCAGATATTCGTATCTTGATTTTTTTTCCCTCAAAACTATTGGATAGATTTTCTAAAAGTAATATCCAATAATTATCTTACTCTAATATTATGATCAAAAGTCCACTTCATTAATTTACAGTAAAAGCTTTGTGATCCAGCATGTGCCAGACCTGAGAGGTGCTGCATAAGCAAACATCAATAGTTGTACTTACCAAGATGGGTGGAGATCCGACCTTTCACTCCAAAGATATTGCCGGGAACACAAAGAGTACCCAGTGCCCAGCATTGGGAAAGCCGATTCTTACATTTTCCTTAATCATTCGGGGTTGCTGCACCAAGATTGTACACGGGGGGAGTCCACCCTTTCCAACAAGCCATCTCCGGTGGAGATCGGATGCAGAACTCCAGAGCAAAATGCATCTGACTGCAGGGACCAAGAATCCCACTATAGTGATAAGGGAACCAGCCATTGAGGCAAGGTAGCATTTCTAACCACAGATGGCAACCTGAATTCCTGCAAGAATTCCAGGAATAGAGCTTGCTGGTTGGTAAAGTGGCGGATAATAAAGCTTTTACTGTATATAATATGTATAATACGACATAAGGATATGCTTTCCAGCTTTGGAAATATTTGACATCCTTACTTTGAAATGATTGTTCTTCAGCCTGTTTGGTTTCTTAACAAATCCTTACCTCAGTGTTTGCTACAATACTCACCCCTTACCTTTTCGCATTGCAAAAACTCATTGGCCAGGATTTCACGAGGAGATGGTGGCCCCACCGACCGGCTGAAAAGTCGGGGGTGGCCCACCTCCGCTGGACCTGGTAACCACGCTACTATTTTGCATGGCTCAGGCCCTTAAATGGAAGAAGTCAGGGCTTCTGCCCCTCTGAGGCAGGAAATCCTGCCTTCAAGAGCTGCCGGTCAATCAGAGAGCCAGCAGCGCAACCGGCATTGGTGGCTACTGCTGGGACTGCATCTGGCATGAGGAACAACATGGAAGTCATCCTTCAAAGAGGTAAGTGGAGGTCCGACCTCGCCGTGGACAATTGGCGAGGCCCCGGTGAGGGGTGGGGTGGGTCGGAGAGCAGGGCAGGGGGTTATTTTTGCAGGTGTGGCCCATGCTGCTGGGGGTGGCCCCTCTGTGGGCCATAGGGTTCCCCATCAGGAGGCCTTCCCCTGCCAGCCTGCAAGGTATTACCTGGCGCCTCCTCAGGTGCCGAAGTGCCCATCCGCCATGGTAAAATACCGGCAGCGGTGAGAAAGGCCTTTAAGTGGCCATTAATTGGCCACTTAAAGGCCTTAATTGGCCTAAGGGTGGACGAGCTGCCTGGCACCTCCCCCGCCACTAGTTAAATAGCAGCAGGGGCGAGGAGTAGGCGATGAGCACGGCATCCCCTCTAACTCAATTTTATAGCTCCAGCCCTCCACCCCCACCCCACATCCTTGCCATTCCCAGGGGGGCTGTAAAGTCCCAGCCATTGTAATTGTCCATTCACTGGCAGAAGAATAAATCACAATTTATTCTCAGACTATTATCATCTAACTTCAGAAATTGACAATTCATAACAATTTTTATGGTAACTGCATTCATGGTGAAAATGCAAGGGGTACTTATATGCCTTGCTTATGTGAAATATGGTATTTTTTTAATTCATTCATGGGATGTGGGCATCACTGGCCATGCCAGCATTTATTGCCCATCCCTAATTGCCCTTGAGAAAGTGGTGGTGAGCTGCCTTCTTGAACCGCTACAGTCCATGTGGGGTAGGTACACCCACAGTGCTGTTAGGAAGGGAGTTCCAGGATTTTGACCCAGCGACAGTGAAGGAACGGCGATATAGTTCCAAGTCAGGATGGTGTGTGACTTGGAGGGGAACTTGCAGGTGGTGGTGTTCCCATGCATTTGCTGCCCTTGTCCTTCTAGTTGGTAGAGGTCGTGGGTTTGGAAGGTGCTGTCTAAGGAGCCTTGGTGCCTTGCTGCAGTGCATCTTGTAGATGGTACACACTGCTGCCACTGTGCGTCAGTGGTGGAGGCAGTGAATGTTTGTAGATTGTGTGCCAAATAAGCGGGCTACTTTGTCCTGGATGCTGTCGAGCTTCTTGAGTGTTGTTGGAGCTGCACCCATCCAGGCAAGTGGAGAGTATTCCATCACACTCCTGACTTGTGCCTTGTAGATGGTGGACAGGCTTTGGGGAGTCAGGAGGTGAGTTACTCGCCGCAGGATTCCTAGCCTCTGACCTGCTCTTGTAGCCACGGTATTTATATGGCTACTCCAGTGCAGTTTCTGGTCAATGGTAGCCCCTAGGATGTTGATAGTGGGGGATTCAGCGATGGTAATGCCATTGAATGTCAAGGGGAGATGGTTAGATTCTCTCTTGTTGGAGATGGTCATTGCCTGGCACTTGTGTGGCGCGAATGTTACTTGCCACTTATCAGCCCAAGCCTGGATATTGTCCAAGTCTTCCTGCATTTCTATACGAACTGCTTCAGTATCTGAGGAGTCACGAATGGTGTTGAACATTGTGCAATCATCAGCGGAAATCCCCACTTCTGACCTTATGATTGAAGGAAGGTCATTGATAAAGATGCTGAAGATGGTTGGGCCTAGGACACTACCCTGAGGAACTAGTGCAGTGATGTCCTGGAGCTCAGATGATTGACGTCCAACAACCACAACCATCTTCCTTTGCGCTAGGTATGACTCCCGCCAGCAGAGGGTTTTCCCCATAATTCCCATTGACCTCTGTTTTACTCGGGCTCCTTGATGCCATACTCTGTCAAATGCTGCCTTGATGTCTAGGGCAGTCATTCTCACCTCACCTCTTGAGTTCAGCTCTTTTGTCCATGTTTGAACCAAGGCTGGAATGAAGTCAGGAGCTGAGTGGCCCTGGCGGAACCCAAACTGAGCATCACTGAGCCGCTTATTGCTAAGCAAGTGCCGCTTGATGGCACTGTTGATGGCCCCTTCCATCACTTTGTTGATGATTGAGAGTAGGCTGATGGGGCGGTAATTGGCCGGGTTGGACATTTTGCACATTAAGGTCCAGAAGACCCATCAGTCCTGCTGTATGTTGTAACATTGACAAAGCAGGAATTTGGTGTCCTGGCCAATAATGCACCTGACCTCATCCAAATATCCAGGGTTGTTGGATTTTGCACAAAATAGGCAGACACTCACATGGTGGGAGGGAGGAAATTTTTACTGGTACTATGCCACTGTGCTGGAGTGCTGGCAGTACCGCATGAAGCTTTCTCATTTCCAGAAAGGCAATTTTCCTACTGCAGCTGATCACTTGGTGGTTACTTGTAGCAAGGAAACAGCCTTTTAAAGTCCCTTGGGCCCCACATCTGCCTGTATAGAGTCCTGGCATGTAATGCATGCTTGCTTCATGGACTTGTGCATTGGGGACAACTAAGACGAACTGAAGGGCTGATGATGCCATTCTGACAGTCTTGCCTATTTCCCTGACATCAGAATTGAAGACACTTGATCCAAGAATGACCAATCCCCGCTATCAGTGGAAATGGGAGCACCCGTCAAACACTGCAAACTAAGCCATGTCCTAATTTTCAACCACGCACTCCCACACCCACCTCAAATGCAGCTTATTTTTGGTTTCTGATATGACAGATTTTTAGGGCCTAAATGTATAATGTGGGATATTAAGTGTATTCACAGAATGGAAAAATCATCTGTGCCATTTTTCTGATTCCCTCACATAACCACTTTCAGTTAGGTTAATATTGCTGCTTCACTCTAACACAGATATACAGTGAAATCTACCGATCAGGAACAAGGACCTTGCAAATTAAAACTGATTCAGTTGTTCTCTTAAAATACCATCAATTACCTCACACAGAACGAATCCCAACCTCAATTTTTCCCTAAACTGGCTTCAGCCATCATCTTGACATCAGTTAGTTGCATATATAGTTTTATTATATTAGCTAAGTTTGGGGAAAAAAGCACTGAACCTTCCCACAAAATCAGTAACTGTACGTTAGAAATGATTCCAAGAACTTTCTACCACATATTTTCCCATTCTCTATCTCTGAAATTGAAGTTTAAATTATGCTACATTCCCTACCTTTCATTTTTTCCATGTTGTGAGAACATAAGGGAGAGGAGTAGCAGTAGGCCATGCGGCCCCTCAAGCCTGCTCCACCATTTAATAAGATCATGGCTGATCTGATTGTGGCCTTCACTCCACTTTCCTGCCTGCCCCCCTCATAACCCTTTACTCCCTTGTTCATCAAAAATAGTGGTAGGAGGGGACAGTATAATTAGGGGGATTGACACTGTTTTCTGCAGCAAAGAGCAAGAGTCCAGATGGCTGTGTTGCCTGCCCGGTGCCAAGGTTCAGGACATCTGTTCAGGGCTGAAGAGGAATTTACAGTGGGAGGGGGAGGATCCAGTCATCGTGGTCCATGTAGGTATCAACGACATAGGCAGGACAAGGAAAGAGGTTCTGCGCAGTCAGTATGAGGAACTAGGCACCAGATTGAGAAGCAGAACCTCAAAGGCAATAATCTCTGGATTATTACCTGAGCCACGTGCAAATTGGCATAGGGCAAATAAGATTAGAAAAATTAATATGTGGCTGCAAGACTGGTGTGGTAGAAGAGGGTTCTGGTTTGTGAGGCATTGGCACCAGTACTGGGGCAAGTGGTGGCTGTACCGTTGGGATGGTCTACACCTGAACCATGCTGGGGCCGGTGTTCTAGCAAGCCGCGTAACTAGGGAAGTAGAGAGGGTTTTAAACTGAATAGAGGAGGCAAGGGATCAAATTTGGGAAGATATGGCAAATCAAGGAGTAGAAACAAGGCAAGAGAGAAAGGTATTGATATGAGAAATGATAAACAGACTGTGACAGGAAGGGACAGAGCGTACAAATCTAAGAGTAAATCAACAAGATAAGGCTGGAGGTTACAAAAATAATAAAAGGACAAAACTGTATCTATATCTGTATCTGAATGCACTTAGGATTCAAAACAAAACAGATGAACTGAGACCGTAAATAGAAATAAATAAATACGATCTGATAGCCATTACAGAGACATGCTGCAGGACGGCATAGTTTGGGACCTGAATATTGAAGGGTACATGGCATTTAGGAAGGACAAGAAGCTAGGAAAAGGTAGAAGGGTAGCTCTGTTAATTAATGATGGCATTAGCGCAATAGAGAGGGATGTTTTAAGTTCAGGAAACCAGGATGTAGAAGCAGTTTGGGTAGAGATGAGAAATCATAAAGGCAAGAAGTCACTTGTGGGAGTGGTGTACAGGCCACCTAACATTAACCACACTGTGGGACGGGGTATAAAGGAAGAAATAATGGCAGCTTTTCAGAAAGGTACAGCGATAATTATGGAGGATTTTAACCTACATATAGACTGGAAAAATCAGATGGGCAGAGGTAGCCTAGATGAGGAGTACATAGAACGCTTTCAGGATAATTTCTTGAAACAATACGTTCTGGAGCCAACCAGATAGCTGGCTATACTAGACCTGGTATTGTGCAACGAGATAGGATTAATTAATGACCTCATAGTTAAGGCGCCCCTCGGTAGCAGTGATCATAATATGATTGAATTTTATATTCAGTTTGAAGGAGAGAAAAGTGGGTCCAAGACTAATATTTTAAACTTAAATAAGGGCAATTATGAGGGCATGAAAGCAGAGCCAGCTGAAGTGAACAGGCAAATCAGGTTAAGGGATAGTTCAATAGAGATGCAGTGGCAGACATTTAAGGGGATATTTCAGAATACACAGAACAGATGCATTTCAACGAGAAAGAAAAATTCCAAGGTTGAGACCCGCCATCCATGGTTTAACTTAAGTTAAAGATAGTATCAAACTTAAAGAAAAAGCCTATAATTGCGCAAAGATGGGAGGCAGGTCATAAGATTGGACAGAATATAAAAAAACGCAAAGAATAACTAAAAGATTGATAAGGAAGGTAACATTAGAGTACAAGAGAAAGCTAGCTAGAAATATAAAGACAGATAGTAAGAGTTTCTATAGATATTTAAAAAAGAAAAGAGTTAACAAAGTGAGTGTTGGTCCTATAGAAAGTGAGTCTGGGAATTAATAATGGATAATAAGGAGATGGCAGATGAATTGAACAGATATTTTGCATCGGCCTTCACTATTGAGGATACAAGTAACATCCCAGAAATAACTGTCAATCAGGAAATGGAAGGGAGGGAGGAACTCAAGAAAATTACAATCATCAGGGAAATGGTACTGAACAAATTGTTGGGGCTGCAGGCTGACAAATCCCCGGGTCCTGGGTGTTAAAAGAAGTGGCTAATGAAATAGTTGATGTGTTAGTTTTAATTTTCCAAAATTCCCTAGATTCAGGGAAGGTTTCATTAGATTGGAAAATAGCAAATGCAACTCCTTTATTCAAAAAGGGAGAGAGACAGAAAGCAGGAGACTAGAGGCCAGTTTGCTTCATTTCTGTCTTAGGGAAAATGTTAAAAGCAATATTAAAGATGTTATAGCAGGGCATTTAGAATAAATCAAGGTAATCAAGCAGAGTCAACATGGTTTTGTGATAGGAAAACCATGTTTAACCAATTGATTGGATTTCTTTGAGGGAGTTACATGGGGACAAAGGGGAACCGGTGGATGTAATGTACTTAGATTTCCAGAAGGCATTTGATAAAATGCCACATCAACGGTTATTGCAGAAAATAAAAGCTCATGATGTCGGGGGTAACATATTGGCACGGATTAAAAATTGGTTAGCTGGCAGGAAACAGAGAGTAGGCATAAATGGGCCATTTTCTGTTTGGCAAGATATAACAAGTGGTGTGCCACAGGGATCTGTGCTGTGGCCTCAACTTTTTACAATTTGTATAAATGACGTAGATGATGGGACCAAAGGTATGGTTGCTAAATTTACTGGTGACACAAAGATAGGTAGGAATGTAACTTGTGAAGAGGACATAAGGGGGCTACAATTGGATATAGATAGGTTAAGTGGCAAATGGAGTATAATGTGGGAAAGTGCGAAATTGTCCACTTTGGCAGGAAGAATAAAAATGAAGCATATTATCTAACTCATGAGCGATTGTAGAGCTCTGAGATGCAGAGGGATCCGGGTGTCCTCGTGATTGAATTGAAAAAGGTTAGTATGCAGGTACAGCACGTAATTAGGAAAGCTAACAGAATGTTATTGTTTATTGCGAGGGGAATTGAATACAAAAGCAGGGAGGTTATGCTTCAGCTATACAGGGCATTGGTGAAACCACATCAGCAGTACTGTGTGCTGTCTCCTTATTTAAGGAAGGATGTAAATGCATTGGAGGCAGTACAGAGAAGGTTTACTAGACTAATACCTGGAATGGGCGGGCTGTCTTACGAGGAAAGATTGGACAGGCTAGGTTTGTATCCGCTGGAATTTAGAAGAGTGAGAGGCGACTTGATTGAAACATATAAGATCCTGAGGGGTCTTGACAGGGTGGCTGTGGAAATGATGTTTCCCCTTGTGGGAGAATCTAGAACGAGGGATCACTGTTTAAAAATAAGTGGTCGCCCATTTAAGACAGAGATGAGAAGAAATTTTTTCTTTCAGAGGGTCGTGAGTCTTTAGAATTCTCTTCCTCAAAAGGCGGTGGAAGCAGAGTCTTTGAATATTTTTAAGGAAGAAGTAGATAGATTCTTGATAAGCAAGAGGGTGTAAGTTTATCGGAGGCAGGTGGAAATGTGGAGTAATCAGTTCAGCCATGAACTTATTGAATGGCGGAGCAGGCTCGAACGGCCGAGTGGCTTACTCCTGCTCAGAATTCGTTTAGTTTAGAGATACAGCACTGAAACAGGCCCTTCGGCCCACCGAGTCTGTATAATGGGTATAAACCACCCATTTATACTAATCCTACACTAATCCCATATTCCTACCACATCCCCACCTGTCCCTATATATTTCCCTACCACCTACCTATACTAGGGGCAATTTATAATGGCCAATTAACCTATCAACCTGCAAGTCTTTGGCATGTGGGAGGAAACCGGAGCACCCGGAGGAAACCCACGCAGACACAGGCAGAACTTGCAAACTCTGCACAGGCAGTACCCAGAATCGAACCCGGGTCCCTGGAGCTGTGAGGCTGCGGTGCTAACCACTGCGCCACTGTGCCGCCCTTCGTATGTTCGTAAAAATCTGTCTAACTCAGCCTTGAATATATTCAATGACCCAGCCTCCATGGCTCTCTGGGGAAGAGAGTTCCAAAGATTAACAACCCATGAGAGAAGAAATTCCTCCTTATCTTAATTTTAAAAGGGAGACACCTTATTTTGAAACTTTGTTCCCTAGTTCTAGATTTCCCAATAAGGGATTTCCTCTCAACATTTCCCACATCTATCCTATTCAGCCCCCTCAGCATCTTATATCTTCTACTCCCAGGATGGACCAGTGTCACTGTATTATATTGTTTTGATCAACAACAACTCCCAAAATGCAGCGTAAGCCTGCCACCTTCAACTAAGCCTCAAGCAGTTCTGGACAGGGGATGCAGAGCTAGAAAACAGGAAATTGTGGCATATTTCCTGAATTGTCAGTTTTGCTGTTGATCACATAGATGAAAAATATCTAGTGCTCTAAAGGCTCATCTTTATTTTCTGATTAAACAAACATAAGAATTTCTACTCAGACATAGCTTTCCATTTAGAAAAGCGTGATATTTAGAGTTGCCATTGATCAAAGTATACAGCAGTGACAGGTCCATCCTGGGATAATAACACGCACAAAATGAGGTAATGCACTTCGTGACAGGAGAAAGGGAAGGTCATTTGAGCACCTCACAGCAGATGGCTATACAATGATATTGGAAGACATCTGTTTGCTTCCTGCTCTTTTGGCTTAATGGTATGGAATATGCAGCCCTAAAGGGGAAAAAAAGGAAGTAAATTCACGGAAGAAATCTGCATTAATACTTTTGTTACATCTGTTATTTTGGAAATTTATTGATTAGAATAAGTAGATGTGGCGGGAGGGTGGGTGGCTTGGAAAGTAGCTATACATGGCTTTGGAGGTAATGTGGTACAAAAGAAAACAGCAAATTAACAATGATTTCTGGTGACTTCTTTCAATGTTGATTATCTTCATTCCACTAATGGCTTATCAGTTAATATATGTAAAATGAAAGCGGCCTGTTTCATTGAGCATTCAAGCATAGGACAGAGTTCAGAAAAGAGCCATAAGGATTTATTTTATTCATTTGTGGGCATCACTGGTTCGGCCAGCATTTGTTGCCCATCCCTAATTTCCCTTGAACTTGCTTGGCCATGTTAAGAGTAAGGATGGCAGATTTCCTTCTCGAAGGGACATTAGTGAACCAGATGGGTTTTTACGACAATCGACAATGGTTTCATGGTCATCATTAGACTAGCTTTTAATTCCAGATTTATTAATTGAATTCAAATTTCACCAACTGCCATGGTGGGATTTGAACCCATATCCCCAGATCATTAGCCTGGGTTCATGGATTACTTGTCCAGTGACATGACCACTACGCCACAGGATAATTCTAGGACTTTAGCTTGAAAGATATGAAGCAAGACCCACAGAACCCAAGCTCATTCAATTAAAGAAAACTGAGGGGATATAATGCAATTTTTTTTCTAAATGCTGAGATTCATAGATGGTATATACTGGGCTGGATTTTGTTCTCTCCCAGGTGTCAGGGTCCATGGCAGGGCGGGGTGGGGGGGTGGTGCCTGAAGATGCCTCCGAGAGAGGGCCACCACGCACCTCGATGCTGGAGGGCCCGGCCCAATATTACTGGCGGTGGCGAGGCTTCGTGGTGGCCCGTCCGCCACTCGGCGACGGGACCCCCATTTGAATATTTAAATAAATGAAAATTAATGAATTAATGGTACTTATGTCGCCGCCCCATGTCCCACTGTGATCTTCTGCCCAGTGGCCAGCACTCCTGTGCCGTCGGATCGCTGTCTGGGGAAACAAGGTGCCACACTGGTGGGGAGGCAGGAGGAGGTAGGTTTCTCAGTGCGGGGGGGCCAGGGGCAAGGGACGGGCCAAAGTAACATCATTGGTGTTGGTGATGGTGGAAAGGGTTATAGTGTAATGTTTATACAGTTTGGTGGGGGGGGGGGGAGGGGAAGGTCAGGTGCACCAGGTTAGTGTTTTGTGGGGGGGTGAGGGCAAACAGTTGATTAAATTGTTATGGGGGGGGTGTCTGGGAGAGGGGCAGAAGAAATTTCTTTGTTTATTTTTATTTTTAATTGTGCTTTAAATATTAAATTTACTAGTAGGGCACAAAGCCCTTTAAAAATGGTGTCAACACCTGAAGACAGGAGCGGCGGCTGGCTCTCTCTCTGTGCCGGTGGGTACTGAAACTCGAAAGAGGAAAAAAAGACTTACAGTGACATCATGGGAAATCTGCAAGGTAATTGGTTGGGTAAGTAACAGCTGTTAGTGTATTTAAATAGCTTAAAAAATAAGGGGAAAGTTTTCTTTTTGAAAAAAAACTTCATGTGATAAGGTGCGTACCAAAACAAAGAACAGTACAGCACGGGAACAGGCCATTCGGCCCTCCAAGCCTGTGCCGATCTTGACGCCTGCCTAAACTAACACCTTCTGCACTTCCGGGGCCCATATCCCTCTATTCCCTTCCTATTCATGTATTTGTCAAGATGCCTCTTAAACGTCTCTATGGTACCTGCTTCCACCACCTCCCCCGGCAACAAGTTCCAGGCATTCACCACCCTCTGTGTAAAGAACTTGCTTTACACATCCCCTCTAAACTTTGCCCCTCTCACCTTAAACCTATGTCCCCTAGTAACTGACTCTTCCACCCTGGGAAAAAGCTTCTGACTATCCACTCTGTCCATGCCGCTTATAACTTTGTAAACCTCTATCATGTCGCCCCTCCACCTCCGTCGTTCCAGTGAAAACAATCTGAGTCTATCCAACCTCTCCTCATAGCTAATGCCCTCCAGGCCAGGCAACATCCTGGTAAACCTCTTCTGTACCCTCTCCAAAGACTCCACGTCCTTCTGGTAGTGTGGCGACCAGAATTGCGCACAATATTCTAAGTGTGGCCTAATTAAAGTTCTGTACAGCTGCAGCATGACTTGCCAATTTTTACACTCAATGCCCCAACCGATGAAGGCAAGCATGCCGTATGCCTTCTTGACTACCTTATCCACCTGCGTTGCCACTTTCAGTGACCTGTGGACCTGTACGCCCAGATATCTCTGCCTGCCAATACTCCGAAGGGTTCTGCCATTTACTGTATACTTCCCACCTGCATTGGACCTTCCAAAATGCATTTCTTCACATTTGTCCGGATTAAACTCCATCTGCCATTTCTCCGCCCAAGTCTCCAACCAATCTATATCCTGCTGTATCCTCTGACAATCCTCATCACTGTCCGCAACTCCACCAACCTTTGTGTCGTCCGCAAACTTACTAATCAGACCAGCTGCATTTTCCTCCAAATCATTTATATATAATACAAACAGCAAAGGTCCCAGCACTGATCCCTGCGGAACACCACGAGTCACATCCCTCCATTCAGAAAAGCACCCTTCCACTGCTACCTTCTGTCTTCTATGACCGAGCCAGTTCTGTATCCATCTTGCCAGCTCCCCTCTGATCCCGTGTGACTTCACCTTTTGCACCAGTCTGCCATGAGGGACCTTGTCAAAGGCTTTACTGAAGTCCATATAGATAACATCCACTGCCTTTCCTTCATCAATCATCTTCGTCACTTCCTCAAAAAACTCAATCAAATTAGTGAGACACGACTTCCCCTTCACAAAACCATGCTGCCTCTTGCAAATAAGTCCATTTGTTTACAAATGGAAGTAAATCCTGTGCCGAAGAATCCTCTCTAATAATTTCCCTGCCACTGACATAAGGCTCACCGGCCTATAATTTCCTGGATTATCCTTGCTACCCTTCTTAAACAACGGAACAACATTGGCTATTTTCCAGTCCTCTGGGACCTCACCTGTAGCCAATGAGGATGCAAAGATTTCTGTCAAGGCCCCAGCAATTTCTTCCCTTGCCTCCCTCAGTATTCTGGGGTAGATCCCATCAGGCCCTGGGGACTTATCTACCTTAATGCTTTGCAAGACACCCAACACCTCCTCCTTTTTGATAATGAGATGACTGAGACTATCTGCACTCCCTTCCCTAGGCTCATCATCCACCAAGTCCTTCTCCTTGGTGAATACTAATGCAAAGTACTCATTTAGTACCTCGCCCATTTCCTCTGGCTCCACACATAGATTCCCTTCTCTGTCCTTGAGTGGGCCAACCCTTTCCCTGGTTACCCTCTTGCTCTTTATATACGTATAAAAAGCCTTGGGATTTTCCTTAATCCTGATTGCCAATGACTTCTCATAATCCCTTTTAGCCCTCCTGACTCCTTGCTTAAGTTCCTTCCTACTGTCTTTATATTCCTCGAGGGATTCGTCTGTTCCTCGCCTTCCAGCCCTTATGAATGCTTCCTTTTTCTTTTTGACGCGTTATCCAAGGTTCCCGAAACTTGCCAAACTTATCCTTCTTCCTCACAGGAACATGCTGGTCCTGGATTCTAATCAACTGACATTTGAAAGACTCCCACATGTCAGATGTTGATTTACCCTCAAATAGCCGCCCCCAATCTAAATTCTTCAGTTCCTGCCTAATATTGTTATAATTAGCCTTCCCCCAATTTAGCACCTTCACCCGAGGACTACTCTTATCCTTATCCACAAGTACCTTAAAACTTATGGAATTATGGTCACTGTTCCCGAAATGCTCCCCTACTGAAACTTCGACCACCTGGCCGGGCTCATTCCCCAATACCAGGTCCAGTACGGCCCCATCCCTAGTTGGACTATCTACGTATTGTTTCAAGAAGCCCTCTTGGATGCTCCTCACAAATTCTGCCCCATCCAAGCCCCTAGCACTAAGTGAGTCCCAGTCAATATAGGGGAAGTTAAAATCACCCACCACTACAACCCTGTTACCTTTACATCTTTCCAAAATCTGTCTACATATCTGCGCCTCTACCTCTCGCTGGCTGTTGGGAGGCCTGTAGTAAACCCCCAACATCGTGACTGCACCTTTCCTATTCCTGAGCTCCACCCATATTGCCTCGCTGCATGACCCCTCCGAGGTGTCCTCCTGCAGTACAGCTGTGATATTCTCCTTAACCAGTAATACAACTCCCCCAACCCTTTTACATCCCCCTCTATCCCGCCTGAAGCTTCTAAATCCTGGAACATTTAGCTGCCAATCCTGTCCTTCCCTCAACCAAGTCTCTGTAATAGCAACAACATCATAGTTCCAAGTACTAACCCAAGCTCTAAGTTCATCTGCCTTATCTGTTATACTTCTCGCATTGAAACAAATGCACTTCAGACCACCAGTCCCGCTGTGTTCCGCAACATCTCCCTGCCTGCTCTACCTCTTAGTCTTACTGGCCTTATTTACTAGTTCCCCCTCATTTATTTCACTTGCTGTCCTACTGCTCTAGTTCCCACCCCCCTGCCACACTAGTTTAAATCCTCCCGAGTGACGCTAGCAAACCTCGCAGCCAGGATATTTGTGCCCCTCCAGTTTAGATGCAACCCATCCTTCTTCTACAGGTCCCATCTGTCCCTGAAGAGATCCCAATGGTCCAGATATCTGAAACCCTCCCTTCTACACCAGCTGTTCAGCCACGTGTTTAGCTGCACTATCTTCCTATTTCTAGCCTCACTGGCACGTGGCACAGGGAGTAATCCAGAGATTACAACCCTAGAGGTCCTGTTTTTTTAACTTTCTACCTAACTTCCTAAACTCCCCCTGCAGGACCTCGTCACTCTTCCTGCCTATGTCGTTGCTACCGATGTGTACCACAACCTCTGGCTGTTCACCCTCCCCCTTTAGAATGCCTCCTGTCCGTTCAGAGACATCCTTGACCCTGGCACCAGGGAGGCAACATACCATCCTGGAGTCTCTTTCACGTCCACAGAAGTGCCTATCTGTGCCCCTGACTATAGAGTCCCCTATAACTATTGCTCTTCTGCGCTTTGTCCTTCCCTGCTGAACAACAGTGCCAGCCGTGGTGTCACTGCTCTGGCTGCTGCTGTTTCTCCCTGATAGGCCATCCCCCCCAACAGTATCCAAAACAGTATACTTGTTCGAGAGGGGGATAGCCACAGGGATTCCTGCACTGACTGCCTGCCCCTTCTAGCAGTCACCCATCTATCTGCCTGCACCTTGGGTGTCACCACTTCTCTAAAACTCCTGTCTACTACTAAAGTGTTTTTTAAATTTAGTGTAATTTATTGAGGACTTAGATTGTAGTGGGTAGTGTTTGGAGTAGAACAAGGCCCCGAGTGTAATTAGTATTTTTTAATTCAGGAAGTAACTAATTAATCTGAAGGTAAGTTTTGGCAGGAGAGCTTGCACCCGTGATATGCTCCTCCTGCGCTATGTGGGAAATCAGGGGACGCTTCCAGTGTCCCTGAAAACCATGCATGCAGGAGGTGTATTTGTCTGCAGCTACTGGCTACCTGCATTCCGGAGCTGGAGCTGCAGGTGGATTCACTGTGAAGCATCCGCGATGCTGAGGACGTTGTGGATAGCACGTTTAGCGAGGTGGTCACACTGCAGGTAATAGCTGCACAGGCATAAAAGGGATGGGTGACCAGCACGTGGAGTAGTAGGCGCAGGAAGGTAGTGCAGGAGTCCCCTGTGGCCATCCCCCTCGCAAACAGATATAACAAGTTCTCCCTGTGTCTGCGTGGGTTTTCTCCGGGTGCTCCGGTTTCCTCCCACAAGCCAAAAGACTTGCAGGTTGATAGGTAAATTGTCACTAGTATAGGTAGGTGGTAGGGAAATATAGGGACAGGTGGGGATGTTTGGTAGGAATATGGGATTAGTGTAGGATTAGTATAAATGGGTGGTTGATGTTCGGCACAGACTCGGTGGGCCGAAGGGCCTGTTTCAGTGCTGTATCTCTAATCTAAATAACGCTTTGGATACTGTTGGGGGTGATGGCCTCCCAGGGGAAAGCAGCAACTGCCAAGTTCGTGGCACCACAGATGGCTCTGCTGCACAGCAGGGCAGGAAAAGGGGTAGAAGAGCTATAGCGATAGGGGATTCTATCGTAAGGGGTGCAGATAGGCGTTTCTGTGGCCACAAACCTGACTCCAGGATGGTATGTTGCCTCCCTGGTGCTCGGGTCAAGGATGTCACCGAGTGGCTGCAGGACATTCAGAAGGGGGAGGGGGAGCAGTCAGAGGTCGTGGTACACATTGGTACCAACGACATAGGTAGGAAGTGGGATGAGGTCCTGCAACAAGAATTTAGGGAGCTAGGTGGCAGATTAAAAAGCAGGACCTCAAAGGTTGTAATCTCTGGATTACTCCTGGTGCCATGTGCCAATGAGTATAGGAATAGGAGGATAGAGCAGATGAATGCGTGGCTGAGGAGATGGTGCAGGAGGGAGGGCTTTAGTTTCCGGCATCACCAGGTCTGTTTCTGGCAAAGGTGGGACCTGTACAAGTTGGACGGGTTGCACCTGAACCGGAATGGGACCAACATCCTTGCTGGGAGGTTTCCTAGTGCTGTTGCGGGTGGGTTTAAACTAATTTGGCAGGGGAATGGGATAGAGAGTGGAGGTACAGTAGGCGGTGATGCACAGTCAAATTTGGAAGAGAAACTGAGTCACTCTGGAAGGTAGAGCAAATATAGACCTGTTAAGGCACAAGTGAAAAATGCAAGGCTGGATTACATTTATTTTATTGCAAGCAGGCTTCCTATTAAGGCAGATAAATTAAGGGCATTGATTAGCACATGGGATTATAATATTTTTGCTATCACAGAGACATGGTTGAGGGAGGGGCAGGACTGGAAACTCAATATTCCAGGGTATAGAATCTACAGGCGTCACAGGGGAGGGGATAAAAGAGGAGGTGGCATTGCACTGTTGATCAAGGAGTCAATTACTGCAGTAAGGAGGGATGATATCTTAAAGGGTTCCTCAAATGAGGCCATATGGGTAGAACTTAAAAACAAAAAGGGGACAATCACTTGGCTGGGCATGTACAACAGGCCTCCAAACAGTCAGGGAGAGATAGAGGAGCAGATATGCAGGCAAATATCAGAGAGGTGTAAAACTAATAGGGTAATAATAGCAGGGGATTTCAACTTACCTAATATCAACTGGGATAGTCTTCGTGCAAAAGGCTTAAAGGGGGCAAAATTCTTAAAATGCATACAGGAGAGCTTTTTGAGCCAGTACGTAGAAAGTCCTACAAGAGAAGGGGCAGTGCTAGACCTAATCCTCGGGAATGAAGCTGGACAAGCGGTAGAAGTGTCAATGGGGAAGCATTTCGGGGATAGTGACCATATCTCTGTAAGATTTAAGGTAGTTATGGAAAAGGACAAAGATGGGCCGGAAATAAAGGTACTGAATTGGGGGAAGGCCGATTTCAATCTGATAAAACAGGATCTGGCCAAAGTGGACTGGGAGCAGCTACTTGTAGGAAAGTCTACATCAGACCAGTGAAAGTCATTCAAAGAGGAAATAGTGAGAATTCAGAGCCAACATGTAAGCGTTAAGGTGAAGGGTAGGACCAACAAGTCCAGGGAACCCTGGATGTCAAGGGATATAGAGTATTGGATGAGGGAAAAAAAGGAGGCTTATGGCAGATTCGGAGCACTGCAAACAGCGGAGGCACTAGAGGAGTATAGAACGTGTAGGGGGGTACTTAAAAAGGTAATTAGGAGAGCGAAGAGGGGACATGAAAAAACATTGGCGGGCAAGATAAAGGAAAATCCTAAGGCGTTTTATAAGTATATTAAGGGCAAGAAGATAACCATGGAAAGAGTAGGGCCCATTAGGGACCAAAGTGGCAATCTGTGTGTGGAGCCGGAGGGCACAGGTGAGGTTTTAAATGATTACTTTTCATCTGTGTTCACTATGGAGAAGGACGATGTAGGTGTAGAAATCAGGGAAGGGGATTGTGATATACTTGAACATATTAGCATTGAAAGGGAGGAAGTATTAGATGTTTCAGCGGGCTTAGAAGTGGATAAATCCCCAGGCCCAAATGAGATGTATCCCAGGCTGTTATGTGAGGCAAGAGAGGAGATAGCAGGGGCCCTGACGCAAATTTTCAGATCCTCTCTAGCCATGGGAGAGGTGCCAGAGGACTGGAGGACAGCGAATGTGGTACCATTATTCAAGAAAGGTAGCAGGGATAGACCAGGTAATTACAGGCTGGTGA
Organism: Heterodontus francisci; assembly: GCF_036365525.1. Classification (NCBI taxonomy): domain Eukaryota; kingdom Metazoa; phylum Chordata; class Chondrichthyes; order Heterodontiformes; family Heterodontidae; genus Heterodontus; species Heterodontus francisci. The sequence continues at coordinate 68,877,346 of NC_090372.1, read as the reverse complement.
ACATCAGTGGTTGGGAAACTATTGGAAAAAAATTCTCAGCGACAGGCTGAATCTCCACTTGGAGAGGCAGGGATTAATCAGGGATAGACAGCATGGCTTTGTCAGGGGGAGATCGTGTCTAACTAACTTGATTGAATTTGTCGAGGAGGTGACTAGATGTGTAGATGAGGGTAAAGCAGTTGATGTAGTCTACATGGACTTCAGTAAGGCTTTTGATAAGGTCCTGCATGGGAGATTGATTAAGAAGGTAAGAGCCCATGGGATCCAGGGCAATTTGGCAAATTGGATCCAAAATTGGGTTAGTGGCAGAAAACAGAGGGTAATTGTTAGTTTAGTTTAGTTTAGAGATACAGCACTGAAACAGGCCCTTCGGCCCACCGAGTCTGTGCCGACCATCAACCACCCACTTATACTAATCCTACACTAATTCCATATCCCTACCACATTCCCACCTGTCCCTCCCATCTACCTATACTAGGGACAATTTATAATGGCCAATTAACCTATCAACCTGCAAGTCTTTGGCATGTGGGAGGAAACCGGAGCACCCGGAGGAAACCCACGCAGACACAGGGAGAACTTGCAAACTCCACACAGGCAGTACCCAGAATTGAACCCGGTTCGCTGGAGCTGTGAGGCTGCAGTGCTAACCACTGCGCCACTGTGCCGCCCCTTGAGGGTTGTTTTTGCGAGTGGAAGCCTGTGACCAGTGGTGTACCACAGGGATCGTACTGGGACTCTTGCTTTTTTTTGCAGTGTACATTAATGATTTAGACGTGAATGTAGGAGGTATGATAAGTAAGTTCGCAGATGACACGAAAATTGGTGGTGTTGTAAATAGTGAGGAGGAAAGCCTTAGATTACAGGACAATATAGATGGGCTGGTAAAATGGGCGGAGCAGTGGCAAATGGAATTTAATCCTGAGAAGTGTGAGATGATGCATTTTGGGAGGACTAACAAGGCAAGGGAATATACAATGGATGGTAGGACCCTAGGAAGTACAGAAGGTCAGAGGGACCTTGGTGTACTTGTCCATAGATCACTGAAGGCAGCAGCACAGGTAGATAAGGTGGTTAGGAAGGTATATGGGATACTTGCCTTTATTAGCTGAGGCATAGAATATAAGAGCAGGGAGGTTATGATGGAGCTGTATAAAATGCTAGTTAGGCCACAGCGAGTGTACTGTGTACAGTTCTGGGCACCACACTATAGGAAAGATGTGAAATAAAAGCAAGAAATGCTGGAAATACTCAGCAGGTCTGGCAGCATCTGTGGAGAGAGAAGCAGAGTTAACGTTTCAGGTCAGTTCTGAAGAAGGGTCACTGACCTGAAATGTTAACTCTGCTTCTCTCTCCACAGATGCTGCCAGACCTGCTGAGTATTTCCAGCATTTCTTGCTTTTATTTCAGATTTCCAGCATCCGCAGTATTTCGCTTTTATTATATAGGAAGGATGTGATTGCTCTGGAAGGGTGCACAGGAGATTCACCAGGACGTTGCGTGGGCTGGAGCATTTCAGCTATGAAGAGAGACTGAAAAGACTAGGGTTGTTTTCCTTAGAGCAGAGAAGGCTGAGGGGGGACATGATTGAGGTATACAAGATTATGAGGGGCATCGATAGGTTAGATAGAAAGAGACTTTTTCCCTTAGCAGAGGGGTCAATAACCAGGGGGCATAGATTTAAGGTAAGGGGAAGGAGGTTTAGAGGGGATTTGAGGAAGAAAATGTTCACCCAGAGCGTGGTTGGAATCTGGAATGCACTGCCTGAAGTGGTGGTAGAGGCAGCAACCCTCACAACATTTAAGAAGTATTTGGATGAGCCCTTGAAACATTATAGCATACAAGGCCAAGTGCTGGAAAATGGGATTAGAATAGTTAGGTGCTTGATGGCCGGCACAGACACAATGGGCTGAAGGGCCTGTTTCTGTGCTGTATAACTCTATGACTCTCTGACCTGCGCATAGGCATCTGTGCCATTGCCGAGGACGGACAGCCAGCCCTCTCCATGTGAACCTGGGGGATGGGGGGTGGGGTGGTGGGGGGGAGGCTGCTCCGTCCCGGCTATTTAAATAAGCCGCCGCACAGAAGACTGTGGTGGCTCTGTGATATGCGGCCTGCACGACATCGGTGGCGGGCACAGAAGATTCAACCCACTTAGCTTTTTTAAACCTGGATCAAACAGTATACTTGATTTAGATCATAAGTACAGAACTGGAAAATATGACATTAAAATTCCACAGGTGTTCTCTTAATCTCCCAGCGTAACTCTGGTGGAAAAGCAGTAGTAGGTCCAGGGAAAACAACAGAAACCTGACATAAACCAAGTTACATTGGGGTTCTGACATTCCCCTGGAGATTTCGCTGGAGCTGCAGTGAAGAGTAAAAGAGGCCTTGCAGAATTTCAATTCCTACAGATTTAAAATAAACCAGCCTTAAGTAAGACTAGAGCTTACATGACTCCCACCACCAGAATAATGGTAATATGTGGGACTGACGTTTAGCAAAATTATTTGAAGTTGTATTGATTAACTCTTTAAGAAGATGGTAAATATGATTGGATGTTCTAAGGACATGCATCCATTACTGTGGTTGAAGACAGGAGCAAAACTCAGCCATGACTGAATAGTGGCCTGAATGAATATTTCAGAATATTGTTTGATTAACATTGGGAACCAAATAACATGAATGAAAAATCTACTCTTGAAATTAAATTGATGGGGCAATCTTTGGTAAAAGTGGGAATGTTGAATTTTTAAATGTAAAGTCTTCTTCATGTTCTTATAAATAACACACCTATAAAATGTCGACAAATCTGGCATCCTTGAAAGTAGATAAATCGTCAGGGCCAGATGGATTACATCCCAGGTTGTTAAAGGAAGCCAGGGAGGAAATAGCGGATGGGCTGAGGATCATCTTCAAATCCTCAATAGATACAGGAGAGGTACCAGATGATTGGAGGTCTGCGAACGTTGTACCATTGTTTCAAAAGGGTGCGAGGGATAGTCCAAATAATTATAGGCCGGTCACTCTGACCTCGGTGGTGGATAAATTATTAGAATCAATTCTGAGGGAGAGGATAAACTGCCACTTGGAAAGGCACAGATTAATCAGGGATAGTCAGCATGGATTTGTTCGGGGAAGGTCATGTCTTACTAACTTGAGTTTTTTGAGGAAGTAGCAAGGAGGATTGTTGAGGGTAGTGCAGTGGATGTGGTCTACATGGACTTTAGTAAAGCATCTGACCAGGTCCTGCATGGCAGACTGGTCAGTAAAATGAAAGCCCATGGAATACAGGGGAATGTGGCAGTTGGATCAAGAATTGGCTCAGGGACAGGAAGCAAAGGGTAGTATTCGACGGATGTTTTTGCAAATGGAAAGCTGATTACAGTGGCATTCCAGAGGGCTCAGTGCTGGGTCCCTTGCTGTTTGTGGTATATATTAATAATTTGGACTTAAGTATGAGAGGCATGATTGGGAAATTTGCTGATGACACAAAAATTGGCCGCGTATTTGATAGTGAGGAGGATAGCCCTTCGGCTCATCGTGTCTGTGCCGGCCATCCAGCACCCAACTATTCTAATCCCATATTCCTGCACTTGGCCCGTAGCCTTGTATGCCTTGGCATTTCAAGTGATCATCTAAATACTTCTTAAATGTTGTGAGGGTTCTGCCTCCACCACCTCTTCAGGCGGTGCATTCCAGATTCCAACCACCCGCTGGGTGAAATTCTTTTTACTCAAATCCCCTTTAAAACTCCTACCCTTTACCCGAAATCTATGCCCCCTAATTCTTGACCCCTCCACTAAGGGAAAAAGTTTCTTCCTATCTAACCTATCAATGCCGCTCATAATCTTGTCTACCTCAATCATGTCCCCCCTCAGCCTCTCTGCTCCAAGAAAAACAACCCTAGCCCTTTCAGTCTCTCTTCATAGCTGAAATGCTCCAGCCAAGGCAACATCCTGGTGAATCTCCTCTGCACCCTCTCCAGTGCAATCACATCCTTCCTAAAGTGTGGTGACCAGAACTGTACACAGTACTCCAGCTGTGGCCTTACTAGCATTTTATACAGCTCCATCATAACCTCCCTGCTCTTATATTCGATGCCTCGGCTGAAAAAAGCAAGTATCCCATATGCCTTCCTAACCACCTTATCTATCTGTGCTGCTGCCTTCAGTGATCTATGGACAAGTACTCAACGGCCCTCTGACCTTCTGTACTTCCTAGGGTCCTACCATCCATTGTATATTCCCTTGCCTTGTTAGTCCTCCCAAAATGCATCACCTCACACTTTTCAGGATTAAATTCCATTTGCCACTGCTCCGCCCATCTTACCAGCCCATCTATATCATCCTGTAATCTAAGGCTTTCCTCCTCACTATTTACAACACCACCAATTTTCGTGTTATCTGCGAACTTACTGATATATTCACGTCTAAATCATTAATGTACACTACAAACAGCAAGGGTCCCAGCACCGATCCCTGTGGTACACCACTGGTCACAGGCTTCCACTCACAAAAACAGCCCTCGACCATTACTCTCTGCCTCCTGCCACTAAGCCAATTTTGGATCCAATTTACCAAATTGCCCTGGATCCCATGGGCTCTTACCTTCTTAACCAGTCTCCCATGCGGGACCTTATCAAAAGCCTTACTGAAGTCCATGTAGACTACATCAACTGCTTCACCCTCATCTACACATCTAGTCACTGCCTCGAAAAATTCAATCAAGTTAGTTAGACACGATCTCCCCCGGACAAAGCCATGCTGACAATCCCTGAGTAATCCCCGCCTCTCCAAGTGGAGATTAATCCTGTCCCTCAGAAATGTTTCCAATATTTTCCCAACTACTGATGTTAGACTCATCAGCCTGTAATTACCTGGTAATTACCCTGCTACCCTTCTTGAATAATGGTACCACATTCGCTGTCCTCCAGTCCTCTGGTACCTCTCCCATGGCCAGAGAGGATTTGAAAATTTGTGTCAAAGCCCCTGCTATCTCCTCCTTTGCCTCACATAACAGCCTGGGATACATCTCATCTGGGCCTGAGGATTTATCCCCTTTTAAGCCCGCTAAGAGAGCTAATACTTCCTCCCTTTCAATGCTAATATGTTCAAGTATATCACAATCCCCCTCTCTGATCTCTACACCTACATTATCCTTCTCCATAGTGAACACCGATGAAAAGTTGAGTGGGTGGAAAAGTGGCAAATGGAATTCAATCCAGAGAAGTGTGAGGTAATACATTTGGGGAGCACAAATAAAGTGAGGGAATATTGAGAGGGGTAGAAGAAGTGAGAGACCTTGGAGTACATGTCCACAATTCCCTGAAGGTGGCAGGACAGGTAGATAGAGTGGTGAAGAAGGTATATGGAATGCTTTTCTTTATTGGCCAAGGTAGAGAATTCAAAAGCAGGGATGTAATGCTGCAATAAAAACAAGAAATGCTGGAACCACTCAGCAGGTCTGGCAGCATCTGTGGAAAGAGAAGCAGAGTTAACATTTCGGGTCAGTGACCCTTCATCGGAACATCTTTCCACAGATGCTGCCAGACCTGCTGAGTGGTTCCAGCATTTCTTGTTTTTATTTCAGATTTCCAGCATCTGCAGTATTTTGCTTTTATTTTAGATGTATTGCTGCAACTGTATAAAATGCTGGTTGAGCCACAGCTGGAGTATTGCGTACAGTTCTGGTCACCACATTACAGAAAGGACATAATTGCTCTGGAGAGAGTACAGAGGAGGTTTACAAGAATGTTACCAGGGCTTGAAAGTTGCAGCTATGAAGAAAGATTGGATAGGCTAGAGTTGTTTTCCCTAGAAGAGAGGAGGCTGAGGGGTGACTTAATTGTGGTATACCAAATTATGAGGGGCCTAGATAGAGTAGACAGGAAGGACCTGTTTCCCCTAGCGGACAGGTCAATTATCAGGGGACACAGATTTAAGGTGATTGGTAGAAGGATTAAAGGGGACATGAGGAAAGACCTTTTCACCAAGAGGGTGGTGGGTGGCTGGAATTCACTGCCCGGAATGGTGGTGGAGGCAGAAACCCTCAATTCTTTTAAAAGTTACCTTCCAGCACCTGAATTGCTGTAACCGGCAAGGCTGTGGACCAGATGCTGGAAGGTGGGATTGGATTGGGCAGCTAGTTTGTTTGGCCAGAATGGACACGACGGGCTGAATGACCTCCTTCTGTGCTGTAATCTTTCTATGGTTCTAAATTAGACCACTTTGCATTAAAAACTTCCTTTAAGATCTCCTATGTCCTATTATGATTTTTTGTGAAATTAGGTCAGGAATAGAAAATGTTATTGATCATCTAATGTCATTCAGAAGCATGTATTATTTTAATATAATGAGCCTAGCTTTACTCACAGTGTATGGTATCTATTGAATTTTGTTTTAACATGGAAAGCAGTCTTAGCAAGGGTCACAGAGTTATTATGTCACAGAAGGAGGCCATTTGGCCCTTTGAATCCACACTGACTCTCTGCGGAGCAATCCAGTCAATCCCATTCCCCTGCTCTATCCCTGTAGCCCTGCAAGTTTATTTCCCTCAAGTGAAATCACAAAAGCATAAGGGGAGGAAACAGAAGTTCCACAGTCATTCCATCTATAGTTTCTATTTCATCACCTTTTCAGGATGAGCGTCAGGAGTGAATGAAAAAAGTATATAGGGCAGCAACTTACACCCTCTATGCCCTTGGAAGCTCTGGGTGCCAGTAGCAATGGTCCCAATTATTCATTGCACCATCTCCTTGAGGGTGCTAAGGAGATGCAAGCACGCTGATGCTCTGTCAATCCTCTGGCTTTCCCTCCTGGTGAGGGCCACCTTCTCCTGCAAGAGAGGAGGCATAATGTCAGTGACTGTGTGTGATTATGCTTGGGTGATGTGCCTGCCATAGCTGAATAGCTGTAGGTTTGCAGAGGCATGGTGAGGTGTATAGGCAGCTTATGATTGAAAGTTGTGTGTGGGTCAGGTGTAGTATAAGGATGTTAGGGGTGTATCCGAAGTGCCAGGGTGTGCTGCGAGGTGAGCGATGGTGGTGCATTGCACAGTATGAGAGGTGGGTGGTGTGGTGGGTCTGTGATGTGATGTGCAGATGCATTCACTCACCTTGACCACCCAAGTGAGGCCATTAAACTTTTCAGCACTGCTGCCATGTCCTCAGGGGAAAACTCTGGCATTAACTGTCCTTGCCACCTATTCCCTACCCTTCAGAGGGTTTGCCTCGAAGGTTTCCTACCCTGGGTGTAAACACAAGCCAGAATTTTAAGGGCCCATTTGGGACAGGAATGAAGGCAGGGTATAAAATAGGGATGAACAGGAAGCCTGACGTTGTGATGACCCTTCCGAATTTTACTGTTGGTGGTTGACATGGAGGATGGACTTTGCATATCCATATGGCGGGAAGGCAATTAAGGTACTTAAGAGCCCAATAGACAACAATTTTATTCTCTGGTCTGCATTTAACTGATAGCACATGGGAACCACAGGGCTTCAGCGCCTCGCCTGGTTAAAGGAGGTGACAAGGAGGTGGGAGCTGAGTGTTGACTTCACTGGGAAGTCTTCAGGTGAGGCAGCGTCTCGAAGGCTCCATCTCTCCAGGGAGGCCATGCAGATAGCAGTCCATGGCATGGTGCAGGATAAGCTCAGCCCCGTGGGACTTGGTGGGCATCTGATGCCAGTGGTACTGAAGGTCACCATGGCACTAAACTTCTACGTCATCAGATCATTTCAGGGATCGACTGGAGATATGTGTGGAATCTCACAGTCTGTGACACATCACTGCATCAAGGAGGTCACCAATGCCCTGTTCAGGAGGGCCAATGTGCGCTTTCGCACTAATCCAAACAGTCAAGCTGACAGGGCTATAGGATTCAGCGCCATCTTTGGATTTTCCCAGGTGCAGGGTGTCGTTGACTGCACACATGCGGCCGTCAAGGCACCTGCAGACTAGCCTGCAGCCTTCATCAACAGGAAGCACTTCTACTTGCTCAATGTGCAACTGGTCTGTGACCACCACAAACTGATCCTACAGGTATGTGCATGATTCCTGGGAAGCAGCCATGATGCCTACATACTTAGGCAGTCCCGGTGTCAGAAATTTTCCGTCCCCCTGCACGCTTTCAGGGATGGATCCTTGGAGACAAGGGCTACCCACTGAGAATATAGTTAGAGACACCTGTGAGGAACCTGCGCAAGGATGCACTGGTGACACAAATGGAGGCCAGGAGAGACACCATGGGCTGAATTTTGAATTAAAGGCGCAGCTCTCAGCTGTGGCACTGGAAGCAGGTGCCATCGCTGCACAAGCAAAATGCCCACCCGGTGGGGTGTCACTGAATCAAGGAACCCTCTCCCTGGCGGGTTGCGACATCCCCCCTTTAGCCTGCGTCTTCCACGATGATTGTTAAGCAGCCTTCATTCCATTATGCAACTGCCCATTTATAGGGACTGCGCTTTTATAAAGGAGGCTAGCTGGAGCTCGTGGTTTGCTCGCAACACTATTCAGTCCCCTGCAATGCCCAGAGGTCACCGACAGCACGATGGAGAGGAGTGCAGTGGGAGATCCACTCAGGCCCACGCTACAATCATGGAAATGAGGTGGGAGCATCAAAATTATGTGCTTTCAACATCCATTGGAATTGATGTGGGCATGGCACAAAGTGCGGCCCCCTCACCTGAAAACAGATTCCTGCCCAGCATCTTTGCGTAGCTTTTTTGATAAAACTTATTGTTAGAACAAATTTTGCATGTATTTGTGACATTTGCACAATCGAGAGTATGTACCACATTGATATGTAAATTGAAACAGAACTGACTAGCTAATTTTTCAACAACCACTATGCTACACTGTATGATGATCTTCCACTTATAGATGAAATGTAAACAAACCATCATCCACAAGAGAGTCACCAGGCAAAGAATTCATCAATAGAATATGATTCTAAAACCATTGAAAACTGTTAAGGTTTATCAAAGTTAAATGAATCAAAGTCACCGTATAACTTTTAATTTTGACAAATAAAAATTGAAATAACAGAACTTGTACACAGTAAAATGTTTCTCATTACCTAAGTAATTCTGTAAAAAGCAGCGCAACATCAGCATTTGAAAAAAATTAACCATATGTATACCTGTGCTGCATAATTTTTGAGGCAAATTATTCTGACTTTTTTCCTACAAAACTGTTTACATTTGTTTTATTTATCGATATATAAATGTAAGTTGTTGTTATGTTCTGTTATCAAAATCTGGTAAAGTCATAATCCTCAAATCAGTAGGTCTAGAAAAAGATCAGTGTGCGTGCATTATGCAATAGCTGGTAGTCTGCATAAACTGAACCCCACAATATTGCAGAACATTTAGTCATACACTTATATACCTTTGCAATTGGTTGAATCCATGTTGCACTGTGGCCAGAAGCATATCTAACATCACACTAAATTTTTATCTTGTACGCTCTGAAAGGTTATTTAAAGATGTGAAATGCTAGTGCTAATATATTTTGACTTATGTGTTCATCTCACATGACCAGGAACTGAACTGGAGTAACCATATAAATAATGTGGCTACAAGAGCAGGTCAGAGGCTAGGAATCCTGTGGTGAGTAGCTCACCTCCTGATTCCCCAAAACCTGTCCACCATCCACAAGGCACAAGTCAGGAGTGTGATGGAATACTCTCCACTTACCTGGATGGGTGCAGTTCCAACTGAAGAAGCTTGACACATACCTTCAGCTATTCAGCAATGGCAGACACTTCACCCAAACACTGACATTCTTTCATTTCTTTTGCAGGACAAGATGGCACACAATAGAAGGGAGCAGAGCAGAGCTGGCAGAGGACAAGGATGCCCGCATCACCTAAGCCATATGGAGGATATGGTTCTCCGCATCATGAGCTGGTTGTAATGGAGCCGATGGCTTCCGGCGACATTGAAAAGATCGAAGATGCCTCATGCCCTTTCTCAACTCACAACTCACCCTCAATCTGCTACCTGAAAAGCTGCAGTTGGTGTCACCATGGACCTTCTGCTTTCTAACCTACGTTGTCCACCTCCCCCAACCCAACCTTCCACTTCTGATTTTCTACTTTGTGACACCCAATAACTACTGACTGCCCAGCCACATCCGCAACAGCAGGAGGAGGGAGAGCAACAGCTCAGCACTGATGAAGAAGCCTCATGACTTGATTTGACACTCGTAGCCAGCAACTCAGATGCTGTCACTATACATACCTTAGAGGGTGGTATTGAGTTGGTATCTTCATGTGGTGAGCTATGGGCATGAGTGGGCTACAATTAGGCCAGGGGGAAAGGATGGTTCGTGTGCCAGCTCACTAAAGGGTGAAGTCACAGACGAGTTCTGCTGCAGAGGACACAGATGAGAAACTCGATGGGGTGGCATACAGGAAAGCGCTGAAAAGGCACACAAACCAAGCTGCTGGGTGAATAAGCTAGGCTGGAAGGCACCCTCCTGTTACAGTCAAGGAACATGGAGGAGTCTGGCTCCAACTTGGCAGAGGGCAGCATGCAAAGCTTCCCCTCTCCGCAGCCTCTGCTCCATCTCCCTGTTGTGTTGCAGACCCAGTGACACTGCCACTGCAGCCCCCATACCTGTTGCAGACTTTGTATGGACAGGTCACCAAATCCTCTGCTGTCCCTGTAAGGATGCAGCAGCACTCTCTGCCAAATCCAGCAACTCACCACAATACCTCCAGAATACTTCCAGACACTTTGCAATAACATAAGTTCTTCAAAAATCACCTTATCTGCAAGTTGGGTCCTTTAAATAACACTAGTGCAGGACCCATCTTGCAACTGAACTCTTGATCTTTTGTCAGTGACAAGTGAATTTGTCCAATTGAGCTGTGTGGTCCAAATTTGGAAAATGGGCAATACATCAGCCAGTCAGGCTGTAAGAAGTAATAAAGGATGAGTTAGGTTCCTTCCAGCGCACGAAGGGATGCCCAGTTGTGTGCCGTGCAGGCTGCTCCAGAAGCACCTGGTGGTGCAACATGCACCCCCCAGGAGGGTGCGCAGCTTCAGTAGGACCATCTCCAACAGCACTACTGATCTGAATTTCGCACCCTTTAAGTATAAGCACTTCTCGTATTGAGCTTCACACCTTCACATGACACGAACATGTACCAGAATTTGGTCATGGAGGTAACAACCCCTCATAAGACCTTCATGAATGGAATTCCTGATTTTTCCTTCCATACTGGCCATTTTGGAAGGGTGAAGCAGCCCTCATCTTGTAAAGGAGGCTGAACAGTAAGCTGAAGTCTTCGGACGTCCAAGCCAAAATCTAGGTCGGGAACTTTAGATGGGCTCTCGATCTGTCACTGAATGGGCTGGTACATCTACTTTATCCTGACAAACTGGCCACAGGGTGGATCCCAAGATGAATCACTGATGAGGGAAAGTTTAGAATGTTCATTAATGTATTATTGAGCAGACAAGTTGCACTGATTGAATTAAATGCGTCTGTGAAATAAAGCATCTTAATGATTCATACCTAGTCTTATCTTGCCAGCTATTATCTTTGAATAGATTTAAGATACACATAACAGCACATGTAAAAGTTCCAAATATGCGGTTCAGATCAAAAAAGCGTAACATTATTATGCCCCTGCTGTTAGGTGTTGCACAATTACATATTCACCGACAGGAGTCTCCTCCAACACATAAGGGGCATGGGATCCACTTTTAGGAGCAACTGATGTCACTGAACCTGAGAAGGTATTTACAGCAGACCCGAATTAGCAACAATTGGCGGCATCTACTTGGGATACTGTGTACCCTGGTGATAAAGATTTAGGGTGCAGAAATTTGTTCACGTTACACAGACTTACATGATTCCCCACGGGCAGGAATTGCCATGGACTGCTATCTGCATGGCTCATGCAGCATTCATCAATGATATCACTTAAGTGGCCCATGCCACTGCCTGCCTCTGGGTAATCGACCTAGTCCACATAGTGAACAAACTGCTTCCTTAAATGTTTAATGTTTTAAAGTGAATGAAACAGAAACAATGATATTTAAAAAGGTGAAGTTGAATTAGCAAAGTTTATGAATGAGGAGAACAATGCAGACAGGAAGAGGAGCAATATAAATGGGAAGAACATTCAGAATAAGAGCAATGTAATGAGGCTTGCATTGATGAAAGAGGAGTGCAGATTGTGGGAATAGAGGGAAAGACATAAATTTGAAGCCAGAAAATGGGAGAAAGAGCAGCAGTGTACTCTTGAACTGACAGATACTTGCATTGGTATCTTGTGGCAACGAGCTTGTATAAATGGGGTGGAGGAATTCCGGGACTACCATTTTATTTAGTCAAATCTTATTCCAAATTTTAAAAAGACAGCTGATACTGATAGTTGTATTCAGACACCTGACTTTTAACCATAAGTGGAACAAAAAGGAATGGGGCAACCAACGCTCAAAATAACTAAGCATGAAAATGCTCTCTGCGTATCTTCATTTTAATCAGATAACAGTTTGGACTGTGATATTATAAAGTGTGTTTTTTTCAAGGTTTTTGATTTAATTCTTGAAGTGTACAGACAGAAATCATACGAGAAAAATAATCATCAGCAACTAAAATGACTGAATAGTTTTACAACAACAACATCAAGATATGTTTTTCCTATATCTTTTTCAAACTTTTAAGAAGAAATGAAAAGTACCTCACATTTGTGTGCCTCTTCACATACAAATTGTGAAAGTTATTTGTATTTTCCAGCTGGCAGTGACCAGACCTAGGTCCTTGTAATCTCTGAATGATTTCAGCCTTCATCTCCATGGCAATATGTGCAGGAAGCAACGACAGCAACAAACGTTCCTTTAGAAAGAGAGAGAAATGAACAATACAAATTAAAATGTTATAACCCGACACCTTCTCATCTTTTGCATATTATCAAGTCATTTGCATAGAAACAGAGGTGGCAAAATTAAGCTCCACTGCACTGGCATTTACAGCACTACAGGTGCCATTCCAGTACCAAAATGGCATCTGCAACACTTCCGGCGTGGTCCATGCTGAACACCATCTTGATCAGCATGTTAGTGCAGGCAATATGTGTGTGCACTGGAAGTAAGCAGAGTGAGCAGATCATAATACCAGTCAGCATCTGATGCAAATTTGATGTCAGCCCTGCCATTTTGAACCTTTTTGCTCTAGTTAATGCCCTCAGTTAAACACGCACAGCTGACCACATGTCTTCAGCAGCACAAAGGACTTTCCACCAGTGCGAGTTAGTTGCTGATTACTTTCGACTAGCTCTGTTTGAGTTTGTGGAAGTGCTGGGTGTTTTGAGGAGTTGCTCATAGTTGGTAAAGTCTGCCAGCAGCAGTGCTGCACTTGGGGAAGGCATTGCTTCTGAATGCAAACGTTCTGAGTTCACCACTTGCTCCCAGTCATGGCGGCTATAGATGCAGTCCCCCATTGGCTGCAGCATGAGATGGAGATGGTGCAGAGGCAACAAATAAGATAACAAGTTGCTCACAGAGGGAACAAGAGGAGGGGGAGCAGGCCTTTAAGCAGGAGGCCTCTCCCACCCAGGGTTTTCCAGGAGCACTTCTCCTACCTCCACCCAAGACAGAAGCAGTGTGCTCGCCTTCTGCAATCCATGAAGGAGGTGCTCACAGATCACTGCCGCATCTTGCAATGAGATCTGTAGCCTCAGAGCAGAATGAGGACAGCGCTGCCAGTGGCTGAGAAGGTGAATGTGGCCCTCAATTTCTTCTTGACTGGACCCTTCCAGGTTGGAACAAGCGACATAGCTAACATCTCCCAGTTCACCATCCATTGCTGTGTCAGAGAGGTGACAGAGTCTCTGCATGCCAGGAAAGGAGATTTTGTTGTCTCCTTTCTGAACAGAAAGAAGCAGGCACAGTGCGCAAATGGATGTGCCAGGTAGCAGGCTTCCCCATGGTGCAGCGTGCCATCAACTGCACACACATAGCTTTCAGGTGCCACATCTCAACAGTGAGGTATACTGCATCGGTTACCACTCCTTGAATGTGCCATTGATGTGCGACCACGCTCAGCTAGGTATGCTGGTAAATGTCCACTATCCTGGCAAAAGTCATGTTGCATTCGTTCTCCACTCGTCCACCGTTCCAACAATCTTGCAGACACCATGTCAAACCAGAGGCGACTGATGGGCGTCAAGGGCTATCCACTCTGCATGTGGCTATTGACTCTTCTCAACAACACAACTCAACATGGCCAGAATTCACTTAATGAGAGCCATGCTGCCACAAGAAACATAATTGAGCAGACGATTGAGGTGCTGATGCAACAGTTTTGCTGCCTTGACCGCTCTGGAAAAGCCGTCCTTTACTCGCTAGAGTGGGGTCTAATTCGTGGCTATCTGTTGCATCCTCCACAACCTGGGTGGTGCAACAGGACTGGAGAATTGCAAATGTTGCACCCATTTTCAAAAAATGGTTTAGTTTAGTTTAGAGATACAGTGCTGAAACAGGCCCTTCGGCCCACCGAGTCTGTGCCGACCATCAACCACCCATTTATACTAATCCTACACTAATTCCATATTCCTACCACATCCCCACCTGTCCCTATTACCTACTTATACTAGGGGCAATTTATAATGGCCAATTTACCTATCAACCTGCAAGTCTTTGGCATGTGGGAGGAAACCGGAGCACCTGGAGGAAACCCACACAGACACAGGGAGAACTTGCAAACTCCACACAGGCAGTACCTAGAATTGAACCCGGGTCGCTGGAGCTGTGAGGCTGTGGTGCTAACCACTGCACCACTGTGGTGTAAGGATAAGGCCAGCAAGTACAGTTCAACCTTGCTGGTGAGAAAGCTTTTGGTGATGATAATCCAGGACAAAATTAACAGTCACTTGGACAATTGTTGATTAATTAAGGAAATCCAGCACAGATTAGTTAAAGGCAAATCATGTTTAATTAACTTGATTGAGATTTCTGATAAGATAACAGGTAGGGCTGATGAAGGTAATGTGGTTGAGGTGGTGTACATGGACTTCCACAAAACAGACATGTCAGTAAAGTTAAATCCCATGGAACAAAAGAGACAGTGGCTGCATGGATACGTGGTTTGCTGAGTGACAGGAGAGAGAGTAATGGTGACCGTTGTTTATCGGACCGGAGGAAGGTATACAGTGGGGTTCCTCAGGGGTCGTTGCTAGCACCACTGTTTTTCTTGATCTACATTAATGACCAAGATTTGAGTGTGCAGGCCACATTCAAAAGTTGCAGATTACTCAAAACTTAGATATATTGTGAACTGTGAGGAGGATAGTGATAGACTCCAAGAGGACATAGGCTGGTGGAATGGGTGGACACGTGGCAGATGACATTTAATGCAGAGAAGTGTGAAGTGATACATTTTGATAGGAAGACTGGGGAAAAGCAATTTTAACTGAAGGATACGATTCTTAAGGGGGTGCAGGAACAGAGGGACCTGGGAGGTGTATTTGCATAAATTGTTGAAGCTGGCAGGGCAGGTTGAGAAAGTGGTTAATAAGGCATATGGGATCCTGGGCTTTATATATTGAGGCTTGGAGTAGAATTATGGTGACCCTTTATAAAATACTGGTTAGGTTTCAACTGGAGTACTGTGTCTAATTCTGGGCACCACACCTTTGGAAGGATGCGCAGGCATTAGAGCGGGTGAGAAACATAGAAACATAGGAACAAAGGAGCAGTAGTAGGCCATTCAGCCCATTGAGCCTGCCCCGCCATTCAATACAATCATGGCTGATCATCTACTTCAATGCCCTTTTCCCACACTATCCTCATACCCCTTGTGTCATTGGTATTTAGAAATATGTCAATTTCTGCTTTAAACATACTAAATGACTGAGCTTCCACAGCCCTCTGGGGTAGAGAATTCCAAAGATTCACAACCCTATGAGTAAAGAAATTTCTCCTCATCTCTGTCCTAAGTGGCTTCCCCCTTTTGAAATTGTGTCCCCATGTTCTATACTCTCCAACCAGGGGAAACATCTTATCTGCATCTACCCTGTCTATCCCTTTAAGTATTTTGTAGGTTTCAATGTGATCACCTCTCATTCTTCGAAACTCAGGTTTAAGTAGTGCAGGCTTGCTTTAAGTGATGCTGGCTCCACACATACTTGGGCCCCCGGCTGAGGCATGTAGCCATTCAGCAGCACACTCAACATTGAGCTACACTTCACAATCATTATAATTAGCAGGTAGCACAAAGTTTGCATGCTGCCTGCATTATTTTGAACGGGTGCGAGTTAATCCCTCCACTCGATTTTGTGGTTTCCCCAATTTAGCCCACAAACTGAATATACATGACCCAAATGAAAAGCAATGTTCCTTAAATCTTATTTTAATTGATTTACTCCATACAATCTTAAGCAATTTTTGTGCATATTACTTTTAATTCAGCTAAAATACTCTTTTATGTTATATAGATGACATGGTAGAATGGGTAATGAATATTTTGTTTGAAGAGCACATTTGCTTTTTGTTTCGACATCACTTTTGATGTTTCTCTCCACTTTGAACATTTTTGATACACTTCTAAATTTAAAAAATGCATCAGAGGAAAGACCAGTAAGTACTTGCCTCAACAGCCATCTTTCATCTTAGCACAGAAACTGCACCAAATGTACTTATATTTTGAGAAATATGCTTATTACATTCAATGCCATAACATCAAAATAAGCTAATCTTTTTCATGTGGTTCCTAGTGATGCTATGCACCCAGAGCTGTTTGATCTGACTCAAATCAATATCCTGTTGCATTGGTACTTTCCAGCTTTAGTTAAAATTTTGAATTAATTTTCCTGTAAATCATTTCTAATTTTAATGCCCAGTGAAGAATATATATATGGCACAGATTCCACTTTTATTGCAACCACTGATAGGCTGGACGAGACATTTGATGGCAATGCATTCATTTCTCAAGCACTTAAAGTCTCCAAAATGGCAGGCAAGAAGCATGTGCTCATTACAAGTGGAAATACACTTGCTACTATATTGGCATGGCAAAAAATGCAGACACCGGACAACAGGCAGGGAAAGGGATGGTGATACGGAGGGGGCAATAAAGGAGCCTAATGCCTGTTTCAGGCCCCTTGTCCAAAATTGTGTTGACCTAAACATAACCAGTGCTGGGCTAGCTACATCATGAAAACCAGGTCTATATGTGCCCTAACCAGTGACCTTAAAAGGGTCCTCTTGAGGCTGTCATCAAAAAAGCTTTAAGTTTTAAAATAACTTATCTGAATTTGGAGCTGGGTGGAGCAGGAATGCATTAAAACTGTTGATTGCCCCTCTTGATCACTGCCTCAACCCGTCCCAATATCCTGATTACTCCCTCACCCCCCCAGCCTGATCAACACTCTCCCAGTCACCGTAAAGTCAACTGTCGCAAATTTGTCATGAGTTACCTGCCATGGCTAGAATTTAGTTGGGCTGGGACGTGAGAGGGGTGGTAAAATGGTGGTGGAAGGCATCGGGAGGGAAGCCCAATGTGTTCTCCCCACCACTGGATATTACCAGCAGCGGGAATGTTAGCAGCCCGGCCAGGGGCAGGCGGCCAATTACAGTAATTAATTGGCCTATTGACAGCCATTTTACCAGGGAGCTGGGATCTTATGAGCCTCAGGATGGCCCTCCTCACTGTATGGTGAGTCCATCAGCTACATCGTGGCGACCTCCCAGCGGCTTCCCAGGGTTGGGGGGGGCCTTCCTTTCCAGAGGTTCCTTGGCCTACGGTGGGGCCCAACGGTGGCAATGGCTTCCTCTGCAGCTGCAGACCCAATGTTGTCACTGGAGGGTTGGCCCTGCCACATCATAAAAATGTTCCACTTATCTGCAAAGGCGGCCTCTCCTTTCCCTTGCAGCCTCAGCAGTGGCCACCTCTATCAGTGGCGCTGCTGAGGCTGCAAAACTGCTGGCCCTCTGATTGAGCCGGCAGCTCAGAGAGGCAGGCAGCTGCCACCAGTAAAATCATCGCTGCTCTTTGCTGTTCGCCAGCACAGGCTTGGGACCTGTATTTGGTCCTGCTGGCGGGAACCACGGCGTGCCAGTACAATTCTGGCTAATAATCTCCAAGAAATTGATCCTCACGCATGATCTTGCAGGAGGGCTCTCAAAACTCAAGATTTTTATCAGTCTTTCTGCACATGCACACCCAGTTCAAGACTGCTCATACATACCTGATTGGTCATACCCATACATGTGAATTGACTCCAGACAGCAGAACGCAGAGGACAGCACAAGTTCATTACATTCTGGTACTCAGGCTGTATCACTAACAATATGCTATTCCGATGCATCAGTGGCTCACCATCATCTAAATGGTCCCATTGTGTCTTTTGCAAAAGTGTTCTTCTTGCAACTAAGCTATAATTGCTAAATCTCAGACAAACATACGAATTAGGAGCAGGAGTAGGCCACTCGGCCCCTCGAGCCTGCTCTGGCATTCAATAAGATCATGGCTGACTGATTGTAACCTCAACTCCACATTCCCGTCTACCCCTGATAACCTTTCACCCCTTGCTTATCAAAAATCTATCTACCTCTGCTTTAAAAATATTTAAAGACTCTGCTTCCACTGCCTTTTGAAGAAGAGAGTTCCAAAGACCCATGACCCTCTGAGACAAAAGATTTCTCCTCATCTCTGTCTTAAATGGGTGACCCCTTATTTTTAAATCGTGACCCCAAGTTCAAGATTCTCCCACAAGGGGAAACATCTTTTCCACATCCACCCTGTCAAGATCCCTCAGGATCTCCATTCAGAAATGGGAGGCATGGAGTAAAACAGCAGTTTCAGTTCATTAAAGGGACTGTAGCTAATCCAATTTGTTTTGGTCAATGATTCCTACGTTATTGTAAATTAAGGTGTTGTTCAGCAGCAAAGATCCAGCTGTTGTTCTCATCACCATAATCAGATTAGCCACATTCTTGTTTTCAAAAGAACTTAAGAAATAGGAGTAGAAATCTGTCCCCTTGAGCCAGAATCACACAACAGTACAGCACAGAAGTAGGCCATTCAGCCCATCAAGTCTGCACTAGCTCTTTCAAAGAGCAATCTAGTTACTCCAACACCTCCATTCTTTCCCCATATCCCAGCAATTTTTTCTCCTTCAAATATTTATCCAATTCACTTTATTATTAAACCTACATCCATCACCTCTCATGCAGTGCCTTACAAATCCCAACCACTCATTCCGTAAAAAAGATTTCCCTCATTTTCTGGTTCTTTTGACAAACTCCTAAAATCTGTGTGCTCTGGTCATCGATCCTTCAGCCATTGGAAGTAGTTTCTCTTTATTCATTCTATCTAAACCCTTTGTGATTTTAAACACGTCTATCAAATCTTCTCTTAGCCTTTTCCACTCTTAAGGAGAACATCTTCTACTTCAACTCCACTTTCTCACTCTATCCCCATATTCCTTGATTCTCTTAGTGTGCAGAAATATATATTTTCTAATAGTTGTGCTGCTGTGATTCAGGCTCCAAGCACAGCATAGGCATAGGAGGCAGAAAGCAGCTCTACAGGCTTCAGACAATGCAAGGCAGCTTGAGGCTCAAGTCGGCAAAGCAACATGCTTTGGTGGGCTCCACTTGCAGTATCCTCTGCATTTGTCTCTCCGGAGTCCAGGCACATGCGCAGGCACGACTGTTAAAATGCACATCTGTAGTCCTGAAATGCGTACGCATGCGCAGAAGATCTGGCATACCTTGCAAGTAATCACTCCACCCAGTTTTTGGAAGATTTTGGATACAGAACTGTCAATCAAAATAGAATATTACCCAGAAATCTGTCTCATTCACCAACTCCATAAATGAGAGATACTAGGCTGATAAACATGACACTCTGTCTGTTGAGACAGAAGGCACAACTGATAACAGGTAGGATTTTTAAAAAGTTTTTTGTAAGGCATTTTCAGATGCAGTAATATAGTTTTTTCAATGAAATCTGACCTGTTAGAAATTAAATAAGCTACTAATGAAGTTTATAAACCAACTGTCAATCTATATTGATTTATGTTTGAAAAAAGAGCAACTCATGATTTTTACACAAAGCCTCTTAATTTTTAAGTTTGTACCTTGATTTATGAGTCCATGGGGTTGGCATATCTGTTTTCCTTAAATGAAAGATACTGCTGGCAAAGCAGCAGCTGCCTCCTCACCTTGAACTGCCTGGGGTCACCCAGCAGGTGCCTGCAGCTCACTGGTTTCAGTTAAATGAGGGCTAAGGCCCAAATGAGGTGCATCTCGGCCCTTCCATTCAAATGAAAGGATTGTTCCTTATGTCCATCTCACATTGGTCTCGGCCATTAATTTCAAACCAGTTCAAATATCGTAATTCACACACATCAACACTGGGATCAGCTCATCCCACATTAGCCTGATATTAATCTACTATCTGACAGCAGTGAATTTTAAGTCAGGCTCCCAATTGCATTGTGGGTGCTTGATATAAATATGTTGACAAAGGGTCGATCTCTTCAGAGACTTGGACACCCCAATATCTGTCACAGTAAAAGTAGCAATGTGTGTATATTATCTAAATCTTGAGAGATTGCAGAGCTCTGAGATGCTGAGGGATCTGGGTGCCCGAGTGCATGAATCACAAAAAGTTAGCCTGCAGGTACAGCACGTAATTAAGAAAGCTAATAGAATGTTATCGTTTATCAAGAGGGGAATTGAATACAAAAGTAGGGAGGTTATGCTTCAGCTATATAGGGAATTGGTGAGATCACTCACTATCACCCGAGAGATAGAAATTATCAATATGCCAGAACCTGAATTGTTAAAACCATGTGTTGTGGAAGCAGCAGTTAAGGGGTTAAAGATTGTACAGACAGGGAAGCTTGCCACCAATCAAGAACAAAGCAGTAATGGAAATTTGAATACTACAAGTTTTACCAACAACTATATGCTTATTGAGATTAACATTCCCAAAGTACTACAAATTGATGCGAGAGAAACTACAACCCCATTTGACAAAATGTAACCAAAATAAATGCAATTTTTAATAGTACCTCATCCAGTTGGAACCACCCCCACCCCTCACCATGTGACCATAACAAATGTAAAGGGTCCTCTTCGCAAGAGTGATGATAACATGATAGAATTTCATATTCAGTTTGAGGGTGAAAAATTTGGGTCTGAAACTAGTGTCTTTAAACTTAAATAAAGGCAATTACAGGGTATGAAGACAGAGTTGGCTAAAGTGGACTGGGAAAAGAATTAAAGGAAAGACAGTAGAGCAGCAGTGGCATACATTGAAGGAGATATTTCATAACTTTCAACAAAGATATATTTCATTGAGAAAGAACGATTCTATGGGAAGGATGTACCAACTGTGGATAACTAAGGAAGTTAAGGATGGTATCAAATTGAAAGAAAAGTCGTACAATGCTGCAAAGATTAGTGGTGGCCAGAAGATTGGGAAAATTTTGGAAACTAGCAAAGGATGACTAAAAACAGAGGGAGAAATTAGACTATAAGAGTAAACTAGCAAGACATATAAAAAAACAGACAGTAAGAGCTTCCACAAGTATATAAAAAGGAAGAGAATAGCTCAAGTAAGCATTGGTCCCTTAGAGGATGAGAGTGGGGAATTAATAATGGGAAACAAGTATTCTGTATCTGTCTTCACGGTAAAGACACAAAAAGCATCCTAAGAATAGAGGAAAATCAAGAGGCAAAAGGGAGGCAGGAACTTGAAACAATCACTATCGCCAGAGAAAAAGTACTAGGACAACTAATGGGGCTAATGGCTGACAAGTCCCCTGGACCTGATGGCCTGCATCCTAGGGTCTTAAAAGACACGGCTGCAGTGATAGTGGATGCATTGGTTGTAATCTTCCAAAATTCCCTAGATTCTGAAAAGGTATCAGCAGATGAAAAACTGCAAATATAACACTTCTATTCAAGAAAGGAGGGAGACAGAAAGAGGGAAACTATAGGCTAATTGGCCTAGCATCTATCATTGAGAAAATGCTATAATCCATTATTAATGAAAGACATTTAGAAAATCATAACGCAATTAGGCAGAGTCAACATGGTTTTACGGAAGGGATATTGTGTTTGACAAATTTATTAGAGTTCTTTGAAGATGTAACAAGCAGGGTGGACATAGGGGAATCAGCAGATGTAGTGTATTTGAATTTCCAAAAGGCATTCGATAAGGTGCCACATAAAAGGTTACTACACAAGATTAGAGCTCATAGTGTAGGAGACAATGTATTGCATGAATAAAAGATTGGCTAACAGAAAAGAGTTGGGATAAATGGGACATTTTCAGGTCGGCATACTGTAAATCATGGAGTGCCACAGGGATCAGTGCTGGGGCCTCAACTATTTATTATACTAATGAATTGTATGAAAGGACTTAGTGTATTGTAGCCAAATTTGTGGACAATACAAAAATAGGAAAGCAAGTTGTGAGGAGGACGCTAAGTTTTTTTTATTCGTTCATGGGATGTGGGCATCGCTGGCTAAGCCAGCATTGATTGTCCATCCCTAATTGCCCTTGAGAAGATGGTGGTGATCTGCCTTCTTGAGCTGCTGGAGTCCATGTGGGGTAGGTACACCAACAGTGCTGTTAGGAACGGAGTTCCAGGATTTTGACCTAGCGACAATGAAGGACCAGTGATATAGTTCCAAGTCAGTATGGTGTGTGGCTTAGAGGGGAACTTGCAGGTGGTGGTGTTGCCATGCATCTGCTGTCCTTGTCCTTCTGGTAGAGGTCACAGGTTTGGAAGGTGCTGTCTAAGGAGCCTACAATGCTACAATGCATCTTGCAGATGGTACACACTGCTGCCACTGTGCGTTGGTGGTGGAGGGAGTGAATGTTTGTGGATGGGGTTCCAATCAAGCGGGCTGCTTTGTCCTGGATGGTGTCAAGTTTCTTGATTGTTGTTGGCGCTGCATCCATCCAGGCATGTGGAGAGTATTGCATCCTGACTTGTACCTTGTAGATGGTGGACAGGCTTTGGGAAGTCAGGCTGTGAACGACTCGCCACAGGATTCCTAACCTCTGATCTGCTCTTGTAGCCACAGCATTTATATTAATATGGGAGCAATGCACTGTCAATTCAGTCTCATCACTCCACAGGTCGCAGCATATTATTAAAGTTTTCCCACCTAACTGGAAAGCAGCCAAATTAAAACACTTTATTAACCCCCAGAATAAAATGCACCAAACCAGGTATCTTTAGACAACAAATTAATAATTTATTAACAAACTAAATCTTAAACACTATTAAGATAAACCTATGTCTAAAGGCCTTATAACTTCGTACTTAACCTAAGCCTCCCCATGCACAGACACATACATTCAAAAACTAACAATGGTTAACCAGTTTTAAAAAATAATGTTTCTTAGGAACAAAAAAAGTAGCTGGGTTGTAAGTCCTGGTAAGTTACATCCCTGGTTCATGAGGTATCCCAGAGTAGAGTAACCAGATGCCACTCTCAGTCTCCAGGCGAATTCGACAAAACAGTTTTTAATAGATAGGCATTCAAAGTATTTCAGCTCAAGCAGGCATCACACAGTTCTTTCAACGAGAAGCACAGCAATAGGTCTATTTAGATTTTTAAAATCAGCAGTTTTTTGGTAAAAACTTTACTGAGAACTCCAGCAAACACAAATAGGCAATAGAGAGAGTCACTTCTGTAACAAACCTCTTAGAGTTTCGAAGTAAAATGGAATTTACTACCTGCAATAATGCAGATTGTTCTTTTTCAGGGGTTTATTCCTCCTTAGGCAAACACAGTCTGAGCTTAGAAATAGACAGCTTCTTTTCAGTGTACAACATGCTTCGTTTTTCTCCAGTTCAAACTGGTGTTAGCCGGTTTTTACACACAGTTAAAAGTTACAGTATACCACATGACCTTCTCTTTCTCCTGCTGTGGCTTAGGAAACAGGTGCAGCTGGCACACTGTTTTTAAACAGAAAAAAAAACTACACTTCCATGCTGCCACTGTGCATCAGTGATGGAGGGAATTAATGTTTGTGGATGGGGTGCCAATCAAGCGGGCTGCTTTGTCCTGAATGGTGTCAAGCTTCTTCAGTTGGAACTGCACCCATCAAGGCAAGTGCAGAGTATTCCATCACGCTCCTGACTTGTGCCTTGTGAATGGTGGACAGGCTGTGGGGAGTCAGGAAGTGAGCTACTCACCACAAGATTCCTAGTCTCTAACCTGCTCCTGCAGTCACGTTATTTATATGGCTACTCCAACTCAGTTTCTGGCAATGGTAACCCCCAGGATGTTGATAGTGGGGGATTCAGTAATCGTAATGCCATTGAATGTCAAGGGGAGATGGTTAGATTCTCTCTTGTTGGAGATGGTCATTGCCTGTCATTTGTGTGACATGAATGTTACTTGCCACTTATCAGCCCAAGGCTGAATATTGTCCAGGTTTGCTGCATTTCTACACAGACTGCTTCAGTATCTGAGGAGTTGCAAGCATCAGCGAACATCCTCACTTCTGGCCTTATGATTGAAGGAAGGTCATTGATGAAGCAGCTGAAGATGGTTGGGCCTAGAATACTACCCTGAGGAACTCCTGCAGTGATGTCCTGGAGCTGAGATGATTGACCTCCTACAACCACAACCATCTTCCTTTGCACTAGATACAACCACAACCAGCGGAGAGTTTCCCCCCTGATTCCCATTGACACCAGTTTTGCTAGGACTCCTTGATGCCATACTAGGTCAAATACTGCTGTGATGTCAAGGGCAGTCACTCTCACCTGACCTCTGTGTCTGCAAAGAGATACAGATAGGTCACGTGACTGGGCAAAAATTTGCTGGATGGAGTATAATGTAAGAAAATGAGAGGTTGTTCACTTTGGTGGGAAGTATAGAAAAGCTGAATATTATTTACATGGGGAGAGTCTGCAGAATGCTGTGGTACAGAGGGATCTAGGAGTCCTTGTACATGAATCATATAAAATTAGCATGCAGGTACAGCAAGTAAGTAGGAAGGCAAATGGATTGTTGGCATTTATTGCAAGGGGGATGGAGTATAAAAGTAGGGAAGTCTTGCTACAACTGTACAGGGCATTGGTGAAATCGTACTAAGAGTACTTCATACAATTTTGGTCTCCTTATTTAAGGAGGGAAATACTTGCACTGGAAGCAGTTCAGAGAAGGTTTGCTAGGCTGGTACCTGGGATGAAGGGATTATTTTACGAGGAAAGGTTGAGCACATTGGGCCTATACTCACTGATATATAAGATTCTCAGGGGGACAGGCGGTCACCTCCATCAACACACCTGTGGAACCCATTGAGATGCATCATATTCCTTTGCAGCAAAAACAGTTTCCATCAAAGATCTGAGTGCTGCTGTGGAAGCTTAGACTGCTCATCATGTCTCTGGATATCACTGTTTAAAGGGTCTTCCAGGGATTTTCAGTAATCCATCAGTCTGTTCTCTAACAGTAAGATTGCTCAGGCACCATCTTGGGAGAGTGGCAGTGGCGCCATGGACCATGAACCTGCTTTGCTCTCTCAGGATGACAGCATTCATAATTCCACCCCTGCTACTCTACCAGTGCTCTTGGGGTTGCCTGTCAGCTCCTGCTGGCCAGGCCAAAATGGTGCAATCTGAAGCCAGGGCCTCTAGCTCTAGAGTTGATTGAGGTTCCCTCTAAGGCCATTTACAGTCTCCTCAACTGGAGGTTGCAGACCGATATAGATAGGTTGAGTGAGTGGGCAAAAATCTGGCTAATGGAGTATAATGTGGGAAAATGTGAAGTTGTTCACTTTGGCAGGAAGAATAAAAAGCAGTGTATTACTTAAATGGAGAACGATTGCCAAAGTCCGAGATGCAGAGGGATCCAGGTGTTCTAGTGCATGAGTCATAAAAAGTTAGCATGCAGGTACAGCAAGTCATAAAGAAGGCTAATAGAAAGAATTAGAACATTACAGCGCAGTACAGGCCCTTCGGCCCTCGATGTTGCGCCGATCATCTGACCTACACTATTCCATTTTCATCCATATGTCTATCCAATGACCACTTAAATGCCCTTAAAGTTGGCGAGTCTACTACTGTTGCAGGCAGGGCGTTCCACGCCCCTACTACTCTCTGCGTAAAGAAACTACCTCTGACATCTGTCCTATATCTTTCACCCCTCAACTTAAAGCTATGTCCCCTCGTGTTTGCCATCATCATCCGAGGAAAAGGACTCTCACTATCCACCCTATCTAACCCTCTGATTATCTTGTATGTCTCTATTAAGTCACCTCTCCTCCTCCTTCTCTCCAACGAAAACAACCCCAAGTCCCTCAGCCTTTCCTCGTAAGACCTTCCTTCCATACCAGGCAACATCCTAGTAAATCTCCTCTGCACCCTTTCCAAAGCTTCCACATCCTTCCTATAATGCGGTGACCAGAACTGCACGCAATACTCAAGGTGCGGCCTCACCAGAGTTTTGTACAGCTGCATCATGACCTCGTGGCTCCGAAACTCGATCCCCCTACTAATAAAAGCTAACACACCATATGCCTTCTTAACAGCCCTATTAACCTGGGTAGCAACTTTCAGGGATTTATGTACCTGGACACCAAGATCTCTCTGCTCATCGACACTACCAAGAATCTTCCCATTAGCCCAGTACTCTGCATTGCTGTTACTCCTTCCAAAGTGAATCACCTCACACTTCTCCGCATTAAACTCCATTTGCCATCTCTCAGCCCAGCTCTGCAGCCTATCTATGTCCCTCTGTACCCTACAACACCCTTCGACACTATCCACAACTCCACCGACCTTCGTGTCATCCGCAAATTTACTAACCCACCCTTCTACACCCTCATCCAGGTCATTGATAAAAATGACAAACAGCAGTGGCCCCAAAACAGAACCTTGCGGTACACCACTAGTAACTAAACTCCAGGATGAACATTTGCCATCAACCACCACCCTCTGTCTTCTTTCAGCTAGCCAATTTCTGATCCAAAGCTCTAAATCACCTTCAACCCCATACTTCCGTATTTTCTGCAATAGCCTACCGTGGGGAACCTTATCAAATGCCTTACTGAAATCCATATACACCACATCCACGGCTTTACCCTCATCCACCTGTTTGGTCACCTTCTCGAAAAATTCAATAAGGTTTGTGAGGCACGACCTACCTTTCACAAAACCGTGCTGACTATCGCAAATGAACTTATTCTTTTCAAGATGATTATAAATCCTATCTCTTATAACCCTTTCCAACATTTTACCCACAACCGAAGTAAGGCTCACAGGTCTATAATTACCAGGGCTGTCTCTACTCCCCTTCTTGAACAAGGGGACAACATTTGCTATCCTCCAGTCCTCCGGCACTACTCCTGTCGACAATGACGACATAAAGATCAACAACAACGGCTCTGCAATCTCCTCCCTGGCTTCCCAGAGAATCCTAGGATAAATCCCATCTGGCCCAGGGGACTTATCTATTTTCACTCTTTCCAAAATTGCTAACACCTCCTCCTTGTGAATCTCAATCCCATCTAGCCTAGTCGGCTGTATCTCAGTAATCTCCTCAGCAACATTTTCTTTCTCTACTGTAAATACTGACGAAAAATATTCATTTAACGCTTCCCCTATCTCCTCTGATTCCACACACAACTTCCCACTACTATCCTTGATTGGCCCTGTTCTAACTCTTATCATTCTTTTATTCCTGATATACCTATAGAAAGCCTTAGGGTTTTCTTTGATCCTATCCGCCAATGACTTCTCGTGTCCTCTCCTTGCTCTTCTTAGCCCTCCCTTTAGATCCTTCCTGGCTAGCTTGTAACTCTCAAGCGCCCTAACTGAGCCTTCACGTCTCATCCTAACATAAGCCGCCCTCTTCCTCTTGACAAGCGCTTCAACTTCTTGAGTAAACCACGGCTCCCTCACTCGACAACTTCCTCCCTGCCTGACAGGTACATACTTATCAAGGACACGCATTAGCTGCTCCTTGAATAAGCTCCACATTTCGTTTGTGCCCATCCCCTGCAGTTTCCTTCCCCATCCTACACATCCTAAATCTTGCCTAATCGCGTCATAATTTCCTTTCCCCCAGCTATAATTCTTGCCCTGCGGTATATACCTGTCCCTGCCCATCGCTAAGGTAAACCTAACCGAATTGTGATCACTATCGCCAAAGTGCTCACCTACATCTAAATCGAACACCTGGCCGGGTTCATTACCCAGTACCAAATCCAATGTGGCATCGCCCCTGGTTGGCCTGTCCACATACTGTGTCAGAAAACCCTCCTGCACACACTGGACAAAAACAGACCCATCTAAAGTACTCGAACTATAGTATTTCCAGTCAATATTTGGAAAGTTAAAGTCCCCCATAACCACTACCCTGTTACTCTTGCTCCTGTCGAGAATCATCTTCGCTATCCTTTCCTCTACATCTCTGGAACTATTCGGAGGTCTATAGAAAACTCCCAACAGGGTGACCTCTCCTCTCCTGTTTCTAACCTCGGCCCATACTACCTCAGTAGACGAGTCCTCAAACGTCCTTTCTGCCGCTGTAATACTTTCCTTGATTAACAATGCCACACCCCCCCCTCTTTTACCCTCTTCTCTGTTCTTACTGAAACATCTAAATCCCGGAACCTGCAACATCCATTCCTGCCCCTGCTCTACCCATGTCTCTGAAATGGCCACAACATCAGGATCCCAGGTACCAGCCCATGCTGCAAGCTCACCCACCTTATTCCGGATGCTCCTGGCGTTGAAGTAGACACACTTTAAACCAAGTTCTTGCTTGCCAGTGCCCTCTTGCGTCCCTGTAACCTTATCCCCTACCTCACTACTCTCAACAGCCTGTACACTGGAACTACAATTTAGGTTCCCATTCCCCTGCTGATTTAGTTTAAACCCCCCGAAGAGCACTAACAAATCTCCCCCCCAGGATATTGGTACCCCTCTGGTTCAGGTGAAGACCATCCTGTTTGTAGAGGTCCCACCTACCCCAGAAAGAGCCCCAATTATCCAGGAAACCAAAACCCTCCCTCCTACACCATCCCTGCAGCCACGTGTTCAACTCCTCTCTCTCCCTATTCCTCTCTTCGCTAGCACGTGGTACGGGCAACAACCCAGAGATAACAACTCTGGTTGTTCTCGCTCTAAGCTTCCACCCTAGCTCCCTGAATTTCTGCCTTAAATCCCCATCTCTCTTCCTACCTATGTCGTTGGTGCCTATGTGGACCACGACTTGGGGGTGCTCCCCCTCCCCCTTAAGGATCCCAAAAACACGATCAGAGACATCACGTACCCTGGCACCTGGGAGGCAACACACCAACCGTGAGTCTCTCTCGTTCCCACAGAACCTCCTATCTGTTCCCCTAACTATGGAGTCCCCAATGACTAATGCTCTGCTCCTCTTCCCCTTTCCCTTCTGAGCAACAGGGACAGACTCTGTGCCAGAGACCTGCACCCCATTGCTTACCCCTGGTAAGTCCCCCCCCCCCAACAGTATCCAAAACGGTATACCTGTTGTTGAGGGAAACGGCCACAGGGGATCCCTGCACTGCCTGCTGGTTCCCTTTCCTTCCCCTGACGGTAACCCATCTACCTACTTCTTTTACCTGAGGTGTGACTGCCTCCCTATAACTCCTGTCAATAATCCCCTCCGCCTCCCGAATGATCCGAAGTTCATCCAGCTCCAGCTCCAGTTCCCTAACGCGGTCTGCGAGGAGCTGGAGTTGGGTACACTTCCCGCAGATGCAGTCAGCAGGGACACTCTTGGCGACCCCTACCTCCCACATTCTGCAGGAGGAACATACAACTGCCTTTACCTCCATTCCCACTATTCTAGATTCCCAACAAATCTACTGAAAAACCAAACGAAAAAAAAAAGTCAAAACTTGTTCGCTTAGCAATCCGACGGACTGAACTTTTAAAATAAAAAGCTTACCTTATCAGCACACCAGAATCCTTTTTTTTTTGGTTAGAGGAGGAGGGTGGGTGGGAGACACTACACGTGTAGTGTCTCGGGTACTGCCACTGCCCAAATAAATAGCTACCCTTTATTACGAGAGGAATTGAAAATAAAACTAAGGATGTTATGCTTCAGTTATACAGGGAATTAGTGAGAGCACATCTCGAATACTGTGTACAGTTTTGGTCTGCTTATTTAAGGAAGGATGTAAATGCAACGGAGGCGGTTCAGAGGAGGCTTCCTAGATTGATACCTGGAATGAGCGGGTTGTCTTATGAAGAAAGGTTGGACAAACTGGGCTTATTTTCACTGGAGTTTAGAAGAGTGACTTAAGAAGAGGAGACTTGATTGAAGTATATAAGATCCTGAACAGTCTTAACAAGGTGGATGTGGAAAGGATGTTTCCTCTTGTGGGTGAGTCCAGAACTAGGGGGCACTGTTTTAAAATTAGGGGTAGCCCTTTTAGGACCGAGATGAGGAGAAATTATTTCTCTCAGAGGGTTATGCGACTTTGGAACTCTCAGCCTCAGAAGGTGGAGGAAGCGGGGCTCATTGAATATTTTTAAGGCGCAAGTATATAGATTCTTGTTAGGCAAGGGAATCAAAGGTTATCAGGGTAGATGTGAGTGTGGAATTCGAGACACAAACAGATCAGCCACGATTTTACTGAAGGCTGAGCAGGCACGAGGGGCCGAATGGCCTACTTCTGCTCCTAATCGTATGTTTGTATGTTCGTATCTCCTATGCTGCAGCTACTGGGGAAGCGACTTATAGGAGCACTAGGAGAGGCAAAAGCTTACAGAAGACAGGCACTAAGGGAATGCATAAGGGTGATTGGTTTATTGTTGTATGTATTATGCCATGATTGAATTTTTAAATTTGGATTGCAATGTGCAGTTTCTGATGCTTTTTATTCTTGTGTTGTCTGAAAGAAGACAATGTGATGGTCAGAAATTGAGGAAAGCTAAAGAACACGGGCCTGTTAATGAATGGGGAGCTGTGGTTGAGGTTACTGGTTTCAGTCATTTATAATTTTAGCACACAGAGCCCAGGCAGAAAGAGACAGTCTACACTGCAGTCTCCATTTCTCTTTCTGTTCCTCTACTTCCTGCTCCTCAGCTTCTCACCTAATAGATGGTGGCAAGTGCTGTTCCCTCATAATGAACAGATTGTGTACATGCAGCATGCTACCACAAATGTTGCTATCTGCTCAGCTGAGTATTGCAGGATTCTTCCACAGCAATTCAGGCAGCAGACATATTCCTTGAATGGTATGCTCTATAACGTTCCTTGTGGCAGCATACATCCCATTGTAGACTTTTTGTGCACGTGTGCGTGAATTCTGGACCAGAGTCATGTGCCATGTCATGAGTGAATAATCCTTGTTACCCAATAGTCAGCCATTGACTTCCCATGCTGGTTCGAATACAGGTGACACCAAGAACTGCCATCGAATGAAAGAATAGTGACTACTGCCAGGATAGCGGGCCTTCACCTGCGACAAGCACTGCCCTTGGTTTCACACCAGCTGCACTTTAAGAGAATGGAATCCCTTTCAATCCACGAAAATTGCAGAGTTCACATGAGGTGCATGCAAGGCAATGTGCATACAGTCAATGGCACCCTGCAGCATGGGAAGCCTGCAATCTGTGCAAATCATAATGTTTGCTCGCCTGATTGTTTCTGGCAAGAGGGAATGAGATGAAGCTCTTAAGAGTTAAGAGCCATGGGCACCTTGATAGCCACAGACAATGCAGTCCTTGCCCTGTTTTAAGGTTGCAGTTGTGGTTGCAGCAATTGGCACTACTGAACTGAAGACATCTCAAGCACTGGTCGTCTCTGAAGTTGAGGTAAAAGAATTTCTCCCTAAAGGTCCTTGATATGGCATCTTGTTAAGAGCACTCCCTCCTCCTCTAGCAGCTTGCCCCGTTCTGCAAGGGCTCGATTCATTCTCCCAGTATGAGAGCAGACTTGCGGGGAACATAAAAACTGACTGTAAAGGTTTCTCTAGGTATGTGAAGAGAAAAAGATCGGTGAAGACAAATGTAGGTCCCTTAGCATCAGAAACAGGGGAATTTATTATGGGGAATAAAGAAATGGCTGACCAACTAAATACATACTTTGGTTCTGTCTTCACAAAGGAGGACACAAATATCATACCAGAAATGTTAGGGAACACAGGGCTTAGTGAGAGAGAGGAATTGAAAGAAATCAGTATTAGTAGAGAAATGGTGTTGGGGAAATTGATGGGATTGAAGGCTGATAAATCCCCAGGGCCTGAAGGTATGCATCCCAGAGTACTTAAGGAAGTGGCCCTAGAAATAGTAGATGCATTGGTGGTCATCTTCCAAGATTCTATAGACTCTGGAACAGTTCCTACAGATTGGAAGGTAGCTAATGTAACCCCACTATTTAAAAAGGGAGGTAGAGAGAAAGCAGGGAATTGTAGACCAGTTAGCCTGACGTCAGTAGTGGGGAAAATTCTAGAGTCCATTATCAAAGATTTTAAAGCAGAGCACTTAGAGAACAGTGGTAGAATCGGGCAGAGTCAGCATGGATTTACAAAAGGGGAATCATGCTTGACAAATCCACTAGAATTCTTCGAGGATGTAACTAGTAGAATTGATGAGAGGGAGCCAGTGGATATGGTTTATTTGGACTTTCAGAAGGCTTTCGACAAAGTCCCACATAAGAGATTAGCATGCAAAATTAAAGCGCATGGGATTGGGGGTCGTGTATTGTGATGGATAGAAAATTGATTGGCGGACAGGAAACAAAGAGTAGGGATAAATGGGTCTTTTTCTGAATGGCAGGCAGTGACTAGTGGGGTACCGCAGGGATCGGTGCTAGGACCCCAGCTATTCACAATATACATTAATGATTTAGATGAGGGAACTGAATGTAATATCTCCAAATTTGCATGACACAAAACTGGGTGGGAGGGTGAGGTGTGAGGAGGATGCAGAGAGGCTTCAGGGTTGATTTGGGCAAGTTGAGTGAGTGGGCTAATGCATGGCAGATGCAGTATAATGTGGATAAATGTGAGGTTATCCACTTTGGTAGCAAAAACAGGAAGGCAGATTATTATCTGAATGGCTATAAACTGAGAGAGGGGAATATGTTGCCAGACCTGGCTGTTCTCGTACAGTCACTGAAGGTAAGCATGCAGGTGCAACAGGCGGTAAAAAAGGCAAATGGTATGTTGGCCTTCATAGCGAGAGGATTCGAGTACAAGAGCAGGGATGTCTTGTTGCAATTATACAGGGCCTTAGTGAGGCCACACCTGGAATATTGTGTGCAGTTTTGGTCTCCTTATCTGAGGAAGGGAGTGCAGCAAAGGTTTACCAGACTGATTCCTGGGATGGCGGGACTGACATATGAGGAGCGATTGAGTCGGTTAGGATTATATTCTCTGGAGTTCAGAAGAGTGAGGGGGGAATGTCATAGAAACCTATAAAATTCTAACAGGACTTGACAGGGTAGATGCAGGAAGGATGTTCCCGATGGTGGGGGAGTCCAGAACCAGGGATCATTGTCTAAGGATACGGGGTAAACCTTTCAGGACTGAGATGAGGAGAAATTCTTTCACCCAGAGAGTGGTGAGCCTGTGGAATTTGTTACCACAGAAAGCAGTTGAGGCCAAAACATTGTATGTTTTCAAGAAGGAGTTAGATATAGCTCTTGGGTCTAAAATGATCAAAAGGTATGGGGCGAAAGCGGGAACAGGTTACTGAGTTGGATGATCAGCCATGATCATAATGAATGGCGGAGCAGGCTCGAAGGGCCGAATGGCTTACTCCTGCTCCTATTTTCTATGTTTCAGTCATGCTCAATTCCAAGAGGAAGGCCTACCAAGTCACCCATATCTAGAGGCAACTTGTTTCAGCATGACCTTTCAAATGACCAAAAATGTACTTCAGCACCAGCCAGACCACTCCCTGTACATTATTGAAACTTTAGGCATCCTTATGAAAGCTCCAAAAATGCGTACAATTGCAGCAGTGGCCAGAAGAAATAATCGAACAACTAACTTGTAATAGTTCACGATTCTTTAAGTGGGGTATCCTTCTTGCCGTTTAATGTATTATTTAACTGTGTGAGGTTAACTCAGAACGCAGGCTGAAGTTTGGCATTTGAAAATGGCAGCACTGGCGTAAAATCAGCATTGCACACTGATTGATGTCATAATTTGCCTGCTTTGCATGCTGCTGGTGGTCATTAGATGCGGGCATGCCTTTCCTAAGATGACGACCGGCACAGATCCTATCAGAAATGATCATATGCATCTTGGATGCCATTTTCATTCATTTGGAGGCTTTGTAGCACCTCAAAAATAGGCTCTACAGAGCTCAATTTCTCCCCCAATAGCTTCATTGAGATCATTTATAACTATTGCAAACAGAAAAGGAACCAAGTCTAATCCTTTGATTGTGCTGCCATTGATTACTTTCCTTAGTTTCCTATTAATTAGCCTTTTATCATTGATTTACTATTTTATTTTTTATACCATGAGCTTCAACTTATGTTCACTGGAGATTTGTGGTTAATTATCAAATGCCTTCTAAAATCTAAATATCCAAAAACTGATTCCTGACTAAGAGCTCCTGGCAAGGAACAGCTCTCACAGGCAGCACTCATTGGGAAATTGCAGGGCTGCATTTCCTGAATTTCTATCCATTAATATAAATGAATGGGGAATCAAGTTCTGCGGGCTCATCAATTCTTGAACCATGTTGCCAGCAAACACTGCTCCTCACAAGAAGCACTCCACCTGGAAAATATTTAATAACCACCATTTCTGCTGTAGCTTTAAAAGGTTCCAATAAGTCTGCAGGGCACAACTTTATCTAAGGCTATTTATAACCATGTTGACTGAACTGTTGTAATTCACTTGTGCTGAATGCATTCAAAATCTTTCTTGCAAAGCAGACACCAATGATTTTTCTACTAGTAATTTAAAGCTAACATACCTACAATTACGAGTATCAACTTTCCATTTCATAAAACGACAATAATATTAGTTGTTCCACACAGGGCGGCACAGTGGCGCAGTGGCTAGCACTGCAACCTCACAGCTCCAGTGACCCGGGTTCAATTCTGGGTACTGCCTGTGTGCAGTTTGCAAGTTCTCCCTGTGACAGTGTAGGTTTCTGTCAGGTGCTCCAGTTTCCTCCCACAACCAAAGATTTGCAGGTTGATAGGTAAATTGGCCATTGTAAATTGCCCCTAGTGGAGATAGGTGGTAGGAGAATTGTGGGGATATGGGAGGGAACATGGGATTAATGTAGCATTAGTATAAAATGGGTGGATGATGGTCAGCACAGACTCGGTGGGCCAAAGGGCCTGTTTCAGTGCTGTACCTCTAAATACCACCAGCCCTCTAATTAAAAGGCTGCTCAAAATTTCAGGCACCACTTTAATTTTTTGCTTAAGATTTCTAAGCAATGTGGAAAACACCAACCTCTCCCTAAATCCACATTATCGATTTTCCTTTCTTGAGTCATTTCCACCTTTCGTTGCTACCGGAACTGTCAACATTATTTAAAGAATTGTTACTCATTCAGACACAATGCTGTAACTCTCAAAAATCAGTTCTTTCCATACGTGGAACTAATTACTTCTATTGTATGTTTAAATGTCACAATTTTTCATGAAAAATGGCTGTAAATCAGATTGCTTTCAACATACAAATAACTACCTCTTAAACTGAATACCAAACTAAATAAAAAATGGGTTAAAATGTACTTTCTGGAGTGGGGACAGTTGATCTTTGGTCAAACTCTCAGTGAGAAATGTACCATGCTGGAAACATAAATTCGTAAAATGTACTCTGTAAACCTCATATCTTTAGAGTTTTTTTTCTAAATCATAAAGAAACATATAGGGCTGGACTTTAAAGTCCCTCTGTCGTTGGGAATGTTGGCGGGGGGGAGCAATGAAGATTGGTGCGGCGGAGGCCCTCCACCAACCCCGATGGCAACAGGCCCCTTGCCGATCTCAGCGGCGAGGCCTCGTGGTGGCCGCTCTGCCACTCGACGATGGGATCCCCATTTAACTACGTAAACTAATTTACATAGCTGATTTAGTGAGGGTCCCATCACCTCCTTAATCGCCACACCCATCTTCATTTGTGCGGCCGATAATGCCGCACCTATGAATCCCCGTTCAGGGAAACGTGGCGCGACACCTGTGGGGAGGGGGGGAGGAGAATTTTTTCTCTGTGCAGGGAGGGGAGCAGGGTGACAACGATGCGGACTGGTCGGGGAGGGTAATGGAAAGCGGTAAAGGGCAAAGGTGCCGAACTTTTGGGGGGCTGAGGGGGTGGGGGGAGGTCAGATTTTAAATATCTGTATTCTGGGAGGGAAAAGGGCAGGAACGTTGTGATTTACCATTGGGGGTTGGGAGAGTGCATGGTACGTTTATTTTATTTAGTTTTAGGAAACTTAAACTTATCAGTCCCTTTAAATTTTAAATATGCATTGAGGGCTGTAAGCCCTTTAAAAATGGCGCCGGGCGCCTTTGCCTGCAGTGCCCCTTCCACATCATTGCAAGGGCGGGTGCCATGGCCATGCAAATGAGCTGTCGCGTTTGTAATTGCGGCGGCTCCGTGACACAGGCCCCATGCGGGCGGGCTGAATTTTTTTACATCCACCGCCTACTTCAGCAGCGGACTCTTAAAATGCAGCCCATAATGTATTTTGTCTTAAGTTTTTTAGTAGAACTGAGAACATTTTTACTCTTCAGGTTCGTACTCTAAGGGTTCATTTCCACTGTCGCAAGTGATTTTAGACTTTTGTGCAGTTCCTGTAAGTATTGTTCAGCAGACAGATTTGTGCATGAGAGGTACAAAATCCATTAATGCAGAAGGGCGAACTGCCCTTCTGTTGCACCTCCACAGGCAACTTGCCCAAATTTCTTAGATGATGCCTGAGGTCCAATTTTGGTTCAGCCTTGGGCCTCCAAATTTGGATGTAAATTGCAGTCAATTCACTGCCTTAGTGTCCGAAATCGGGCGCCAATGAGTTTCCAAGCCATATGGTCTGGTGTCTTAGTGCTTTAGTCCATGCTCTGCACTGACAAAACTACATCTATAAACTAGAATGTACAATCTAATTCACATCTGGATCCAACAATTACATGGCTCCAATGTCCACAGTCTCCTAAGCCATTTTAGGTATATATATCTGTCTCAAAATTCCTTTCCCTGGCACCTGGGCACAAGTCAGGAAGTTACGCAAACCTGAACACATCCAGATGGTTTAGGTCATTATGATTAGGTCTTTGTTTCACAGGTGCAGGTCCACCCAACAGTGCAGGTCTGAACAGGCAACAGTGACAACAGTTGTCAGTTGTAGGCCTTCTAGATGATGTTGAACAACAGTAGCCTGAAACCCTTCAGCCCTGACTGTCCACTGAGGCCTTGTTAAAAGAAAAGATACCACCTACCTTTTCATGCTCCCTGGCCTTGCTTTCTGGCCTTCTGAGATCTGCTGATTTCAGAGCAGTCAGATGCAACGGTTACGAACTAAATCTTTTGAGTGCCACTGTGTTTAGTCATCTTTCAGCAAACATGGAGAAGATGAGGTGGACAGCCTTATTAAGGCTCTCTCGTCTTATTTTCATTGCTACTCCTTGATTACTCCTACTCCAGGTGCACATATTCTCATCCCTGAGGAGATCAGTAGGCAATATAGAGAGAAAGGAGATTTAGGATCATAGGCCAGAATTTTACGCCCCCCCCGCCCCCCCCCCACAATGAGCGGGCTGGTGGCAGGGGATGATGTAAAATTGAGTGGGAAGCAGGGGGGCCATTCCCAACTCCCTCCCGCCCCTGCTGCAATTTTACATGGGGCGACAGCAGCAAGAAATGGCCTGCCCGCCCCAGGTCAATCAAGGCCCTTAAGTAGTCAAATAACTGCCACTTAAGGGCCTCCTTCAGCCACCGTGACGGGTATTTTACCCTCGGTGGCCAGATGGCAAAGGGCCAAGAACACCGCCTGATAAAACCAGGCAGCCTTGCGGGCTAGAGGGGTGGCCTCCTGATCGGGCAGCTGTGTCCCACAGAGGGCCTCCCCCTGAAGCCCCAAATGCACCCAACTCACAACACTATTCTCGCCCCCCAACCCAGGTAACCAACCCCCTTGCCTCGCTGGGGCCTGGTCGATTGTTCCCAACGAGGCCTTAAAAACTTACCTTTGTTCAGGGGCCGTCCTTCACCTTACTTGCAATGGCTGTGTGTAATCTCAGAAGTGGACACTGTTCCCAGTGTTGCTGCTAGGACTAAGATGTGCCGGCCCGCTGTTTTGGGTGAGACTTCCTGCCTCAAGGAGGTGGAATTCCTGCCCAAGATCAATTAAGGGCCTGGGGAGTGGAAAATCCCCACCTGGCTCCCCAGGCCCAGCAGAGGCGGGCTCCCAACTGACTTTTCGGCCAGCGGGCAGGGCCTCCCACCCAACGTAAAATCCCTGCCACAGTCTCCACCGCTATTTGCTCCCCTTTCCGTCTAGGAACTGAGCATTCTCCAAGTCCATGAGACAGGAAAATGTAGCCTATTATGTTGCGAATTTGATGCCGTTTTCTTCACCAAACTGACCTCAATCTTCAAGAAATGGCAAAGTTTAAGTAAATTGATCTACAGGCCGTTTTCAGCTTTTTTCCCCTGTAATATTACTTCACAGGAGGCTAAATAAAACAGAGTTCTGGTATATTTGTCAATTTGAAATACAGAATGAGTTTACAAACAGAACAGACATGAAGATTTAATGACTCTGTAAAGCTGATTAATCGTGGATCATTAAATCATGTTACAACAGCTTTCCTGAAGTCAATTTCTGTATGTACAATTCATCTTCATTGTACAGAGCTCATGATTACTTGTCCATTTCTCTTTGAGGTATTCTTTGTAGAATTCCATTCCCCACCCCCCCCCACCACTCACCCACCCACCCTCGCTCCAACACCCCTATTTGGATAAACCAAACAGAACTTTTATTACGTGAGCAAATGTTTGTAAAGCACAGCTGAAATGTTGTAATCCATTTCAGCCTGAAGCAATGCAGCCAAGGCCTGTTTCTCACTGTTCGGTCAATGATGCTGCTAACCAAGTAGGACTGCATTCACTCTACTGTGAAATGAACAATTTCCGATAATAAGCAAAGAAAAGCTGTTATAGCTGCTGGCATATTTTAAAACTAAAACATTTGAGGTAGAAATGCCTTTGCATTTTACTGGATTTTTGAGCAGGAAATCAGCATTCCACTTACCAATTTTGCAATAGGACCTCCTGTGCCGGAACTGTGCTCAAAATGGTCACCCCCATATTGATTCAGGTGCACATCAGGCATCCCTGGAGGCTTCCCTGAATGAGCACCAACATCAAATATGCAAATAGAGGCCCAGTGCTTGAATTAGGACACCTTTTGGAAAGTGGTGCCTGGAAGCCTTTTGTTCATTCATTCTTATGCCTGCCTAGAGAAACATGGCACTAACACTCGAGACGTCGGCTGTTGCAATGATATTTAAAGGGTTCCACCTCCATTAAGGTAACTCTCTGGAAAGTTGTTTTGCTCCACTGGGGATTCTTGGAGAGTTTATTTTTGGCTGACATTTGGGTATTTTGAAGATTTCTCTTATATACAAAATAACGACCTAGACTTGGGTGTACAGGGCACAATTTCAAAGTTTGCAGATGACATAAAACTTGGAAGTATTGTGAAGTGTAAGGAGGATAGTGATAGACTTCACGAGGCCATATATAGGCTGGTGGAATGCGCAGACAAGTGGCAGATGAAATTTAATGCAGAGAAGTGTGAAGTGATACATTTTGGTATCAAGAATAAGGAGAGGCAATATAAAATAAAGGGTGGAATTCTAAAGGGGGTGCAGGAACAGAGAGGCCTTTCAATCTGCAAATCGTTGAAGCTGACAGGGCAGGTTCAGAAAGTGGTTAAAAAGGCTTACGGGATCTTGGGCTTTATATTGAGGCATAGAATACAAAAGCAAGTAAATTATGATGAACCTTTAAAAAAAACACAATTTCAGCCCCAACTGGAGTATGTGTACAATTCTGGGCCCTTTACTTTAGGAAGGATGCGAAAGCTTTAGTGAGGGTGCAAAAAAGATTTACGAGAATGGATCCAGGGATGAGGGACTACAGTTCTGGTTCTACGGTTCTGGGTGCTGCCTGAGTGGAGTTTGCGGGTTTTCCCTGTGACCGTGTGGGTTTCTGCCAGGTGCTCTGGTTTCCTCCCGCAGCCAGGGACTGGTAGGTTGTTAGGTGAATTGGCCATTGTGGATTGCCCCTGGTGCAGGTAGGTGGTGGGAGAATGGTGGGGATGTGGTAGGGAATATGGGATTGGTGTGGGATTGGTGTAGGTGGGTGGTTGTTGGTTGGCGCGGACTCGGTGGGCTGGGGGTCCTGTTTCGGTGCTGCATCTCTCTATAATCTTTCATGTTATTTGATTTGCAAATCTATAACCTTATTCTCCAAAATAGTAAGGAATGCCATACAGTTATACAGTGCATTCTCCCTATATGTAATGAGAATAAATATTCAATCGACCAGGATCAATCTGTACTGCTGTGTAACCTGCTACTTATTTAATTTGAGGGCACACAGAACCATGGAGAGCCAGATCTGCAATCCTCAACCCACTGTGTATCCTACTTAAATGAACCGCTATGGGAAGAGGCCTGAACAAGGACAAGGAATCTTCTTTAGGAAAATAGAGAAGAGCATCAGACAGAATGCTCTCCCTGGACTGTAGTAATGTGCATCCTAGTGGAAAGCTGGGACCATCCATGATGGTGACCTGGTAGCACATTATTGACCACACACCTGTACTGCCTAGGGCTGACTTTGGGCACATCAGGAGCTGCACTATATAGGTGCAGTCTCAGGAAGATCAGGAGCAATTCAGGCCTTAAAGGTAGCAACATCATTAAAGAAACAGATACAGTAAATGACAATGGGAGAGCCTGAAAGACTTTTTTGCAGGAATTATACGTGAACACATTCTGATAAAGAATGGTAAGCTTCACATTAATATATCCATACCAGAAGCAACGATTTGCATTTTGGTTAGTCTAAATTGTTTAAAGGTTTCAATCCCCTGTGAACATCTTGGTGCTGCTGTGCCATGGCTGGGATGGGAGCAACACCTGAAACAGCAGCCTAGCAACCCTGCAATCTGCCTTGGGTCAAGCTGGTGTTACGGACAGGTAGAAAGGGGCTGGGTGGATCCTTCTGTTCACCTCCCAACTGACCACAATTGTGTTTTGTTAAAAATGATGCATTAGCCACTGAGCGTCTTTTGGGTCAAATAAGCAGACAAATGACAGGTTCACTTGTAGGTTAAAAAAGGATTATCATTTCTTATACGCAATTCCCGAAATGGTCACAACCTCACCCACGCACACATTCACTCACACACATATGCACAAGAATAGATAGAGAGAAAAGGGTAGGAAGTAGTTTAAAGTCAAAAGTGAAGTAAGTGTTTGTGGTTTACAGTAAACCTGTTGAATCTTCTTAGGAGGCAAGTCTTTTTAAAGGTGCAGGCCTGGGTGTTTGTAGTCTTGAACTTGTTGAGGTGTTGTAGAGTTCTAGTGGTTATAACTCTGCACAAAGCTTATGCTGTTGATGTTGTTACCTTCACAGGTGGAGAGTCTTAAAGTCACTGTATGATGTCTCTGCTGTAGTGGTTGTTATTGTTCAGCAGGGTTCTTTTTGCTCGGCTGGATCCCTTCCACAGCCTCGGATTGGACTGACATTCTGAGGTGTTGGCTTGATCGCCCCTCGCTCTCCAGAGGGCTACCTTTTTTTAAGTAAAAATCCATTGCATTAAAGATTCTATTAGGAGACACATGGCCCTCTCCCCTGTTGTAACACTCAATGGGCTAGGATATGATAACCATGGCTATTGATTGATGTCTGAATGGGGACCATTCTGGTAACATGGTTTTATTTCATACATATTCATCTGGGTTTGGGCTGTGAGTCAGTCTGTCTCTAGAATCCTTTGTTAATTCATTCATGTTGATAAAAATCATTAATATGCAATAGTCCTTTTTTCAATTTCAAAGGGGTTCTCCCCAGAACTATTTCAGACGAGGTTAATGAGTTCCATCTTTGCAGACAGGTTTGTTGATTTCCAGTACAGGAGAGGTCACGTGACCACTACTCTATTTTGATTGTGGTACAAGTATCCATGTTCTTGTGGTTTTATTTAACAGTTTACATTTTACTTCATAATTCTTCCATTTCATTGTTTATTTTATCATGGCTCCTTCTGTGCATGACACTGGTAAGAAGTGCACTGTGGTACCAGGCACAGTGTAGTACAAAGAACGATAGTACAGGAATAGCAGGAGGGAAGGGACCTTCACTTTTTATTGCAGGTGGGAGAGAAAGAATGAACAAACGAACAATCGTGCATTTATATAGCACCATCCATAACCTCAGGATGTCCCAAAGTCAATGAAGTACTTTTTGAAGTGTAATCACTGTTGTAATGTAGGAAACACAGCATTTGTGCACAGTGGCGCAGTGGCGCGCACCGCAGCCTCACAGCTCCAGCGACCCGGGTTCAATTCTGGGTACTGCCTGTGTGGAGTTTGCAAGTTCTCCCTGTGTCTGCGTGGGTTTCCTCCGGGTGCTCCGGTTTCCTCCCACATGCCAAAGACTTGCAGGTTGATAGGTTAATTGGCCATTATAAATTGCCCCTAGTATAGGTAGGTGGTAAGGAAATATAGGGACAGGTGGGGATGTGGTAGGAATATGGGATTAATGTAGGATTAGTATAAATGGGTGGTTGATGGTCGGCACAGACTCGGTGGACCAAAGGGCCTGTTTCAGTGCTGTATCTCTAAAAACTAAAAAAACTAAAAAACTAAAAAAAAAAGTTACATAGATAGATTGGAGAAGGTGGGGCTGTTCTCCTTCGAGAAATTTCAGAGGAGATTTGATAGAGGTATTCAAATCATGAGGGGTCTAGACAGAGTAGATAGAGAGAAACTGTTCCCATTGGCAGAGGGGTGGAGAACTAGAGGACATTAATGTAAAGGTGAATGGCAAAAGAATGGCAACATAAGGAAACATTTTTTATGCACCTAGTGGTTAGAATCTGGAATGCAATGACTCAGAATGTGGTGGAGGCAGATTCAATTGTGGCATTCAAAAGGGAATTTGATAAGCCCCTGAACAGAAACAATTTGCAGGGTTACAGGGAAAGGGCGGGAGTGGGACTAGCTGTATTCTTCTTACAGAGAGCTGGCAAGGACACGACTGGCCAAATGGCATCCTTCTGTACTGTAATCATGCTATGATTTTATCTTCAAAATGAGCAACTTTCCACATGTGAAGTGGAGCCAACGTTGTCAGACGTGAAATTTTAATTCTGGCTGTGGAAATGCATTTCATGCTAATGTAAATTTACCCCATCAGATAGCAAATGGATTGATGTGAAGTTATAAGCCTACTACTTCATTTTTCTTGAGGAAATATTATTTCCCAAGATCAATGATAGAATCAGAGAATAATACAGCACAGGAGTCCATTCGACCCATCATGCCTGTGCTGACACTCTGAAAGGGCTCCCCAATTAGTCCCATGCCCTTGGCTTGTCAGAATTATGATGATGAGGCCTGAGGACCAGTTTAGGGCAGTCCTCAGACCTCTCCATTCTGGCATGTTGGCAATCATGCTGCTATCTAATTTCTACTTCATTTATTTTTGCATCTTAATCCCAATGCATTTTATGCAATGATGAAAGAATTACTGAGAATTGGATGTGTGTATTAGCA
This sequence comes from Heterodontus francisci, assembly GCF_036365525.1. Taxonomy (NCBI): domain Eukaryota; kingdom Metazoa; phylum Chordata; class Chondrichthyes; order Heterodontiformes; family Heterodontidae; genus Heterodontus; species Heterodontus francisci. Next base: position 68,833,600 of record NC_090372.1, on the reverse strand, counting down.
GAGGGCATAATATTCATAAAGTAATTTGTTGCCTTCAGGTCAGTTGATGCATTTTTCACTAAAAAGTGCTGCATTTTTATTTTTGGCTCCATGCATAATTAAGATACAAACTTAAAATTAAATTGCAATTTGGCAGCATATCAGAATAATCAGCCGCATGGTGGAATACATAGATTCATTCAGCATTTAGACCTATTGGGCTGGATTTTTGATCCCTGGAGGAAGCGCATCGGGACTTGGATGTGGCAGCTCAGTACCTGAGCATATAAATAAGGCAATTAGCAGCGACTTTGTTCGTTCATTGGTGTCATCTTCTTCCCAGAAGGTTGACTGCCACTGATCTCCGCCCTCTTAATTTAGTTTTGAGATACAGCACTGAAACAGGCCCTTCGGCCCACCGAGTCTGTGCTGACCATCAACCACCCATTTATACTAATCCGACACTAATCCCATATTCCTACTACATCCCCACCTGTCCCTATATTCCCCTACCACCTACCCATACTAGGAGCAATTTATAATGGCCAATTTACCTATCAACCTGCAAGTCTTTGGCTGTGGGAGGAAACCGGAGCACCCGGAGAAAACCCATGCAGACACAGGGAGAACTTGCAAACTCCACACCGGCAGTACCCAGAATTGAACCTGGGTCGCTGGAGCTGTGAGGCTGCGGTGCTAACCACTGCGCCACTGTGTCTGTTCTTTACTGCCCTTATACATTCCGCATAGGTCAACTGCATCCAGTCCATTATATCCATCATCTATTTTCTCTTCTCCTTCCCTCTCCTAAGTTTTCCTTCGATCTTTCTTTCCAATAATTGTCTCTGTCTACCTTCTGCTCTAATGAAATGACTGAAATATTTCTCTTGAAGTATCTTTCGCTCTTTGATGTTATGCACTAATTTCCTCTTTTCTCCAGCCATTTCCAGCACTTCCTCATTAGTCTTTCTGTCAGTGTAAGATATGTGGAACATCCTCCTATATGTCCACATCTTGAATGCATTCAGCTTATATATAGTCTCCTTGTTTTTTGTCTATGTCTCCGAGGCATACAACATAGATGACAAAATGTAGCACCTCAGCATTCTTTTTCTAAGATTCAGCTTCAGTTTCTTTGATGTTAACATGTCCTTCATTCTGACAAAGCTGGTCTTGGCTATCTCAATTCTCCTTTGGATCTCACAATCACATCTCCCATCGTCTGTGACAATCTGCCCAAGATAAATGCACCTTAATACTTATTCCATGACTTGTCCTTTTCCTTCAATTTTCACTTCCAGTGTTCGGTCTCTGCTTATCACCATTGTCTTGGTTTTCTTCACATTCATTCTTAATCCATGTTCCACACTCCTTGCATTCACTTTGTTCAAAATTTCCTGTAGTGCCTGTACAGCCACTTAAAGGGCTGTAAACAATTTTTGTTCTCAAGCATGGGATCACAAAGGGTGGTGATCACATTCCCAAGTAAGAGGCGGCAGCCCAGCAGGGAGCCAATCACAGAGGCGGGTCCATTTAGCATTTAGTGAATTAAAGGGGAATGGCTTTCTGTGATATGTATATATATATATCAATGATGTAGACTTAAATTAAGAAGTTTGCAGATTATACAAAAATTGATTGTGTAGTCGATAGTGAGGAAGAAAACTATAGATTGCAGGAAGATATCAATAGACTGGCCAGCGGGCAGAAAAGTGGTAAATGGAATTCAATCTGGATAAGTGTGGAGAAATGCATTTGGAGAAGACTAACAAGACAAGGGAATACATAATAAATGGTAGGAGACTGAGAAGTGTAAAGGACCAAAGGGACCTTTGAGTGCATGTCCACAGATCCCTGAAGGTAGCAAGACAGGTACATTAAGTGCTTAAGAGGCATACAGGATACTTTACTGGCCGAGGCATAGAACATAACAGCAGGGAGGATATGCTAGAACTGTATAAACCACTAGTTAGGCCGCAGCTAGAGTACTGCAGACAGTTACGACCACTGCATCATTGAAGGATGTGATCACACTAGAGAGAGTACAAAGGAAATTTATGAGGCTGCTGTCAAGGCCTGCTACCCGACCCGAACCCGATGGGACCCGACGACATGTGTCGGATTCGGGTCGGGTCGCTCTTCCGGGTCCGGCTTTCGGGCTTGGGGCGGCTCGGGTCAGGCTGTATGTGTGTAGACTAGAGTCCTGACAGTGATCATTTTATATTTTTTATATAAATACTGTATATTTTATAATAATTAATCACTCAGGACCTTCCTGGTCTCTGCATCTCAGCTGCTCACTGGATGAACTTGCAGCAAGTATTTCAACCCATAAAGCAGGAGTCTAGGTAATGTATAATGATATTTTCTGAGTCTTCGGGCAATTGTTGTGTTTATTTTAAATAATACAGATACTGGTGCAGTGTGGCACAACCTGTCTGGGCACAACACCATGGGTTTCTGTTTAACTCGTGACCAAACAATCACAGACTTCGTGGCTCCAATCTTCATCATTTCAACCACCTTTCAAGTCCAATTAAGTTTTTGTTGCTTATCTGCACAAACTGAAAAAGTGAAAAACGGATTCGGAACCAGAAGGTAGATAAAGTGAACATTCTGGTGGCCAGGTCGGGTTAGGCTCGGGTCCGATGAGGTTCTGTTGGGTTCGGGTCGGGTTTTTTTTCCTGACCTGAGCAGGCCTTTCGGCTGCTGCCAGGAATGGAGAATTTTAGCTATGAGGCAAGATTGGATAGACTGGGGTTGATTACTTTGGAACAGAGGAGACAGAAGGGAAATTAAATTGAGGTGTCCAAAATTATGAGGGGCCTAGACACATTGGCTAGGAAGGATCTATTTCCCTTAGCAGTGAGATCAATATCCAGCGGAATAGGTTTAAAGTAATTGGCAGAAGGATTAGAGGGGAATTGAGGAGAAATGTTTTGACCCAGAGGATGGTGGGGTCTGGAACTCACTGACTGAAAGGATAGTAGAGATAGAAATAAAAACAGAAAGTGCTGGAAATTCTCAGCAGGTCTGGCAGCATCTGTGGAGAGTGAAACAGGGATCACGGGCTGAATTTTAAGAGCTCGCTGCCAATTGGCAATCTCCCGCGCGGTAGCTCATCTAAATGGCCGGGGCGGCCTGCACCTTCATCTCGTGGAGAGGGAGGGCTGCCCGTCGCCGGCAATGGCGTCAGCTGCCTGTGCGCAGGAGCTGGCGCCGTTTTTAAAGGGCAGCCGGCCCTGCCAGCACATTTACATTTTTAAAGAAGTAACCCCCAAAATTAAATAAATAAATGTATAACGACCCTTTCCCATTCCCACATCACAATTACATTAACTATTTGCCCTTCCGCCCCCCACCCCCCCCACAACACTTACCTTTTACATCTGACCTTTCTCCCTCCAAATTGCACAAAGTTTAAAGGTCAACCCTCTCACCATCCCCTGCACCCATTATGTTTATTTGACCCCGTTCACCAACCTCCCCCCGCCCCCACATTCCCGGCACAGAGAACCTTATCTCATCCCCCCTTCCCACCAGTGTGGTGCCACATTTCCCAGATGGGGATTTGAAGGTGTGGGAGTGCCTGCCGCTGCGCCAAAGATCGCAGTGGGCCATCAAGATTACAGGTAAGTCTATTTAAATGTATTAATTTTATTGATTTGAATATTTTAATTGAGATCCCATTGCCCAGTGGCGGAGGGGCCACCACGGAACCTCACCACCGCCGGGAGGATCGGGCCGGGCCCTCACGGCGTTGAGGTTCGTGGCGGGCCTCATCCAGAGCCATCTTCAGGCCCCCCACTGCCATGGAACACAATGCCTGGGGGAGAACAAAATCCAGCCCAATGTTTCAGATTGGTGACCTTTCATCAGAATTGGCAAAGGTTAGAAATGTAATGGGCTTTGAGCAAGTGAAAGGAGGGACAGGGGAAGAAAAATAAAAGGGAAGGTGTGTAATTGGGTAGAGATTAGATGACAGATATGTCACAGAATAAAAGGCAAAGGGAGTGCTAGTAGTTGCAGTAAAAGAGAAAGCATTAGTTCAGAGTGTTAATGGCAGAATAATAACCAGCTCTGCCCAAAAGCAAAAACGTGAAAAACCAAGTTTAAGATAGGTACATGGTTAAAAAATAAAATAAAATTAAAAATAATAAAATATTTTAAAAAAGAAAAAAATTAAAGAAGAATAACAAGCATGCTCTGAAATTGTTGAACTCAATGTTGAGTGCAGAGGGCTGTAGAGTGCCTAATCAGAAGATGAGGTGCTGTTCCTCGAGCTTGCATTCAGCTTCACTGGAACACTGCAGAAGTCCAGGAGAGAAATGTGGGCATGAACACAGGGTGGTGAATTAAAAAGGCAAGCAACCGGAAGTGGGGAGGTCATGCTTGTGGAGTGAGCGGAGGTGTTCCGCAAAACGGTCACCCAATCTGCGTTTGGTCTCCCCTCTGTTTCTCTCTCCATGGATGCTGCCAGGCCTGCTGAGTATTTACAGCACTTGCTGTTTTTATTTCAGATTTCCAGCATCTGCAGTATTTCGCTTTAATTATGGTAGAGATACAAATCCTTATTGCATTTAAAAAGTACTCAGATGTGCACTTGAAATTCTGTAACCTGCAGGGCTAAGCACCAGGAGCTGGTAAGTAAGATTAAGCTGGATAGTCCTTTTTTGACTAGTACAGACATGATGGACTGAATGGCATTCTTCTGTGCTGTACATTTTCTATGTTTCTATGCATCCAAGCCTTCGGGGATGGACTCCTGGCATTGACCTCCATGGTTATCATGTCCTACTGTCTTCTCAAAGTTTGGCTGGAGGGCCTTCTCCACCCAGTGGGTAAATTACATCTCTCCTTCTGCACCAAGGACTCCAGTGCAGCGTTGGAAAATCTTGGAGCCTGTTTTCTGCCATGTTCTGCCATTATTAAGTATTCTTCAAGTCAAAATTACTTTTAGTATGATTTCTAGCACCTGCTCCAGCCTCAATGCACCTCCCCTTTAAGAACTGCAGGCTTGCTTTAAGTTGTGCACCCTAGATGTAAGTCATGCTAGCCTGTCAAAATTTTGCACCCTCTGCTGAGGTGTGCACACTGCAAGATTTAAATTAGCAGGCGGCATGAAGTTTGCATGCTGCCTGTACTGGGAGCACATGCATGAGGTAATCCCGTATGGCAATGCCCATGCCCATTTTCAGGCCCTGTCCAATTTTACAGACAAATTCTGCTATTTCCTGGAAGCAAATCTGTGATCAATGAGCAACATGAGAACTCTGCAGCAAGTAGTAATGGAAGAGATAACAGCACTTAATTCTTCTTTCACTAGTTCCTTCCTAGCAAATACAGGAGGCTTGGCAAATATCAGTTTGCAGTTAACCATTACATGTAACAAGTAAAGTGGATAATGGTGATCCTGTAGATGTAGTATATCTGGACTTACAGAAGGCATTTGATAAGGTGCTGCACAAAAGGTAATACACAAGGTAAGATCACATGGGGTTAGGGGTAATTTATTAGCTTGGATAGAGGATTGGCTAACCAACAGAAAACAGAGAGTTGGGATAAATGAGTCTTTTTCTGGTTGGCAAGATGTAACTAGTGGGGTGCCACAGGTTTCAGTCCTCAGGCCCCAACTATTTACAATCTATATTAATGACTTGGATACAGGGATAAAAGGTACTATAGCCACATTTGCAGATGACACTAAAATAGGTGGGATAGTAAGTTGCAATAAAGAAATAAGAAATTTACAAATGGATATGGATAGGTTAGGTGAATGGGCCAAAATTTGGCAGATGGAGTTGAACGTGGATCAGTGTGAGGTTATCCATTTTGGTTGGAAGAATAGAAAGGCAAATTATTATCTAAATAGAGAGAAACTTCAGAGTGCTTCGGTGCAGAGTGATCTGGGTGTCCTCGTGCATGAATCGCAGAAAACTAGTATGCAGGTGCAGCAGTTAATAAGGAAGGCAAATGGAATTTTGGCATTTATTGCTAAAGGAATAGTAAGTAAGGGAACCAAAACTGTATGCAATACTCCAGATGCGGTCTCATTAATGCCTTGTACAGTTGCAGCAACACTTTCCTACTTTTATACTCACCTAACATATCCATATCCAAACGCAGATTGGGTGACCGTTTTGCGGAACATCTCCGCTCACTCCACAAGCATGACCTCCCCACTTCCGGTTGCTTGCCTTTTTAATTCACCACCCTGTGTTCATGCCCACATTTCTCTCCTGGACTTCTGCAGTGTTCCAGTGAAGCTGAATGCAAGCTCGAGGAACAGCACCTCATCTTCTGATTAGGCACTCTACAGCCCTCTGCACTCAACATTGAGTTCAACAATTTCAGAGCATGCTTGTTATTCTTCTTTAATTTTTTTCTTTTTTAAAATATTTTATTATTTTTAATTTTATTTTATTTTTTAACCATGTACCTATCTTAAACTTGGTTTTTCACGTTTTTGCTTTTGGGCAGAGCTGGTTATTATTCTGCCATTAACACTCTGAACTAATGCTTTCTCTTTTACTGCAACTACTAGCACTCCCTTTGCCTTTTATTCTGTGACATATCTGTCATCTAATCTCTACCCAATTACACACCTTCCCTTTTATTTTTCTTCCCCTGTCCCTCCTTTCACTTGCTCAAAGCCCATTACATTTCTAACCTTTGCCAATTCTGATGAAAGGTCACCAACCTGAAACATTGGGCTGGATTTTGTTCTCCCCCAGGCATTGTGTTCCATGGCAGTGGGGGGCCTGAAGATGGCTCTGGATGAGGCCCGCCACGAACCTCAACACCGTGAGGGCCCGGCCCGATCCTCCCGGCGGTGGTGAGGTTCCGTGGCGGCCCCTCCGCCACTGGGCAATGGGATCTCAATTAAAATATTCAAATCAATAAAATTAATACATTTAAATAGACTTACCTGTAATCTTGATGGCCCACTGCGATCTTTGGCGCAGCGGCAGGCACTCCCACACCTTCAAATCCCCATCTGGGAAATGTGGCGCCACATTGGTGGGAAGGGGGGATGAGATAAGGTTCTCTGTGCCGGGAATGTGGGGGCGGGGGGAGGTTGGTGAACGGGGTCAAATAAACATAATGGGTGCAGGGGATGGTGAGAGGGTTGACCTTTAAACTTTGTGCAATTTGGAGGGAGAAAGGTCAGATGTAAAAGGTAAGTGTTGTGGGGGGGGTGGTGGGCGGAAGGGCAAATAGTTAATGTAATTGTGATGTGGGAATGGGAAAGGGTCGTTATACATTTATTTATTTAATTTTGGGGGTTACTTCTTTAAAAATTTAAATGTGCCGGCAGGGCCGGCTGCCCTTTAAAAACGGCGCCAGCTCCTGCGCACAGGCAGCTGACGCCATTGCCGGCGACGGGCAGCCCTCCCTCTCCACGAGATGAAGGTGCAGGCCGCCCCGGCCATTTAGATGAGCTACCGCGCGGGAGATTGCCAATTGGCAGCGAGCTCTTAAAATTCAGCCCGTGATCCCTGTTTCACTCTCCACAGATGCTGCCAGACCTGCTGAGTATTTCCAGCACTTTCTGTTTTTATTTCTATCTCTACTATCCTTTCAGTCAGTGAGTTCCAGACCCCACCATCCTCTGGGTCAAAACATTTCTCCTCAATTCCCCTCTAATCCTTCTGCCAATTACTTTAAACCTATTCCGCTGGATATTGATCTCACTGCTAAGGGAAATAGATCCTTCCTAGCCAATGTGTCTAGGCCCCTCATAATTTTGGACACCTCAATTTAATTTCCCTTCTGTCTCCTCTGTTCCAAAGTAATCAACCCCAGTCTATCCAATCTTGCCTCATAGCTAAAATTCTCCATTCCTGGCAGCAGCCTAAAGGCCTGCTCAGGTCAGGAAAAAAAACCCGACCCGAACCCAACAGAACCTCATCGGACCCGAGCCTAACCCGACCTGGCCACCAGAATGTTCACTTTATCTACCTTCTGGTTCCGAATCCGTTTTTCACTTTTTCAGTTTGTGCAGATAAGCAACAAAAACTTAATTGGACTTGAAAGGTGGTTGAAATGATGAAGATTGGAGCCACGAAGTCTGTGATTGTTTGGTCACGAGTTAAACAGAAACCCATGGAGTTGTGCCCAGACAGGTTGTGCCACACTGCACCAGTATCTGTATTATTTAAAATAAACACAACAATTGCCCGAAGACTCAGAAAATATCATTATACATTACCTAGACTCCTGCTTTATGGGTTGAAATACTTGCTGCAAGTTCATCCAGTGAGCAGCTAAGATGCAGAGACCAGGAAGGTCCTGAGTGATTAATTATTATAAAATATACAGTATTTATATAAAAAATATAAAATGATCACTGTCAGGACTCTAGTCTACACACATACAGCCTGACCCGAGCCGCCCCAAGCCCGAAAGCCGGGCCCGGAAGAGCGACCCGACCCGAATCCGACACATGTCGTCGGGTCCCATCGGGTTCGGGTCGGGTAGCAGGCCTTTACAGCAGCCTCATAAATTTCCTTTGTACTCTCTCTAGTGTGATCACATCCTTCAATGATGCAGTGGTCGTAACTGTCTGCAGTACTCTAGCTGCGGCCTAACTAGTGGTTTATACAGTTCTAGCATATCCTCCCTGCTGTTATGTTCTATGCCTCGGCCAGTAAAGTATCCTGTATGCCTCTTAAGCACTTAATGTACCTGTCTTGCTACCTTCAGGGATCTGTGGACATGCACTCAAAGGTCCCTTTGGTCCTTTACACTTCTCAGTCTCCTACCATTTATTATGTATTCCCTTGTCTTGTTAGTCTTCTCCAAATGCATTTCTCCACACTTATCCAGATTGAATTCCATTTACCACTTTTCTGCCCGCTGGCCAGTCTATTGATATCTTCCTGCAATCTATAGTTTTCTTCCTCACTATCGACTACACAATCAATTTTTGTATAATCTGCAAACTTCTTAATTTAAGTCTACATCATTGATATATATATATATATATATATATACATATCACAGAAAGCCATTCCCCTTTAATTCACTAAATGCTAAATGGACCCGCCTCTGTGATTGGCTCCCTGCTGGGCTGCCGCCTCTTACTTGGGAATGTGATCACCACCCTTTGTGATCCCATGCTTGAGAACAAAAATTGTTTCCAGCCCTTTAAGTGGCTGTACAGGCACTACAGGAAATTTTGAACAAAGTGAATGCAAGGAGTGTGGAACATGGATTAAGAATGAATGTGAAGAAAACCAAGACAATGGTGATAAGCAGAGACCGAACACTGGAAGTGAAAATTGAAGGAAAAGGACAAGTCATGGAATAAGTATTAAGGTGCATTTATCTTGGGCAGATTGTCACAGACGATGGGAGATGTGATTGTGAGATCCAAAGGAGAATTGAGATAGCCAAGACCAGCTTTGTCAGAATGAAGGACATGTTAACATCAAAGAAACTGAAGCTGAATCTTAGAAAAAGAATGCTGAGGTGCTACATTTTGTCATCTATGTTGTATGCCTCGGAGACATAGACAAAAAACAAGGAGACTATAGATAAGCTGAATGCATTCAAGATGTGGACATATAGGAGGATGTTCCACATATCTTACACTGACAGAAAGACTAATGAGGAAGTGCTGGAAATGGCTGGAGAAAAGAGGAAATTAGTGCATAACATCAAAGAGCGAAAGATACTTCAAGAGAAATATTTCAGTCATTTCATTAGAGCAGAAGGTAGACAGAGACAATTATTGGAAAGAAAGATCGAAGGAAAACTTAGGAGAGGGAAGGAGAAGGGAAAATAGATGATGGATATAATGGACTGGATGCGGTTGACCTATGCGGAATGTATAAGGGCAGTAAAGAACAGACACAGTGGCGCAGTGGTTAGCACCGCAGCCTCACAGCTCCAGCGACCTGGGTTCAATTCTGGGTACTGCCTGTGTGGAGTTTGCAAGTTCTCCCTGTGTCTGCATGGGTTTTCTCCGGGTGCTCCGGTTTCCTCCCACAGCCAAAGACTTGCAGGTTGATAGGTAAATTGGCCATTATAAATTGCTCCTAGTATGGGTAGGTGGTAGGGGAATATAGGGACAGGTGGGGATGTAGTAGGAATATGGGATTAGTGTAGGATTAGTATAAATGGGTGGTTGATGGTCAGCACAGACTCGGTGGGCCGAAGGGCCTGTTTCAGTGCTGTATCTCTCTATGACTCTGAGGGCTTGCCTTACGAAGAGAGATTGAGCAGTTTAGACCTTTACTCTCTAGAGTTTAGAACAATGAAAGGAGATCTAATTGAGCTATATATGATGATTAAGGGGGTTGACAAAGTAGACGTAGAGAGGAGTTTCCTCTGGTGGGCAATCTAGAACAAGAGGTCATAGTTTTAGGATAAGGGGTGGCAGATTTAAAACAGAGATGAGGAGAAATTACTTCTCTCAAAGGGTCGTGAGTCTGTGGAATTCACTACCCCAGAGTGCGGTGGATGCCGGGACATTGAGTAAATTTAAGGAGCAGATAGACAGATTTTTAATTAGTAAAGGGTTGAAGAGTTATGGAAGACGGGCAGGAAAATGGAGTTGAGGCCGAGATGAGATCAGTCATGATCGTATTAAATGGCGGAGCAGGCTCGAGGGGCTGAATGGCCTACTCCTGCTCCTAGTTCTTATGTTCTATTACATTACACAGGTTAAATACGCCCTGTTTCATCTGGTGAATACATTAAGATCAGCACTTTTTTGAATGATACAGCATTTGTAGACTGTACTTATGTAGCCACTCAAGCAACATTCCAACATGTGCAGCTGAGGACCCACAAGAAGGACCTGGGCCTGGGCAGAAAAAACGGTTCAATGACCTCTTGCAGTCTGGTAAGATGAGTGGCCAGCAGCACCTGGTTAATTGGGCACCAACTCTCTAAGCACTAGAATGCACGCAAGCTGACCTCACAGATTGTTCATAGATCTCCCTCACATTGTCAGCGTTAAGTGAACGCTCACTGCACAGAGACGCTGCCACCCTCAGATATGGGGCAACATTCAGATGGCGATATTACTCAGGGGGTCATCAGCCCATTTGTATGTCATGCTGGAGGAGATGTGGGAAGGCAGCAGACTTCTGGATCTCTTTCCTCTCACCCTGTAGGAGAGGAGAGCCCATAATATGAGGGAAATGGCAAGAATGGGAGGCGGAGTGGCCCAGCTCCACACTCTGACAGGAGGAGGTGGTGCTGGAGATTGTCAGGGTTCCATTGAGGCATTCGGTGGGGGATGGCGGGATGGGAGTCCATGAGCATTAGGGTCATTGGATAGCTCTTTCTTGAGGTTAAGGGCATGGGGGAGATTCCTGCCCAATGCGGACTATGAATCTTAGTCTACTGCCATATGAGGGGCTGGTCGTGCTGGGCAGTTGTTGAGTAGGACTACCTCATTATCATTCTCTTGTGTCTCCCACAGGGACAGTTGCAGAGAGGCTTCAAAGTGAACCTGCTGTATCGGCACCACAATCCATGGCTGGAGGGGGAATCCATGGAACCTGTACCATCACATCCTACCTCGGCACCCTCAACCAGTACAGAGACACTCACCTCAGTTGGGCAACAGACTAGTGTAGAGAGGGGAGCACTGGGTAAACCACACATTACGCGTGAGAAGGAGGAGGAGGGTGAGGCAGAGTCAGCTATGGGCAGTCCCCCTCAGAGGATGGAGGGCAGAGGACTGGGTGGAGATTCTGAGCCTCGGGTGTCACAGACAAGGAGGGTCTTTCTCGAGAACCAGAGGTAGATAAGTTCCCATTTAACTGAGTTTCCTGAGGCCTTAAGGAGCCATTGGCAGGCAATGGAGGAGTCCATGCTGCCCTTGTGCTCTGTTGTGACTGAGGGATGCGACTGCATGAGATCCTCCATTGAGAAACTGGGCAATTTCTCGGAGAGCCAAATGCAGAACCACTCTGAATGGGCGCAGGAGCAGCATGCAGAAATGCGCAGCAGGAGTGAAACTCTGCAGCATAGTGTCACTGTTGGTGCAAAGGTGCTCGGATTGGATTCCAGCTGTGGCCTGCTTTCAGCATCCACGAGTGCCAGGAAAGAGCTAACACGGTCCTAGCGGCAGATAATAAGCCAACTCTTCAGGAGGCTCCGGCACCACTCTTCAGCCCCTGGCTCCCTCAACTTAGGAGCCATCAGTGTTCCAGGGCCCTATGACAGAGGCAGCCCCAGCCATGATGCAGGCATCACAGTCTGTGGAGAGGCCCCCACAGGCACCTCCAAGGCGAAGATGGAAGCCCAAGGCATCTCAGCCAGTGGCACAGAGTAGGGAGCAGGCTGCCTCCACCTCATCCTCTACTACAGGAGGAGCACCCGGTGTTAGGGAGAGGAAAGCGCCACGGCACTGCATTCACCTATTGGGTCACCTGAGTGCTACTGAGCAAATTTGTCTGTCTTTTTATATATCCCACAATATAAATCTTTTTCATCACTCTGACATGTGTGTTGTTGATGTCTCCTCTCCAAAGGAGGATGCCGTATTGTGGGGCCGTTGACGGGGACCTGGAAATTTGAGACTGCTATGTACACATGCCTTTCGGTGTTGGACAATGGTGGATGGAGGAACTCTCAGTCTGCATGTGCATGGCTGCCAATGGGACCTTGCAGTTAAGGGTCATAGCGGTGTAATAGTTCTATATGCTGGAAGGTGAGTTGTGGGGATATTAGCTGCAAGGCCTCAGGGAAGGTCAGGTGAAGCGCAGCTGAATCAGCGTGGCCCTTGCTGCCACACCAGCCTGCAATTCACCCTGAGGTCTGGGACAGCATGGCTGGGCTTCCTCTGCTGCATGGTCGCTAGCTGCCTTGGGGGACAGTTGCTCCCCCTCCTGTTCCTCCTCTTCTTCCTTTTCCAAGTACTCCTCCAAGTTGGAGTGGCATTCCAGTTCCTCTTCCTCTTCCATCTCCTGCCCTCTTGGCATTGCCATGTTATGCAGGGCGCACCAGACAACCATGATTTGCAACACTCTGACTTGCTCGTACTGGAGGGCACCACTCAAAAGGTCAAGGCAATGGAAATGTGTCATCAAGAGGCCAATGGCCTGCTCCATGCAGGTCCGTGTTAGGAGATAGCTCAGGTTATAGCGCCTCTCTCCTTCCCTGTCTGGGTTTCGAATGGGTGTCATGAGCCACCCCCTTATCCCCCAGGAGCCACCCACGCAGTCTGGATGTGGGCCTGAAGAGGTGCAGCACCTGGGACTCTCGCAGGATGAAGGAGTCATGACAGCTGCCTGGGAACTGGATGTAACCTGCAAGATTCACTTACTGTGGTCACAGACCAGCTGGACATTCAATGAGTGGTTGCCCTTTCTGTTGAGGAATCTGACTGGCTGGTCTGCCAGTCCCTTGATGGCTACTTGGATGCAATCAATGACGCCCTGGACCTGCGGGAATCCATCAATGGTGGTAAAGCCCAAAGCCCTCTGTGCCTGTGCAGGCCCATCTGTGTCAAAGTGGGTGTAGATCCCTGCCCTTCAGCATATGGCATCCATGACCTGCCTAATGCGTGATGAGCTGCCGACTGTGAGATGCCACCTAGGTCCACACCTGATTCCTGGAACAAGCCGGTTGCATAGAAATTCAGGGTGATGGTGACCTTGACACCTGCCGGTAAGGGACTGCCATGGGGGCTGTGAGGTCTCAGGTTCTTGTGAATTCAAGGACAAGTGTCCGAGACAATCTGCCTGGATAGGCACAGCCTCCTACAGCACTGGCACTCTGTCATTTGCAGGTAGCTGACTCTCGGGCGGTAGTCTCGATGTCTCGGGTACTGTCTTCTTCCCCTTGCAGACCCCCACTGTGTTCCTCTGGCTTCATGCTGTCCAGAAGGTTGCACCTGCTCCAATATCCCATCTGAACTCCCTCTGCTGGAGATTGTGTATTCACCAGGCCTTCGTTGCCAACTCCAGCTGCCCCAGTGATGCCAGCGGTCTTACTTTCCATTACTTTCCTCTCTAGATTCCTGGCACTCTCCACTGAGAAATGCAACTCTCTCAGCTGCAGCAATAGCTACTCTGAGGGACATCTGAAGCTGCTGAGCTTTATTTACAGTCTCTGCTTTATTTTAATCAGCCCTTCCTATAGCCCACCAGGCTGTTCACGTCTTCAAAACCTTGGCAAGTTCTCCACATGCCATCTTCCCTGTTCCAGCCTTCAAAAATTGAAAACTTCTGCTGACAAGCCTGTTAATGAGCTCTTCAATGAGCTCAACGGGCACTTATTTGGAGTCGTGCACCCGACCCATTCCCTCCTTCCCAGCATCCCTTTGAAAACAACTTTGTGCTCTGAAGGCGGCGGGACCCAGTGCCATCCTCCAAGAATACGATATTCAAATTGCGCTTGCACCTGTTGCCGCCCGCCATGGGCTTTGAAAATCCAGTCCATTGTGTCTACTGTCAATCACACCGGAAGTGTGATGATACAAACTATGGACTAACTCTGAAGAGTTATGACAAACTGACTTTGTGTTTTCAAAAATGACCCTTTATGTTAAAAAGTGAACAATGATCCAAAATGGCTGCCGAAGGAAAAGAGACTGCCTTTGTGTGTTCAAACTGTCTGACAAAGATAAAGGACAAATATTCAAAGCTAAGAAATGTCAGCTGCACTCGATTCTAAACATTCCAGAATTAAATGTCTTCTACTGAAATAAAGGTGGTGTGAAGTAGCCACGTCCTGGGCCATTGTGCGATCACCATGGGGAAGAGATGAGAACATCTCCTATCAAAAGGTGAGAAGTAATACAGCTTTACCTTAACAAATGACAGCCTAAAGTCAGAGGAAGAGAGAGAGAAAGAGAAGCAACATCTAGCAGCTTGTGTTCCAGCAAGCCAGAAGGAACGGACCCTGCTGTAATATCCTACATCTACATTAGACAGCAGTGAATCAGAAGTGGCCCACCATCTTCAACTGAACCTTCAATCAAGAGAGAAATCTACAATCATCTCAGGCCTGCACCCATCAAAAACTTGACTTCCAAGAGAATTCAACAGGTTTATCATGACCTGTCTTTCCCCGACTCAAAGTCACCTTCCTTTTTTCCCTCTCTAGCTGTGTCTTGTGTGTGTGTGGGCACGCGAGCAAATCCGGCAATTTCAGGATAAGGCTTATTGATCAATAAATAGTTGATTTTCTGTTTTTATAAAACCTACAAGAAAACCTGTCACTGTCTGTTTATTTGAAAAATAAAACACCTAGGGATTAAACCCTAGTAACAAAACATTTGCTGCGGTCAGATGGGGAGTTGGAAAGTGGGAACCATCCACATCGCACCACGTGACCTTAACACTACAGACAGCAGGGAAACTTGGCAAGTGGAGAAATAGCTACACACTTGGACACCCTGGAATTCTGGGGCCTATTGCTTCCTTTGATTTTAGAAAAGCTTTGCTGATGGAGGTATTTCTCGAAAAAAACTGACCAAAACCCAGGGAGGTACAACATACATTGCAAGCCAAAACTGCTCAGAGAAAAGTGTTAAGAAAATATTTGTCTTTAATTCTCACCAGTGGTATCTCTAGATCAAAAGCGTTCAATGAGTTGATTTTAGAAAGGCACCAAAAGTGGTACTTTCATTGTTGGTATATTGCCATTTTTTATGAGTTAGAGTGTTTGCTTAGGCAGTAGATGTTGAATAAAATGCTTCTCTTCGCTACTCTCCTCAAAATACTAATTTATCTTGAACACCAGGACAATCTCTTGGGTCCCACCAGCAATATGCCAATTATAATAGAAAGGGAGTGGAGCAAGGGTGCAAATTCATCATTTAAAAGGCTTATTCAATTTAGAGTGGTGAGGAGGCGTTGGTAAGAGGACAGGCAATAGCAACTACAAGAGGAGCAAAAGGTCAAGCAGCAAATTATTCAGGGGATGATGTTGAAGTTTTGCTGTCAAAAGTAATAAAATGGAAGAATGCCATTTTTGGAATAGCTGAGAGAAGCCCTAATTGTAACAGTAAAAGTTATGTGTAAGGAGGTTGGTGTAGCAGCAAACAAAGGACCCCATTACAATGTTGGAAGAAATTTAATGACCTCACAAATTCAGCAAAGTAAGTGAGTTGCCAGCTGAATATCAGGAAAGCGTGCTGAAACACAAAAGGGCTTATTTTAACCCTATCCACCTGGTGGAAACCAGAAAGGTGAGCAGTTAAAATCGTTGAGGCGACATTCTCGGAATTTTAACCTGCTCTTTTAGCAGTAAAGCAAAACAGTTTCCAGAACGCAATGGAGTTTAGCTTTAAATAGGCAGCTTATGTCATTGAGGCCTGACTTCAAATTTGACCTGAGGCCTGAGTGGGGAAGCCACTGTGGACCCTCCACCAGTTCAATTTGGCAGCAAGAGGAGTCAGGGCTAGAACAATCCCTGAAAGTTACGTTAAATTTATCTTTTTGGTTTCCTTGTGGGCCAGGCAAAGCTGGATTCCATGTCCAGGCCTCCGAAGGAATCTTTGGATTTCCTTCCCCCAACCACAATTTTCTTCTAACCCCCTCCTTACCTGAGGGTCAGACACCTTTCCTTTATGACCTCGATGATGGCTCCTGTCATCCAAAATCCTGCTGACCTGCTAGCGCTTCCCACCAGGTTTAGCCGGGAAACTGCCTGGACATATGCAGATGAGGCCAGGGAGGAAAAATCACCTGGGCCTTGCTGTAGAGGGCTGGATGTTTTGCCATCCACATCAGCTCCTGCCCTTCAACTCCCGCTGGAATTTAAAATCACCATCTGAATCCCAGAATAAGATATTTCATTACTATCATTCCTTACCCCCATTCAGTATTTTCCACACAATGCCATGAATTACACAGGCCCTAAAATTCAAAGTATACTAAAGTAACTCAGCCCCAGTTAATTTATCTTAACCAACAATTGCAAAATAGTGGGACCTTTGATCCTCTTCCTGATGTGCAGTTATGTGAATGTAAAGGCAAGATTCATCATAGAAACAGAAGAAGGACAATCAGAAGAATCAGAAAGAGAATCTTTACAGGGCTCTTCTTGCAAACTTCCAAGCAAAACCATATTAGTGGTACTGTAGAAACAAGTAAGCTGCACCACCATTTTAACTGCAGGAAATGAATATCCAGAAGGGAAAGTGAAAAAATGAAAGGGATAGTAGAAGACATATAAGCAAAACTGATATGTAACATAAACAGAAGGTGGTTCAGGTCTTGTTGGAACAATTTTTGCCTAATAAAT
The DNA here is from genome assembly GCF_036365525.1 of Heterodontus francisci. Lineage (NCBI taxonomy): Eukaryota > Metazoa > Chordata > Chondrichthyes > Heterodontiformes > Heterodontidae > Heterodontus > Heterodontus francisci. The sequence continues at coordinate 68,816,404 of NC_090372.1, read as the reverse complement.
GTATTGCTTCTATTGAGATCATGATAGGCTTCACTTATACATAGGATCATACCAAATTCACAGCCATGAAAAGTGCTTCACAGACTGTGAAATCTTGGGTCCTCTGTGAAATTGGTCATTTTGCAAACTTTCCACATATTATTCATTGACACCAGGCTCACCTCACTGATTGCTGGGTATGTTGCGAACATTGTGTGCTTTAGTGATTGACAAAAGGCTCACCTCGCTGATTGCTGGGCATTTTGCGAGCATCGTGTGTTTTAATATTTGACACAAGGCTCAACTTGCTGATTGGTAGATGAGGGAGGGCTTCTGGTGCAGTTTTGAGAGAAGCAGTCTCAAGTAATAGCAGAGAAGTGAGAATGCCAGAATAAGCAAATCATAAATGGCCACAACCATTGCTGCAGCACGTCGAGTGAAAGAATTTGAAAGCCAAATTCTGCATGCCGAGGGTGGAATACTGTTTTGTACAAGCTCCAATGTTTCGTTGGATCACACATGGTGGGCAACAGTTCAACGACACGTATGCCGGGATTTTATCCAGACGACGAGGTTCTCAACCACCGGCAAAAGCGCTGGTGAGAGCCCTGTGTCGCCTACTCTGGGGAAGGCCTGCTGGATCAAGTGCCAATTAGGCCCTCTAGTGGACAGTGGTGGGTCCTTCCCAGGATCAAGAACCCTGGTGGCAGAAGTCCCGCCTGCTGAGAACTGCCAGACAATCAGAGGCCAGCAGCTCTTTCACTGAGCAGTGCCACCACGGAGGCGATAGCTGCTGCCGGTGGAGCACTCACCCGAGACCCTGAACCCAGGCCACAGGTAAAACTCAGTCGGAGGGGTTCTGCGGGGTGTGGGGTCGCAGGGCAGAAGGGCATGGGTGGGTCGGTAGCAAAGGCAGGGGGATGGCTCTCACCAGGCTCCCCCTTCCTGATGCTGGGTCCCTCATTCAACCACTAAGTGCCTTTGCCTTTTAAACGAGGGACAACCCCCCCAGTACCCCCAGTACCCCCACCACAGCCAGCAAGCAACCTGCATGGGTTTGCTTGGCGTGCTTCCCCTGCGGCGACAGTCCCGGCCACCGCTGTGCTAGTTCCGGCGGTGGCAGGATGAGGCCCTTAATTGGGAATTAATTGCCCACTTAAGCGCCACAATTGGCAGCGGGGCAGGAAGGCCATTTGTAGTATAAGATTGTAAAGGGATAATACCGAAGACAGTGAGAGACCACTCCCACTGTATGAGCGATGATTTAACAGTCACAGGTGATAGGCTTGAGAAGAAGAAGGTATAGCAACACAAAGGATGCTAACTTAGGTGGCATGCGGACAGCATATACAGTAATTGTAAATAATAAAGAGTTGTTAGTTAAACTTCACTGGAGTCTAAGGCTTTCTCTAGAATGCCCTACAATGCTACTAATACAAAGACAATTAACCCCAACACCGTTCAGAGGCCTTCCCACCCCGGACTTAATTTGGGTGGAGGCACAAAGGTAGTACGGCTCCCCCGCCCCCAACCCCACCACCATCCCGCACAATTATATGTTCTCCCAGCTTCCAAACCCGATGCGGGGGAGAGCATAAAATTTCCCCCTTAGAGTCCGAAAGCCATCGCAGCAGAAAGAGAGCATCCGACACTGCACTGCTGAAAAATGAACATGCAAAAAAACAAGCAACGATTCCATTTCTTTTTAAGAAGTTGACGGAGCTCAGAAAATCATCAGTTGGTTACAATGGAACTTGTGGATGCTTTTGCAAGCACCAAACACCATTGGAAAAACTTGATCACCCGAAGCTGCAAGTATTCATTCAACATCATGTGCAAAATGATGGTTGCTTGCCAAGTAAAAATAAACTACAACAGGACTACCTACCAAAGGTTTTTGCTACACATTGTGAGGAGATGAAGCCTCAAATTAGTGCATGTGAGTCTTTTGCAATTATTTGTGATGAGTCCACCGATGAGCAAGACAACTATGTGCTGCATGTTTTGTTAGATTTCATGTCTGGTAAGGTCAAAGATGTACGGTCAGAAAAGCTAACAACAGTGCTCACAGACTGCATCCACTTAGGAGCTGTTAATTACACCAAGTTGCCCAAGCAATTATCAAAACTATATTAAAATACGGTACAGATTTCAACAGACTGTCTGCTTTTATTAGTGACAATGCAACTAACATGACAAAATCTTTAAAATCTGTGTTCCAAGGTGCAATGCCTAATGCTGTCCATATTACATGTAATGCACATATAATTATTCATGTCGGTGAGCTGTGGAAAAGCGAGTTTGGTAAAGTCGACAAACTGGTCAGCTACATTAAAGAGATCTTCAAACACTGTTCCAGCTGCAAGCTTTGATGCAGGCAACCCATTGCAAATGAGATGGAAATGGCTGAAATTGGGAAACAAAACATCATCCTTCCTCCAAAGCTAGTAATTACACGTTGGAATTCTTGGTTTCAGGCTGTACAGTATCAAGCAGCTCAACTGAAATACTACTCAGACTTCATCTCAAAAAAATTCACACTGACACTGAAAACACAGGTTTTAACAGACATTGTAACCCTTCTAAATAACGCTCAGCTTAATGAGGAGGTTCAGTTTGTTGCCAAGAATGCTACACAACTGATGGATTTAATCATTTGGTTTGAATCTCATCACATCACAATCCACAAAGCTTATAATAAAGTAATGGATGTCCTGTTCTGGGCTGAAGCACAGTAAAACGAACAACACTCTGATAATGCTGAATTAAATGCCTGCGCTCAATGGGGTTTTTTTTGCGTGCCAAAGAAGCTCAAACAATATTACTGCTACAGAGAAGAGTCAAGTGGTGAAGAAGAAGTGTTTCAGAGGTTTCAATAACCTTCTGCGGTATCTCTGAAAGCTGTGCATATATTTGACCCTGCAAAAATATACCTGTTGATGGTGGAGTTAAACTCATTTGATGCAATTCCTGGCTTCGATAAGAACTGAGGGTTAGAAGATTCCTGCTTATGAAAGCATTGCAAAAGAAATAGATTGCACGTTGTCTGTGCTGCAGGTTTGGAACTCTGTGGAATGCAGAATCCCCCACCTTGCAAGGCTAGCACACTGACAATTCCAACAATCTCTGTGGATGTGGAAAGAGCTGTGTCTAAACACAGACAGGTGTCCACAGCGCAGAGACAGGGAATGAAGATAGAGACAGTTGCAGGTTGCTCCACACTCGTATTCAACCACTGACTGCACTGAGTAAAGAATGTGACCTGTTTGTAATCAGCTTTTTACAATAGCTTTTGAGTATACAATAAATGCCATTTGAAACCAGAAACCTCCCTTGTTTTTTTTTTGTTTAAAATAGATCATTTACATGGTTTGTTGCGACACAGTGAAATTTACGATTTAAATACGTGAAATGCACGATTCTTAAAATGCTGTGACCGTGAAATTTGTAAAATTTGACCGTGAATTTGGTAGAGCCCAAGTTATGCATAATCTAATATCAGCAGTGGCTCAGTTAGTAGCACTCTTGCTTCTGAATGAGAAGGTTGTGAGGCCCACTTCAGACACTTGAATACAAAATCTAGCGTCACACTCCAGTACAATACTAAGGGAATGCTTCAGTGTTGGAGGTGTTGTCTCTCGGATGAGATGTTAAAACTGAGGCCCATCTGCTGTCTCAGGTGGACTTAAAAGATCCCATGGCACTATTTTGAAGAAAAGCAGGGAAGTTCTCTCACCTGTGTTCTGGCCAATATTTATTCCTCAATGAAAAAACAGATTATCTGGTCATTATCACATTGTTGTTTGTGGGAGCTTGCTATGTATAAATTGGCTGCTGCGTTTCTCACATTACAACAGTGATTACAATTTAAAAGTACTCATTGGCTGTAAAGCGCTTTGGGATGTCATGCGGTCGTGAAAGGCACCATATAAATGCAAGCTTTTTTTCTTTCTTTCTAATGAAGATGGCCCAACTTTCTGTTCTGTGCTACTTATAGTTGGATGAAAGCAGCTTGATGTAAGTACAGTGAAACTGCAATGTATTTGAAAACCCAAAAGAGAACACTTTGAACATCTGGACCTGATTTTTTTTCCTGAAAAATTGACATAAATGCTCTGGGTAAATTTTGATCTTTATTAACCCCTGTGCTTGAAGTTTTGCTCCAAAATTACCAGAGACAAAGTTTACCACATAGCCTTCATCCATCACTGGTGAAATTGAAGAGGAAATGGCAGCAATGGGAAACAAAAGATGTATTCTAGTTATGCAGATGAGGCATTAGGGTAAATCAGAGCTTAGAATATCCATTTTTGTGAGTTCACCAACTCATATAAAATAGAAGGCAATTTAAAGATTACAAATTTGAAGCTGGTTTTAATGTGGGAATCTTGAAACCAATATAAATTGCCAAGAGCATTTAAAAGAAAAATATACTGAAATTAATTCAGATAAGTAAATTACATCCAATCTTCCCATATGGGCAACAATGAAATGCTGTCCAATATTACAGTTTGTACTGTGCATTTCTGAGAGAGGGGAAGAGATGCGGGGCAATGTTGTATGTAAAATGCATTTTTTGTTGCATTTACATCAGAAAAAAGAAAGAAATGTATTTTGTGCAAAGAATGGGCATTTACGTCCTTGTCAGCAAAGCCAAACGATTACTAAACTTTCTCTGCATCACTATCTGTTTCTAATCAAGCAGCTGGCACACTTGAAAAAAGGTGGAAATCATGAATACACTGGAAAGGCATTTTTGCATATTAAAAAAAACAGGTGTCGAAATGACACACAGCATTATTACTGTGCAAACTGCCCAGCAATTTGTAGCGAGGAAGCATTACACCATAAATTGCGAATCACCACAAGATGCTGTTAGCTTCGCAAAACCAGCATCTCACACTTAACCTCCTTTTGCTTTTCATGAAGTTGCTGCATTTGCACATTAATTGCCCATTAAAGTCATCAGAGAAAGTTAAGTCAAGGAGCCTTAAGTCTAGTAACTTTCTAACAATGTGATAATTATTAATGTCTGCCAACAAACTACTCTTACCCAAAAAAATGAACAACTAAAAGTGTGGAGTTTCATACCTTCAGTTTGTAAATTATTTTAGATTTTTAAAAAGTCAAATTTTAAATTTTACATTTTTTTCTTAAGTTTTCCTTTGTGTCTCTTTTTTCTCTCTCTCTCTCTCTTCACTAATCTTTCCTTCGCTGTGTATATTTTTCTTTCTCTGCCTGATTTGACATTTACCCTCCTTTTCAGTCCTTCTTCTGTTTATTTCTCAATTGTTACGACCAGATGAGAAAAGGGTCCAGGGTTCCCTCTCAGCCTTCACTTGGTCTTACCGTAACAGGGTTTTATTTAAAACACATTTTTTTAGCTCCCCCTTAGTGAATCCTTGTTCACTACTTTCCAATTATAAGGCAAAGAAATGAGCCAAACAGGTTTGTTTACGTTTAAAGAGGAAAGGTTGAACTTTATTAAACTTAAACTCCAATTTGGTTAACATCTACAGATACACGACGTGCCCACTCTAGCATGCATACGCGATAAACACATATCTAGTTAGAGAAAGGAAAGAGCAGAAGTGTCATGCAGGCCCCCACTTACCAAGAATGAGGGACATTAATTTTGCCATCTGGACATTAAATTTCAAATTGTTGCTGGGAAGAAGAGAAGGCCCGTTACAAGGGGTTGCTAGACCCCTGGCTGGAAAGACATTTTTGCATTTTAACAGACAGTGTGTGTAGACAAAGGACCATTTCCTGACACACACAATACACAAAGCCAAAGGTGGTTATAAAAGTCAGTCATGTCACAACTTGGGGAGTTTCAAATTGTAGAGATATGTTTGAACTGGCAGAAAGCTGTTTGCTCCTGGATTGAAAAGACCTCTCCTGGCTGGCTCGCCACAGCTTCTTCTGTCTGCTCCCATCTCTTTCTCATGGAACTCCAAAAACTGACTGAAGACACATGAACCCCAAGACAGAAAAGTCTCCTACAGTGAACAAGGTTTAAGAAGAATACTGGGTCCCAACAAAAAGTGAGATCTACCTACAAAAGGACTCTACAGCGAGCTCGAAGAACCGTAACAACAACTCTTCACACATTGCCTCAAACCTTTCCACTTTTATTTTTCTTCTGTCCTTTTCTGTCTTTATTTGCATGTGTGCATCACGCATGCATGCTAACGTGGGCGTATTGTGTATCTGTAGGCGTCAACCGAATTAGAGTATAAGTTTAATAAAATTTCACCTTTCTTCTTTAAACCTAAGAAAGGCTGTTTGTGCTCATTTCTTTACCCTATAATTGGAAAGCGGTGACCAAGGATTCACCAAAGGGGAGTTAAAACACAGTATGTTTAAAAATAAAACGCTGTTACAGTAAGACCAGGTGAAGCCTGAAAAGGGAACCCTAGACCGCTTTCTCACCTGGTCGTAACAAGAAGCAATAAGGTGGAAATGTTTGAGGCAATATCTGCAGATGGTTTTGGTTACTGTTCTTCAATCTCACTGTCGAGTCCTTGATTGTAGGCAGATCTTGCTTTTCATTGGGGCCCAGTATACTTCTTAAACCTTGTTTGATATAGGAGAGGTTTCTCTCTTGAGGTTTATGTCTTCAATGGATTTGGAGTTCCGGGAGAAAGAGATGGGAGCAGACAGGAGAGGCTGTGGCAAGCCAGGCCAGGAGAGGTCTTTACAGTCCAGGAACAATGAGTCTCTCTCTCAAGCTATCTGTACAATTCAAAAAAACTCAGTTTGCCCAGCAGGTAAGTCATGTGACCAGCTGGTTTGACCACATCTGTTTGTGGATTCGGCCATCTTAACAGTCATCCTGGAATGTGAGCTTCCTCACTTTCAATGTCTGGTGATCAAAGTCCATTGTGGGTTGAATGTGTCAGACAATGGCCCTTTGTCTCCACAAGCACTGTCTGTTAGTATGTAAATGTTTTTCCAGGCATGGCTAATCTATTTAACAAGTCATTACCTCACTCCAGCAACAGTTTAAAATCAATGTTCATATGACAAAATTAATATGACTCATTCTTGGCAGGTGGAGGTCTGCATGACGCAATACTTTAATCTCATTAGTTAAGGAGATACACTGTTTGTCCTGTTGGTCACCAAGGTCCCAGATGTCCTGTTTTCCTTGCAATGTACATCAGCTAACACTTCCAACAACTTTGTAAGTAAAATGTTTAAAATCCCAAACATGCATGAACAAGTCTAATGAACAGGGCATACTGTGAGATGCTGTACTCTAGCAAAATCTGGCTACTTGATATTTTATAAAGCAATTACAGTCAATCGCTGGCCATTGCTTCAGTATTTAACATAATTTACCAAGTGCCAACTTTTATTACTCAGAAGTAATAAGAAAAATAGGATTGTTTTAAATTGATTTTGAGAAGTGTACGGATAAAGTTTTGCAATCATGTATTTCTTCTGCCAAAGTTTTACTGTTCTGCAGTCATATAATTTTCATGAAGCTATGTTGTGTGTAAATGAATATAGGCTCGGTACATTTTCTATTCATCAACCTACACACTTCTGTGCTTCAACTTGCAGTTCAAACTGGTATTGGATTGATGCTAACGATTTCTTCAGTTGAATATAGCATATTAATCTGAATTTTAACCAGTCCCTCGACGTGGCATCGAGAAGGGCCCGCCGTATATTACCAGTGGCGGGGGGACATCGGTGCGGTTCCCCTGCCGCCTGACAGCGGGCCCTTCATCTGCATATTAAAATGAACCTAAATGATATGTAAATAAACTTTCTGCAGACAGTGGCCGTCCCACGCTGATTTTACAGCTGCTGTTCGTCCTTCGCGTGCCTTCGGAACTCTGTACGGAGTTCCGGGGCGAGAACCTGGTGGGGAGGGGGGAAGGAATAAAATTTTCAGGTGGGAGGTGGGGGGCAATAAAAACGCTATTGCGTGAGGGGATGGTGGGAAGGGGTTGAAGGTTAAAGGAAATAAAGTTCCAGGAGGGAAGGTTGTTATGGAAACTTTAATGTTTTTAGCAGGGGCGGTTGGACAAATATTACCCTGATTATTCACTGAGTGGGTGGGAGAGGGGAATTTGAAGTGTCCATAACATTCTTATCACAATTTTTTCAAATCTTGCCACTTTAACCATTGTAATTTAAGTGAAGGGCTTGAAGCCCTTTAAAAAATAGCGTTTTTATTGCAGTGGCACCGGATGCCGTTGCCGGGGCGCAGCGGCCGCCCTCTCTACGTCATCGGGGGTGGCCACTACCCTCCCCTATTTAAATGAGCCCCTGCACGTAATATCGCGGGGGCTCCTCGGTGGCCCTTCGGTGTCGGAAGACCGCTGAGTTCATAGCGTGCCGCGGAGCGCAGTGCGCCAATAAAATTCAGCCCATTATCTCATTAAAACTCAACAAAAAAGCAGAACAAGAAAAGAATGTAGATATACCTAAGTTGTACTATTTAACAGTATAGTGGGTTAGAACACTCATCCTGGCCACTGAACCTTTTCTTAAAAATATAGAGGATTGAAATTTCTATAAGTGTGTTTCCGTCTGCAATTTGGAAGCCACTCGTGGATTGCACATCTGATTATGTGTCCGCAAAGAAGGCCTCAAATTCGTGCTCTTCATTAATTAAAATAAAACAGGCAGGCTATCAATACTACTCATATTCTTCATTAGTAGCTCACCTAATCAGTGGCATCAATTTCACACATTGCTATGACATTTAAAGGCAGCCTGTACCTCTTTAAAAGAAGCTGCACTTTGGCTGCAGTAACTGTCATGAAGACTCTGCACAATGCCAGGCATATCAGATGCTGCAACAGCCCCTCCGGTTCTGGAGACTGTGTTGGAAGTTTAGATGGAGGAGGTTGACAGGAGGAGGAAGATGTTCTATCCACCAGGCAGTAGGAAAGTATTAAGACAAGCAGCACTAGTGGGCAGAGGTGGTTGAGTGCCTGAGAACCAGAAGCATTGTCCCCAGGACATGCTGCAATGTTAAAAAATGTTTAATGACCTCATTAGAATAACTAAGGTAGACTTTCTAACTGATATGTCTCATCACTCTTTGCTTAAACCAGAACTACTTCTTACCCCTATCATACTACTGTCTTCTGCTCCTACTGCAGTCACTCTCCTCACTATTACTTTCTTCACCTCTTCATGCCTCTGCCATCTTTCACACACCAGCCACATTATTGTACCATGCCATGCACATCCTCAAAACTTTTGGTCACTCTAATATTGAGACACTGGCTTCTTTCTTTCAGGATAAGCTTGCACACAATAACAGGGAGCAGGCCACAGGAGGAGAACAACAATTCATCAATGTGCTGTCTCAACTTGAAGAATGGGTTAGAGACAATGTGGGCTGTGGGCATGTCGGGAGTCCAGTGTGTGGCCAGCCTGGAGGAGAAAGCATGCAGTGTTTTAATCCATCCTTCTCACTTGAATCATCCCTCCACATGATGCACGACACATTGTTTCTTCTTTCAGAAGTCAACTGTCTGGTTTCTGCTTAATCATACCACTAAATACTAACTCTTGTTCCTTTTGTTATGGGAGAAGAACAGGATCACAGGGGTTGGGGTGGGATTTCAAAAAAGCTAAGGAACCTGCTCTCCTCGTGTAACAATGGAAAAGGAGTACTTCATGGCATTTTCCTTACTACTCCAGGTAGGATAAATGAGGATCATGATTCCATAAACAAATCTCTGCACATGGAGGTGTTGCTCTTTAGTGAACATCTCTACAGAGTGTAGCTTTTAATTGCAAAGGTTAAGAAGCATTTTTAACTTTTTTTTTGCATCTTTCCTTCTTTACCAAATATCTCTGCAACAATACTTAAGTATCAATTTTACAACTGTGTACTTCCAGCAGGAAGCTTTGCATATTGAGATATCATGGGTAGGGCCTTAATAAATGTCTCATCCAAGAAACAAGACCTCTAACAACATCAACAGCTTGTATTTATATAGTGCCTTTAACATAATAAAATGTCACAAAGTGCTTCACAGATGTGTTATAAAGCAAAATCTAACACTGAGCCACATAAGGTGATATTAGGGCAATTGGCCAAAAACATAGTCAAAGAGGTAGATTTTAAGGACCATCTCAAAGGAGGAAAGAGAGGTGGAGCGTCTTAGGGAAGAAATTCGAGAGCTTGGTCCTAGGCAACTGAAGGCCTAGCCACCAATGGTGGAGCAATTAAAATCGGGGACGCTTAAGAAGCCAGGATTAGATGAGTGTAGATATCTCATGAGTTATGGGGCTGGAGGAGGTTAGAAACAGGGAGGGGATGCAGGGATTTGAAAGCAAGGATGAGAATTTTAAACTTGAGGTGCTGCTTAATTGAGAACCATGTCGGGCAAAATGCACAGGGGTGATGGGTGAACAGGATTTGGTATAAGTAAGGACACGGCCAGCAGAATTTTGGATGACCTCAAGTTTATGGAGGGTAGAAGATGGGAAACCAGACAGAAGTACATTGGAATAGTCAAGTTTAAATGTAGCTAAGGCATGGTTGAGGGTTTCAGCAGCACATCAGCTGAGGCAGGGGCAGAGTCAGGCTGTGCTATGGAAGTGGAAATAAGCAGTCATGTGTGGTTGGAAGCCTATCTTGGGACCAAGTTGTGAATAGTCTAGTTCAGCCTCAGACAGTTGCCAGGGAAAGGGACTAAGTCGGTAGCAAGGGAATGGATTTGGGTGTAGGGACTGAAGACAATCGCTTCAGTTTTCCCAATATTGAATTGGAAAAAATTTCTGCTCATTCACTCCTAGATGTTGGACAAGCAGTCTGATAATTCAGCAACAGTGAAGGAGTCATGCAAGAGGGGTGACATAAGGCTGGGTGTCGTCAGCATACATATAAAAACTAATGCTGTGCTTTCAGATTATGTTGTCGAGGGGCTGCAGGTTGATGAGAAATTGGAGGGGCAAAAGGATAGATCCTTAGGGAACACCAGAGATAAGCGAGGCCATTGCAAGTGATACTGTGGCTACGATTAGATAAATAAGAATAGAACCAGGCGTATGCAGCCCCACCCAGCTGACTGACAGTGAAGAGGCAGTGGAGGAAGATGTGGTCAACCATATCAAAGGCTGCAAATAGATCAAGAAAGACAAGGACAGATAGTTTACCTTTATCATAGTCATATAGGATGGCATTTGTGGCTTTGATAAGTGCTGTTTTAGTACTATAGCAGGGGCAGAAACCGGATTGGATGGATTCAAACATGGAGTTCGGGAAAAGATGGATTTAGGACACGACAGCACCTTCAAGGACTTTTGCAAGGAAAGAGAAGTTGGAGGTGGGACCGTAGTTTGCAAGGACCGTCGGAGCAAGGATTTTTTTCCAGGGGAGTGATGATGTTGGCAAATTTAAAGGAAAGAGGGACTGACAATATCAGCCAAAACAGAGCCAGGAAGGGAAGTTGGGTGGTTAAGTTTCATGGGAATAGGGTTGAAGGAGCAGGAGGTTGGTCTCACAGACAAGATGACCTCAGAGAGGTCATGAGGGGAGATTGAAAAGAAACTGGAGAAAGATGCGAGTTGAAGCTAGGGCAGGGGGGAGCTTTAGAGAAAGTTTGGTCCCATGCAGAAATGCATCAGACTTGCAATGAAGTATCAACCTAGGTCACATACTCATTTTTCTAATGGGGCTTGAGCACACAACCTTCTAACTCAGAGTCAAGTTTAGTTTAGTTTAGAGATACAGCACTGAAACAGGCCCTTCGGCCCACCGAGTCTGTGCCTACCATCAACCACCCATTTATACTAATCCTACACTAATCCCATATTCCTACCACATCCCCACCTGTCCCTATATTTCCCTACCACCTACCTATACTAGGGGCAATTTATAATGGCCAATTTACCTATCAACCTGCAAGTCTTTTGGCTTGTGGGAGAACCCACGCAGACACAGGGAGAACTTGCAAACTCCACACAGGCAGTACCCAGAATTGAACCCGGGTCGCTGGAGCTGTGAGGCTGCAGTGCTAACCACTGCGCCACTGTGCCGCCCTGTCAAGTTTACTATTAAATGAGCCAGGCTGAAATACAGAAACATAAACATTATCAAGGGGCTCTAGGGCTACAATAAACAAATCAATAACAATCTGAATAGATTATATATATTTTCTCCACATCAATGTCAAATTTCGAGATAGAAAACAGTGTTGTGGTGCAAAATGCATGTATGGAATATAAGTATTTACCTGTTGTCGCTTTTCAAATTCTAGCTTGATACGTGACTTAATGCAATTGCATGTGTCTTGATATGTCTGCTGAAGGGCCAGTTCCATCAGATGCTTGTGATAGGCTCCTGCCAAATTCCCACAGATGAAAATAATGACATTGGCCAAGATCTAGATAAAATCAAATCAAAGCAATAAAATTTATTTTTAGCAATGTCCATGATTTTTAATATCTAAATAGTAAATTTTTAGGGATTTAGCTCCCAGTGCAGAGTCTCGCTTCACAGTGGGTGCAGGTTTGGAGAATCGAATGCCGGGTTCAATATATACAATTTGCATTTCTGACTTTCCTGTTAATGGAGGAGATTTTGACGCCACTTGCCTTTTGGAAATGTGATGGCAGCACAACAAAAATGGCAAGGTGTGACTTAAAACCTTGATCCCACCAATGATGTTGGAAACACTACATTGTGAATGTCCTAAGTACTATTGAGGAGCTGCAATGCCTACCTGAGTCAGGCAGTGGGCCCGTTTTATATGCAAATTATGATCTTAGTGACAATTGCCTTTTTTAGGACTCAATCTGTGGGGGGTAGGTAGCATTTGTCACGCATGATCCACACAGTATTATTTGGCGGTCCAGCAAAAGAGAAACCCAGAAGGTATGTTATTTTGGTGGGGCTGGGAGGAACAGGAGTAATCCTCCGAGCTCTACAGAAATAACGTGGGCCACTGTCACAACAGGTCCCCTAACCTAACATATCATTTTCTGGTCAGCAGGGCGGACAGCTTTCCCAATATTACAATGGCTGAGAAGCACTGGGGCGCTCTGGGACTCTCATTTCGGGCATCCTGCCAGCACTATCTGCCTTCTGGCTTCACAAAAAACACATGGAAAGATTTTACATCAAATTTCACAGCATATATGGCACAGAAGCAGACCATTCGGCCAAACCATTCCAAGCTGGTGTTTATGCTCCACTTGAGCCTGCTCCCATCCTTCGTCATCTAACTCTATCGGCATAAACCTCTATTCCCTTCTCCATTATATGGTTATCTAATTCCCCTTAAGTGCATCTATACTATTCGCCTCAACTACTCTCTGTGGTAGCAAGTGCCACATTCTCAACACTCTCTGGGTAATGAAGTTTCTTCTGAATTCCCTATCAGATTTCTTGGACACTGTCTGTATTGATTTCCTCTAGTTTTGCTTTTCCTCACAAGTGGAAAAAATCTCTCTGTGTCAACTTTTCAAGAGAAAACAGCCCCAGCCTCTTCATTCTCTCCTGATAGGTATAACCTCACCTTTCTAGTATCATTTTTGTAAATCTTTTTTGTAACCTCTCCAAAACCTCTATATCCATCTTATAAGATGGCAACCAGAACTGTAAGTAGTACTCCAAGTGTGGTCTAAAGAAGGTTTGATGCAGGTTTAGCATAACTTCTCTACTTTTCATCTCTATCCTTCTAGAAATAATCCCTAGCGCTTGGTTTGTTTTAGCTGAGGCTTATTAACCTGCATCGCTACTTTTATTGATTTGTGTATTTGTACTCCCAGATCCCTTCGATCCTCTATCCTATTTAGATTCTGATTTTCTAAGTAATATGTGACCTCCTTAATTTTCTTACTTAAATGCAATACCTCACAAGTTTCTGTGCTGAAAGTGATATGACAATTATATTGCCATTCTGTAAGTTTATTAATGTCTTCTTGTAATTTGTTGCACTGTTCCTCAGTGTTGATTAATCCCCTAATTTGGAAATTAATCCGTAAATTTAAAAATTGTGCTTTTGATTCCAAAGTCTAAATCGTTAACATAAATTGTGAAAAACAGTGGTCCCAGCACTAATCCTTGTGGAACCCACTTCCTGCCTTCTGCCACTTTGAATAGCTACCCTCTGATCCTACCACTGCTTTCTGTCTTGCAGTCAGCTAGCTAGCTATTCTGCTACTTGTCTCCTGACTCCACATTCCCTGACCTTATTCATTAGTTCATTATGTGGCACCTTATCGAAGGCCTCTTGGAAATCTAGATAAATTACATCTATTGCATTATCCTTGTCTACTCTCTCTGTTACCTCTTCAAAAGAATTCAATGACTTTGGTCAAGCACGAATCGCCCTTTTGACTATTCAATATGATACTTTTGGTTTCCAGATGCTGTTCTATTTGTTTCCTTTATTGGGGAGCCCATTATTTTTATGCTTGTCAGTTTTTTATGCCTTTCAAATATGTAAAAAAATAATTCATTGTGTACTGGGAGGCAAGTCTATGATAATATACCTCTAGGTGATTTAACCTTCCACTTCGAACTCTCAAATTTCTTAGGTGATAATCTACCAAGCTTACAGTACTGACAGAAACCTCATCTGATGAATGCATATCATAAAATCATGTGCTCACAATTTTCTATATTTTCTATTAAAAACATATATTTTTTAAATTTCAATTTTCTTGGAGTAGTACACAAAGGATTGAGCAAGAATTTCACAAAATAAAAAACAGTTGTCTGAATTTTACAGTTAGTTTTCATCTTTTGAGTTAAATTCCTGACTGTTCTTTACCCCTCTCTTTAATGAGCTTTACAAAACTATTGCCCCCTACTCCCACTCCATTTCTTTAAGTATTCTTGAATTAGAGAAAGGTATAAACAGGAATTACACTTAGATGCACCCATCGAGACCTGAGGGGAAATTTCTGATCTCCTGTGTAACTTCAGTACAAGATCAGCAGAAACCCTGGAGAAATGATGTGAAAAGGTAAATAGTCATATACAGTTTCTCTAAAGTTACCAACGATCAACTGTCAAAGTTATAGAGGAGATCGGGGAAAGCCCTGTGGAAATTATTGTCGCTGATATTTTATGCAGCTCCAAGCAATTCAGTGTTCTAATTACCATTTAAATTCTGTGTTTTTTAAACACAGAATTTTATACAATCACACAAAAACATATAAGTGACTACTTTAAATATAAGGAGAGTTAACTTTAGCCTTCAAAAATCTGGGCAAGTTTCCATCCATGCTGTTACTAACTAACCAAACACCCAACTACTTGAAGACAGCAATGATGTTTCACTCAATTCTTTCACACCAATTCTTTATGTGCGTATATACATATTCAACATAAAAGCAAAATACTGCGGATGCTGGAAATCTGAAACAATCCGGCATTTCTTGTTTTTGTTACATATTCAACATGCTGCTCCCCCATAGCCCTCAGCTTCTAAAGTTATGGAAGCTGCTGCTAATTCTCAATTTACCCAACATCTTCAAAGTTCAAGCCTAATCTATAATCACTAGCATGATTTTTGAATTGCCCTACTATACGAAACTGATTATTTGGGCTGGATTTTCTGTTGGGGGTCAGGACCCTGACACCGGTACCATTTCCAGGTCCCAAGCCCACTCTCAGCAGGAAGCACTAACGGGATGTGATTTTCCCAGAGGTTGGCCCTAATTTCTGGAAGGCAGGTTTGGTGGCCAATTAGGGGTGCCGGGCACAGGAAGGTGGCGAGAGGCTGAAAGTGCAGACCCGATTTAAAGGGATGATGGCAGCCATTATTGTGGCTGCCGTACTGCAAAACTATGGCAGGAAGAAGTGAAGAGCAGGAAAGGCAGAGGCCAGGCAGCTGTGTCAGGGCAGCTCCAATGATTAGTGATGCTGCCCTTGAGGTGATGCTGGAGGTGGTGACAGAGAAGCAAGGTATCTTGTTTCTGGAGGGTGGCAGGAGAAGGCCACCCAGCCAAACCAAGCAGGCCTGGCTGGAGGTGGCAGAGCAAGTGAGCAGCCACATTTTTGCGAGGAGGACCTGGGTCCAGTGTTTTATGATCTGCAAAGATCTTCTTTATTCTGTCAAGGTGATGCGGCGTGACACCCAGAAGACAGGCCTCCAGGTCTGCAGTCACCAGAAGACACATCAGCTGAGCAGCTTGAGGGCGCATGGTGCTCTTGAACATGGGAGATATGTGTGCCCAGGGTAATTACTGACCCGTGAGCAAGGTTCAAGTCCCTAGTGCTACTGAGGAGCTGGCAGCACTGATAAGTGCAGCATCTCATTTAAATGAGCCACCGGAATTAGTGAGAGAGGCCAGCATTGCCTTATCTAACTTTCTTCTGTCCTTGCAGGTGAAGAGGACGCACAAAGCCAGAGAGAGGGTTTGCATAGGTGGAGGAGTGCCTCAGCTCGCCATCTTTATTACAATGGAGGAGGAGATCCTTGACATCACCAGGGTAGCATCGCATGAGGAAATGGGCGATGGAGAAATGGGAATACTTATAGGACAAACATAGAAAAATAGAAAATAGGAGCAGGAGGAGGCCATTCGGCCCTTTGAGTCTGCTCCGCCATTCATTATGATCATGGCTGAACATCCAACTCAGTAACCTGTTCCCACTTTGGCCCCATATCCTTTGATCCCTTTAAAAACAAGAGCTATATCTAACTCCTTCTTGAAAACATACAATGTTGTGGCCTCAACTGCTTTCTGTGGTAGCGAATTCCACAGGTTCACCACTCTCTGGGTGAAGAAATTTCTCCTCATCTCAGTCCTGAATGGTTTACCCCATATCCTTAGACTATGACCCCTGGTTATGGACTCCCCCACCATCGGGAACATCCTTCCTGCATCTACCCTGTCAAGTCCAGTTAGAATTTTATAGGTTTCTATGAGTGCCCCCCTCACTCTTCTGAACTCCAGTGAATATAATCCTAACCGACTCAATCTCTCCTCATACGTCAGTCCTGCCATCCCAGGAATCAGTCTGGTAAACCTTCGCTGCACTCCCTCTATAGCAAGAACATCCTTCCTCAGATAAGGAGACCAAAACTGCACACAATATTCCAGGTGTAGCCTCACCAAGGCCCTGTCTAATTGCAGCAAGACATCCCTGCTCCTGTACTCGAATATTCTCGCTATGAAGGCCAACATACCAATTGCCTTTTTTACTGCCTGTTGGACCTGCATGCTTACCTTCAGCGACTTGTGTATGGTGAAAAGATATTGAATTCAGTAGATGAAGGGAATGGAGTGCACTGGTCCCCGTGCACAAGTATGCCAAAACTTCAGCTGCATTGGGAAGCCTCAGCTCTGCAGAGGCATCTGCTGTCAGAGGAATCATAGAATGGTTAGAGCACAGAAGGAGACCATTCGGCCCATCGTGTCTGTGCTGGCTCTCTGAAGGAGCAATTCACCTAATGTCACACCCCCACCTTCTCCCTATAACCCTGCACATTCTTCCTTTTCAGATGATAATCCAATTCCCTCTTGAATGCCTCGATTGAACCTACCTCCACCACACTCTCAGGCAGTGCATTCCAGATCCTACATATGAACATATGAATTATGAGCAGGAGTAGGCCATTCGACCCCTTTGAGCCTGCTCCACCATTTAATAAGATCATGGCTTATCTGATCTGACCTTGACTCCATTTTTCTGCCTACTCCCAATACCCTTTGACTCCCTTGGTTAGTCTAGAATTTATCTACCTCTGCCATAAAAATATTCAATGACCCTGCCTCCACTGCTCTCTGGGAAAGAGAGTTCCACAGACTCACAACCCTTTGAGAGAAAAAAATTCTCATCTCTGTCTTAAATGGCCAACCCCTTATTTTAAGACTGTGTCCCCGAGTTCTAGTCTTTCCCACAAGGAGAAACATCCTTTTAGCATTCACCCTGTCCTCTCAGGATCTTCTCTGTTTCAATAAGATCACCTCTCATTCTTCTAAACGCCAATGGATACAGACCCAACCTGTCCAACATTTCTTCATAACCACCCTCCACCCCATCCTAGGTATCAGTCGAGTGAACCTTCCCTGAACTGCCTCTAATGCATTTATAAACTTTCTCAAATAAGGAGACCAGAACTGTACACAGTACTTCAGGTGTGGTCTCATCAATATCCTGTACAACTGTAGCAAAACATCCCTACTTTTATATTCCATTCCCCTTGCAATAAACAACAACAATTCATTTACCTTCCTAATCACTTGCTGTATCTGCATACCAACCTTTTGAGATTCATGTACCAGGAAACCCAGATCCCTCCGTACCTCAGAGTTCTGCAATCTCTCTCCATTTAAATAATATGTTGCCTTACTATACTGCCTGCCAAAGTGGATAAGTTCACATTTTCCCACATTATACTCCATTTGGCAGATTTTTTCCCACTCACTTAACCGATGAACTGTGTCGATCTAGTGCTTCACCCTCTTCAAGGTCCACAACTCTCTGGAGGGCCATGATATGGGGAGCACAGCAGGCCACCACAATGCGTGAGACCCTTGCAGGAGCATACTGCAGGGTGCCACCCAACAGGTACAGGCACAGAAATCGCATCTTCAAAAGCCTGATGGCCTGCTTGATGGTGGTCCTTGTGAGCAGATGGCTTTAGTTTTAGTGTCTCTGTGCCTTTGTCTCAATGTCATATAAAGGTGAGTAGCCTTCTCTTCAAGGGCTATCCCTTGGCCCCTAAAAATGATCCATGGAGATTTGGTGGTGACATGAAGAGCAGTGGCACCCTCGACTACTGGAGGATGAAGGCGTCAGGGCAGTCAGGACAGCGAGAACACACATGTGTAAAGCACTTCTTGTGGTCTTCCTCAATAAGGGCACAAATCTCAGATACCATTTGCCTAAATAGGCGCAGTATCTTCTGGCACTGATTTTGTGACATATCCAGGTAGCTTCTTTAGCAGTACACTCAATGCTGAGGATATGGCCGTTATTACCTTCCTGCTCCTGGTTCATTTCCTCTACCATCCTGCATCTACTTCTGAGGATATTGATCTGCATTGCTACTCATTCCTATCTCGGAGTACCTTGCTGTTGCCTTGCTTGCTGACAGGGGCACTCACAATGCTTACTGTGCCCACTCTTATGCCCCCATGATCTCTAGAAGGTTACGACCCCCTGAACTGACCGAGCGTGCACAGACCAATTGCTCCCCTAACTCTGCTCACCCGATGGTATCTGTGTGCCAGTGGATGAGCGCCTCTCTCAGCTGTGCATCTTATGAGCCCATCTCATTGAATGGTGCCTCCTTCTACTTGGCCTGTTCCAGATGCAGAGTGGATCCCCTGCCTTCCCACAAAAAAGACTCACCCTTAACAAGCTGATAAAAAGCTGGTTAACAGGATTAATTGGTCCTTGCTCAGAATTGGGGAGGTTGCCAGGTGTGGCTTTCCCACCTCGTCACAGAAATTTCTGAATGTCAATCTGGCATCGAGAAGTCGGCACGACAGCTGGCTTTGGGAAATTACGCACCCGATTGCCTCAGATCCTGCCCTCATTTGGCCACCAAAATGCTGTCCTTTATCTTTTCTCTCTTTTGCAATTAATTCAGGAATTTCAAGTCTCTTTTTTGTCCAGTTTTGTACCCTTTGTCTTGGTGCAAACTTCTGATTTCTTGTTATGCTCTAAACCTTATTCTAAGTGTTACAGACAGAATTGAAAGAACTGAAACACTGATGCCTTCCCTTTACTATCCGTAATGTTTTTTTTTGTTGAAAAGGAAGATGTGTGTGTTTCTTAACGCCTGAGTGTATGGCCAATTTGAATAACCAGCAGCATGCTTTTCGTGGGTTGAAATAAAGAGGGTTATTTTTATTTACAGATTCTGATGCTACATCACTCACTCACCGCCCACCCACCCACCCACCCACCCACACACACACACACTCACTCAAGAAAGAAAGCCATTAAAGAGGATAGTGTAGCTTTACAAATGATAAGGGAGGGAATAATTCGTAAGTCACGTGATATGGCTCATCTTGGGGAAAAAGCATGCTTTGCAAACCCGGTGAAGAAGGTGTTTTCACTCCTGAAGTGTGGTTAAGTGGATTCGATAGACCAAGTCATTTTTAAAGTCATTTCAGGTTTCTCTTGAGGGGCTGGATTTTCAGCAGGTCGTGAAGTTAGTTGCTTGTAGTCTAATTACTGGAGGTCAATGTTCTTTACTGGTGGACTTGAAAGGGAACAGGCTTGGAGACTTTAAGATGTGATAGTTTCTGGTTTCAAAGCATAGGTGTTTTGCCTTTGCTGCTGTTTTGCAATATGCTTGTCATATAATCAGGGAGTGGGTCAATAACCATTTGTATGTTTCATTAAACAGAGAAACAGTCTGTGCATTTAATGAGGGGAATTGATGAATTATTTGTGGTAGTCCAAAATTCCTACAGCTAGAAGCATAGAATCTTGTAGAAGGAGGCCATTTTGCACATCATGTCTGTGCTGGCTCTTTGAAGGAGTTATTCAATTTAGTCCCACACCCAGTATTTTCTCTATAACCGTGCAAATTCATCCTCTTCAAGTTGGTGTCTAATTGCCTTTTAAGCGTTCCTATGAAATCTGATTCCACCACCCTGTCAGGTAGTGCCTTCCAGATCTTAAAAACCTCTGTGTAAAGAAATCTCTCCTAATTTTCCCTCTATTTCTTATGCCAATTACTTTAAATCTATGTCCTCTGGTTATCAACCCTCTTGCCAGAGGAAATAGTTTCTCATTACTTGTTCTGAAAGTCCATATATACAACTACTGGACTACCTTCATCAACCCTCTTTGTTACCTTATCAAAGAACTAGCTTTACTCAATTACGCAATAAGACAACTCCTGGATAGGTGGTCTCATAAAATAAAAATGTATAAGAAATAAAAGTTTTCATTTGCTTGTCGGTTCTCTTGAATTGACTCTTTGCTAAGGTTCTTCCCAAGAAACTGATAGGTCTCCTTGGGGCCTGCCTGATCTGCACGTCTCAGCCATTCACTGGATAAAATCATGGAACTTTTGGGAGCGCCTCAACATCAAAAACTGCCTTGAAAGATTCTTCAATGATTGTTTTGAATCTAAATAATAAGTTCTGATGTGACACTAGAAGTTATTTTCTATAAACATTTTAGAAATGCTCCTTATTATATATTTTATGCAGTGATGATTCAGCAATGCAAAATTGCATATCTCTTATCACACTTTTTAGTCAGAAACTAAACTTTACAACAGATATACTGGACGATTATTTCTGTGTACATTACATGCAGAGATGTCACTTGAGATTCCACGTGACATTCAGTAAAATGTCACTATTTTTTCCAATCTTTCAATGTGAAAATTATTCTCTAGAATTAGGGGGCTCAAGTGCAAAACAGAAAAAAGTCATGAAATTTTGCCAAATATGTTTTCCACCTTATACAAAATGGCATTTCAACCTGAATGGCATGCCCTGAATTAGATAATGCTTAGTCACACCTTGATGTTGGAATTAAAAGAGTTATTTGGTGGCTATAATAGACCAATGTAAGTATAATAAAAAAGCAATGAAGTTGTGGCTGTCTTTAGAAAAGGGCACAACTTTGAAACAAATTCATGTTTGAATTATGCCCTGCAAAGGAAAAGGGTGTATGTAAAACAGACCACTTGCACAAAAGATAGGCACTGTTGTTAGTGACCAGAATTGATGGGGACAATATTGTGCCATCCCACTACCTATTGAGAAATGTCTGTATCATCACAGAAAGAATAAATACAGACAAGGCAACTTGAAAAGGTAGAAAAGTATCATAGAAGTGGCTGTTGGAGGTGTTGACAATCATTGCGTCTGAGTTTCATTATGAGAACAATTTACCTTGTTTGTCATCACATTGAACTAGTGCTGACCGATAAATCAGCTGTAAAATGCAGTCGCTTTATGCCTCCCTACCATCTTTTTTGATTTATTTGATAATCTTTGATTTAAAAGGCAAAGTTCTTGGTATGGAGGCTTGCTGGAAGAAAGCATGAACTGGAGCATTGGCCACATTACACCTGATTTTTGCTGCTCACGATTTCTCTGTGACTAATTTTATTCACAAGAAATTAGTAAGTACTGAGAAACAGGAATTGACCTTTGTATGTGATTCCCTGATCAGTGCTCTCATTGACTGAGTGTCTGGGATGTAAGTACAACTATGCACAATTTACTCTGACGTACAATGTTATTTCTTAATAATGCTAAAACTTCAAGATCATTTGATATCAGGATATGTCATCAAAGACCCCAAAATTCAGGACTTTCCAAATTTTAAATGCCTGGTCGTATCAATGTCACATTTTTATCAGGTAGAATGGGAACCTTTCACCCACTCCTAAAGCATAGAATGGGCAGGTACTGGACAGCGTGAGCACCCCATTTATGCCAAGTGGAGCAAGTCAAAGTCTGACCTGTCGCCTCCTTCCCACGCTAATGCTTCTGGTGCATGCTCACCTTTTACTGTGGTAATTTAATCCTTAATTAAACCTATAATGGCAGATTTTATGAATTCATGCTCCTAGTGTAAAGTTTTGTAGCCAGAAATATATATTGGGCATTCAAGCAAAGTGCTTTGCAAGCTCCACAGGACTTTCTATTTGGACAAAACAAATCACACAATAGGAACATAAGAATTAGGAGCAAGAGCAAGCCATTCAGCCCTTCGATCCTGTCCAACATTCAATACAATCATGCAACCAATTTGTCGAGGTGCAATCTGCTAGGAAGCAAATTTCTGTGCCATGAGTGGCAATCTGTAAATCTATGCTATAATGTTCAAAACAAAGTTCTGCTTCACCTGTTTTAATATACCAAATAGATGGGCAGCCAATGAGAAAAATGCCTTGAAAAATGTTAATGGTATAAATGTGTTAAATTACAGTTGTTATATCACTTTCACAGTACTCCAGGGAGGAAATTAAAGGAGCAATTTTACATAATTATGTTCTATTGCGGGTGGGAAACTGTGGAGAGTACACATATGAATTCCTCATATGATCTCCTGACAACCAAGGCTTCACGATTTTGTAAAACAGATCTGAGAGTCTTTTAGGACAATTTTCTCTCCTCCTGAAGGTGGTGGCTCTTGCTGGGGTGGATTCATAGGATACCCTGGTCCTCTTGTACATCACTCAAGTAATCATTTTTAATGTTTGAACTCAATGTCAAAAATGCAGTTTCCAGTAAAACCCACTGGATATTGATTAGAAGAAGGAACCTTGACTGTTTTATTTACCCTTCATAACCCATACCTCAGTTGCTGTCCCAGAAGTACAAATCAGGAAAAATCAAGGTCTGGTCTGTATGGCTTAGTACTGGACCAGATGTGCCTAAAAAATATCAGAGAAGCTGAATTTAATTCTTAAAGAGCCAGAGCAAGATTTTCCTTTTATTGTGCCTGGGTGTAAAGGATCACCTTAGAACAGCAAACAGAGGAACATTGAACAAGGAAGATTACATTCCTGTAACAGAGCTTGTGTGAGCATGTGCATTATAATTGTTGGGCAGAAATCCCAACAATTGGGATTAATTGCTTGAAAGAATTGATCTTTTGCTTCCTTAGGAGCATTTTAATATTTTTACAGCATTTTCTGTGGCACTTCCTGGGCCTCAGTGTGCACATTCAGAACAGCATAACATTGCTGCAGATTCACTACTGGCTGTTGGAACAGATGCCTCTGACATGCCCTTTGTGATGGAAACCACACTGGCCAAATAGAAACATATTCATTTCATTGGATGGAACACTACTTGAACCCTTTTGCTGGACATTGCACAGAACTTGTTTAAAAAAAGACCACAGAGTTGGACAGCTGAAACATGGCTCTACATTTGCATTCTGAGAGACAGTTGAATAGAGAGCCAACGGGAGTGCTCACTGATTCAATTAACAAGATTGGTCTGGACAATCATCATAATCAACCTTCTTTGTCTGTGTAAGAGCCAGAGCTCCACACCCCGAGTATGACTGGAGAACTTTGTGAATCAACAACCCTCACAGATGATGCTGTTTCAAACAAAGAGCTGGTCACATGTTTTACCTGCTGACCAGACTGGAATTGTTTGAATTGTACCTCACAGAAAGGTTTGGGGCAGACTGCAATTTGAAGACCAAACAGAAGGAAGTTCCCTCTCCCTGTCTCTCTCTCTCTCAAGCAATGTCCCAGGGACCCACAGAAGCAGCTTAAGCCTCAAGACAGAGGGCCTCTTCAGCCTTCTAGTACCAGAGAAGCAAGTTTCAAAGTGTGCACTGGGCCCCAGCGAGAACTGCAAGACCTCAACTCCAATCAAGGACTTTACATCCAAACCAAAAGACAGTAACTGAATTCTATTTATTGCCAACCCTACTAAAACCTCCCCCTTTAACTCTTTCTCCCCTCTATCTATTTGTGTGTGTGTGTTTATCTCGTATGCATGCTAGCATGGTTGCGTTGCTTAGTTTAGTAATTTTAACTGAGTTAGAGTGATAAGGTTAATAAACTTACATTTTTCTTGTTTAAACCTGTGAAAACCTGTCTGGTTGGTTCATTTACAATTACAATTCGAAAACAGTGAGCAAGGACTCAATGAGGTGAAGCTAAAAACACTGTTTTAAAAGATAAACCCTGTAACGGCCAAATCAGGAACAGGGCAAGAGGGGAACCTGAGACCCCTTCCTCACCCGGTTGTACACCTTGTAGACATGGGCTACTTGCCATGATTATGGTAATGATCCCATCCACGCACCACCCTTCCCAATAATCTCTTGATTTGTGAGACGGTCCGCATCACTAGTCATAGGAAATAACGGAAATTTTTTTTTAACAATTATCTTGTAGAAAATAATAGACACTTCCACCCCCCAAGTCATGAAACAATTACAGGTACCATATTCAAGCAAGGGTTTTATCCTGGAGGATCTTGTAACAATAATTTGCATTTTTAATTCATTCCTAAGGTGCAGGCATTGCTGGTGTGGCCAGTATTTATTGCCAATCCCTAATCGTCCATAAAAGGTAGCAGCGTGCTTCTTCTTGAACCATTGTAGTCCATGTGATGAAGGTTCTTCCACAGTGCTGTTAGCTAGGGCATTCCAGGATTTTGATCCAGTCATAATGAAGGAACAGCAATATAGTTCCAAATCAGGATGATGTGTGACTTAGAGGAAACTTGAAGGTGATGGTGCCCTTATCCTTCTAGCTGTTGGAGGCCATGGGTTTGGAAGGTGCTGTCAAAGCAGCCTTGCCTATTGCTGCAGTGCATCGTGTAGATGTTACACACTGCTGCCACATTGTGCTGGTGGTGGAGGGAGTGAATGTTTAAGGTGGTGGATGGGGTATGGTCAAGCAGACTGCATTGCCCTGGATGGTGTTGAGAGTCTTCAGTGTTGTTGCAGCTGTAACATCTGGGTAAGTGGAGCATATTCCCTTACATTACTGATTTGTGCCTTGTAGATGTTGGAGAGGATTTGGGGAGTCAGGAAGTAAGGCACTTGCTTCAGAATACCCAGCCACAGACCTGCTTTTGTAGCCACAACATTATAGGTGGAACCTTCCCCACTTTAATAATTTTCAGGCATCAGGACCATTTACAGCTCCTGAAGTGTGCCCTGTGGAGTAACGTATGGGAGACGGCCAATCAATAGGCTGCCTTCATGTTCAACGTCAAATTAAGGATGGCAGGCGGGACACAGACGTGGGAGGCCCAATGGGAGGGGCTGCAGGACTGGACGGCCAGCTGCTCCACTGGCAGAAGCAGATAGAAAGTGCGAGGGACCTTCAAAATGGTGGCTCTGTTGAAAGGCTTCAGAGTGATTTATAAAAATGAAGGCCCAGAGCTGCTAAGGCCATCAGTGTTGGTGGGGGGGGGGGGACATGGGGGAACCCTCAACAGGAATGCTACTGGCTATGGCTGTGTCCGCTTCAGCCTTGCAGCTCTAATATAACAGCATGGACAGCAGTCTCCAATGTCCCTCTGACCTCCAGCCATGAGGTCGCCTCCAACGTGTTGCTGGGCTCCTGACACAGTCAGGGGACCATGAGCCTTCCGTAAGATTGCATTGCTGTGCACAATTAAGGGCTAATTGCCCTTTTATATACCTTGATATACCTGGTGCGGACAGGTGGGCTGCTACAGGGACCCCGTCTCCGGGAAAATCTCCTGGAGACGGGAATATGTCGCAGAGCAGACCTGGCACCCGAATTTCCATGCCCTCCCCCCATCCCCAACTTCCAAAGCCGCCTCGTCGGGGCTGGGAAGATTCTGCCCTATGTGGCTACTCCAATTGAGATTCTGGTCAATGGCAGCCCCCAGGATGTTTGTCCGTCGGGGACTCACCAATTGAATGTCAAGAGGGCAAGGTGAGTTTATGCTGTCTCCTGATGGTGATGCTTATTGCCTGACTCTTGCGTAGCAAGAACATTATTTGCCAATTATCATTTAAGCCTGGATATTGATCTGGTCTTGTCGCATGTGGACATGAACTGCTTCATTATCTGAGTAAATGTGCATGAAGCTAAACACTGGGCAATCCCACTTCTGATCTTATGATGGAGGGAAAGTCATTGATAAAGTAGCTGAAGATAATTGGCTCTAGGTAACGATCCTGAGGGACTCCTGCTGCGATGTCCTGGAGGCTCAGATAATTGCCACAATGCTGAGAGCCACAATCATTTTCCTTTTGCCAGGTATGACTCCGCCACTGGAGAATTTTCACCTGATCCCCACTGACCAGTTTTACTAAGCCTCCTAGGTGCCAGATCAGTAGGCTGCCGCCTGATGCCAAAAAATTCCTACCTCATCTCGGAAATTCAGTTCTTGTTTGAACCAAGGCTGTCATGAGGTCTGGAGCCAAGTAGTCCTGTCAGTACCCAAACTGAGCATCGATAAGCAGGTTATTTGTGAGCAAGTGCCACTTGACAGCATTTTTGAAAACACCTTCCATCACCTTGGTGATGGTTGTGTGTAGGCTAATAGGGGATAATTTCTCAGGTTGAATTTGACCTGCTTTTCATGGATATCTACACCCTGTGTTTGAATTCAAATGAAAAACTTAATAAAGGCGTTAAAATTAGTTAAGAGTATAAGGCTTGTGTTTGGTAAAGAGTTAGACCTGGATTTAAAGCGCAGGGTTTTAACACAAATTTTAACTTCATAGCATGCGTGTGATGTCACTAGCTGGTTGCCCGCCAGGCCAGCCTGATTGACAGTCTAAGCTTCCAGTCAGGCAGGAAATAGGTCGGTGGATGCCGCAGGACAAGTTAGGTGAGATAGAGGTGTTCAAAATCATGAGGGGCTGAATTTTATCAGCGCGCCACCGCAGCCCTCCAACACGGAAGTGCCGCCACCGAGCCCACGTGATATTACAGGTGGGGGCTCATTTAAATAGAGGGTGAGGAGCGGTGCATCCCCAGCAACGCGTCTGGCACCACAACGCAGGTACCCTGTACAGAGTTCCGAAGGCGCGCGAGTTGCGATCGGCAGCCATAAAATCGGCGTGGGACGGTCGCCGCCAGCAGGTAAGGTCAGTTGCATCTTATTAATGTTCATTTAAATGAAAGCCCCACCACCAAGCGGCGGGGAGCCGCACCGAGGCCTCGCCGCACCAAGGCCTCGCCGCCGCCACTAATATCCAGTGAAGCCTTCTCGCGTCATGTGTTGTGGCAGACCGCTCCCGCTAGCATTTAACTGGCCTCCCCGCCATGGCCCACGGCGTTGAGGGGCTGGTAAAATTCAGCCTGAGGTGTCTGGACAGAGTAGAAACTTTTCCCATTGGTGGAAGGGTCAAGAACCAGAGGACACCAATTTCAGGTGATTGGGAAAAGAACCAGAGGTGACATAAGGAAAACTTTTTTACGCAGCATGTAGTTAGGATCTGGAATGCACTGCTTGACAGTGTGGTGGAGGCAGATTTAATCATGACTTTCAAAAGGGAATTGGATAATTATCTAAAGGGAAAATAATTGCTGGGCTATGGGGAAAAAGCGGGGGAGTGGGACTAGCTGAGTAGCCCCTACAGAGAGCCGGCATGGACATGCCACCTTCTGTGCAGTAACCATTCTATGATTATATGTGTAAAGGCACTTATCTCCTGGATCTGTCAGTGTCTTCGCCTGGGTGTAGTTGCCGGTTTTCCAAGGATCGTCTGTATTTAAATTCAAAAGGTAGAATAACAATGTGGCTCACGGCCTCATTATAATATATAAAGTGCCAACCTGCCTCCTTGAAGCGGGTTGGTTGTCCACTCACCTTCCTGCCTCTGTTCAAGATGTAAGTGGTTGAGTTGGAGGCAGGTTTGTATTGTGATACAGACTTTTCAGATTTTAACTCCCGACTCGATCCAAACCCACCTCTTTTTTATGGTTAATGTTCAGACCGGCAGAACTAGAATTGAACCGCATTCATAGCAAATGACCGACACAGTTATAAAGAATTCCTCTGCTGATCCTGGTGCACAGATTCACCACAGTGAGTGCTTAATCGGGTGTCGAGATCAACCCCTCCGGCAGAATCATCTGATCCATCGGTCTAAATTTTACTGCAAGCTTTGGGACCCTGACGTCAGGGAGAAAAAGCGAGTCCTGAGCCCTCACTTGCCGGCAGTGGGACCTGCTCAGCAATTTTACTGCAGGCAGCCTCCTAATTGGCCGCCTGTAGGCCCGCCATCCAAGTAAAGATGAGAGACAGGCTCCTGCTGCTGTTGGCTCAATCAGAGGGCCAGTAACTCTGAAGCCTCTGCAGTGACACCAGGAACCATGGTCGCTGTGAGAGAGCTTGGCCAGCTAAGTTTTAAAAAAAAGAAAAATTCAGGAGGCCAAGGGTCAGAGAAGAAACCCTTCCAGGGACATCACTGGGGTTGCAGGGGATGCCCTCTCTGGCCACGGCCCCCTCTTTGTGCCATGGAGCCCCTGGCTCCCCAGGCTACTGCAGTAAGGCTGCCTCAATTAAGCTAGGGACCGGGGGGAGGGGGGGTGGGGAGCGGGTGGCAAACAAGATGCTGGTGGCTCCATAAAATGGCCCTGAATTGGGCCTTTGAGTATGCAAATTGGCTGCCTGCTTCCTTGGCATTGCAGCCCGCTGCTGGAAAAGTGCGCTGGCAGCGGGACTGCATTGGAGGGCCGTCCCAACTCGGCTTTCCGCTATATTACTGCCTCCACCACCCCACCTCCCAGCATGCCATCCGGGTCCGGTAGAATTCTGCCCATTACTTCTATCATACAGCACTTTTTCTATGGTCTACTGACCCTGGCAACAAATATGTAATGTGTCATCCTGCTTGATCTACCTGTATGCATTTAGAAAAGAAATGCATATGTAGATAAAGATTTTTTTTTTTGCTCATTCTTGGATTGGGGCATCAGCAGGAAGGCCAGCATTTATTGCCCATCTCTAATTGCTCTTGAGAAAGCGGTGGTGAGCCGCCTTCCTGAACCATTGCAGTCCAGGTGGTGTAGGTACACCCAGAGTGTGGTTAGGGAGGAAGCTCCAAGATTTTGGCCCAGCGACAGAGAAGGAACTGCAATATAGGTCTAAGTCAGGATAATATTTGACTTGGAGGGGAACTTCCAGGTGATGGTGTTCCCATGCGTCTGCTGCCTTGTCCTTTTAGGCGGCAGAGGTTGTGGGTTTGTAAAGTTCTGTCAAAGGAGCCTTGGCATGTTGCTGCAGTGCATCTTGTAGATGGTACATGCTGCTGCCACCATGCAGTGGTGGTGGAGGGACTGAATGTTTAAAGTGGCGAATGGGGTGCCGATCAAGTGGGCTGCTTTGTCCTGGATGGTGTCGACCTTCTTGAGTGTTGTTGGAGCCGCACTCATCCAGGCAAGTGGAGAGTGTTCCATTACACTCCTGACTTGTGCCTTGTAGATGGTGGACAGGCTTTGGAGAGTCAGGAGTTGAGTTACAGCATTCCCAGCCTCTGACCCACTCTTGTAGCCACAGTATTTATATGGCTGGTCCAGTTCAGTTTCTGGTCAATGGTAACCCGCAGGATGTTGATGATGTGCGATTCAGCAATGGTTATGGGTGACCTTGTTCTGCAAGAGAGGGCAAAATGTCAGTAATTGTGTTGCACTGTGCTTGGGTGATGTGCATGCCACAGCTGAATAGCTGGAGGTATGTGGAAGTAGCGGAAGTTAGGTGTGAGACTGGCATAATTGGAATGTGTGTGAGGGTGAGTGGAGTATCTGGATGTTGATTCCATAATGTGAGGGACTGCCGATGGGTGAGTGATAAAGGTATGTGCATTGAGCTACATGAAAGATTGGTGGTTCTGGGGTACAAGGTCCTTTCAAGCTGCATTCACTGACCTTGACCACCCACGTGAGGTCATTAAACTTCTTGCGGCATTGCTGCCTCTCCTGAGGTGTCAGACTGCTGCACTGTCCTCTCTGGCTGCCTGTTCCCATTGCTTTTGGAAGATGTTCCTTGAAGGCCTCCTGACCCCCACACCCGCCACCGCCCCCCCCCCCCCCCCACCAAAACATGGCGTCACTCCTCCTGCCCACCTCCATGATTAAGGCTTGCAGTGCCACATCCGTGAAGCTAGTAGCCCTCTCTCTTCCCTGCTCGTCTATTTGTGCAGCTCCTTCATGCAACCAGTGTCAGTAAAGACAGTTAGCAGCAGCTCCCTTCCATGGACTGCAGCTTCCCTTTAAGAGGAGCAGTCTGTCTTTAAGAGAAGCAGCTTGGCTGCACCTGTGAGATCAGTGCACGCTACTCACCCCCTGCTGAGCAATCAGGCAGCCAGCAGCGCAGGCCACACTCAGTTCAATGCTGCAATCCAGTAAATGAGGGGGCAGCACCAAGTTTGTGTGCTGCCTGCCTCAATGTCAACAGATGGGGTCAGGTCACAAACTGCAACCACTACCTCCCCGCCTGAAAATTGGCTTAATTGAATTTTTAGCCCTTAATACATTTGTACCACACAAGTGCCAGGTAAAGACCATCTCCAACAAGTGAGAATCTAACCATCTCCCCTTGACATTTTCAGCATTACCATCATGGAATCACCCACCATCAACATCCTGGGGGTTACCATTGTCCAGAAACTTAACTGGACCAGTCATATAAATACTGTGGCTGCAAGAGCAGGTCAGAGGCTGGGAATTCTGCAGTGAATAATTACGTCCTGAATCGTGAAAGTCTGTCCACCATCTACAAGGCACAAGTCAGGAGTGTGACTCTCCAATTGTCTGCATGAGCGCAAATCCAACAACACTTATGAAGTTCAACACTATCCAGGCAAAGCTACGCATTCGATTAGCATCCCATCCATCACCTTCAACATTCACTCCCTCTACCACTGCGCAACGTGACTGCAGTTTATAACGTCTCAAGATGCACTGCAGCAACTCACCAAGGCTTCTTCGACAGCAGCCCACAAACCCCCAACATCTACCACCTAGAAGTAAAAGGCAGCTGCGCACGAGAACAGAATCATCTGCAAGTTCACCTCCAAGTCACGCACCATGCTGATTTGAAACTTTATCACAATTTCTTCACTGTGGCATGGTCAAAATCCTGGAAATCCGTACCTAATAGCACTGTGGATGTACCTGCACAGCACAGACTGCAGCAGTTAAAGAAGGCAGCCCACCACTACCTTCTCCAGGACAATTAGGGATGGGCAGTAAATGTTGGTCTTGACAGGAAAGCCAACATCTTGTGAATGAGTAAATTAAAAAAAATCCTAATACTGAAGCATTTGCAACGATCTGCAGCCAGAAGTGCCGAGTGGATGATTTATCTTGGCTACCTCCTGAGGTCCCAACCATCATAGATGCCAGTCTTCAGACAATTCGATTCACTCCACATGATATGAAGAAACAATTGAAGGCACTTGATACAGCAAAGGCTATGAGCCCTGAAAATATCCTGGTAGTAGTACTGAAGACCTGTGCTCCAGAACTAAAAGCACACTTAACCAAGCTGTTCCAATATAGCTACAACACTGGCATCTACCCAACAATGTGGAAAATTTCCCAGTTTGTCCAGTCCATAAAAAGTAGGACAAATCCAATCCAGCTAACTACAGCCCCATCAGTCTACTCTCAATCATCAGCAAAGCGATGGAAGGTGTTGACGACAGTACTAACATGTTGAACTTACTCAGCAACAACCTGCTCATAGATACTCAGTTTGGGTTCCGCCATGGCCATGCAGCTCCAGACCTCATTACAGCCTTGGTCTAAACATGAACTAAAGAGCTGAATTCCATAAATAAGCTGAAAATGACTGCCTTTGACATCAAGGCAGCATTTGACCGAATGTGGCATCAAGGAGTACCAGCAAAATTGAGGTCAATGGGGACCAAAGTGAAAATACTCCACCTGTCGGCGTCATATCTAACTCAAAGGAAGATGGCTGTATTTGTTAGAGGTTCAATCATCATAGCCCCAGGACATTGCTGCAAGAGATGACCTTCCCTCCATCATAATGTCAGAAGTGGAGGTGTTTGCTGATAATTGCAGTGTTCAATACCATTTACAACTCCTCAGATACTGAAGCAGTCTGTGCCCGCATGCAGCAAGACCCGGACAACGTTAAACCCTCGGCTGGTAACTGCCATTCAGTGTGTCATTCAAGTGACATTTGGGCCACACAGTGTCAAGCAATGGCCATCTCTAATAAGAGAAAAACTAATCATCTCTCCTTGACATTCAATGGCAGTACCAATACTGAATCCCCCACCATTGACCAGAAACTTAACTGGACCAGCCATATAAATACTGTGGCTACAAAAGCAGGTCAGAGACTCGGAATTCTGCAGTGGATAACTCACCACCTGAATCCGTAAAGCCTGTCCACCATTTACAAGACACAAGTTAATAGGGTGATGGAATACTCTCTACCTGCCTGGATGGGTGAAGCTCCAACAACACTCAAGATTCTTGACACCATCCAAGATAAAGCAGCCAGCTTCATTGGTACACCATCCACAACCTTAAACATTCACTCCTTCCACACTGGCACACCGTGGCTGCAGTGTCTACCATCTACAAGATGCACTATATCAACCCTCCAAGGCTCCTTGAACAACACCTTACAAACCCACAACCTCTATCACCTAAAAGGACAAGGCAGCTGATGCATGGGAACACCACCACCTGCAAGTTCCCCTCCAAGTTACAAACCATGTTGACTGGTTTCTTCTTCACTGTGGCTGAGTCAAAATCCCAAGTGCAGCAGTTTGTTATGTACTGCTGTAGCTGAGAGTTCCATTGATTCCCTTCAAATATATTGTGCAGAACCAGTTGAATAGCAATTCAAAGAATATGCTGAATTATTTTCATTCTTTTTAGAGCTCAGTGACAACAGTAAGGATTATGTAACCAGTTCTGAGTTCATTGTTGGCACAGTCTTGTCAAATCAGTTTCTCATGGCGACTCATGAAAAGCAAGAGCATTAGTTCCTAGTCTTTCTGTTTGCCTCATATCTTTCCTGGAGTATTTCTCACTTACGCGCAGCCCTGACTGTGATTTATTTTTCTTTCCTCCATTTGCTCTATTCTTCCTAAGGGTGGTGACTGTGGCTGATTATAATTTTAAGTGCACCTGTAGCCCACTGGTACCTTGCCCATGAGGCAATTCTTCATATACAAATCTAAAACATGACTGTCAGCAGGCAATTCAACCATTAGGGGTCTAACAGGCAAGATTGATCCTCTCATCGTCACATGTCCACAAATCAGCACTCCTATCGGGGGTTGCTATCATAATGCTCATTGTCATGATCGACCTCTCCCTGTGGCTTCAGCAGAGCTGGAAAAAGGATCCTCATTCCCCTGCTTTGACACGAGATGCCTTTGGCAGATGTCCTCTGTGTTTTGCAGCCCGTGAGAGCCCCACCAAAGACTGCATCACCTGCAACTGTGCAGGGGCAGACTCGTTCATCGGGATGTGTGGCTCTGTCAGAGGAGCTGAGGGCAAGGGGCAGGAAGTGGGGGTGCCTTGAGAAGAGCCACATCCCTTTCTGCCTATTCACTCTCAGGGCTGACCAACACTTCCCTACTAACCAAGAGCAGGAAAGCACTTGGTTGCACTTGAGTGTGGCGTTCAGCCATCAAGGCAATTCTTTGATCTATGCTTTATGAAGTGGCAGCCATAGTATGGGCCAGCATCCACTCAGTGGCCTGCCGCATATGACTCTCCATGAGGCTGGCCACTCTTTCAATGGAGATGGTCATGAGCACAAATACCTGAGACACCATGGCACTCATGGTAGAGATGGACTTCTCCATTTTTGTGCAAGGGTGTGCACTACCTCTGGAAATTCTGACAGATGCTCAGATTTCCCTTTGCCGTTCCACGAGTACCACAGTTTCATGTATGACCCCCCGATACTCACCATCTGTGTCCAGCTGAGCAAAGCTTGAAGTATCCCTCTGCCCTCCCATGGAGACTTTCCACTGCTATCCCTCTTTCTAGCACCTGCTCCTGCTCACATGTGTTGTGCTCCTCACCATGTGCAACTCTATCTAGCTGGGAATCTGGACCCACCAAGATGTGTGTATCTGCTTGTGAAGGGTGCACATGAGTCATGTGCTTCCTCAGAATGATGCTCCTCCCTCATCTTTTGTGGTGGTTCCAGAAATGCAGCTGTGGCAGATGAAAGACCTGAGTTAGTGCTGCATGTAGGTGAAATAGGGTTCCAAATTGGCATTGTGCAGATCATGACAGTTAACTGTATTGGTGACATGGATTCAACATGAGTGATAGTTCTATGTTTCCATGTAAAAACTTTTTCACCCAGAGGGTGGTGATGGTCTGGAACTCACTGCCTGAAAGGGTAGTTGAGGCAGAGACCCTCAACTCATTCAAAAGGAGCCTGGATATGCACCTCAATTGCTTTAAACTGCAGGGCTACGGACCAAATGCCGGAAGGTGGGATTAGAATAGGTGGATCGTTTTGCAGCCAGCACAGACATGATGGGCCAAGCTGCCTCTTTCTGTGCCTTAAACTTCCTGTGTTTTTTGATTCGAGATACTCTAACTGTGGTGCTGAATACCAATGTCATACAGTTAATTCTGCATTGTGCCAGAGTTGCTGAAAAAGACAACATTTTGTAACCAGTTTTACCAACAGAAAAACTTTAAGCCCATCAAAAAATAAATTGTCAAGAAACATTTAAAACCAGCTGCAAAATGATTACTCAGATAATAACACATTTATCTGTATGATATTCTGTAATGAGTCTCAGGAGTTAAAGCATCCAACATATCCTAAATGAATAATACTGGGCCAAAGTCAGTTATGAGAAGTTCTTATTGACTTTTATTCATCGGTAGATGTGATACCAAAAGCTATTTCCCACTAAATCACTGCTCAAACAGTTATATTTTTATACTCTCATACACATTTATACAACCCCTCAACCTTCCGCAGGAAAATATCAGTTATCAATGCAGTATAGAGACAAACAAATATTTCATGTTCTGGCGTATAGCAATGACCCTTGAAAATACACTAATTTTATCCAGATTAGGTTGAATGTCACTAATAAAAGTACAATAACAATATACATGTATATAGCACCATGAATGTAAAAAAATCCCCAAAGTGTTGAGGTTAGGAACAGATGTTTGATTACACTAGGTCAAGTCGGCATAAGGAGGGAGGAAGTGTTGGGTATTCTAAAGGGCATTAAGGTGGACAAGTCCCCAGGTCCGGATGGGATCTATCCCAGGTTACTGAGGGAAGCGAGAGAGGAAATAGCTGGGGCCTTAACAGATATCTTTGCAGCATCCTTAAACACGGGTGAGGTCCCGGAGGACTGGAGAATTGCTAATGTTGTCCCCTTGTTTAAGAAGGGTAGCAGGGATAATCCAGGTAATTATAGACCGGTGAGCCTGACGTCAGTGGTAGGGAAGCTGCTGGAGAAGATACTGAGGGATAGGATCTATTCCCATTTGGAAAAAAATGGGCTTATCAGTGATAGGCAACATGGTTTTGTGCAGGGAAGGTCATGTCTTACCAACTTAATAGAATTCTTTGAGGAAGTGACAAAGTTGATTGATGAGGGAAGGGCTGTCGATGTCATATACATGGACTTCAGTAAGGCGTTTGATAAGGTTCCCCATGGCAGGCTGATGGAGAAAGTGAAGGCGCATGGGGTCCAAGGTGTACTAGCTAGATGGATAAAGAACTGGCTGAGCAACAGGAGACAGAGAGTAGCAGTAGAAGGGAGTTTCTCAAAATGGAGACGTGTGGCCAGTGGTGTTCCACAGGGATCCGTGCTGGGACCACTGTTGTTTGTGATATACATCAATGATTTGGAGGAAAGTATAGGTGGACTGATTAGCAAGTTTGCAGACGACACTAAGATTGGTGGAGTAGCAGATAGTGAAGGGGACTGTCAGAGAATACAGCAGAATATAGATAGATTGGAGAGTTGGGCAGAGAAATGGCAGATGGAGTTCAATCAGGGCAAATGCGAGGTGATGCATTTTGGAAGATCCAATTCAAGAGTGAACTATACAGTAAATGGAAAAGTCCTGGGGAAAATTGATGTCCAGAGAGATTTGGGTGTTCAGGTCCACTGTTCCCTGAAGGTGGCAACGCAGGTAAATAGAGTGGTCAAGAAGGCATACGGCATGCTTTCCTTCATCGGACGGGGTATTGAGTACAAGAGTTGGCAGGTCATGTTACAGTTGTATAGGACTTTGGTTCGGCCACATTTGGAATACTGCGTACAGTTCTGGTCGCCACATTACCAAAAGGATGTGGATGCTTTGGAGAGGGTGCAGAGGAGGTTCACCAGGATGTTGCCTGGTATGGAGGGCGCTAGCTATGAAGAGAGGTTGAGTAGATTAGGATTATTTTCATTAGAAAGACGGAGGTTGAGGGGGGACCTGATTGAGGTGTACAAAATCATGAGAGGTATAGACAGGGTGGATAGCAAGAGGCTTTTTCCCAGAGTGGGGGATTCAATTACTAGAGGACACGAGTTCAAAGTGAAAGGGGAAAAGTTTAGGGGGGATATGCGTGGAAAGTTCTTTACGCAGAGGGTGGTGGGTGCCTGGAACGCGTTGCCAGCGGAGGTGGTAGATGCGGGCACGATGGCGTCTTTTAAGATGTATCTAAACAGATACATGAATGGGCAGGAAGAAAAGAGATACAGAACCTTAGAAAATAGGCGACATGTTTAGAGAGAGGATCTGGATCGGCGCAGGCTTGGAGGGCCGAAGGGCCTGTTCCTGTGCTGTAATTATCTTTGTTCTTTGTTCTTTGTGCTTTACAATCATAATCTGACATAAATTGATGCCATGTCAAAGCAGCAGTTATTAGGAGAGGTGATTTCAAGATTGGTCAAATAGATGGGCTCGAAAGAGTCTGAAAGAAGGAGAGGAAGCTTTCCAAGGCATTGATAACTCAAGCACAATCAAGATAAGAACATCCATGCAGTTTCCTGGGTGTATTCTTCTCTACATGTGCAAGCTTGTTCAAGAATCAGTGATGCAAATGGAACATCTAAACGTTGTTCTCACACTAAAGCTGGAGCAACATGGCAAGAGTTATCAATGTTTTGGTATTCAGGTTAAACCAATCAAACATGATGGGCACATTTCTAACCTCTGATCTGCTGCCCGAAGTACAGGAAGACAGATTGTCCACCTGCTCTCTGGCTCTGACATTGACTCTGCCCAATATCCCTGGGTCAACTCATTTTAATTTTGTTGGGTGGGAGAGGGGAGGAAGGGGAGGCATTGCTAATATGCAACATTAGCATTTAAAGCTGGTCTGAGTTTCAAAGGGATACTATAGGCAAGAGAAAGAAAAAATGGCACCAGACGCAGGAACCAAAAGATCAGCTGCAAATTTTAAAGAGTGTGTTGGTAAATTTCTAATAACTAAAATTAGGCAGGCATGGCACTGTGGCAGTGAGTTTTTTTTAAATTTATTCATGGGAGGTGAGTGTGATGGCAAGGCCCAGCATTTATTGCCCATTTCTAATTGCAGTTGATGGTTAGCCACCTCTTGAACTGCTGCAGTCCATGTGGTGTAGGTACACCCACAGTGCTGTCAGGAAGGGAGTTCCAGGAATTTGACCCAGCGACAGTGAAGGAATGGTGATATAGTTTCAAGTCAGGATGGTGTGCGATTTGATGGGGAACTTGCAGCTGGTGGTGTTTCCATGCATCTGCCGCCCTTCTTCGGGGTGATAAAGGTCGCGGGTTTGGAAGGTGCTGTCGAAGGAATCTTGGCAAATTGCTGCAGTGCATCTTGTAGATGACAGGCACTGCTGCCGATGTGTGCCAGTGGAAGAGGGAGTGAATGCTTAAGGTGGTGGATGGGGTGCTGAGCGGGTGTTTTTTCCTAGATGGTGTTGAGAATCTTGAGTGCTATTGCAGCTGCGCTTATCCCGGCAACTGGGAAACATACCATCACACTCCTGACTTGTGCCTTGTCGGTGGTCGACAGGCTTTGGGATGTCAGAAGGTGAGTTACTAGCCACAGAATTCCCAGCCTCTGACCTGCTCTTGTAGCCACAATATTTATATGGCTGCTCCAGTTAAGCTTACGGCCAATGGTAACTCCAGGATGTTGATGGTGGCAGATGCAGCGATCGCAATGTCATTGAATGTCAAGGAGAGATGTTTAGATCTCTCTTGTTGGAGATAGCCATCGCCTGACACGTGTGTGGTGCGAATGTTACTTGTTGCTTATCAGCCCAAGCCTGAATGTTGTCCAGGTCTTGCTACATGCAGGCACAGACTGCTTCTGAGGAGTTGCAAATGGTACTGAACACTGTGCAATTATCAGCAAATATTTCTGACCTTATGATGGAGGGAAAGTTATTGATTAAGCAGCTAAAGATGGTTGGGCCTAGGACATTTCCCTCAGAAACTCCTGCAGTGATGTCCTGGGGCTGAGATGATTGGCCTCCAACAGCCACAACCATCTTCCTTTGTGCTTAGTATGACTCCAATAAGTGAAGAGTTTTCTCCTTGTTTTCATTGACTTCAATTTTGCTAGGGCTCCTTGATGCCACACTTGGTCAAATATTGTCTTGACATCAAGGGCAGTCACTCTCACCTCACCTCTGGAATTCAGCTCTTTTGTCTATATTTGGACCAAGGCTATAATGAGGTCCAGATCCGAGTGGCCCTGGTGGAACACTAGACTGATGGGGTGGTGATTGGTCCGATTGAATTTGTCCTGTTTTTTGTGGATAGGACATACCTGGGAAATTTTCCACATTGTCTGGTAGATGCCAGTGTTCTAGCTGTACTGGAGCAGCTTGACCAAGGATGTGGCTAGTTCTGGAGCACAAGTCTTCAGGACTACAGCTGGGATGTTGTCAGGCCCATAGCCTTTGCTGTATCCAGTGCCTTCAGCCATTTCTTAATATCTTGTGGAGTGAATCGAATTGTCTGAAGACTAGCATCTGCAATGCTGGGGACCTGAGTAGGAGGCCAAGATGGATCATCCACTTGGTACTACTGGCTGAAGATTGTTGCAAATGCTTCAGTCTTGTCTTTTGCACTGACGTGCTGGGCTCCCCCATCATTGAAGATGGAAATGTTTGTGGAGTCTCCTCCTCCAGTTAGTTGTTTAATTGTCCACCACCAATCATGACTGGATATGGCAGGACTGCAGAGCTTTGATCTGATCGGTTGGTTGAGGGATCGCTTAGAGTGCCAAGAGACCAACAAATACAGAATAAAGAATCCTGTGGAAGGAAGTGGAAATGACACTGAGTGGCAACTCCCTAACCCAAGGACCCCACTCGGTTGCAGGAAGAGGTTTAATGATCTCACGACGTCAGCAAAGGTAAATGCAAACTGCCATTTGGAACATTCAGACTGTAGACCAATATTTACTATAAAAGTACATTCCCAAACCCAAGTATTTCATGTGAGCACTAAGTAAAGTGGAGAACCATCCTGTAATATACGTCTTTCTAAGCCTCACCATCTCGTTGAGAATTCCATAACACGTGTTAGGCGAATTATCAATGGTTATCAGATGAAACAGTCTATGGCTGACAATTACATGAATTTCTTTCTCCTGCATGAAAAGATTGTGCTCAATTCCCAGGAATGACAGGCTACAAGAGCAAGAACAGCAGACGTTTGCAGCTTAACACCACAAAAGAAGCAAGAGGGGCAGGAAAAATCCTCGGAACACAGTAAGCTAATGCTGTAGCGGATACAGACAGAAGAGGGAGGGCCTGCACAGTTAAGACAGTTTGTTCAGACCAGGTACTAATGGTCAGTTATAGTTTCGCTTTTTGATTGTCATACTCTAAGGAAATGCTTTAATCACCCCCAGAGTCCTTATTTAATCATTCACAGGATGTGGCCATCACTGGCAAGGCCAGCATTTATTGACCATCCCTAACTGTCCCTGAGCGGGAGGCGGCTAGCCACCTTCATGAGCCACTACAGTCCATGCGATGAAGGTACTCCAGCACTGCTGTTATGCAGGGCTTTCCAGGATTCTGACCAAGTGATAATGAAGGCACGGTGATATATTTCCAAGTCAGCATGATGCGTGACTTGGAGGGAAACTTGGATATGCTGGTGTCCCCATGTGCCTGCTGCCTTGTGGTTGGGGGTTTGGGATGTGCTACCATAGAAGCCTTGGCGAGTTACTGCAATGCATCTTAGAGATGGTAAACACTACTGCCACTGTGCATCGGCGGTGGAGGGAGTAAATGTTTAAAGTCATGGATGGGATGCCGATCAAGTGAGCTGCTTTGTCCTGGATGGTGTTACGTTTCTTGAGTGTTATTGGAGGTGCACTCAGGAAAGCGGAGAATATTCTATCACACTCCTGACTTGTGCCTTATAGGCGGGAGAAAGGCTCTCCGGGGTCAGGAGGTGAGTCACTTGCTGCAGAATACCCAGCCTCTGACCTGCTCTTGTAGGCATAGTATTTATATGGCCGATCTAGTTAAGTTTCCAGTCAATGTTGATTCCCAGGATGTTGACAGTTGGGGATTCAATGGTAATGCCATTGAAAATCAGGGGAGGTAGCTAGAATTTCTCTTGTTGGAGACAGTCATTGTCTGGCACTTGTATGGCATGAATGTTGCGTGTCACTTTTTGGCCTAAGTGTGAATTTTGTCCAGGTCTTTGCTGCATGTGGGCACAGCCTGCTTCATTATCTGAGGAATTGCGAATAGAAATGAACACTGTGCAATTATCAGCGAACATTCCCACCTCTGTCCTTATGATGGATGGAAGCTCATTGATGAAGCAACTGAAGGTAGTTGACTTCGGAAACACCTGCAGCGATGTTTTGGGGCCTAGATGATTGGCCTCCAACAACTAGAACCATTGTGTTAGTTAAGACTCCAGCCACTGGAGAGTTTTCTCCCCGATGCACATTGGCTTCATTTTTACTTGGGCTGCTTGGTGCCAAACGCCGTCAAATGCTGCCTTGATATCAAGAAACGCTACTCTCACCTCACCTCGAGAATTTAGCTCTTTTGTCCATGTTTGGACTAAAGTTGTAAAGAGGGCTGCAGCTGAGTGGTCCTCGTGGAATCTAAACTGAGAATCAGTCAGGAAGTTATTGGCGAATAAGTGCTGCTCAATAGCAGTGTCAATGACACCTGCCATCATGTTGCTGATGATTGAGAGCGAGCTAATGGGGCAGTAAATGACTGGATTGGATTTGCTCTGCTTTTTATGTACAGGACGTATCTGGGCAATTTTCCACTTTGTCGGATAGGTGCCAGTGTTTCAGCTGTACTGGAACAGCTTAGCTAGAGATACAGCTAGTTCTAGAGCACAAGAGGGGACTGTTCTGGACTGAGTTTTAGGGCGGTTGGATGGGGTATCAGTTGGGGAGCAGCTTGGAGGAAGTGATCATAATTCAGTTAGATTTAGGGTAGTTTAGTTTTAGTTTAGTTTAGAGATACAGCACTGAAACAGGCCCTTCGGCCCACCGAGTCTGTGCCGACCATCAACTCTTTTTGGGCCTCCTTATCTCGAGAGACAATGGATACGCGCCTGGAGGTGGTCAGTGGTTTGTGAAGCAGCGCCTGGAGTGGCTATAAAGGCCAATTCTGGAGTGACAGGCTCTTCCACAGGTGCTGCAGAGAAATTTGTTTGTTGGGGCTGTTGCACAGTTGGCTCTCCCCTTGCGCCTCTGTCTTTTTTCCTGCCAACTACTAAGTCTCTTCGACTCGCCACAATTTAGCCCTGTCTTTATGGCTGCCCGCCAGCTCTGGCGAATGCTGGCAACTGACTCCCACGACTTGTGATCAATGTCACACGATTTCATGTCGCGTTTGCAGACGTCTTTATAACGGAGACATGGACGGCCGGTAGCTCTGATACCAGTGGCGAGCTCGCTGTACAATGTGTCTTTGGGGATCCTGCCATCTTCCATGCGGCTCACATGGCCAAGCCATCTCAAGCGCCGCTGACTCAGTAGTGTGTATAAGCTGGGGATGTTGGCCGCTTCAAGGACTTCTGTGTTGGAGATATAGTCCTGCCACCTGATGCCAAGTATTCTCCGAAGGCAGCGAAGATGGAATGAATTGAGACGTCGCTCTTGGCTGGCATACGTTGTCCAGGCCTCGCTGCCGTAGAGCAAGGTACTGAGGACACAGGCCTGATACACTCGGACTTTTGTGTTCCGTGTCAGTGCGCCATTTTCCCACACTCTCTTGGCCAGTCTGAACATAGCAGTGGAAGCCTTACCCATGCGCTTGTTGATTTCTGCATCTAGAGACAGGTTACTGGTGATAGTTGAGCCTAGGTAGGTGAACTCTTGAACCACTTCCAGAGCGTGGTCGCCAATATTGATGGATGGAGCATTTCTGACATCCTGCCCCATCAACTAATCCTACACTAATCCCATATTCCTACCACATCCCCACCTGTCCCTATATTTCCCTACCACCTACCTATACTGGGGGCAATTTATAATGGCCAATTTACCTACCAACCAGCAAGTCTTTTGGCTTGTGGGAGGAAACCGGAGCACCCGGAGAAAACCCACGCAGACACAGGGAGAACTTGCAAACTCCACACAGGCAGTACCCAGAATTGAACTCGGGTCGCTGGAGCTGTGAGGCTGCGGTGCTAGCCACTGTGCCGCCGGGTAGTTATGGAAAAGGGCAATAATAGTTATCCATTGGGGAAAAGCTAATTTTACTAAGCTGAGATGTGATTAGGTGAAGTGGACTGGAAACAGTTACTTGAAGGTAAATCCGTGCCAGATCAGTGGGAGGCATTCAAGGAAGAGATAGTGGGAGTTCAGAGCAAGTATGTTCCCTTAAAGTAAAAAGGGTGGATTAACAAATCCAGAACCCGCTGGATGTCAAGGGGCTTAAAGGAAGGGATGAAGAAAAAAAGGGAAGCTTATGACAAATACCGAGGCCAAATACTGCAGAAAACCTAGAGGAATAAAAATTAGAGGTGAAATTGAAAAGGAAATTAGGAAAGCAAAGAGAGGGCATGAAAAATTATTGGCAAGTAAAATCAAGAGATACCCATAGATTTTTTATAAATACATAAAGAGCAAGAGGATAACTAAAAAAAGAGTAGGGCCTATTAGGGACCATAAGGGTAACCTACGTGTGGAGGTGGAGGAGGTGGATATGGTTCTTAGTTAATACTTTGTGTCTGTATTCGCAAAAAAAAAGGACAATACGGACATTGCAATCGGGAGCAGGAATGTGAAATAGTAGATGACATTAACATAGTGAGAGGGGAAGTATTAAGGGGTTTAACATCTTTGAAAGTGGATAACTTCCCAGGCCTGGATGAAATGTATGCTAGGCTGTTAAGGGAATCAAGAGAAGAAATTGTGGAGGCTCTGATCATCATTTTTCAATCTTTTCTGGTTACATGTGTGGCGCCAGAGGACTGGGGAACAGCTAACATTGTACCATTGTTTAAAAAGGTAGAAAAGGATAGACCGAGTAACTACAGGCCAGTCAGCCTAACCTCAGTGGTGGGAAAATTACTGGAAAAAATTCTGAGGGACAGGATAAATCTTCATAAATGCAAGTCTTTCTTTCATTCTTTAAAAAGACATGGATTAATCAAAGTCAACCAGAATGGATTTGTTAAGGGAAGGTTGTGTCTGACTCATATGATTGAATTTTTTGAGGAGATAGTAACATAGGAAATAGGAGCAGGAGTAGGCCATTCGGCCCATCGAGCCTACTCCGCCATTCAAACGGATCGTGGTTGATCATCTACCTCGACGACATTTTTCCCCACTATCCTCATATTCCTTGATGTCATTAGTATCCAGAAATCTATTGATTTGTCTTGAACATGCTCAATGATTGAGCTTCCACAGCCCTGTGGGGTAGAGAATTCCAAAGATTCACCACCCTCTGAATAAAGAAATTCCTCCTCATCTCAGTCTTAAATGGCCTACTCCTTATTCTGAGACTGTGTCCCTGGTTCTAGACTCACCAGCCAGAGGAAATATCCTATCCACATCTGCACTGTCACGCCCTGTAAGAATTTTGTAAGTTTCAATGAGATCACCTCTCATTCTTCGAAACTCTAGAGAATATAGGCCAAGTTTCTGCAATCTCTCTTCATAAGACAATCTCGCCATCCCAGGGATTAGTCTGCTAACAAGAAGGGTTAATGAGGGTAGTGCATTTGATGTAGTCTACATTGATTTTAGCAAGGCTTTTGATATGGCAGACTGGTCACGAAAGTAAAAGCCCATGGGATTCTAGGCAAAGTGGCAAATTGGATCCAAA
Source organism: Heterodontus francisci (assembly GCF_036365525.1). Classification (NCBI taxonomy): domain Eukaryota; kingdom Metazoa; phylum Chordata; class Chondrichthyes; order Heterodontiformes; family Heterodontidae; genus Heterodontus; species Heterodontus francisci. The sequence continues at coordinate 68,771,778 of NC_090372.1, read as the reverse complement.
ATTGGCTCAGAAGCAGGAAGCAAAGGGTAATGGTTGATGAGAGTTTTTGCGACTGGAAGGCTGTTTCCACTGGGGTTCCACAGGGCTCAGTACAAGGTCCCTTGCTTTTTGTGGGGGTATATATAATTGACTTGGACTTTAATGCAGCGGTACGATTAAGAAGTTTGCAGATGATACAACAATTGGCTGTGTGGTTGGTAATGAAGTAAAAAGCTGTAGACTGCAGGAAGATATCAATCGTCTAGTCAGGTGGGCGAAACAGTGGCAAATGGAGTTCAGTCCGGAGAAGTGTGAGATAATGAATTTGAGAAAGGCTAACAAGACAAGGGAATACACAATAAATGGTAGGATACTGTGAAGTGCAGAGTAACAGAGACACCTTGGAGTGCACGTCCACAGATCCATGAAGGTAGATAAGGTGGTCAAGAAAGCATGCGGAATACTTGCCTTAATTAGCTGCGGCATAAAATATAAGAGCTGGGAGGTTATGCTGGAACTGTATAAAACACTTGTTAGGCCACAGCTGGAGAACTGTGCACAGTTTTGGTCACCGCACTATAAGAAAGATGTGATTGCACCAGAGACGATACAGATGAGATTTACCAGGATGTTGCCTGGACTGGAAAATTTTAGTTATGAGGAATGATCGGATAGCCTGGGGCTGTTTTCTTGGAACAGAGGTGGCTAAAGGTCGACCTAATTAAAGTGCATAAAATTATGAGGGTGGATAGGAAGGCCCAATTTCCCTTGGTTGAGGGGTCCATAACCAGGGGCATAGATTTAGGGTAAGATGCAGGAGCTTTAGACGGGATTTGAGGGGAAGTGTTTTCACCCAGAGGCTGATGGGGATCTGGAACTCACTTCCTGAAAGGGTGGTAGAGGCAGAAACTCTCATATTCTGCTGCTGCTGATGGTCCACAATGCCTCATGGATGCCCAGTTTTGAGCTGCCAGATCTGTTCGGAATCTATCTGAAGCACGGAGCAGGATGGTAATGCCAAAAAACATGATGAAGGATGTCCTCAATGTGAAGACAGAATTTTGTCATGGACAAGTAGATTGGTGAGGGCAAGATCAATTCGGTTTCTCCCTTACATTGTTTCTTTCACCTTATTTAGCAGCTTTTTACACAGCGAGTGGTAATAATGTGGAATTCGCTGCCTATGCAGGTGGTGGAAGCAGAGAATATTAATGATTTCAAAAGGAAATTGAATGGGTATTTGAGGGAAATAAACTTGCAGGACTGTGGGGATAGAGCAGAGGAATGGGATTGACTGGATTGTTCTACAGAGAGCTGGCATGGACTCGATGGGCCAAATGGCCTCTTTCTGTGCCGTAATGACACTATGACTCAATGTCCTTCAGGAGTCGGCTAGCTCGATCAATAGTGGTGCTACTGAGCCACCATTGGTGAAGGACATTAAAGTCCCCTGCCCAGAGTACATCTGTGCCCTTGCTGCCCTCAGTGTTTCCTAAATGTTGTGTTCAACGCCATATACTAATTCATCAGTTAAGAGTGGGAAGTTTGTGGTAATCAACACAAGGTTTCCTTGCCCATGCCATGAGACTTCATGGACTCTCAGGTCCAGTCCCTGTATACCACTGTGCTGCCACTGGTGGGACAAGTCATACCCAAGAATGGTGATGGAGGAATCTATGATATTGGCTGATATATATATGATTCTGTGACTATGACTAGGTCAGGCTATTTTGTTGGGCAGCTTTCCCAATTTTGGCACAAGTCTCCAGTGGAAGACATTGCAGGGTCGACTGGGCTGGGTGTGTCTTTGTCGTGTCCAAATCCGATGATAGGTCAATGCCAAATGGTCCATTCAGTTTTATTCTTATTGTAACGTTTTCAATCCCGAAAAGCCATTTCAGAGAGTGTTGTGTGTCGGGAATCGCATATAGGCCAGACCAGATGAGGATGACCGGTTCCCTAATGGACATTGTTACGACCAGGTGAGAAAGGGGTCTAGGAATTCCCTCTCAGCCTTTTCCTGGTTTGACCGTAACAGGTTTAATTTTTAAAACACCGTGTTTTTTGCTTCCCCTCAGTGAATCTTTGTTCACTGCTTTCCAATGATAATGGCAAAGAAATCAACCAGACAGGTTTTCTTAGATTTAAACTAGAAAGGTGTAAGTTTACTGACCTTAAAACTCTAATTTGGTTAAAACTACTAAAAAATACATGATGCGACCATGCTAGCATGCATACGTGATAAACACATACACAGATAGAGACAGAAAAGGAGGAAGAATCAAGGGGAAAGGTTTGAAGCAATAGCTGGAGTTCATTTACTGTCTTTTGAGTTTGAAGTAAAGTCTTTGCAGTTTGATCTTGCCGTCTCTTTCAAACTTGTTTCGATGGTTTTCTGTCTTCTGGAAATCCAGTTGCAATCTCTTCTTTTCGTGAGAGAGAGAGAGAGAGAGCAAGACAGGGAGATGCTGTCTTCCTTCAAGTTCAGTTGCAGTCTAACTTCAAACTGTTCTGTGAATACAATTCAAACCAAACCTGGGCCAGCAGGTCAGTCATGTGACTAGCTCCCCACCTGGATTGTTTGTGGATTCTTTCAATCTCAGTAGACATTCTCAGTAGGGGGTCTGGAATTCTGACCTTCACACACTCAATGTCTTTTGATCAAAATCCATTTGGTTAATTGAATCAGGGGGCAGTTCCATCGTCTTCTCCAGGCAACTGTCTCTTAGAATGCAAATGCAAACTATCCTGTTAGAATGCACGTGCCGCCATGTTTTCAGTCCAGTAAGAGTTTAAAATTAATGTTCCATATGATGAAATTAATATGCCTCATTCTTGGCAGGTGTGGTTTTCCTCATAACATTAAAGACCAGTTGAGTTTTTCCAAGAATCCATGTTGGTTCATGATCATCATTACTGCTACTTTTTATTTATTCCAGATCCTTTTATTTAATTAACTGAATTCAAATTCACAAGAATGCTGGTATTTGAACTGGCATCTCCACATTATTAGTTTCAGTAACAAAATCCACAATGCAACCATATCCCGTATGATATTTGGCAGAGATAATCAGTATATTAAAGCCTGTGTTTAGCATGCAAAGAAAGTGTGCAATGAACTTACATTTATATTGCACATTTCACAACTTCAGGATGTCCCAAACTGCTTCACAACTGATGAAGTACTTATTTTTGAAGTGTAGTGTAGTGACTATTGTAATGCAGGAAATATGGCAACTAAATTGCGCTAAGTCCTATAAACAGCAATGAGATAAATGACCAGATAATATGTTTTAGTAAAAGCAAAATACTGTGGATGCTGGAAATCAGAAATAAAAACAGAAAGTGCTGGAATTACTTAGCAGGTCTGGCAGCATCTGTGGAGATAGAAACAGAGTTAATGTTTCAGGTCTGTGACCTTTCATCAGAACTGGCAACGGTTATAAATGTAATAGGCTTTGAGCAAGTGAAAAGGGGGAGGGGGGAAGAAGAACAAAATGGAAGGTGTGTGATAGGGCAGACGACTGGAGATTAAATGATAGAGATGTCATGGAACAAAGGCAAAAGGAGTGCTAATAGTTGTAGTAAAAGACAAAGCATTAGTCCAGAGAGAGAGAGAGTTAACTCTGTTTTGCTCTCCACAGATGCTGCCAGACCTGCTGAGTAAAATGCTTTAGTGATGTTTGTTGAGATAAATATTGGATAGAATACCAATAGCACCTGGCTGCTCTTCTTCAAATAATAACATTGAAACTTTCACATCAACCTAGGAAGGCAGTTAGGGCTCTGGTTTAACATTGCAACCAAAAGCCAACACCCCTGACAGTACAATATTGAGACAACAGTCTAAAATGTGCCAAACTCTCTGAAGTGGGGCTTGAACCCACGATTTTCTGAGTCAGAGCTAAGAGTACTACTACTGAGTCAAAGTTGACACCAAAAGAATCACTTGTGAATAAGTTTACCTGACTACTAGTAGAGAAGACTTTTTAATCCATTGACCTCTGTGCCACTCCACTCAAGCACCCACTGTCTATGTGCTTTTGTTCATGATTTGCTATGCAAATAGCCATTGAGCTTCTTCAAAAAATTGCACTTCAAGTGCTGCAAACATTTGGTTGTTTACAGTTCCATTAATAATTAAAAGTGAACAAATACAAAAAGTAATTGTAAGGCAACAATCAAATTGAAGGTTTAGATTTACAGTATTTAAAAAGTAAGAGTGTAGCTTCGTTCCCGAAGGCATAATTATGAATATATTTAAATTTGAAATTTATTTAATGTATCATATTCATGCTGCCCCATCATTCAATCCTGAAAAATAAATCAAGATTGAAAATGTTAAGGGATCGAGAGCAAATGAGGAATCCATTTTGTATTATGCCCTCTGGTTAAAAGCTTGCAGAACTTTGCTGACAGTGGCAGTCTTCACAGCCATCATAAATAGTCTGAACTTGAGTGTAAACAACATATTGAGAATATTTAGATCTGAACCTTATCATAATTCATGCGTGCTTAGAGACCAACTTATTTGCAGTACAGCCATAATTGGTACATTCCATGCTTTAATCAACCTAATCACCAGTAGTTCCTGCTAGGCCTTGAGACCACAAATGAGACATATTTAGAGACCGTGGCACGTCTTGATGAAGACTGGTATGAGTTGGTGCAAAGTGTAGATAGGCCATGGAAATGGAATGCTGTTAGAAAGATATAAAAAGGCGAGGTTGTAATGTGAGGACAGAAGATGAAGCACAGGAAGAGACTGAGAAAGTTGAGCTCAACAACTTGATTGTTTAATCTTCCAGCTCAAAGCATTGCCATGTGTTCTGTGGTGTTGTCTGTGAATATGCTCAATTAACCCCTAATAAACTTGTCAGTGATGACTCCTGAGTCTAGAACTTTCATTTCTGGTACATTAACTTCAGTCACTTTGGCACTGTCTTCTTTGGCAACCTTGTCTCGAGAGGTGGTCAGTGGTTTGTGAAGCAGCGCCTGGAGTGGCTATAAAGGCCAATTATAGAGTGACAGACTATTCCACAGGTGCTGCAGATAAAATTGGTTGTCAGGGCTGTTACACAGTTGGCTCTCTCCTTGCACTTCTCTCTTTTATCCTGCCAACAACTTCCACTCACCCCTCTTTAGCCCCGCCTTTATGGTTGTCTGCCAGCTCTGGCGATCACTGGCAACTGACTCCCACGACTTGTGATCAATGTCACAGGACTTCATGTCGCGTTTGCAGATGTCTTTAAAGCGGAGACATGGACGGCCGGTGGGTCTGATACCAGTGACGAGCTCACTGCACAATGTGTCCTTGGGGATCCTGCCATCTTCCATGCGGCTCACATGGCCAAGTCATCTCAAGCGCCGCTGGCTCAGTAGGGTCTATATGCTGGGGATGTTGGCCGCCTCGAGGATTTCTGCGTTGGAGACACGGTCCTGTCACCTGATGCCAAGGATTCTCCAGAGGCAGCGAAGATGGAATGAATTGAGACGTCGCTCTTGACTGACATACATTGTCCAGGCCTTGCTGCCATAGAGCAAGGTACTGAGGACACAGGCTTGATACACTCGGACCTTTGTATTCCGTGTCAGTGTGCCATTTTCCCACACTCTCTTGGCCAGTCTAGACATAGCAGCGGACGCCTTTCCCATGCGCTTGTTGATTTCTGCATCGAGAGACAGTTTACAGGTGATAGTTGAGCCTAGGTAGGTGAACTCTTGAACCAATTCCAGACTGTGGTCGCCGATATTGATGGATGGAGCATTTCTGATGTCCTGTCCCATGATGTTCGTTTTCTTGATGCTGATGGTTAGGCCAAATTCGTTGCAGGCAGCCGCAATCCTGTCGATGAGTCTCTGCAGACACTCTTCTGTGTGGGATGTTAATGCAGCATCGTCAGCAAAGAGGAGTTCCCTGATGTGGACCTTCCGTACTTTGGTCTTCGCTCTTAGACGGGCAAGGTTGAACAACCTGCCATGTGATCTTGTGTGGAGGAAAATTCCTTCTTCTGAAGACTTGAACACATGTGAGAGCAGCAGGGAGAAGAAGATCTCAAGCAGTGGAGGTGCGAGAACACAGCCCTGTTTCACGCCACTCAGGATAGGAAAGGGGTCTGATGAGGCGCCGCTATGCTGAATTGTGCCTTTCATATTGTCATGGAATGAGGTGATGATACTTAGTAGCTTTGGTGGACATCCGATCTTTGCTAGTAGTTTGAAGAGACCACGTCTGCTGACGAGGTCAAAGGCTTTGGTGAGATCTATGAAAGCAACGTAGAGGGGCATCTGTTGTTCGCGGCATTTCTCCTGTAGCTGGCGAAGGGAGAACAGCATGTCAATGGTGGCTCTCTCTGCTCGAACGCCACACTGTGCCTCAGGGTAGACACACTCAGCCAGCTTCTGGAGCTTGTTTAAAACAACTCGAGTGAAGACTTTCTCCACTATGCTGAGCAGGGAGATTCCACAGTAGTTGTTGCAGTCACTGGGGTCACCTTTGTTCTTACAGAGGGCGATGATATTGGCATTGCACATATCCTGTGGTACTGCTCCCTCATCTCAGCACAGGCAAAGCAGTTCATGGAGTGCTGAGAGTATAGCAGGCTTGGCACTCTTGATTATTTCAGGGGTAATGCTGTCCTTCCCAGGGACTTTTCCACTGGCTAGAGAATCAATGGCATCACTGAGTTCCGATTTTGTCGGCTGTTTGTCCAGCTCATCCATGACTGGCTGCATTGAGGGCGGTCTCAGTGACAACATTTTCCCTGGAGTACAGTTCTAGGTAGTGCTCCACCCAGTGGTCCAGTTGCTTGCATTGGTCAGTGATCGTGTCCCCTGATTTAGACTTGAGGGGGGCGATCTTCCTGATGGTTGGCCCAAAAGCTCTCTTAATGCCATCATACATTCCTCTGATGTTTCCGGTGTCAGAGGTCAGCTGAATACGACTGTATAGGTGTTGCCAATAGTCATTTGCGCAGCGCCTGGCTGTTCTTTGTGCAGCGCTTCTGGCTGCTTTAAGTGCTATGGATTTTAACTCACTGGGGGCTTTCTTGTAGTTCAACAGTGCAATGCACTTAGCAGCTATGACAGGTTCCAGCTCTTCAAAGTGAGATTGAAACCAGTCTGCATTCTGCTTCTTACGTTTGCCATAGGTGGTCATTGCTGAGTCATAGATGGCGTCTCTGATGTGGGCCCACTTGGTCTCTGCATCCCCTGTAGGAGTGTTTTGAAGGGCTTTTTCAAGTGAATTTAGAAACTTATATAACAGCTGTGGATAAGAAATTCTGTTAGTGTTGATGCGTGGGCGGCCCTTCTGCTTGGAGTGATGCAGCTTCTTTGGTTTGAGTGTAATCTTGCTGCACACCAGGGAGTGGTCCGTGTCGCAGTCTCTGTCTATCCTTACCATAAATATAGATAAGGTCATATTGGCCCATCTTAGTTCAATCATGAACGTATAACCAGATCCACATCACATCTAGATGTCTCTTAAATGACTCCAAGGTTTTTCCTTCCACTATCTTAACTGAAAGCCTATTCCACGTAGAAATCACTCTTTACATGAAGAACTTACTGACATTAGCCCTAAGTTTTCCTTTCACCAATTGGCCCTGTGCCACCTTGTCCTACTTTGTTAGTATGGCTTGACGTAATGCTCCAAATTTACATTATCTATGTAATTTAACACCTTGATAAGGTCATCTACTTTCAAGACCTATGAAGCTGTTTCTCCATGTTTTGTGCTAATTCTATCTTGATTTCATTCTTGAGTGCCACCATTACATCTCAGTTACCAAAACTGCATTACACATGCCACATGCCACAAAGTGATGAATGGAAGCTCCATGGGAAGTACAAAAAGACATTATATAATTCCATGAAGGTTTATTGAGCTGAGCTTATTCACGACATGGAATAATCAGCATTCTATTTGAAAATGTGAACAAAGCTTAAACCCCAATTTAACATGATGTGAGTTTGGAGTGGCGGCAACAGGGTGCGCACTGGAGCAAGGCCTGGTTTATTTAAACTCCCGGGCCTCATTTTCATCTGCTGAGTCACCTATCCAACCTTAGAGGTGTAGTAATTCGATTTCAGAATTACAGCTGGGAGGATGGGTAGCCCAGAGCGAAAGAGGTCCAAGGTACCCGCTTGGACCTTTTTTGGACCTGCTCCTGTGCAACTGTGCATTAAAATCTTGTTGGGGTCCTATTTACATCATTGGACGCCTATGTTTGAAATTTATGAGTCTTTTGAGATGGAAGTCCCGCCCACTGAGAGCTGCCGGCCAATTAGAGGCTGGCAGCTCTTTTATTCAGCAGCACCACTATGGAGGCAGTGGTGCTGCTGGAAATGCACCCACCCGAGGCCCAGGATCGTCAATGGATCTAGGCCACAGGTGAGTCAAGGTGGGAAAGACTTCGTGGGGAGGAGGTCACAGTGGGTCGGGGGTGTAGGAGGGTCCGCACCAGCATGGTGGCTCTCAGCGGGCCTCCCTCTTCCCGATGCCGGGTCCCTCGATCAGGCACTAAGTGCCTTTGAACAAAGGACACCTCCGGGATCGGCAAGCAACCCACAGGGGTTTGCTTGTCATGCTCTCCGTGTGGCAACAGGCCCGCCCGCGACTCGGCTAAGACTGGCAGCGGCAGGATGATTCCTTAATTGGAAATCAATGGCCCACTTAAGGGCTCCAATTGACAGTGGGGCGTGAAGGCCATCCACAGGTCTTCTCGCCACGGACTTAATTGGGGTGGAAGCAGGATGATGGCAGGGTCCCCACCAGCCACCATCCCACTTGATTAAATTCTCTCCCTACCTTCAAACTCAACGCAGGGGAGAGCATAAAATCCAGTCTGATATGTGTGGGCATATGTTGTTCAGCGATCTACAATTTGGATTACAGTGTACCCGATTTTTAGGCCCTAAAAATGCATCTAAGTCACGAATGTGGCAGGCAGGAAACACAAGCTGGAATTTTACACCCATTACCCAGGAGCAGGCTGGGGGGCAGGAGGGTGGGATGTAAAATCAAGTGGGAGGCAGGGAGAGCCATTCCCGTCGCCTACCCACCCCCACTGCTATTTTACCAGCGGCGTGGGAGGTGGCAGACAGCCCGCCCGCCCGCCCGAAGTCAGTTGAGGCCCTTAAATGGCCAATTAATTGCCACTTAAAGTCCTCCTGCCACTGCTAGTATCTTACCAGTGGCGGATGGGCACCTCAGCACCTGAGGAGGCTGCCCAATAAAACGTGGCAGCCTCCTTGTGGGCTGGGGGTTGCCCTCCTGCTCGGGCACCCTCTGCCCGAAAGTTGCTGGTCTTCCAGCGCAAAGAGTTGTCCACCAACGAATGTTGCAGACTGGCACATTCCAAGGTCCAGGACTACGTGCTGAGGGACGCACTTGGGGCAGCCGCAGCAAAGGCTCAATGGGGAAAGACCACTGTGTAAGGTTCCCCCACCAAGCTGGACTGAGGGGCTGGATCCATGGGAAACCCCTCGAACTGTATCATTAATATTCTTAATTGCTATAAATGTAAAACTGTAATTGACATGACAATTGTGAAACGGAAGGGTTGGGAAGAAACTCATGACAGTATTGAAAGAAACTGATCTCCCTTGCAATGTTTGTATTTTTTGGTGCTGTTTGGAAACTGTTTGGCAATGTAATTTTTACAGATTTTTATGAATAAAGTATATTTTGGAAATAAAAAAAAAAGTTTGCTGAAACTCCTGTCGATCCTCACAGCGGAGCCGCTCTTCACGCTTCCGTCACAACGGGACCGGGTGGTGACCATTCACCTCTACAACCCCCATGTTCCGGTGGTGGATGTACTCACCTTTCTCGCCAGGTACGTCGAGGTGGCCGGCAGCAGCACTGATGTCAAGGACCCCTTTGGGATCTGGACCAGCAAGCGGCAGGTCAAGGTGACCTTGAAGGTAGATCCCAGTGGAGCCATCATCCACCCTCCCTCTAGCTTCGCTATCGGGGGAAGTCGAGGCTTCTTGGTCTACGCTGGGCAGCCCAGAGTTTGCCGCACCTGTGGCAAATCTGGTCACATGGCAGCCAACTGCAGCACGGTTGTTTGTAAGAACTGCAAGGAGGAAGGCCATCAGACCAAGGACTGTAAGCAGACTAAGTGTTGCAACTTGTGCGGTGCGGCAGGCCATCTCTACAAGACTTGTCCCAAACGTTGCCTCAGCTATGCTCAGGCGGCAAGGTCCAAGGAAAGGCCGGGAGAAGGTTCGACGAAGGCGTCCGCTGTTCGAAAGGAGACCAGCAACCTTCTCCGCAGTGAGGAACTTCAACCTGAGAAGGAAGGGGAGGCGGCTGAAACCAACGACCCAGCACCTACCCAGCGCCCGGAAACCCCTCCTCCACAGACAGAATCAATGGAGGAGGAGGCAGCAGATGGACAAACAGGTCAGTGGCAAGTGGTCCAGAGGAAAACCACAAAGAAAAAACATCCCAAAGCCACCACCCAAACCAGTGGCAAGAGGAGGCTCTCTTCTGAATCAGACTGCAACAACTCCTCTTCACTGGACGGGGAAATGCTGGAACGACAGCCCCTTCAAAAGAGGCGGCAGAACTCCGAGATGGATGATAAAGCATCCCAGCCCCCGGGCACTGGAAGCTGTGATGGGCCCGGCGGGCCCCAACCCCAATTCCCCACACGTAACGACGTGGCCAACGCATCTCAGCTCCGGGACACCGGGAGCAAAGACACGTCTGGCGCACCTGAGCTCCGGGAGACCGGGAGCTGTGATATTTTCGAGGAGGAACAGATGGAAGCAGCTGAGGACAACCCAATGCTCTCTGCCTACAAGACCCCCCCGATGTCACCCGAGCGGCACAAACCCTGCACGAAAAATCAGGAGGGGTTTCTGAGCCCAACCAACGTGAAACTGCTTGCGCATACGATGGGTATGCAGGAACATCCCGAAGGGGAAGGACTGGGACTAGCGAGGACAAATGGTATGGGAAGCAACAACTAATTTTTAGTAAAAAATGGGTATAAGAATTGCTTCCATTAATGTGCGTAGCATTAAATCGACTACGCGATGTGTTTCAACCTTGGATTACCTTGCCAAGGTCAAAGCTGACCTACTGTTTCTGCAGGAGTGTGGAATACCACACCTCAGCACCTACAGGCAGTGGTCGCGATGGTGGTCCCACGGGCCATTGATCTGGTCGGGGGGTAATGACTGCCGTTCCTCCGGCCTGGGTATTCTGCTGCGGGAGGTAACTTCACCATCTCCGAAGTTAAGGAGGTGGTGGGCGGCCGCCTCCTCGTAGCAGACGTGATGTACAACAACGCTCCGCTCCGGTTGATCAACGTGTACGCCCCGGTACAACGCAGCGAGCGGCTGACCGTCTTCCAGCAGCTCCCACTGCTGCTGGTGACGTCCAGGCCGGTCATCCTAGGCGGTGACTTCAACTGCATCATCGATGCGGCTGGACGATCCGGCAGTGACGACAGCAAACTGGACGCTACGTCCAGATTCCTAATAGAAACAGTTAAAGATGCCAAACTGCACGACGTCTTCAGCAAACCTGCAGACGGAGCGCAGCGCAGATACACATGGTCAAGATCGGACGGGTCTGCCCGTTCCAGGATTGACTTCCTGTTTGTGTCCCGTGCGGTCACGGTCGGATCCACCGACGTCAAGCCGGTGTTCTTCTCCGACCACTGCCTCTTACTGGCCGACTGTCACTTACAGGACGACCAGCGGGTTGGCAGAGGGACGTGGAAGCTCAATGCGACACTGCTGACCCCAGAGAACGTTGAGGAACTCAAAAGGGATTACAAAGGTTGGAGGACCGTGAAACCCCTCTTTGAGTCTCCAGTTCACTGGTGGGAAGCGATTAAGGAGAACATCAAGAGGTTCTTCATCCACAAAGGTGTTCAGAAGGCGAGAGAGAGATTTTTATGAATAAAGTATATTTTGGAAATTAAAAAAAAGTTGGTTTGCTGTATTGAACCCTTTGCTGAGTCTATTACGAAGGATGCGAGCATAAGAGGGGTGACAATCCCAGGCAGTGGAGGCACTCAGGTTAAAACCTCCCTGTACATGGATGACATCGCCGTCTTCTGCTCGGATCCACTGTCTGTGCGCAGACTGATGAGCATCTGCGACCAGTTCGAACTGGCCTCGGGAGCCAAAGTTAACCACGGCAAGAGCGAGGCCATGTTCTTTGGGAACTGGGTTGACCGATCCTTTGTCCCCTTCACCGTCAGGTCAGACTACCTGAAGGTGCTGGGGATATGGTTCAGAAGGGCTGGTGCATGCACCAAAACCTGGGAGGAGCGAGTAGCCAGGGTACAACACAAACTGAGAATGTGGGAGCAGCAATCTCTCTCCATTGTGGTTACGAACCTGATCATCAGGTGCGAGGCACTCACGTTGTTGCTCTACGTGGCGCAGGTCTGGCCCACACCTCACTCCTGCGCTGTCACCCGAATCATTTTCCGCTTCATCTGGGGTTCCAAAATGGACCGGGTCCGGAGGGACATGATGTTCAAACCTCTGGATAAGAGCGGGAAAAATGTACCCAATGTCGCCCTCATCCTGATGACCACCTTCGTGTGCAGCTGTGTCAAGCTGTGTGTAGACCTCCAGTACGCAAACTCCAAGTGTCACTACGTGTTGAAGTTCTATCTGCCCCTGGTGTTGCGAAGGATGGGCCTGGTCACATTGCCGCGGACGCTCCATCCAGTTGGACTGTACCATACCACCTATCCTTCGTGGAGCAGTTTCTGCGGAAAAACACCTTTGACCACCAATCCATCAGGCAGTGGTTTACACGGAAAGTCCTCAAGGCCCTACACGAAAAGGAGGTCGGACAGTTCCCCGAGCAGACCGCCAAAGTCATTTGGCGGAATGCCTCATCACCAGAACTTTCAAACAAGCACCAAGATGTAGCTTGGCTGGTGGTGAGAAGAGCCCTCCCCATCAGATCCTTCCTGCACGCCCGAAGTCTCGCCCCCTCCGCACAATGCCCTCGAGGTGGCTGTGGTGGGGAAGTGACGGTTGCCCACCTCCTTCTGAAATGTGTCTTTGCAAAGCAGGTGTGGAAAGATTTGCAGTGGTTTTTGTCGCGGTTCATCCAAGCAGCTCTGTAACACAGGAATCTGTGCTCTCGGGCTGTTCCCAGGGATGCACACCGAGATAAACATCAACTGCTGCTGGAGGACTATCAATTCGGTGAAAGACGCCCTTTAATCTGCCCAAAACTTGCTGGTCTTCCAGCGCAAAGAGTTGTCCATGACCGAATGTTGGAGACTGGCATATTCCAAGGTCCAGGACTACGTGCTGAGGGACGCACTAAAGCTTGGGGAGGCCGCAGCAAAGGCTCAATGGGGAAAGACCACTGTGTAAGGTCCCCCCACCAAGCTGAATGGAGGGGCTGGATCCATGGAAAACCCCTCGAACTGTATCGGGAAAATTTTCATTTGCTGTAAAATGTATATGGCATGAAAAATGAAATGGAAGGGTTGTGAGGCAACTCACTCCTGTATTGAAGGAAACTGACCTCCTTTGCACTGTTTGTACTTTTTTGACTTGGTGCTGTTTGGAACTGTTTTGTCATGTATTTTTTTTTACAGATTTTTATGCATAAAGTATATTTTGGAAATAAAAAGAAAAGTGTATGTTGGAGATTTTGGGCCTAAAACCCTTAATTTTCTTCCCATTAATTTAAATGGATAGAAAATCAGGGTTGTGGGAGCTGTCCCTCACTGGAAGTGCCCAATTTGAGCAATCTGCTCCAAAATGATACCACCACAGGACTGATTTTCATCTTGGCTCTGTAAGGAATTGGAAAACAGAAAACCTCAGGTTGATGACTTCCTATTTCCAAGCAGGAGAACGCAAACATGGAATCAGCAGTATTAGGGAAACAAAATTATATATTTAATAATGAATACAACTTCAATCAGAGTATGTGCAGACAATAAACAGAATTAAAATTCAACAAACCATCTTCAACAATTACTCTACTTGAATTCTCTTCAACTCACTTTGATAAATATAGCACAAAAGTGGTTACAGCTCAAATTGTTCCTCACAAAACAAAATGGACTCCGTTGAAAATCGGACAAAATACGTGAATAAATTCTCTTGGAGATTCATATGCATTTCTGTTTATTTCACTCATTCTGAATCACTTATTTACGTCCGTAGTCAAAAGTTATATTTCTGTTCAGTTTAAATATAAAACATTGGGGTCGAATTTTAACACCATCTTGTCCCTAACCCCACCATTCACCCTGCTAGGGTTCCCAACCCACCTGAAATGACCAGGAATTTCCTGGAATCATGGGTACCTCTTCTGAGTTCTGTCTTCAGGAGATCAGCTATTAACATTCCCACCATAATGCACCCTCCCCCAACCTGCCCACCCCTCTCCCCCAGTGATGTCAGCGGCTGCTGTTGTTATAACCTCCAGTTTGGTGATATCACCCAACCACTGCTGCAGAGTGCGTGAAGTGCAGTCAGCAGGGAGTTGGAGTTTTGGGAGTCAGGCGGTTCAGGAATAGCAGGTGTCGGCTTTCAGGAAGTATCTGAACTCGTGAGATCTCTGAAATTTGTTGGGGGGTTGTGAGTGGATGGAACAGAAAGAGACTGTGGAAACTGGGGAATGGAGATCAGAGTACAGATTGAGACTGGGGAATGGGGGCCCAGGGGAAGAGATGAAGAATGAGGAATCGTGGGGAACAATGGAGACTGGGGACTCAGGCAAGAGTTGGGGAATTAAGAGGATGGGAGGTCATGGGAGAAAAGCGAACTAGTGTTCGGAGATTGGGCCTCAAGGAAGTGGGAAGAAATGCGCTGGATGTCGGTGTGGGAACTAGCACTTCTCACATAGCCGGAGCAGCAGCAATGTGCTGAGTGGGAGTGGCACTGAGAGAAACAACGAGTAAAGGGGTGAGTGCAATCTGAGGACCTTGCTGTGGGTAAATAGTGAAAGATTATTTCCATTGGTGGGCAAATGAGGAAGTAGGGAATGGAAAACTCATTGACAGAAACAAGCAACAAGAGAGGAGGAAAGTTCTTGAACTGAGGGCCATAGGACGGTGGGATAGTTCACCACATGTTGTGATTAAGGTGGAGATTAAAACATCACTTCAAAGGGAATGGAATAAATATTTGAAAAGAAGGAATACTAAAAGGTCTTGGGCTTGTGGGGAATGAGTTAAAGGAGACAGCATCAGCACCTGGAGCTGAATGGCCTCCTCATGTAATTTCTATAATTTTACGCAAACTTTTCTTTAAAAAATGAGTCCAAGCTCCATGAATGGTGGAGAAATGTTGGTGCTGGGCTGAGTTTAGGTCAGTGCAGTCTGGGAGAAGTGCCCCAAACACCAAGCCACTGTCCTTTGTGTGGTTTCGTGGTTTGGTTCAGGTCGGTCTGTGCTGCTCGGTTTTGCATGTGAAATCCAAGTATAGATTGGCTCTGACAGAGGTTCCCAGTTCAGAGCTGTTTCCTTCACACAGAACCTGAGTCCAAACTAGAGTCCAAGGAGATAAGGAGAGAAATTGGGTTAGTTAAAAATGGCATTGACTGGGGAGCCTGATGACTGGGGAGCCTGACTGCATCATATGCCATGCAGAGAGATTCTGGCTATGGTCTGAGCATGAATATCTTTGTCCTTTTCCATAACAACACTAAATCTAACAATTATGATCAGTACCATCAAAATGCTCCCCCAGCTGCCCAACTTCATTTCCTAAAATCCAACTTAATTTGCTGAAACTAAGTCCAGAACTGCCCTTTCTCTTGTTAGGCTTGCTACATACTGGTTAACAAAGTTCTCCTGGAAGCATTTTAGATATTCTGAGCCTTCTATACATTCTGCACTGATTTTATCCAAGGGTAATATTAGGGTAGTTGAAATCTTCTATGATTGCTCTGCCTGTGAGAGTCCCAGTAGCCCTGACTTTTTAGTACTGTGTCATTCCAATCACCTTGGGAATTTTGGGCTGAATTTTAATTTTCTGACCCACTGTCAGTGGGGCAGACCAGCAGTGTGTCCAGAACATGGAGGTTTTAGCAGCGTGTTTGTCAGTGGCTTTTTAACTCAGCCACAGCATTTGCATCCAGGTTTCCTGACCAATTAGAGCAGGTGAGTACGATAATGACCCATAACAGTCTGTTTCAGCTTCACTATTTAAAGGGACCCTGTGAGAAGCAAAATGGAAGTACTATCAAAGTGTCAAAACAGAACCATCAACTTGAGAGATAATGTGTAAACATGCAAAGGCAGCACCACGATTTTCAGATATGTCCCCGGACACCATGCTGCGGGCTGAAGGGCCCACAGGGAGATTCTTTTTCCCCTGGATGGGAGAAAGAAACCTGCCACAGAGAACAAGCAGGCATGGCTGGAGGTTGCCGAGGAGTCAGCAGCAGGAGTGTGGTGCCTCCCTTCTGGATACAATGTCAGTAGAGGTTTAATGATCTGATCAGAGCAGGAAAGATGAGTGGCATGGCACATTCAAGTACAAACCCCATCATTCTGCCTTCTTCAACCTTCACCTGCACATTCATCAGACCAACAAACCTTGGAGGTAAACCAATCTCTCTCTTGCGAGGCACATTATATCGCCATCTGATCAGCCGCCACTGAGACTCACCCTCATCTTATTGCAACGTCACACCCATCTCTGACAGTGACCCTTCACACGTTGTTATCCTTCCAACCTCTTAAGACATTCTATTTCTCACTCATTAGTCTCTTCTTTCTCTCCTTGCAGGAGAAGACAGCACAGAAGAGCAGGGAGTGGCAAAGAGATGGAGCTGGCCCTTCGGTCATCTCCACCTAGACAGCTGGAGAGGCAGCAGCACTGAAGTTAAGTCAGGTTTCGGAAAGCATGACCACTGGCAATGGAGAGATGGGGGTGTCCCAGCTAAATGGTGACAATATTAAATATAACACAGCTACATGGCAGACAACACTGACTCATGTTGAATTGCTGTCAGCAGCCATTGAAATATGATGATCCACACAATGAAGACCTTGAACCCTCTCAAGTTGTCAGTTCTAATCCCTCAGCAGCTGGTGCCAGAAGAGGAGGAAGAATCCTCAAAGGAGGTCACTCACTCTGAAGAAGCAATGTCTCACAACTCATGTGCACTCTCCACCAGCTCAGATACACACACCTTGTTGGGGCCACCAAAACAGGTCGTTGGACTGTCACATGGTGCAGCACAGGTCACAAGTGAGTGAGAGCAAGTGTTGGAGACAGTAGCGGAGAATCCCTGTTGGAGGGTGCAGGAAACTCCAAGCTCTGCTCAGCTGGATGCAGATACTGAGCCTCAGAGGTCGTCGTTGAAGAGTATTCTAGAACAGCAGCAGAAAATGTTCTGATAGCATTTCCAGAGGCACTGTGCATGACTGGAGAGAGACTTAATGTGTCCATCTCTGGCATGAATGCCATGATATTTCAGGCATTCACGCTGATGTCAACGTCCGTGAAGGAGTGTCCACCTGCATGCAGCATCAGATGTGACAGGCAATCGAGTGCATGCTGGTCTTGACCAACGACTTGGACACTTAATCTGTCACCTTAAGCAGGATGGAGGAAAGCCTTGCCTTGCCTGTTCAGCACCTCACTGAATTACAGCCAAGTGATCTCCAGCTCTTGGCTAGCAGGGAAGTGCAGGTGGGCCATGAGAGTGAAGATGAAGAAAGGGTACATGGAGGTGGGCATTCTGTTCAAAGTGCTTCCACTCCTCATCCCTTGCCCCCACCTGATTTAGAGTGGCACACGCTGTCTCCTGTCCCGATGACCAGGTCTGCCCCTGCACATGTGCAGGTGGGACAGTCTTTAGCAAGGCCCTCACAGGCTCCAGAACTGCAAGGACATTGGCTAAAAGCATCTGAACAGTTAGAGCAAGGAAACGAGCAGCCCGTCCCTAGCTCTGCTAAAGCCAAGGGAGTTGCACCACAGAGTAGTAGCAGAAAAAGAGAAAGGATCTATAGTTGCACAAGGGTATTAAATTGGGGTGTTTAACACTGTGTGACATTGTCATTTTTCTGTTTGTCTATTGACCATAAACTTAATTTCAAAGCTACATTGTTGCCTGTCACCGGTAAGGTACCCTTTTGCCTTGTCAAAAATGGTATGACAAGAGTAAAAGATGAGTAGTGGGTGTCTGTGGATGGGATGGATTGTTGGTTGTGGGACTGCTTTATGCTGGGGGCTGGGTAGTAGCCACAGTGGGTTCAAAATTGGTGCTCCAGATGGCTGCACTGTCTCAGATTAGCTGAAGCATGCCTGAACCAATCCATCCTGGGCATCCCTGGCAGCTAGGTGCTTTTGCCACATCAGGCACCTCTTCCTCCTCCTCGGAAAATGCAGAGTGGTCATCACTTTCCTCCCCCTGCAGCTCCCGTCCTCTCTGCTGCGCTATGTTGTGCAAGGCACAGCAAACCACTATTGTTCTAGAAACCCTTGCTGCTGCATACTGAAGGGCATCCCCAGATCTGTCCAGGCACCTGAATTGCATCTTCAACATCCTGATGGATTCCTCAATTACTATCCTTGTGCTCATGTGGCTTTGGTTGCACCTTTCCTGGGCATCAGTGGTAGGAGTCCTTACAGGTGTCATCAGCCACATCCTTAGAGGGTAGCCCTTGTCTCCAAGCAGCCATCTTCTGACTCTACTTTAAGGTGAGAATATCTGTGGCAGACTTGACTGGCCCAGGATGAAGGCAATTTGGCAGTTCTGTGGGTATTTTGCACAAACATGCATGATGATCTTTCTGTCATTGCATATCAGCTGAATATCGATGGAGTGGAATTCCTTTCGGTTGATGAATACTGCTGGAAGATCTGAGGCTCCCTGATTTCCACATGTGTGCAATCTATAACTCCCTGTATCTGTGGGAATCTAGTCAGAGCAGCAAATCTGAGCACCCTCTCTTTCTGACTTGCCTCATCAGTGGCGAAGAGCACATAAGTGCCGACCCTGGCAAACATTCTATCTGTCACCTGGGAAATGCACTAGTGGGCAGCAGTTTGTGAGATTTTACAAATGTCACCAACAGATCCCTGAAAGGATCTGGAGGCAAAGAAATTAAAGCTGTGGCGACCTTGACCAGCATAGTGCCTACCTGGTCCAGCTGGAAGGAGGCCTTCTTCCAGGAAGTTGCAAATGTCATCAACCACCTGATAAGAAAGTCTGAGCCTCCTGAGGCACTGGTGCTCCGTCATGTCCAGAAAGTTAATCCTCTGCCTACATACCCTGTGTTGTGGGTATCGCCGCCTGCGAGCTGGAGCACTGTGCTCATCCCCTGTTCTGTGGAGAAGGCTGCTTCTGGTGTTGCTGGTGCTGCTTCTCCTGTTCTTCAGCAGAAGCTCAAGGTGGAGCTGCATAAGCAGCTCCCATGCTGCTGTAAAGGCAAACGGCAGTGAAGTGCAGAGCAAAGGCAAAAAACTCCAAAGCAATGGAAGCACATTCTCAGAACAAGTCCTGTCACTTAGACAAGGAAGCAACTATCATATCTTAGTATTTAAAGGCTTTCTTGTCTGTCAATGCTCCTCTACATCAATCCCCACTCTCCTCTCACATTGATTAACCTGGTGAATTTCAGGAAACACAGGAAACCCATGCACTCAGAGTTAAAGACAGAATTCAGGGTTAACACTCCACTTAATTTCCTTTTATCATTTAAATGCCAGATGCCTATGTGCCATGGGGATTCCTGCATGCTAACAAATGTGCTCCAGTTAAATGCAGAAGTCAGTGGGTTCCTGCTGGCTTCCCGACATGCCAACAGTTTCTGGTATTTTGAACTGCGGCCCCCATAGAAACCCAGCCACCATGGCAGCTTAAAATTCAGTCCTTTATGTCCACCTGCATTCAAGAAGTGCCTAATACACCGTTCCAGGGGGGTTGCACACTCATGCATTTCCACTAACATATGGATTAATAGTTGGAAAGAACCCAGAGATTCTTCCTTAAAATCTTGGATGTGAATGACTACATACATAGAGGTAGATATTGACTTTTGGGTAGTTGACTAGTGGAGCATGCAGCTGGCTGTAAAGAAACCCTATTGATTCTGTGGCCGAGGTGTCATTTGACTCTGACTAGTGAGATGTGGGTGCCAGCCTGCTCGCTGGTTTTGGCTCACAGGAATATTAGCTGGCTGGGGACCCAGCAGAGCTACAGGTGGATCCTGGAAGTGGAGGTGAAGAAGCAAGGTCAAGCTGGCAGTGGCCCACAGTAGTTTTCTGGGGCATGGAGGTGCCCACCTGTTCTTCCGGGACCAACAAAAACAATGTGAAACTTAACTACATGGAGCCTTTTTGACTCCATCACAGATAAAATTCATCACGTGCATGGCGCATGCTAAAACTATCTCTCTCCTAAAATGGCAAGCAGAACATTATGTGCATCATAGGACTCCAATTTGTATATTTAAAGGAACTTATCACCTGAAACGAGCAGGCACTGTGGCCGTCCAACGGTAAGTCACTGTGAAAGTTGTAGTGGGACAACCATCTGAGTTAAGCCTATCAATCCCATTTTGAGGCAGTTAATGCCAATTTCAGAAGGAATAAATACAATACTTGTAACTACGTGTAATTATCTGTAATTGAACACTGCTTATTTTCAACTTAAGTGTAACATTTTTTTGGCCCCAATATTTATGAGAGGTGGGAAGGGAGTGGGTTGCACGATTGCGGCCAGGAACGTGGAGGAATCCTCCTTAGCATTTTTTCACTCTGTTTCTTGCCTGGCAGCTAGCCAGAGTGATTGTCAGGCGGCAAGCCAGTAGTAGGAAGCTGCAATTGGAGACTGCTGGGGATGGTCCCTGGCAATCGAAAATGAACAGCTCATTGTTGGACAGCTTGGAGCGCAGAGGTAGGGGAAGATCGGGGCATAGCGATGGGAGGATCATCAAACCTGCTTCTGTTTACAGTACTATTAGTTAAACCCTGATTTTAAATTGATTAAGCTATGATAATTTTGAATGATCATTGCCATTTGTTAAGACAATGCAAATGATAATTTGTAGATCAAAATAACGTAGCTTTTGATATGATAACAAAAAGAAGAGTCAAATTTTTACCAATTTGTGCTTTTTTGGATGATCTCACCATTATTTGTCCAGTGCAAGACAAGACTGACTGGGCTAGCACAGCTGGATGAAGTAAATAGATACGGAAGGATGAAATTTAAGATGAAGAACAACTGGAATTAGGCCCTTTGGAAAGGACTAATTACAAGCATTGAGGTAGATTTTCATCTTCACCATCTGGGCGGTAATCTGTTGGAGCGAATCACCGTCCTTTAGACAACTTGCTGGATTTTCATTCCATTGAAATGAATGGAAGAAAAATCAGCTGGTTCTGTAAAGGGTGAGGATGTAGTCCACCAGATCACCGCCCTAGGCAGTAAGCATTAAAATATACCCCATTGACGTTGCTATCTCTGGAAAATGGTTCTCAATAGAATAACATGTGCGTGTTTTTTATCTAACTTTAAAGTCATCTTGGGGGTATAATTCCCCTAATTTCTAATAGCTGCATAGGCTTGCAGCTGCCTTCAAATTTTAGTGGCTCTTGCTGATCCCTTCATTTACTTTTATCCCAAATATCTGCTGATTTAAAATCCCTGCATCAAGCTAAGTACATACTATGATAAAACTTAGCATAGTAGAAATCTGGAACCTGCTCCTCAAATGGCTGTGGGTGCTGGAACAATTGGAGCTTTTAAGAATGGGATGGTAGATTTTTATTAGGTAAGGGTATCAAGGAATATGAAGCAAATGCAGGTAAACGGGGTTGCGGTGCAGATCAGTCATGATTCAACTGAAGCAGGCTCAGGGGAACAAATGGTCTACTCCCAGAATTTAGGAACAAAAAAAAGGCATTCAGCTCCTCAAGCCTGTTCCACCATTCTATAAGATCATGGCTCATCTGTGACCTAACTCCATATTTGACCCATACCCCTTCATATCTTTGGTTACCAAAAATCTCCTCCTGGCTCCATATTCAGTTAAATTTAAAAAGAAAACTTATCATTTTGGTGGTGGCCTCCAGTGGAACCTTAAAGGGTTCTTAGGCTGTGCAGAGCTGGTTTTCCTGAATGCAACTAACCCAACACCGACAGTGTTCATGGAAGACCAAATTTGGGAAGGGGACCTGAAACACGTTAGGTCCCATATTTTCATCTGCAAGGTGCCTAATGCCTGTTTTCGGTGAGGTCCTTAAATGCCTCGTTTCCTGCCTTCACCACACTTTTGACATGGAAATGCACTCGCATTTTGATCCCCATGTATCCATGTTGGATACTTGGTTGCCCATTTTTCACATGTAAAATGGATGTGACGTCAATCAATTTCTGGACCAACATTTGTAACTCAGATTTGTTTAAATTAGATTTTATTTAAATGTAAGACATTGGCAAACTCAGATCTAGTTTGGTATTCCCTTTCTTTAATCATGATTTTAACCAATTCTTTTCACAAAAATAATTCCAATTGCAACCAAGATTGCTTTATTGACATAAAAACAGAAAGTGCTGGAAATACTCAGCAGGTCTGGCAACATCTGTGGAGAGAGAAACAGAGTTAACGTTTCAGCTCTGATGAAAGGTCACTGACTTAAAATGTTAACTCTGTTTCTCTCTCCACAGATGCTGCCAGAACTGCTAAGTATTTCCAGCACTTCCTGTTTTTATTCCTGATGAAAGGTCATAGACCTGAAACGTTAACTCCATTTCTCTCTCCACAGATGCTGCCAAAACTGCTGAGTATTTCCAGCACTTGCTGCTTTTATTTCAGATTTCCAGCATCCGCAGTATTTTGTTTTTACTTTGCTTTATTGGCATATGCGTTACCTCACATAAATTTATTAAAATCTCTTTCAATTCAGATTCTGGGAGCATGGCATGAGAGACCCATGTATGCTGCTAAATCTGGTGTCAACAGACCAGCAAAAGACTTCATAGACCAGCAGATTCATGGTTGCTGGGCTCTCAGAGTCCAAAAGAAAGGAAGGCCAATATTAAAGCGGTTTACAGGTAGAGGTCAGGTATGTGAATAAGGAGGTTACAAAATGTAACAAAATAACAAAGTAAATTAAAATCCAGTTGTGAAAAAGCTAGAAGGTATATTTTAGGCTTTTTATCAGAAAAAGTAGCAGGAGAGTTTGTAAGTATTCAAAACAATTTTTTGATGTTCAGACATTTTATTATCTATTAACAATCATCTACTCATCAACTACTTACTGCTATGTAACTCAAATGCAACATTTTTGCTTGATAATGTGTACCTGTTCTGCCTCTGAGAGATGGGGATCAGCTATTTTAAAATGTTACACCAGAGCTCATTGCACATCTGAATTTAAGGGATTTCTGCAATGTTTATACATTCATTTGGAGTCCAGTGCTAAACCTGAATATATGTGCTTGGTAATTCCACTGAACCCTCTCTCTAATGCCATTTTTCCCAGCTAGATGAAATGCATTATGTAGTAAGTATTTACATCATTTCTGTAGAAGGGAAAGTGCCACGACAATCAGTAATGAATGCTTTTAGGGTAAATCAAGTAGTGTTCTGAGATACTAGTGTATTTCACAGTGTATGTTTTGTAATTTCTTTCATCGGCTGGGGATAGATACTTCATTAAAACATGATAATGGTGACTAACATCAGATTGAATAAATAAAATTGACTTCAGAGACCAATTGCAAACTGCACAAAACGTGTTTTTGCTGCTTAAAGAAGTTTCACGATAAAGTATATAATTTAATACAAAATTAACTTAGAAAAATGCTGGCTTCGTACTTAAAATCAGACAATATGACTTAAAAATGGAGAGACTTACACAGCTGAGAAGTAATAAATAATGAGGTGCACAACGGATGTTTATTACATTTTCATCTAAACACAATTTCAGGCCTGATTTTAATTCTGTGTAAATGAATGGGTTTTGTGTGAATTAAAATTGGGCCTTTGGTGAAAATGAGGCATAACTGCATATTAAAAATAACATTGTTCATAACAGAAATTATTTACATAAAAATGATTGCGGGATATTTTAAGAATTGAGATAAATAGAATATACATTTAAGTACAGTTCAGTTGACAATAGCATGGTTCACACATTTTCAGTAGATACTGTTTGTATTGTGAAGATTTTGAATATGACTAAATTGATATTCATAAAGCTTAGTGAAAACTCTGGAGATCTGCAAGCCTGTGGTACTTTTGATTTGCTCAGATCTGAAAAGACAGACTTAAGGAAGGTTTTTGAAAATTCCAGCACATGTAATGAGTTCAAATAGTTGTTTGATAGTACAGAACTTGAGTATTGCTGAAAATAAAAGCTTTTCGTCTTGCGCTCATCAGGACAATTTGTAAGAATACTAATGTAAGGGAAACAACAAATTTATACTGTATGAGAAAAAAGAGCTGATTGGTTGGCAAGTGGACTCCGATTGGTAGAGGTGTTGCCATCAGTTTATGGTGACTGACAGTTAACTGCCAAGCTTTGTTTGAAATTTAAACCAGGCAGCTTGACTCTGATTGGTCAAGGCATTGCCCTGAGGAATGAACCAACGAATGGCTGTCACATATTTTTACATATATTACATATATATATTACATATAATACACAGGACCCTCTTCTTTGCAGACAGAAAGAACATGTACACACATTGCGCCTGTTTCAGCTAAACAAAATAACTTGATCAATGCACCAATGCTGTGACCTTTCTTTTTCCCCAAGAGGTCCTTCTGAAATGCTTCAGTGGGTGTTGATACAATTACCAACTCCATTATTTGGTTTGACAGCTCGGCTTCTGAAAAATCGCATTTGTTGCCCTTGCTACAGCATCTACCGATGAGCTGGTCTATTGATTCGTGCATCTGTTGCCTTTAGGACATCAATTCCAGGCGGTGAATTCTGAAATTCACTCTTACTATGAGCTGATCTTCTAGCACTTTCCATATCTTTGCGGGATCTTTCGGGTCCTCTTCGAATAAGCCTGAGGTATTGATTCTGTATAATCCCTCATTTCCAATTGCTCTCATTATTTTTACAGCCTGTTTTTCTGGTTCTACAATTATTTGGTCTGTAAAGCATAACTGCTTTCTCTGTTTGAACAGTTGGAACTCAGATAGACTATCAGGCTTTCCAGTTCATGCTGGGAAATTTGGTATCCATCTTCTGCTGTTTCTTTGCTTAAAATTTGCTTAAATACTTGGTTCTGTGACTCTGTACTGCTTTCCCTTTGAAAAGCTTTCCTGGCTGCTTGCTTCCAGCACTGTCTATTTACACAGTTGTGCAATAGGCATTTCACATGTTTTTTTTGCTGCTAGAGTTTGTTTATACATCTATTCAATAGTCAATTCTTCACGCTTGAGTGGTTTTATGGGATTTTTTAAAACAACTTTGGCTGAGTGAGTGAAGACTCTGCAGCATTTGAATGGTTTAATGATTTTTTAAAGCTTTAGCTGTGAGCTATGTGAATGGAGGATTCCCACACTTTTTGCTATCGGATGCCTCTGTGATGGCGTTGACCTTGACCAGACTGGGGGAGGGATCGTGTTTTCCTGTTTTTTTTCTACAGAGCCCTTGAAAAAAATCAACTTTTCAAGCACTTTAAAGTTTTTTTTAAAAACTTGGATCCCTTGACCATCGGAACAATGACTCACCCGATCACAGTGATTAATTTTCAGCCTGTCGTTCAGCTCTGTCTTCTGCAGCTGGAGGTAAGTTTTTTTCTTCTTTGCATTTTTAGGACCAGTGTTTCTTTTTAACTTTCTCTCTTTTAGCTGCAGGAGGGTAGTTTTTAAAGCTGCTTTCCCTGTGGTCTTCAAACTTACTTTTGTCTTCTCACCACAACTGCCACCATGTAATGAGTTCCTTTTATGTTGTCTTATGCAACATAAGCAAGATGTGTGCAGTCCAGTTGGTTGAAGATATCCAAACAGGTTTCTTAAATAGCTAACTATTATATAAAGTACAGAGCTAACTATTTATAGAACCTTATTTGAGGTGTTACAGTTACAGTGTGACTCTGGCCTCAAGTCACATGACTGCATGCTGGTACTTGTCTCATTAGCATACTAAGATCTCAAAGGTACATTACTCTTAAAGGCAATCACACAACAGCACACACCTGGATTAGTCAGTAAATGCACTGCAGTTTACGATATTACCATGCAGAGACCAGAATGGTCTCGGAATTGTATTCCTGACATGTAGAGAGCTAGCTGAACTTGGATAGATTAGCAGTTGGGAGAAGCAAGCTTTATTCTGCTCTAAGAACTGAGGCTTGAGCAATCAACCAGGCATCTAGCTTCCAATTGCTATGCAGTTACCTTGCTGGAAAACATATAAATGTGTTGAGCAAAGCCACAAATAAGCTTAGCTATAATGCTCCCCCTAATTGAATACTTGGCTGCTGCTCAATATATAAATTCACACATGAAGAATAGCCAGTAGAAAGTTACCTTAAAGTGTCTGTTACCCCGCATAAATCAGCACTACATTAGAGGAGTTTAGAAAATTGCAGCGTAGAAAGAATGTTCTAGTAATTTACACAAAAATTGCCATTTTAGGTCTGCCGTGGCTCAGTTGGTTACACTCTCACCTCTGAGTCAAAAGGTTGTGGGTTCAAGTTGCATTCCAGGATTTGAGCACAAAAATCAAGACTAACACTCCAGTGCAGTATTGAGGGAGTGCTGCACTGGCGGAGATGCTGTATTTCGGATGAGAGAGTCCTCTCACGGAATGTAAAAGATCCCATGGCACTATTTCAAATAAGAGCTGGGAAGTTATCCCCAAAGTTCTGGCCAATATTTATCCCTCAATCAACATCACAAAAAGCATTTTCTGGTCATTGTCACATTGCTGTCTGTGGGAGCTTGCCGCATGCAAATCGGCTGCCGCATTTCCTATATTACAACAGTGACTACACTTCAAAAGTACTTCATTGGCTGTAAAGTATTTTGGGACATCCGGTGGTCATGAAAGGTATCATATAAATGCAAGACTTTCTGGGGTTTTTTTATTATTTCCGCAAGAACTGCGATAGCGAAAAACAGCACGATCAGAAGACAGCAATTACAAAGTAGTATACGTGTCTATACGTGTTTAAATAACTACAATAACTTTAATCACCTTAACAGTAAGCTTTTATTTTTTTCTGAATGAAAGGCTAGAAAGAACTCACAGCTGATTGGGAAATGCATTTTAAATTTCTGGTCCCAAAAATCTCCAGTGGTAATATCCTGGCATAGGTGTCAAAATGTGCATGCTGGGAACATATGACCCTGACCCTAACAGAGATATGAAGGGTCAGGGGGAATCTCCACCATTTAAACATCAGTGGCAAGCTCCTGCATCACTCAGGGCACAGCTCAGGTGCTTGCGAGTTGGTGAAAACGATTAATACTGTTAGAGGCAACTCCATTCAACGGTGGTATGTTTGCACAGCCCAGGATGTGGCTCATTGGCCCCATTTATCACCGAACTGAAAAAGATCTCTCCAGGTTTGGGTTGTGGCCTGGTCCTCAAGGTAGGTTGGAGTTGCACACTTATAAATTTTAAGCCCCATCTTGTTACTGGATTATTCTTTGTTCCATTGGTAATATTCTAGATGTCATTAGTTACAGATATCTCTGTAATTAGGCTGAATTTCAATGTAAATTAGTAGACCTCTGATCAGTACCTGTGATTAGTAGACCTGTCATCACCAAAGCCTGTTCCTGTAAGGTATTTATGAAATAATTAAATATTTGCTTGAAGCATGCCCAAGGAATTTATTTCGACATACATTGCAATTTCTTAAGTTATTATAGCTTTCCCTCATAATGTTATGGTGAATGCCTCAGGGAAATTTCATTTTTTTAAAAATAACTAAATTTATGGCTTGTGATGTTTAATGCTTTAATTCAAAAGCACAGAAACATTCATCTGTACACATGATAATTATGGCCAATCTACAATATTAATCTTCAATCTCCAATCTACAATATTAATCTTCAAAGTTGCAGTACTCAAAAATGATGCAACGTGCCACAATAGTCCTGATGGGGGAGGACAGGAATTCCCTGATTGCAAAACTGAAAATAAAACCTTATACCAATAAACTGCCTCCCCACCCCAACTACCAATCCGAAAGCAATCTTTTTCCACTTTTTAGGAGATGAAAGGCATAAAAGGCATGTCCTGCAGGAGAATAGTATACTTTTTCCATCAAATTCTGGTTTCAGTCAGCAGTCAACATTGAAGTCAGGAGTGCTGGATTGCACGTCTGACACTTCTTAATTTTTCAGTGCCACAACATTCTGTGGATTAAAAAATTAGAGGCTGAAACTTGGCATTCATGATGACTTTTTAGAAAAATGATCACTAGGCGTAATTTTATTCTGTACAATAGGTTCATTATGCACTTAATATTTTCCATTATAAGTAAAACTCTTAATATGTTCTTAGTGACTGTGTCCCAGCATTGCAAACACTCCTGCTTTCCAGCAAGTTTTACAATCTTTGCATGTGGGAAATTTAAACAAGAACACACTGGGGCCCCACTATAACACGGTCTACTATAGCACAGAACTCAGTATAATGCGGGTCTGTCTTGGACCCCAAAATTAAGGGGCTTAGCTAGTGAAATTTTCCCATCGTAATTGAATGCTGTTTTTCTCTGTATAAATATGGATCAAATTTAAAATAGAGTCAACTGTACTTGTACTGATATCCATAAATGATCAACATGAAATCATGTCTACTGAACTACAAAAGAAAAAATTCTTATACCATTACCGTGAAGCTGAAAATCATCAACCAGATCAAGGAAGGAGCTAGGCAAGCATCCATTTTGAAAAGAATGATGATTGCTGAATCAATGCTTCGTGAGTGGGTTAAAGATGGAGAAGTTGAGAAGGGTGCTGATTGAAATGGATGAAGCAAGAAGGAAAGCCTGAAATGCTAGCAACACATGTATCAACAATCTGCACAAGCCTCACCCAGCAGAGAGCCAAAGGCGCACCCATATCCAGTCCTGTTATTCAAGCTCAGACTAAGTTTTGCCAGCAAATGAATGAAAATACCAGCGTCTCAGTACAGTTTGAAGCTGCAAAGGATGGTTATCAAGATTCAAGAATTGGTAAGGCATTTCACCAGTTACCATAACAGGAGAACAACGGTCCACGGATGATCCAGCTGCAACATCATTTCCCACTGAATTAAAGAAGATTTTAGATGAAGGAATGCATATAAGCAAGAACTGACTGTGGAATTAAATTGTAAGATTGTACATGTATATTCAAATTTTTGTTGCCAGAAGAAATAACATTTAATTTATTTGAATTGAATTGAACTTTGTTACCGGAATTCTGTTTGCTTACATCAGATCAGATGGTTTATCTGTTTATGAGACCGTTTTTTCAGTTTATCTGTAGTTCTGCGTTATTCTGGCTATTGGCTTGGGGCTTTTGAATGGATCTTGTAATATCACAGTCTCGCCTATAACACAGTCTTGAGATATGGTCTCCGTGAACCGCGTTCTAGCAGGGCCCCAATGTAAGTATAATTAAGCGTCTGCTTGGTTCAGTGGTAGCACTCTCACCTCTGAGTTACAAAGTTTTGGATTCAAGTCCCACTCCACGAACCCAAGCATATAATCTAGCCTAATATAGTGTAGTACTGAGAGAATGTCGTATTGTCAGAGATACTGAGCTAAACATTTGATAGGGTCAGTTTGCAGGCACGGGAATCACGATGTGCGATTACCCAATGCCTGATCGAGGTGTTGCAGGTAGAACACAAATTTTATGTTGCCTGCTCATCACCATAATTGCAATGTGCAGCCCAGTGCTAAACACACCGCTGATTGGCTGCGTACTCAGCAGAGGGCCCAAGTGCATGCATGGGTAGAACAAGATAAAGCTAGCCTGAACCTCTTAAAGCCAGCCTGCACCTCTTAAAGGGATGCAATCTGGCTGTAGCAGGTGTTCAGCTATATCAATAAGTGCTTCTCATAAGAAATTTAAAAAGCACCAATGGAGCAGCAGTCCAGAGAGGGGGCTCCCACGTTGTCTGATGCAGCACTAGAGGCCTTAGTCCAGGAGATGTTAAGGAGGACAGCCATCTTATTTTCACAGGGAGGCAGTAGACCCTCAAGGCATACACTACAAAGGGACTGGGAACAAGTAGCCAAGGAGATCAATTCAACGAGTCTGTCCCCTACGACCTGGCTCCAGTGCAGGAAAAACTCAATGGCCTCACACAAGTGGTCAAGGTCAGTGAATGTATCTTCAAATGCCATCTCCCACCCATCAGACCTCCAAGCTCACATACTGCTCAATATATCACACCTCCATCACTCACCCATCAACAATCCCGAGCAGTCAGGACACATGCCAAACATTCATGTACTCCACCTCATCATCACAACCTTACCACTGCTGCATCGCTCAAATCCACATCTTGCAGCTTCCACATACTTGCAGCTATTCAGTTACAACAGGCACATCACCCAAACACATTGCAACACACTCACTAAGACTCTTCCCTCTTGCAGGACAAGGTGATACATAACAGGAGGAAGCAGCAGAGAATCAGCAGCGAACAGACACACCTGCATCTCCTGAGCCCTTGTAGAAGACAGTGCAGCAAATTATTGGTGCAACAGTGATTGAGGCCATTGCAACTGGCATCATCAAGAACAACCAAGATGAGAGTATGTTCCTGCCTTATGCACCTTCTCAAATACCACTTCACCCTCAAACTGCTACCTGGAATGAAGTACAAGCTGTAGATGGTGTGACCATGGAACTCGCTTTCCACCCAAATCCCCTTTCCACACCTCAACCCACCCCTTCTGCATTTATGCTTTCACACACCCAAGAACAGCCACCCAGCCAGCCAGTGCAGCCTCACAATGAAGGGTGCAAGCAAGAGCACATACTTGATGACGAAGTCCCATCACTCACTCGCACACTCACAGCCACCAACTCAGATACTGACACTGCACATACCTCAGAGGTTCGTATAGAGGCAGGATCAGCATGTGGTGAGTCACCAGGCACAAGTGGACTGCAGCCAGGTCAAGGGGAAAGGATAGCGCATGTGCCAGCTTTGTGGAGGACAAAATCACAGATGGGTTCTGCTTCAGAGGATTCAGATGAGGACTCCAATGGGGCAGCGTACAGGAAAAGGCTGATGAGCATGCACACAGATGCTTGGTGCATGGTAGGAGTCTGGCTCGAACTTGGCACAGGGCTTCATGCAGTGCTTGAAGTCCATCCTTTCCAGTGTGGAAATGGTCGCCAACTCCATTAGAGCACTTGCAGACCCAGTCATGATGATTCCATTGCATCACAGGCAGAAGCCACAGAATGTCTCAGTTCTGCAGTGGAAGCTCAGATGGAGGTCATGAAATCCATGCTTGTTGCCATGCAGACCCAGCTTGTTGCCATGCAAGCTCAGACTGCTGCCCTCATGCTGCGGATACCAGTGCTTGAAAGGGTAT
This sequence comes from Heterodontus francisci, assembly GCF_036365525.1. NCBI lineage: Eukaryota > Metazoa > Chordata > Chondrichthyes > Heterodontiformes > Heterodontidae > Heterodontus > Heterodontus francisci. The sequence goes on along the minus strand of NC_090372.1, from coordinate 68,740,301 downwards.
GCAGAATTTCATGGCAACCTGTGCTCTAGCAAGTTACTTGGATTGCTGAGGCACCGCTCCAGGATGTGCCAGTGACTCCATGGTACACGAACCTGCTGTCCTGTCTCAGGAGGACAGCATTCATGCTCCCACCACTGCCACTCCGCCATTGCCCCTGCTGGTGCCTCTCAGCCAGCCAGCCCATTCTAACTGCTGCTTCCCATGCTGAGCTGGTGCAGTCTGAGCCAGGCCCTCAAGATCCAGGGTTGTTCAAGGTGCCCTGCAAGGCCATCTTTTTTTTTATTCATTCATGGGATATGGGCATCGCTGGCCAGGCTAGCATTTATTGACCATCCATAATTGCCCTTGAGAAGGTGGTGGTGAGCTGCCTTCTTGAGCCGCTGCAGTCCATGTGGGGTAGGTATACCCACAGTGCTGTTAGGAACAGAGTTCCAGGATTTTGACCCAGCGACAGTGAAGGAACGGCGAAACAGTTCCAAGTCAGGATGGTGTGTGACTTGGAGGGGAACTTGCAGGTGGTGGTGTTCCCATGCATTTGCTGCCCTTGTCCTTCTCGTTGGTAGAGGTCACGGATTTGGAAGGTGCTGTCTAAGGAGCCTTGGTGCATTGCTGCAGTGCATCTTGTAGATGGTACACACTGCTGCCACTGTGCGTCGGTGGTGGAGGGAGTGAATGTTTGTAGATGGGGTGCCAATCAAACGGGCTGCTTTGTCCTGGATGGTGTCGAGCTTCTTGAGTGTTGTTGGAGCTGCACCCATCCAGGCAAGTGGACAGTATTCCATCACACTCCTGACTCGTGCCTTGTAGATGGTGAACAGGCTTTGGGGAGTCAGGAGGTGAGTTACTCGCCGCAGGATTCCTAGCCTCTGACCTGCTCTTGTAGCCACGGTATTTATATGGCTACTCCAGTTCAGTTTCTGGTCAATGGTAGCCCCTAGGATGTTGATAGTGAGGGGTTCAGCGATGGTAATGCCATTGAATGTCGAGGGGCGATGGTTAGATTCTCTCTTGTTGGAGATGGTCATTGCCTGGCACTTGTGTGGCGCGAATGTTACTTGCCACTTATCAGCCCAAGCCTGGATATTGTCCAAGTCTTGCTGCATTTCTACATGGACTGCTTCAGTATCTGAGGAATCATGAATGCTGCTGAACATTGTGCAATTATCAGCGAACATCCCCAATTCTGACCTTATGATTGAAGGAAGGTCATTGATGAAACAGCTGAAGATGGTTGGGCCGAGGACACTACCCTGAGGAACTCCTGCAGTGATGTCCTGGAGCTCAGATGATTGACCTCCAACAACCACAACCATCTTCCTTTGCGCTAGGTATGACTCCAACCAGCGGAGGGTTTTTCACGATTCCCATTGACCTCAGTTTTGCTCGGGTTCCTTGATGCCATACTCGGTCAAATGCTGCCTTGATGTCAAGGGCACTCACTCTCACCTCACCTCTTGAGTTCAGCTCTTTTGTCCATGTTTGAACCAAGGCTGTAATGAGGTCAGGAGCTGAGTGGCCCTGGCGGAACCCAAACTGAGCAGGTTATTGCTAAGCAAGTGCCGCTTGATGGCACCGTTGATGACACCTTCCGTCACTTTACTGATGATTGAGAGTAGGCTGATGGGGCGGTAATTGGCCGGGTTGGACTTGTCCTGCTTTTTGTGTACAGGACATACCTGGGCAATTTTCCACATTGTAGGGTAGATGCCAGTGTTGTAGCTGTACTGGAACAGCTTGGCTAGGGGTGCTGCAAGTTCTGGAGCACTGGTCTTCAGTACTATTGCCGGAATGTTGTCAGGGCCCATACCCTTTGCAGTATCCAGTGCCTTCAGTCGTTTCTTGATATCACGGGGAGTGAATCGAATTGGCTGAAGTCTGGCATCTGTGATGGTGGGGACTTCAGGAGGAGGCCAAGTTGGATCATCAACTTGGCACTTCTGGCTGAAGATTGTTGCAAATGCTTCAGCCTTATCTTTCGCACTGATGTGTTGGGCTCCCCCATCATTGAGAATGGGGATATCTGTGGAGCCACCTGGCTGGATGTGGCAGGACTGCAGAGCTTAGATCTGATCTGTTGGTTATGGGATCGCTTAGCTCTGTCAATCGCATGCTGCTTTTGCAGTTTGACACGCAGATAGTCCTGTGTTGTAGTTTCACCAGGTTGACACCTCATTTTGAGGTTTGCCTGGTGCTGCTCCTGGCATGGGCTCCTGCACTCTTCATTGAACCAGGGTTGTCTCCTGGCTTGATGGTAATGGTAGAGTGGGGGATATGCTGGGCCATGAGGTTACAGATTGTGGTTGAGTATAATTCTGCTGCTGCTGATGGCCCACAGCACCTCATGGATGCCCAGTTTTGCATTGCTAGATCTGTTTGAAAGCTATCCCATTTTACATGGTGGTAGTGTCACACAACACGAAGGAGGGTATCCTCAATGTGAAGGCGGGACTTCGTCTCCACAACGACTGTGCGGTGGTCACTCCTACCAATACTGTCATGAACAGATGCATCTGCGGTGGGCAGATTGGTGAGGACGAGGTCAAGTATGTTTTCCCCTCTTGCTGGTTCCCTCACCACCTGCCGCAGACCCAGTCTAGCAGCTATGTCCTTTAGGACTCAGCCAGCTCGGTCAGTAGTGGCGCTACCGAGCCACTCTTGGTGATGGACATTGAAGTCCCCCACCCAGAGTACATTCTGTGCCCTTGCCACCCTCAGTGCTTTATCCAAGTGGTGTTCAACATGGAGGAGTACTGACTCATCAGCTGAGGGAGGGTGGTAGGTGGTAATCAGCAGGAGGTTTCCTTGTCCATGTTTGACCTGATGCCATGAGACTTCATGGGGTCCAGAGTCGATGTTGAGGGCTCCCAGGGCAACTCCCTCCCTACTATATACCACTGTGCCGCCACCTCTGCTGGGTCTGTCCTGCTGGTGGGACAGGACAATCCCGGGGATGGTGATGGCAGTGTCTGGGACTTTGTCAGTAGGTATGATTCCATGAGTATGACTATGTCAGGCTGTTTCTTGACTAGTCTGTGGGCCAGCTCTCCCAACTTTGGCACAAGCCCCCAGATGTTAGTAAGGAACACTTTGCAGGGTCGACAGGGCTGGGTTTGCCATTGTCGTTTCCGGTGCCTAGGTCGATGCCGGGTGGTCTGTCCGTCCCCCATTAAAAGTCAGCAGCCTTCCAACAGCCATGCTTCAGCCACTGGGATAGCAATGTGTCGGAGCATTAGGCCAGGCAAGACAGGCACTAAGTAAAAGCACAAGGGCTTTTATGTATTATTGGAAGTGCAGTTGGATAAAATTGTATCAAATGTTTTTTCTGGAGGATTTTTTCTGGGTGTCTTTTTTTAAGGATTTTGGCCAAGAGGATGTTGTGATGGTCTGTAGGAGACCGTTGGAAATGTGGGGAATTGTGGAGCAACGGGCGATGTGGGGATGTTTTAATGGGAACCGATCTAATGAGCTGCTCGCACAGTCTGCCCAGAGCGATGGTGTCCCGGACGCCTCCTCCCTTCCTCCTCCTCCTCCCGAGGAACTTGCTGAAGGCCTGTTGGCAGGGGTTGTGCTCCAATGAGAGCCAGGTTATGTAGCATGCAGCAGACGACCACAAATTTGGAGGCATGCTCTAGCGAGTATTGGAGAGCTTTCCCTGAGCAGTCCAGGTAGTAGAGTGTTTTTTTTAGAATGCTAATGGTTTACTCCATGACATTCCTGGTTGCAGCATGGCTTTCATTGTACAAGCGCCGTCCACATATGGTCGGGTGTTCAAGGGGAGTATGAGCCACATGTAGAGTGGGCAGCCCTTATGACCAAGCAGCTAGCCTCTGGTTCATCGTGGGACTCAAATATGGCATGAATGGCACACTGGCACAGGGTAAAAGCATCAAGGCTACTGCCAGGATAGAGGGCATCAACCAACATGGGTGCATGGTTGCACACCAACTGCACCTTAAGGGAGTGGAACCCTTTGCAATTTCGGTATATCTCCCTGTTGAGATGCAGTGCCCGCCGCATCACATGCATGCAGTCGATGGCTCCCTGCACAATTGCGAATCCACTACCCTGGCAAAGTAACGTGCCCACTCCTCCTGCTTCTCTCTGCTTAGACAGAAGACTATAAAGTCTCTTCTTGTGTACAGGACCTTGGTGACCTCCCTGATGCAGCAATGCACAGTGAACTGTGAGATATAGGCAATATTGTCAGCTCCAGCCTGGAAGGATCCTGAGGCGTAGAAATTGAAGGCCATTGTTATATTGACGGCCACTGGGAGTGCCATCCTCACCCAGCTCTGTGGCTGCAGGTCCAATCAGAGGAGGTGGCACAATTCACTAACCAACCTCTCGGTGACTCATAGCTGCCACAGTCACTGCTCCTGGCTGAGGCAGAGGTAACAGATGTGCTTTCTAAATATTCTAGGTGGGTGTGGCTTTCTGTTGAAAGTAGTCCTCCTGTTCCTCCCTCTGCACACAGCTTCCCATCTCTGCTGTCTGTAGTCCATCTTCCTCCTGTGCTGCAGCCCAACAAGGACTGAAACTATAGCCCCCATTGAGTGACAGCAGGCTTTCAGCTCAGAGGCCTTCAAGCTCCCCTGAACTCCTTGCAAAAGTCTAGCATCACTCTCTTTTGACTCATAGAACTTGTGCGAGCTCCACTAACAACACAGAACACAGTACTTCCACTAACTTTGCAGCAGCAAGAGAAAATCTCTTGAAAGTCCCATGCTGATCTTATTGAATAGTGATCAGACTTGAAGAGCTATGGCATACCTTTAAACTCTCTGCACCCTGCCTAGCCAATGGTTCTCTGATGCTTGGACAATAATCCAGCATCATGTCAGGATGAAAATACATTTAAAACATTAAGCTTCTACTGCTTCTTTTCAAAGTTGGGCACAAATTGTGTTTTCACTGACACTGGCAACAATAAAATTTAGCCCAGCAAGCTTGTGAACATAAAATTAAAAATTACTGTTTGTGCAGCATTAAAGGGTTAATTGAGCATCACATCAGCTTTTTCAACATAGTTAAGCATGTCCATGAAACAGAAATGTTATTGGGTTACTTGCCTGTGATGTAGTGAATGCTATAACAAACACACAGTGGTGCTGCAGTAGAGCAGAAGGATCAATAATTGTGGCAAAGATCTTTAACAGCATTGAACCATTTCAACTGCTGAAACAGCTATTTACTCAGTGAATTTCCCATTTAAAGAAAGCAAATAAAATGTGTCCAACACAAGCAAGAAATGCTGGAAATACTCAGCAGGTCTGGCAGCATCTGTGGAGAGAGAAGCAGAGTTAACGTTTCAGGTCAGTGACCCTTCATCAGAACTGATGAGCATTTCTTGTTTGTGTTTCAGATTTCCAGCATCCGCTGTATTTTCCTTTCAAATAAAATGTGTCACTTGGCTGCCATACGCTGGAAACACTGCTCAAAGAAATCTGAGAATTGAACCAGAAAGTATATAATAGGAATGACTTCCCATCCATTCTCCTTCCTTCAGAAGCCCCTGGTGCAGCAGAAATGAAAATAAATTACTGTGGCCAATGCTGTATCCCAAACCTGTAGGATCTGACAGGAGGTAAAGAAGAAGGTGGCAGATCTGAAGCAACCTGCTAAGATGAAATCAATTCTATTAACATGCGTCATAACTTATTCTAAGTGGACACTGAAGGACAACTGCCCTGCTACGATTGTATAACTTAAAATTTCTGGTGCCACTTTTCGAATGGCCGCCAATGTTTAAGTTAAGCCACTTAACACCTGTTACAAATAGATGGAGCATCTGTTTCGCAAACTCTGATCCTTTATACTTGAATTTTGCATTTGAGAGTAAGTATAATACTCTGATTTGCACATTTAGAAAGCTTAATGCCTGTTTTAGGTGGCTGTCCTGGATGACTAAAAATCGCCCATCTCAATTAAAAAAAGAAAAGACTTGCATTTATACAGCGCTTTTCACAACTTCAGGCCATCCCAAAATGCTTCATAGACAATGAAGTATTTTTGAAGTGTAGTCACTGTTATAATGTAGTACGATATGGGGCTGAATATTCGCTCCCAGCTCGGGGCAAATATGGAGGCGGTCAGACACAAAAATCTGTGCCACCAACCAGTGTGCTGGCACCATCCCACTCCCAAGCTATTTTCCGGGAGGCGGGATGAGGGCCCACAAGCCAATTAAGGGGAAGTAATAGCCTATTAAGGCCTATTGTCAGAGGTTGACTGGAACTTTCCTGGCGGCAGACAGGGATGGTGGGGGGGGAAGGGGGGGTGAGGTGCCATTGCTCCAGGTAGGCTTTGAGGTCCTCCCCGCCTGCCTGGCCACAATTGCAGCTGCACTGCACCCTGTGGAGGGTCTCCCCCACCACAATGATGGCCCGGATGCTGAGTCTATTTTTAATTTAAAGGTTTAAACAGTTGGAGAAAGGGCGCCTCAAGATGGTAGTGCCCTCTCTCTCTTTTACCTGCACTGCAGGCTGCTACACCTTTCAAGCTGGAGGGTCTCCTATTGGCCCTTCAGTTTCAAAAGCCCACCCGTCATCCTTAATTGGATGGGGAGCCCTCCCTCTGGCCCCTAATTGGCCAATTTGGGAAAATCACTGCGGGGTGACTGTTTCCTACACAGTGCGGGGTTGTGACTCCCATTTGACCCCAATGTCCCGACCCAAAACCCAAAATCCTGCCCAAGACATTTGGAGTACTTTCAAATGATTTTAGGACGGTAGATTGCGATGCAAAATCCAGAGGTCCAACACCAATTTTATGTCAGAAAACGGGTGGCCATGCATTAAATTTCTCCTATATGGTCAGTCTTTATGTACTGTCAATTTCTCTTTATTATTTTAATCGCTGGAAAAAGTAGCTGTAACTGGTGGGAGTAGCACTGACTTCCCCTGAATTACTGAACAGAAATTTGTAGGGAATGCACCTACGATCTCCTGGAGGGTGAAGCTCCACAGTGTGAATGAACTTTCCTAAAATTGTCCTATTACTGCCACCAGAATCCCAGTAGACTGGCAGTGAAACCTTTACTAATAAAGTATCTTCCATTCTAGTCATTGGGGAGAATTAGTAGGTTAGATGTTGCATGCAATAAACAAACCACAAGCACAAAAGGGAACACACACGGCAAATTGTAGGATTTTGATTGCGACATACTCTCTAGCCCAGTTGGGTCAGACCATAGGTTGCCTCACTAATGGTCTTAAAAGGATTACTGCACAGGAAAGGTAAATTTTGGTGCTTTTAATAAGATTTTTGTGGAGCCAGGTGGAGAATTCATCCTGCTCCCAGCCCCACTAAAACCTTTCACTGCCCTCTGTTCTTATTCCTCTTCCATTCCCCTCAGCTTCCCTTCCCATCAGCCTGATTTGCTGGCTGGCTCCGTGAAGAAGCTGAATGATTTTTGGCTTTTGAAAGCTGGCAAGCTGCAGGAGAGTGCCTGTGGTGAGCAGCTGAATGCAAATGAGACCTAAACCATTTTCCAATATTGGCTATGGACAGGTGCAACAGATGCAGTGAACATCTAGTCCCTGTTTTGAGCACAGCTTGTAATGATTTTCCCGTTCAAATTCCCTAAAAGGACTTCAACGTTTCTGTTAATTGAATACAACTTTTTCTCTTACAACTCTCTACAAGGTGAATGAAATCTGTGATTGATAATTATCTAAAATATAACACAATCTTGAATTCCACACTTAATTAGGATCAACTGTCCTGTCGTGTGAGTCATATCTACATATTATTTATAATAATTGGAGTGCTTTCAAGTGCCTATGACAAGATTCTCATGACTGAAGGTACTACTGAAATTCCTCAATGAGTTTATTACTTTTCAATCACCCCAAGATGTCTATAATTATCTATGCATAAAGTCAAGAAGCCATTTAATCTGAACATGTTATTTAATCAATTTATTACTTCTAATAAAGTATCTTTAATACAGAAAGGGAATACATTTATGAAGTTCTTTTTTGAACATTGTGCTCATCAAGTTGAGAGATGTTTGCTCTGGAAACAAGGCACTTTTCAATTTGGGCACCCAAACAATCGCAGTTCACCTAAATTAAGGTCAATGCAGAATAAAAATTCTTTCTTACTCTATTCCACAATCGACAGACACAACCTGAAGAGAACCTCTAGTGTAGAAATGGAACATTTTTTTCCATTTTCCAGACAAGGAATCCCAAAGCTTCTCTGTGAACTGATGTCAAATCAGGGATAGTTTTGTGCAGTGGGCCCATGCCCACTGGTAACTAGATTAAGATTGCAACAGAGGGGTAGCAAGATCATAAGGTCATAAGAAAGAGGAGCAGAAGTAGGCCAATCGCCCCCTCGAACCTGCTCCACCATTCAATAAGATAATGGCTGATCTGACTGAGGCCTTAACTCCACTTTCATGCCTGCCCCCCATAACCCTTGACTCTCTATAGATCAAAAATCTGTCTAACTCAGCCTTGAATATATTCAATGACCCAGCATACACTGCTCTCTGGGGAAGAGAATTTCAAAGATTAACAACCCTCTGAGAGAAGAAATTCCTCCTCATCTCCATCTTAAAAGAGAGACCCTTATTTTGAAACTGTGCCCCGAGTTCTAGCTTCCCCCACGAGGGGAAACATTCTCTCAGCATCTACCCTGTCAAGCCCCCTGAGCATCTTATGTTCCAAACTGCAATGAGTATAGGCCCACCCTGCTCAACCTTTCCTCATAAGACAACCCCTTCATCCCAGGAATCAGCCTAGTGAACCTTCTCTGAACTGTTTCCAACACTGACAAGAAAAGAAAACTTCTGAAAAATATCAGGCTAAAACTTTGTTTCCTCTGGTTTTTGGGCACAGGGGTCACAATTTGAGATCTGCCTGCGCCAAGTCCAAGTACTCTTATGGTGCTTCTCAACCAGCCAGCCCAGACTGCTGCGACCATGCCAAGGTGGTTAAGTTCAAAGCCAGGCCCTCAAGGCCCAAAATCCTCTCAAGTTCATCCTGCAGGGCCATCTGCAGTCTCCCCCAGCAAAAATCAGCACTAGGACAGGCAAAGGCACATGCAACACAGGTACTAAGGAAATGATCAAGGGTGAATAGTTCATTTCTGTTTGCAAAATTGAATGTACATTTAGATAAGGATATTATGGAATGGTTACTGATGGTGACTTTTATTGCAGGATCTTGGCCAAGGGGATACTGCGATGGAGCAGCCTAGATGGATGGGAAGATGGGCAATAGTGGAGCCAGGGCAGTGAAGGGATGATCTACTAAAGGAAGCAGAGTCTGAGCAGGCCCTCTCATACAGCCCATTCAGAGTGAAGGTGTCCTAGATGGATTCTCCCTGCCTCATCCTTATTCTTCTTCTCCTTCAGAGGAGGCCTCCAGATGCCTGGTGACAATGGCTACACTCTCATGATGGTGATGTTGTGCAGGACACAGCAGACCACTACAAAGAACATAAGAAATAGAAGCAGGAGTAGTCAATATGGCCCATCCAGCCTGCTCCACTATTCAATATGATCATGGATAATCTTCTGCCTCAACTCCACATTCCTGCCCGCTCCCCAAATCCATTGATTTCCTGAGACACCAAAATTCTGTCTATCTCAGTCTTAAATACACTCAAGGATGGAATAGCCATAGCTCTATGTGGTAGAGAATTCCAAATATTCACAACCATTTGAGTGAATATATTTCTCCTCATCTCAGTCCTAAATGATGTGCCCCTTATTCTGAGACTGTTCCCACCACCCACCCCCCACCGTGTTCTAGATTCCCCAGCCAAAGGAAACAACCTTTCAGTGTCTACCCTTCAAAATCTTGTATGTTAAACTCCACGGACACGTTGCCAACCCCTGGGATCAAGTCAAAGCTCTACAGTCCTGCTATATCCAGTGGTGGACAATTAAACAACTAACAGAGGAGGCTCCATGAGCATTCCCATCCTCCATGATAATGAAGCCCAGCATGTCAGTGCAAAAGACAAGGCTGAAATATTTGCAACCATCTTCAGCCAGAAGTGCCGAGTGAATGATTCATCTTGGCCTTATCCTGAGCTCCCCAGCATATTAAATACCAGTCCTCAGCCAATTTTATTCACTCCACGTGATCTCAAGGAACAGCTGAGTGCACTGGATGCAGCAGAAGCTACAGAACTGAACAACAACCCTCCTGCAACGCTGATGACATGTGTTCTAGAATTAACCATGCGTCAAACCAAGCTGTTCCAGTACAGCTACTGGCATCTACCAAATCAAGTGGAAATCCAATCTAGCCAATTAAAGGCCCATTGGTCTACTCTCAATCATTAGCAAAGTGATGGAACGGGTCATTGACAATGCTATCAAGCACACTTACTCACCAGTAACCTGCTCACCGATGATCAGTTTGGGTTCTGCCAGGAGCGCTCAGCTCCAAACCTCATTACAGCCTTGATCCAAATATGGACAGAAGAGTTGAATTCAAGAGGTGCGGTGAGAGTGACTGCCCTTGACATCAAGGCAACATTTAACCAATTGGAGCATCAAGGAGCCCTAGTAAAATTTAAGTCAATGGGAATCAGGGGGAAAATCTCCACTGACTGGAGTCATACCTAGCACAACAGAAGATGGTTATCGTTGTTGGAGGCCAATTATCTCAGCCCCAGGAAATCACTACAGGAGTTCCACAGGGCAGTGCCCTAGGTCCAATCATCTTCAGCTGTTTCATCAATGACCTTCCCTCCATCATAAGTCAGAAGCTGTTTGCTGATGATTGCATATTGTTCAGTTCCATTTGCAACCCCTCAGGTAGTAGTGTTCCCATGCGCCTGCTGCCCTAATTCTTCTAGCTGGTAGAGGCCACAGGTTTGGAAGGTGTTGTCAAATGCGCCTTGGTGTGTTGCTGCAGTACATCTTTTAGATGCTAAAGTATTCAGCACTGGTAATGCTGTTGTTTGTCAAGGGGAAGTGGTTAGACTCTCTCCTGTTGGAGATGGTCATTGCCTGGCACTTGTGTGCTGCGGATGTTATTTGATACTTATCAGCTCATGCCTGAGTGTTGTCTAGGTCTTGCTGCATGCACGGACTGCTTCATTATCTGCACTCATGTACTTCTTTCACCTGTCTTTTCTGCTCACTTTCGCAAACAACGATTCACCATTAAAGGGAAGAATGAAAAGCATGTATAAAAAGTAAATGATTTTTTTCATCACAGTGTCTAGGGAACAGTCAGTTGTCTGGTACTGCAAAGCAGAAAAAGGAATAGATTTCTGTTACATTAGATCTCCAACAGCTACTGTGCTGCCCTGGGATATCTTTGATCTCTCAACGTTATGCCATTGGGCCTGCACCTGAAGTAGCTGCTAGCCAATGTTACAGTGAAAATGGGGCCTTCTGGCAGACTGATTGCAGACTATTAGGTGTTGTAGCAGAGGAACACTTAAAGAAACCTGGCAGTATAGCTTCCACTAGGATCTGGGGAACAAGTACTGTTCTTCTCTCAGGGCTTTCTGGTTGCTGATAAGCAATAAACTGCAACTACACTCCTGTTTCTGTCCTTAGTTTCCAATGCAAGGCCCTGCCAAAGAATAGGCTTTGAGTTGAGATTACATCCAGGACCATACAAATCCAGCAGGTTCTCAAAAAACGACAATCTTAGTGATAGCTTTTACAAAAACAAGTTGGGATGGAAGGGAGAGAGCTTTGGAAGAAAACTCTAAAGAGCAAGGACACAATGATATAAGAATTGGATGCAGGAGAACAGAGTTAGAAATAATCAGGTGCCAGATGAGAGGAGACTACTGACGCAGACATATGGCGGCAGAAGATCACAGAAGGAAGGAAGAACAGAGAAAACAAGGTGAAGAGCTTTGAAATCAGTAGAGAAGGAGATGGGCCCCCAATGAAGCTTGGCAAAAAGTGGGGTGATAGGTGTGTGAGAGAAGCTGCAAAGATTTGGATAAACTGACATTTTTGAACAGTACAGAAGAGACTAGCAAGGAGAGCATTTGAAATTTCGGTCCTTGAGATGATGAAAAAATGGATTAAGTTTTCCCCAATGAAGGGGAGGGATAGAGCTGTAGCAGACAATGTTAGAGATGAATACAGTCTAGATGACTAGCTAGATAAGGGGTAAGAAGGACAGATCTGAGTCAAGCAGTGCACTGAGGCTGTGAACCACCTTTCAAACTGAGCAGTAGTTGAGGAAATAATTGATTTAAAGTCAGAGGAAGGCATGATCTGAAGAGCTTGGATTTGTTATTGAGCTTCTGAAATCTTTGAATCACTTCATGTTTGTTTTAGAATCAGTCATGATCTAACTCAATAGTGGAGCAGGCTCAAGGGGCTGAATGGCCTACTACTCAATAGTGATGACAAAAAGACAGAGCCGTGTTTAATGGATACACATGTGAAAGCTGATCTTGTAGTATCCAGGCGATGTCATTGAAGGGCTTCATTTAGATCATAAATGTGGTGAATAGCATAAATGCATTTATGGGGAAGCTAGACAAGTACATAAGGCAGAAAGGAATAGAAGGATATGCTGACAGGGTTAGATGAAATAGTGTGGAACATAAACAGTGGCATAGACCAGTTGAGCCGAATGGCCTGTTTCTGTACTGTGAATACTATGTAATTCTATATGTAATGCAGAAGAAGGGATCAAGGTTAGAGCTACGGAACTTGATGCAGGTCACCATGTATTCACAGAAAAAGAAGCAGTTTCAAACGAAGTAAGAATCTATTTTTCAATCATCACAGTCAGTAGCACAGGAACAGAACATATGATCAGGGACCAGAAAATTTGGTGCAGGTTCATTTGGCAGCATCTGCATTGTATTGCAAAAAGTTCAATCTAACCAGCTTGATAGAAAGTTTCACTGATATATGGTTATGAACTTAAACATTGTGCAATTTTCCATTCACTTAATATGGATTAAGGTTGGGTGCTACATTCACCCATCTAGAGTCGCCCAAATGGAAGTACTGGGCTGGATTACATGGCCCCCCCCCACCCCACACCGAGGCAGGGGGCGCGGAGGGCCCATCATCTCCCCATCACCAAGCGATTTTGTCAGGGGCGGGATAGGCCGATGGTCTTCATGCCTGGAAGCCAATTGAGGCCCTTAAGTGGATGGGCCTCTGCCATGCGGGGAGGGTGCCTAGTAATACGAGGCGCCCTCCCTGTGAGCTTGGCAGGGGTCCCTCCTCCATGGGCAATCTGTGGCCCATGGAGGAAGTCTGCCAGAAAAACCTCCACCTCTATGGACCCCCTCCCCTGGCCACGCCCACCTGCCCCCCAACCCTCCCTCGCTGGGGCCTTCTGGACTCGCCCCGGCAACCCCGCCTCACTTACCAGAGGTCTGGGGTTCCAGCACTGGATCCAAGACCTCTACAGTCCTGGCAGTGGCCACCACTCCCAGTGGAAATGCCAATACTGCTGAGCTGCTGGCCCTCTGATTGGCTGGAAGCTCGTGGAGGCAGGATCCCCGTCTTTCAAGGGATGGAGATCCAGACGCCAGAAACTTCGCCTCCGGAACAACAGGGGATCGCACCGGGGGGATGGGGGGGCGCAAAAAGGGAGAGACGGGTTCCCCCCGCCTTTTCAACCCAGCGCTGGGAGCCCCACCACATTCACAAGATCCCGGCCACTTTGTGTGATGGAATTCTTGAAAAGGAAGAGCCTATTTAAAAGCATATTTTTTTTAAATTTTATTTTGCAAATTTACAATATGCTATCAGTTATGATTATTGTATTTTCTGAAAAAAAATCACTGCATTTTTAAATTATTTTTCATGTACAGTTGTCTTTGTCCTGATAGTTGGTAATGTTTATGTGAAACCTAAATAAGGAAATATTTGTTTGCGAATTCACAGGAAAGCCAACCATAATCAAAGCATTCACAATACAGCAGCAGAAGAGAAAGAGCTGTTAAAAAGGACATGAACAGGAGTTCTGAGAATATAAATATGTTGGGCTTAGAGACAGCCATTTTAAGTGAAAGCTATAGAATCCTGCAGCAGTTGGTTAAAATTAGTCAGGGGAATTGGTTTTGAAACACCCTAAATGCAGTAATTCACAACTGAAGTAGCACAAGATGAAAGAATGCAGATCAGGGAGATCATTGGGTTCTACAGCCAGACTTCCACATTTGTCTCTTCTGGTGCTGTCCCACTTTCTTTCAAATTTTACTGTCATCAAACCTTCTTCAAAAAACTTACCCTTTTATCCTTGCAAACTGCCACCCCATCTTCAACCTCCCTTTCCTCTCCAAAGTCCTTTATCATGTTGTTGCTTCCCAAATTATCCAAAAGACAGACTTTGACAGGAGCTAGGGTAAATAATTACTGCACTGGAGTGTTAGCTTGGAATATGTACTGAGATTTGGAGTGGAGCTTGGAAAAGCAATGAAAAAACAACATTTTCCAGAACTACACTCTCTTCTAGTTTTTTAAAATATTGTGCTATGTTCTCTGGTTATGTAAACACAGCTTACGTTAATAACCTTTTTACATCTGCAATATCAATGATTTTTGAGTTTCAGGAACAGAGAAATAGGAGTAGGCCATTCAGCCCCTCAAGCCTATTCCAGCATTCAATTAGATAATAGCTGATCTGCATCTTAACTCCATCTACTTCCTTGGTTCCTTAACTCTTAATTCTCTAGCCTAATAAAAATCTACCAATCTCAGTTTTGACATTTTCAAATGACCCAGCCTCAACAGCATTTTGGGGAGAGAGTTCCAGATTTCCACTTGTCATTATATGAAGAACTGCTTCCTGACATCACTCCTGAACAGCCTAGCTATAATTTTAAAGTTATGCCCCCCTTGCTGTGGACTTCCCCACCGGATGAAATAGGGTAGATACAGAGAAACTATCAACTCATCTGATCATCAAAACACCTCAATTAGATTACCCCATAATCTTCTATATTCAAGGGAATACAAGCATAGTCAATGTAATCTGTCCTCACATAATTTAACCCTTTTTGTCCCTGTATCATTCTGGTGACGATGTGCTGCATCCTAGAGCCTGGCTACCCGACCCGAACCCGACTAGACCCGACTACATGTGTCGGGTTCGGGTCGGGTTGGGTCAATATTCCCAGTCCAGCATTCGGGCTTGGGTTGGGTCGGGCTGGACAGTGCTGCTTCCGGGAACTCATGGGATCAGGCTCACCCATGACTCCCCACAACTCCATCTGCAGGAATAGCCTGTTGCTGGAATGGATGAACAAGATCACAAGTATTACCATTTGGACAAGGTAGAGCACAATAACATGTTTGATGTCATTACATTTATTGCGATACTCAGGTCAGGTCGAGTCGGGTCAGGTGCGAAACAAAATTAAAGGACTCGGGCCAGGGTCGGGTTCGGGTTGGCTGTGGTCGGGTCGGGCCTGGGTCGGGTTTCAATTTTATACCCAAGCAGGCCTTTACTGCACCCCCTCCAAGGCCAATATATCCTTCTTGAGGTATGGTGCTCTGAACTGAATGCAGCAGTCAGATGGGGGTCTAACCAGAGCTCTGTACAACTGTACAGTCAATCATGTCCAATGTCAATATTCTTTTCTCAAAGGAGCTCAATTCTGCAATTCTTTATATCATAGTTTTAAGTTTAACAATCCACTTTATTATTTTCCTCTGAACACTCTCCAAAATATCCTATTTGGATGTCAGGATTCCAAAACTGCACAAAATATAGAAAACTAATAACTTGCACAAGACTGAAATTATTTGTTTAACCTATAAACAAATCTTTTCCTGATCTGTTCTGGTACCTTAACAGCCTCACACGCCTGTAAACTTCAGTGCATGGCTTTAAATCACATCCAAGTCCTTAATTTTTTCCACCTTTGCTGAAGGCCAGTCGTCATTTTGTCTGCATGTCTAATTATACCTTATCAATGTGCATATGGTGCTATTATATTCATGATAAATTTTAACTGTTATTCCTTAGCCTATCCATTTCTTTTATATAGATCTCTGAATACACATTATTGTTGTTTCCGCCAAACTGCAAAGTTTGATCAAATTAGCAACATTTTTACTAGAAGTAGCTGCATTCATAAAATTTATTAACCATATAAGAGCAGGAGATCCAAAATAAGCATTTACTAGATTCAGCTAAGTAAATGAAAAGTGATAAAATAAGAACAGGGAAACAAAATTCACCTTAAGTGGGAGGATTTTAAATGGATTCAAGGAGCATAGAAATCTTGGTGTACAGATACAAAGATGGCAGTGCAAGCAGATAAAGTTTTAAAAATGATAACTCAAATCCTTAATTATATATCAAAAACACAGAATACAAAATAAAGAAGGGAATATTGAACTTGTGCAAGACCTTAGGTCACAGTTGGAGTACTGTGTACAGTTTTGGGCACACCGTTATAGGAAGGATGCAAAAGCAATGCAGATTGTGGAGCATGGATGCAGGGTGATTTGATAAAGATCTTTGAGATTATGAGATTATGAAGGATATTACTTCCATTGCTTGACCACATACAAATGAGAGGCCATCAGATTTAAGATAATCACAAAAAGAATTAAAGGGGAGATTAGCAAAAGCTCTTCATATAGAGAGTGGTTAGAATGTGTAATTTGCTGCCACGTCTCACTGTTAAAGCAGAACCTAGAAATTCTTCTAAAAGGTAGTTATCTGATTCAAAAAGAGGAATATTAAAGGCTAATGGAAGCAAATAGGAGAGTATGAGTAACATTAGGTGGCTCACGTGGAGAAAAACACAAGCGCAGACTTGAAGGGTCAAATGATTGAGTAATATGCTGCAATATTTTATGATTGCCAAATTGAATCTATTCTCTTTATCACCACTTTCTACTTTGTTACTTAGCAAATTTTCAACCCAGATAGATAAATTACCAGTAATGCATTAATTCTTTTTAAAAGGCTCATTTGAAAAACTTTATCGAATGCCTTATGTAAATCCAAGTAAATACTTACCACTAAAGAGGTCTGGGAGACTGACCTCTCACCAAATAACATCAATACCGCCCTGTGTCTAGCGAACAGGACATATACGGTACAGTTTTCATTTTTAAATTACTTTTTAAATCATATCTGCGCCATCGGTAAAACTGCCTATTTCCACCTCCATAACATTCTCCGATTTCACCCCGTATCAGCTATTCTGTTGCTGAAACCCTCATTCATGCCTTTATTATCTCTAGACTTGACTATTCCAATGCTCCCTCATGGGCAAACTTAGGAGAAACCCATGTAATTAAAATTTTTTATTTATAAATTAATTTTAAATTAACTTCTTGTGCAGCATGGCAACATAACCATGCCAAAATGTGATCTTAGGAGCAGCTGCCAAAAGGAAGAATTAGTAATTCTCACAGCTTCATTCCGTGACTCTCTTGGCATCCTCCGAAGGGCTCATCAAGGCATTCGGTGCTGGCTCATTACAAGCAGCAACACCAACTGTCCCATCCTACTCTCTTGCCGATCTTCCAGTCCTGCACTTCTGTTGAGGGCTAATCTTCCCATCCAACTCACTCTTCTCACTGTGTCTCTATGCATCTCCCTCCAGAATGTTCATTCAATTGTGAACAGGGCCCTCACCATCCATGAACTTATCGTGGACAATTGCATTGACATCATAGCCTTAGCAGAACCGTCCCCCTAAATAAAGCCTCCTCACCTGGCTATATCTTCTACCACTTGCCCCCACAAGACCATTGTGGTGGCGGTGTGGCATTTAACACCAATACACACCTTGGTCTGACCCCTTACTCCTCTGGCACTTTCCCCTTTTTTCAGCATCTTACCTTGTTCCACCCCTCTCATTCAAAATCCTCATTCTCTACTTTCTCCCCCAAGTACGATAAAAATTTGCTCACCGAGTATCCTGTTCTCAGCCTCTGCTGATTTCAACCTCCAGCTCAACTCATCATGCACCCACTCCTGAGTTCACTGCCGTCTTATCCACCCTTAATCTCTCCTTCCATGTAAACTCCCCAACCCATATTCATGGCCACTTCCTTGACATTGCCATCTCACGTTGCCTCACTATTCCCATCATATTAATCACAGATTAGACCAGCTCTGATCAATTCCTTGTATCACTCTCCACCCCACATCCCCCTTCCACCCTACTTGCTTCTGTATCCAGCCCAGAAAAAAAAACTATCGCCCAATTTGCTTACAGCTGTACTTTCAAAATCCCAACTATCTAGCCTTTGTTCCTCCATTTGTCACAATATTTCTGTAGCTACTGATTTGCTCAACCACACCCTCATCTCCACCTTTGATGTCCTCGTCCCTAATAAAACCATTACTCTCTCTCACATTGGCCATTGTCCCTGATATGCCCTCACTTCTGCTCCCTTAAGTCCACGGGACACAGATTTGAAAGGATCCTCCTGGAATGCAAAGATTTCGCAACTGAAAACTGTCTTCTTAAACCCTTTTCCTCTGTCTCCTTCTCTCTCACCTCCAACAATAAGTGTGAGAAGCTTATTGACAAAGTTCATTGTCACTAAGATCGAGACCATCCGATCAGCTGCCTCTGCCACTTCCTTCCCTTCCACTCGCCCACTGGGAGACTTAAAAACAGATTGCAAATGTTCCTATAGGTATGTAAACAGCAAGAGATTAGTGAAAGTAAACATGGGTCCATTAGAGGCAGGGCCAGGTTGTAATTATAATGGGGAATAAAGAAAATGGCAGAGACATTAAACAAATACTTTGTACCTGTCTTCAAAGTGGAAGACACACAAAAAAAATCCAGAAATGATGGGAGCCGAGGATCTAGTGAGAATGAAGAACTTAAAGAAATCAGTATAAGAAATAATAATACTGGGGAAATTAATGGGACTATGTGTCCCAAAGTCCCCTGGACCTGATGACCTGCATTCTCAGGTTGTAAAAGAGGTAGCTGCAGAGATTGTGCATGAAAATGGTTTTGATCTTGCAGAATTCCTAGATTCTAGAACAGTTCTCAAGAACTGGATGGTAACTAAAATAACCCTGCTATTTAAGAAAAGGAGGAAGAGAGAAAACAGGGACTACGGACCAGTCAGCCTAACATGCTAGAATCTATTATTAGGAATGTGGTAATGGGGCAATTAGAAAATCATAATATGATTAAACAGATATGAGAGGGAAATCATATTTGACAAATCTGTCAGAGTTTTTTGAAGATGTAACTAGTAGGATGTATAAAGGGGAACCAGTTAGATTATTTAGATTTTCAAAAAGCATTTGATAAGGTGCCACACATGAGGTTATTACACAAAATCAGGACTCATGGGATTGGGGGTAATATATTAGCATGGACTGATGATTGGTTAATGGAGAGGTAAGATTATTAAACATTTAGCCCTACTAAAAAGCCTTTTTGTAGTGTAGCATAGTATGAATAGGGCATAATATAAAACGATATCAGTGTAAAGGGATTGTGGGAAATCCTGTTAAGCTGTAACAATCTCACTGTAGCTGAAACTAAAGTACTTGAAGACTGTCTATGTACTCTCCAGCAGGAATTCAGGGCCTCTCTCAAGTAGATAAGAAGCCACAGGATGTAGAAACCTTGAGATAAGGAGAAAATAAGACAGTGGTGAATATGAAGGGCATTACGTAATTATTTAAGGTTGGTAGCAGCCACATGAACAAATACCTGATTGGCCAATAAAAGCATGCACATGACATGATAGCCACGGGGATGAACATGATTGGGGAGGGGGAGCGGTTAATTAGATTACAGCCAGAATAAAAGAGACCCTCTTGGTCAGATCTGCACATTGGAGAGAACCAGAAACAAGAAGACATGGAGAAGAGAAGTTTGAAGACCAAAGGCTACAAGAGAAGACGTGCGTTCCCCGTCCACGACTAATATGGGAAGTATAGAACCCACTTTAGACTGTAAATCGCTGCCTGAGGTTATTGCTTTAGTTTGCATAAAACTTAATAAACTTTTTCTGATCTTGTCTCTATAAAGTAGATTCACAACTGAACTTTTATCACGTCCATTCCTATGGGGGACGAACATTACAAAAATTACACAGAGAAAGCAGAAAGTGGGAATAAATGGGACATTTTCCGGAAGGCAGGCTGTAACTAGTGGGGTACCACAAGGATCAGTACTTGGGGCTCAACTATTTACAATCCGTATTCATGACTTACATGAGGGGACTGAGTATAATGTATCTAAATTTGCTGACAGTACAAAGTTAGGTGCAAAATGAAGCGGTGAGGAGAACACAAAGATCTGATGCACTCCACAAAAGTAAGTGGTGTTGTGCCTAATATGCACTTACTCTTGAAGAATCTGTGGAATCCGATTGGTGAAAGGTATATCGATATTTTATTCACACACTAAATCATCAAAGTGCAAGCTCTCACTGCTTGTACATTATACTACCCGTCAAGACACGAGGTGATGAGTCTCGGACTTGCGGCTGCTCTTCTGTTCTGAGCCCCTGGCTCAGGGTATCTTCTCGAGTGTTCTTCCCCGTGGTTCTCGTACCTTCCTCAGTTTCAGTCAGGGGTTAAATCTTGTTTCCAAGACCCTCCCCTCTTACTTACTCATAGGGGTCTGGTATACTGACATAATGATAATTCCTTATTTGGCTCAGTGAGAACCTGTTCAAAACTTCACAGTTTCCCGTTATCTACTGTGAATCAAATCTTATCTAGTATCCATGACGACCCCCTTTATCTGCCACATGCAAAGACAGAGTATCATCAATATGTCTTATCTATACTGTTTACAATTCCTCGGCCATCTGTGTGCTGTGGCCCCTTTGTTTTAACTCAGTTTTTATGTGTTTTTACTGGGTCTACAGTGGCACTTTGTTTTATGGCTCCACTGAACCTGGGTGTCCCCACACAGAGAGTGGCACACATATATGCTGCTTCCATACCAAAGACAGGGAGATTTACAGGAAGGAATGATGTGGCATGAATGGATGAAAGCATGAGAGAACTCACCCTTGTCTGCTGCTCAGAGCATGGCACCTACATGAGTGGCTCACTCAGTAGTGCAGATCAAGCCTCCCCCACCTGTGGGCCCAGCACCCCTCTTGTGACACGTGTCGTGTTGTTCCCTTGGTTATGTTTAATCTCTGCCTCCTTGCTCCTCCAGGCAAAGAGGGCCCATAATGCTCTTGAGGCAAATAGGACTGATGGAAGAGTGCCTGACATACACACACTGACCCAGGCTGAGGAGGAGACCCTGGATCTTACAGCTGTATATGTGGACCATTCAGCTGGTGATATTGAGCTCAGCGTCCTGGTGAACAGACAGCCATTTGATATACACAATGCTAACTGTGAAAATTGTATTGTTTGAAATGCTGCTGTAATAATTGTTACATGCGCATCATAAAGACTAACAGTGTGCTTTTCTCATTGTATCTTGCAGGTCAATGCTCTGAATCAAACCCTGTGGCCTAGGACTCATCCGGCATCTCTGAGGAAGAGACATCCTCAGAGGACGCAGTGTCCCATGACACTCCCGCACCTTCCACCAGCGCAGATACAGTCACCTCGGTGGGAATTTGGTCAGGCTAACAGTTGTGTTCACAAGCCGGTGAGAGCACTGCACAAGCGCCCGAGTAGTTGACTGAGGCTGAGAAAGCTGAGGCCCCTGACAGTCGGAGGGCTGTGGGTGGCCAGGCCCATGCTAAGCCCCAGGCTAATGATGACCCTCTGTTGTCGACAGCACAGGGCATGCTGGCGCTGCAACAGCAGTCGTGGCAACATCTGGTGGATATGCCACCAGCTGTGCGCAGCCTTGAGCGCACGACGGGGGAGTCCATCCAGGCCATGACAGCTGCCATGTCCCAGGCATCTGAGTGCATGGCTTCATCCATGGAGAGGACAGCAGCCCTCCTGGAGACCCAGGTTCCATTGATTCATGCTGACCTGCAAACCCTCGCTGCAGCCATTACATCCACGCAGCAGTGGCAAGGCAAGAGAGTGACCGGGGCATGGTGACTGTCCCTGCCCCTGGTCCTTCCCGGGAGAGCAGAGAGATTCAAACGAGCCTTGAGGTGGAGGAGGCGAGCCTGCAGGCCATATCTGTGGTCTCCCCTCAAGGTGATTCTAATGTGGACACCGGCCCCTCCGCCCCTCCGCTGGTGAGTGAAGCTCCAGCAGCTGCAACGCCTGAGGAGAGTTCTGCGCTGACGCAGAATTCCCCTAGCCAGCCGGGGCCCTCCAGGCCTCATACGAAAATGACTGACAAAGTCATCCACAGCCAAAGGGCAATCTGATCAGCAGCCTTCCTCTAGTCAGGCTGCTAGCGCAGAAGTGGCACCGCGAAGGAGCACTAGCAAACGTTTTTTAAAAAAACTGACACAAAGGGGTCTGCGCACGTGTGCCACTACACTGTAAAACGTTACTTCACAAAATGTTCTTCACTAACATGTATGTCGTTTTTACTGTATGAATGAAATGGGCCAGCATGTACCAATCATGTCTCCTCCCATTACATCATTGGCCTTTCAAAACTGCCAGTGTATGGAATAACATCATTGCCATGCCAGCATTACTCATGTGCATCTCCATGGATGCAGTAACATGGACAATGGCTCAGTCTGCTGCTGCCAGTAATGGTGCAGACAAAGATGTTGCAGATGTAGATGGCTGCACAACAGGTGATCGAGGGTTGTGTGTGTCATGCAAAGCACATGGTGCACTTCAGGGTCGGGAGAAGCATTGCTCAATAAGGCATTGTCGTGCATCCCTTGCTCGCTGCTCACCCTCATGTGTCGCCTGGATGCTCTCTGTCCTCCCATGCGCCTTTCCTGCTGCATGCCCTCTGCATTTTCATTGTCCGAGGAGGAATCCTGCTGACGTCTCTCCTCATCCTGCAAGGCTTCCCCCCTATTGAGTGCGTAGTTAAGCAGAGCACAGCAAACAGCAACGATACAAGCCACCCTTTCCAGCTCGTACTGCAGGGTGCCACCCAATCTATCCAGGCAGCAGAAGCGTATTTTCAGCATGCCGACCGCCTGCTCAATGGTGGCTCTTGTAGCGCCATGGCAGGCATTGTATCTCTCCTCTGCATCAATGGTGGAGTTTCGCACTGGTGTCAGAAACCATGTCTGCAAGTGGTAGCCCTTGTCCCCAAGAAGCCACCCCGCGATGTGAGCCAGTTCATTGAACAGCAATGGCAGCTGGGACTGGTGCAGGATGAAGGGGTCATGGCAGCTGCCTGGGAAGCAGGCACAGATTTGCATGAAGCACTTCTGGTTATCACAGACTAGCTGCACGTTGAGGGAGTGGAAGCCCTTTCGGTTGAAGTATGCAGCTGGTCGCCCAGCGGGAGCCTTGATGGCCACATGGGTAGAGTCGATGACCCCTTGAACCTGTGGGAATCTGGCAATGGAGCCAAATCTAACAGCCCTCTGGGCCTGGCTCTAAGAATCTGTCCTGAAATGCACATAGTCACCGGCTCTCCGGGGTACAGGGTGACATCCCTGATGCAGTGGTGCACTGCTGACTGTGTGACCCCACATAGGTTGCCGGTGGGTCTCTGAAATTATGCAGAGGTGCAGAAGTTAAGAACCACTGTCACTTTGAGGGCCACAGGCATAGAATGTCCATCAAAGCCCACTGGCTCCAGGTAATCGTTGAGATCACAGAGATCTGTCACCACCTCTCTCGACAGCCGCAGTCCCGCTGACACTGGCGCTGTGACATCTGCAGGTAACCCATGCAGGACCTGTAGATGCGCAGCGTTCTATAGTGGAGGATTTACCTTGGGGGATGCTGCTGCTCACGACCAGGGGCTTCCACGTGGGCTTCACCTGCCCGTTGGTTCTGCCGCTGGCGCATATGGCTCCTCACGACAAGTGGGTCAATGAATACAGGGTGTATTATCCCCATCTCCAAGTTGCAATTAAACTCGGTTCCTTCATTATTTCAAAGGCACCTAACAGGGCAAAGAATGATGTTGATTGGTACATCAGGTGCATTCCTGCATCAACTACATGGTGTGGCATGGTACTGCCCGTCTGAGCTTCCACGAGAGTGACGCAGCATGACCACATTCAGATTGTAGCAGTTGCATCGATTGGCCCACCAGCCAGATTACCTTTAAATGAATAACATTAATGGCAGCCACCCTACACAAAGGGCTCCCAGAGTGCCATTGTTCCTTCAATCCCACAAACAGTCAACAGTGCTAAGTGCCCCCCTTAACGGAGGGAGAGTATGCGATATCTCCCTTGATGCTTACAGAGTTGTGCCCCTGGTAATACTGACCCCCACACCCCGCCACCTCCCTTCATGCCTGCAGAGTTGTGCCCCTGGTAATACCATCCCCCCTTCCACCTCCCTTCAAGCCTGCAGAGTTGTGCCCTCCCATCTCACAACACTAACCTGCACAGGCTCCGAAAACTGCAACTTCTGTCCCGCTGGCTTTTATCAGTCGGGAATGGGAAGGCACATGATATATGCCCGTTCACCTGAATATTGGAACGTATTTTCAAAGTGAGATGCATAATGCGGCAAGGAAGTAGCGCTTTGCATATATAGATTTGGCTCCCATCACCGAGCGCTGCCATGAGGCCTCGCCGCAGCCGGCAATATGGGGCCTGGGCTTGCCAGCGTGTGGCGGGCCTCTCCCGGCAGCATTTTCTGGTTCCCCCCCCTCCACGACCCGCAACGTCGGTGGGTCGATAAAATCTAGGCCTTGGTCTCCTTACCTAAGTGAGGACATATATTGCCCTAGACTCACCAGACTGGTTCCTGGGATGAGGGAATTATCCTATGAGGTGATATTGAGTAGATTAGGCCTATATTCCCTGGAGTTCAGAAGAATGAGAGATGATCTAATTGAAACATATAAAATTCTTAAGGGGCTTGACAGGGTAGATGTTGAGAAAATGTTTCCCCGGGTAGAGGAATCTAGAACATGGGATCACTGAATCAGATTAAGGGATCGGCCATTTAGGAATGAGATGAGGAGAAATTTCTTCACTCAAAGGGCTGTGAATCTTTGGAATTCTCTATTCCGAAGAGCTATGGATATTCAGCTGTTGGATGTTCAAGACAGAGGTCAATAGATTTTTGGGTACTAGGGGGACTAAGGGACTAAGAATGTTCTACAGATTTGCTGACTTTCAATACTTAAAAATGCACATTTACGAACTTACGAATTAGGAGAAGTAGGCCATTTGGCCCCTCAAGCCTGCTCCGCCATTCAATAAGACCATGGCTGATCTGTTTGTGTTTCGAATTCCACACTCCCATTTAACCCCAATACCCTTTACTTCCCTTGCGTAACAAGAATCTATCTATCTCCTCCTTAAAAATATTCAATGTCCCTGTCTCCACCATCTTCTGAGGCAGAGAGTTCCAAAGTCGCACAACCCTCTGAGAGAAATAATTTCTCCTCATCTCTGTCCTAAAAGGGCATCCCCTAATTTTAAAACAGTGCTCCCTAGTTCTGGACTCACCCACAAGAGGAAACATCCTTTCCACATCCACATTGTCAAGACCGTTCAGGATCTTATAAACTTCAATCAAGTCTCTCCTCACTCTTCTAAACGCCAGTGAAAACAAGCCCAGTCTGACCAACCTTTCCTCATAAGACAACCTCCTCATCCCAGTTATCAATCTAGTAAACCTCCTTTGAACCGCCTCCATTGCATTTACATCCTTCCTTAAATAAGGAGACCAAAACTGCACACAGTATTCGAGATGTGGTCTCACCAATGCCCTGTATAACTGAAGCAACACATCCTTATTTTTATTTTCAATTCCTCTTGTAATAAAAGATAGCACTCCATTAGCCATCTTTATTACCTGCTGTACCTGCACTAGAACACCGAGATCCCTCTGTACCTCGGAATTGTACAGTCGTTCTCCGTTTAAGTAATACTCTGCTTTTCTATTCTTCCTGCCAAAGTGAACAACTTCACATTTTCGCACATTACACTCCATCTGCCAGATTTTTGCCCACTCACTCAACCTATCGAAATCGATCTGCAAGCTCCTTATGTCCTCTTCACAACATACTTTCCTACCTAGCTTTGTGTCATCTGCAAATTAGCTACCATGCCATCGCTTCCCTCATTGATATAAATTGTAAAAAGTTGAGGCCCCAGCACAGACCTCTGCAGGACTCCATTCGTCACATCCTGCCAATCAGAAAAGGACCCATTTATGCATACTCTCTGCTTTCTGCCAGCCAGCCAATCTTCTATCCATGCTAGTATGTTACCCCCTACACCAGGAGCTCCTACTTTGAGCAATGACCTTTTATGTGGCACCCTGTCAAATGCCTTCTAGAAATCCAAGTACAGTACGTCAATGGGCTCCCCTTTATCCACAGTGCATGTCAATCCTGCAGAGAACTCCAACAAATTGGTTAAACATGATTTCCCTTTCACAAAACCATGCTGACTATTCCCGATTACCTTGAGTTTTTCTTACTGCCTAGCTACAACCTCCTTAATGATTGATTCTAAAGCTTCCCCATGGCAGATGTCAAGCTAACTGGCCTATAGTTACCTGTTTTCTGCCTCCCCCACTTCTTGAATAGAGGGGTTATATTTGTTACTTTCCAGTCTGATGGAACCTTTCCAGAATCTAGCAAATTCTGAAAAATTAACACCAACGCATCTACTACCTGATGAGCCACCTTTTTTAAGATCCTAGGATGAAGTCCATCAGGACCCGGGGACTTGTCAGCCTGCAGCTCCATCGGTTTGCTCGGTACCACTTACCTGGTGATTGTAATTTCACCAAGTTTCCCTCTTCCTTCCATGTCCTGATTTACAGCTACTGCTGGAATGTTTTTTTGCATCCTCTACAGTGAAGACAGAAGCAAAATATTTACAAATGTTATGCCCAGTAAAGACATATATTCCTAACTTATAACATACAAACTTTATTCAATGTGGACTCTTTGAAATAGACTTTTCCTTTAAAAAGTGGAAAATGCTCTGCAAAGATGGCCACTGAAGGTCAGATGATCTGGCCTGTGTATTCAAAAACTGCCTCACCATCTTAAAAGATGAAAGGATACATTCCAGACTAAGAGGTGTCAACTACACCATCCTGAAACCATCAAGGGACATTTCTGAATTGAATGGGATTCTTCTGAGACAAGGAAGGTGATTGTCTTAACCAACCACCATCATCCCCCACCCCAACCTGGATGAATGTCTTACAACGATAAACCAGGATGTGGTTAATCATCCTAAGACCACTGTCATATTTGGAAAAAGAACTGTGAGAAGTCACATGGTAGGGCAGCCACGTTTATCTCCTTTTCAATCTTAAAAAGCTGACTGCAAAAAGAAGCAGGGCAGACAAGGAAGTCTCACAGCATATGGTCAAACATGGGCAAGGAAACCTCCTGCTGATTATCACCTACCACCATGTCCCCCCGCCACCCCCAACCCCACCTCGGCTGATGAATCAGTGCTTCTCCATGTTGAACACTGATTGGAAGAAACACTAAGGTAGCAAGGGCACAGAATGTACTCTGGGTGGGGGACTTCAATGCCCATCACCAAGAGTGGCTCAATAGCACCAATGCTGAATGAGCAGGCAGAGTCCTAAAGGACATAGCTGCTAGACTGGGTCTGCGACAGGCGATGAGGGAAAAAAGTACCTGACTTCGTCTTCACCAGTCTACCTGTTGCAGATGCATCTGTCCATGACAGTATTGGTAGGAGTGACCACCGCACACTCCTTGTGGAGACAAAGTCCCGTCTTCACATTGAGGATACCCACCATCGTGTTGTGTGACACTAACACCGTGCTAAATGGGATAGATTTCAAACAGATCTAGCAACTCAAAACTGGGCATTCATTAGGTGCTGTGGGCCATCTGCAGCAGCAGAACTGTATTCAACCACAATCAGTGACCTCATGGCCTGGCATATACCCCACGCTATCATTATCATCAAGCTGGGGGATCAACCCAGATTCAATGAAAAGTGCAGGAGGGCTTGCCAGGAGTAGCACCAGCCGTATCTCAAAAGGAGGTGTCAGCCTGGTGAAGCTACAACACAGGACTACTGGCATGCCAAACAGCAGAAGTGGCAGGCAATAGACTGGGCTAAGTGATCCCAAAACCAACAGATCAGATCTAAGCTCTGCAGTCCTGCCACATTCAGTCGTGAATGGTGGTGAACCATTAAACAACTAAGAGGAGGAGGAAGCTCCATAAATATCCCCATCCTCAACGATGGGGGAGCCCAGCACATCAGTGCAAAAGATAAGGCTGAAACATTTGCATCCATCTTCAGCCAAAAGTGCCAAGTGAATGATCCATCTTGGCCTCCTCCTGAGGTCCCAGAATCACAGATGCCAGTCTTCAGACAAACCGTTTCACTCCACATGATATCAAGAAATGGCTGAAGGCACTGGATACTGTAAAGGCTATGGGCCCTGACAACATTCCTGCAATATTACTGAAGACTTGTGCTCCAGAACTAGCCACGCCCCTAGCCAAGCTGTTCCCGTACAGCTACAACACTGGCATTTACCCAGCAATGTGGAAAATTGCCCAGGTATGTCCTGTACACAGAAAGCAGGACAAATTAACCCAGCCAATTACCGCCCTATCAGTCTACTCTCGATCATCAGCAAAGTGATGGAAGGGGTCGTCGACAGTGCTATCAAGCAGCACTTGCTCAGCAATACCCTGCTCATGACACTCAGTTTGGGTTCCGCCGGGGCGGAATACCCAGCTCCTGACCTCATTACAGCCTTTGTCCAAAAACAGACAAAATAGCTGAACTCAAAAGGGCAGGTGAGAGCGCCTGCCATTGACATCAAGGCAGATTTGACCTGGTATGGCATCAAGGAGCCCCAGCAAAACTGCAGTCAATAGGAATCAGGGAGAAAACTCTCGCTGGTTAGGGTCATGATGAGCACAAAGGAAGATGGTTGTGGTTGTTGGAGATCAATCATCTCAGTCTTAGGAATCACTGCAGGAGTTCCTCAGAGTTGTGGCCTAGGCTCAACCATCTTCAGCTGCTTCATCAATGACCTTCCCTCCATCATAAGGTCAGAAGTGAGGATGTTCGCTGATGACTGCACAATGTTCAGTACCATTTGCAACTCTTCAGATACAGAAGCAGCCCACATCCAGATGCAGAAAGACCTCGACAACAACCAGGCTTGGGCTGATAATTAGTAAGTAACATTCACACTACACAAGGCCCAGGCAAAGGCCGTCTCAAACAAGAGAGAATCTAACCTTGATGTTGTAACGACCAGGTGAGAAAGAGGTCTAGGGTTCCCTTTCAGCTTTCACCTTGTCTTACCGTAACAGGGTTTAATTTTAAACACACCGTGTTTTTAGCTCCCCCTTGGTGAATCCTTGTTCACCACTTTCAAATTATAAGGCAAAGAAACCAGCACAAACAGGCTTTCTTAGATTTAAAGAAGAAAAGTTGAAATTTATTAAACTTAAACTCTAATTCAGTTGACGCCAATGGATACACGAAACGCCCACTCTAGCATGTATCCGCGATACACACATGCAAATAGAGACAGAAAAGAGCAGAAGAAAAATAATGCAGAGAAGTTTGAGGCAATATCTGAAGAGTTTTTGTTACAGTTCTTCGAGCTCACTGTAGAGTCCTTGATTGTAGGTAGATCTTGCTTTTCGTTGGGGCCCAGTATTCTTCTTAAATCTTGTTCGCTATTGGAGACTTTTCTCTCTTGGGGTTCATTGTCTTCAGTGGATTCAGAGGCTTATGAGAAAGAGATGGGAACAGACAGGAGAGATCTCAATCCAGGAGCAAAATGACTTTGAGTTCAAACTGTTTGTACAATTCAGAAAACCCCAGGTTGCCAAGCAGGTTAGTTATGTGACCAACTGGTCAGATCACATCTTGGATTGTATCACCTTAGCAGTCGCTGGAATGCTGCTCTTACACACAATAGCTGGTGATCAAAGTACATTGTGGGTTGAATGTGTCAGGGAATGGTCCTTTGTCCTTCCAATCATTGTCTGTTAATATGCAAATATCTTTTCTAGCCACGGCTGATCTGTTTAACAAGTCCTTTCTTCACTCCAGTAACAGTTTAAAATCAATGTTCATGACAAAATTAATGTGCCTCATTCTTGGCAGGTGGGAGCCTAGCATGACAATGTTCAATGGCACTACCATTACAAAATGCCCCACTATCAACATCCTGGGGGTTACCATTGACCAGAAACTGAACTGGAACAGCCACATAAATACTGTGGCTACAAGAACAGTTCAGAGTCTGGGAATTCTGCAGCGAGTAACTCACCTCCTGTCTCCCCAATGCCTGTCCACCATCTACAAGGCACAAGTCAGGAGTGTGATGGAATACTCTCCACTTGCCTGGATGGGTGCAGCTCTAACAACACTCAAGAAACTCGACACCATCCAGGATAAAGCAGCCCGCTTGATTGGCAATCCATCCACCACCTTTAATATTCATCCTCTTCACCACCAACGCATAGTGGCAGCAGTGTGCACCATCTACAAGATGCACTGCAGCAACTTACCGAAGTTCCTTCAACAAAACCTTCCAAACCCGTGACCTCTATCATCTAGAAGGACAAAGGCAGCAGATGCATGAGAACACCACTAACTGCAAGTTCCACACCAAGCCACACACCATCCTGACTTGCAGTTACATCACCGTTCCTCCACTGTCGCTAGGTCAAAATTCTGGAACTTCCTTCCTAACAGCACTGTTGGTGTAGCTACTCCCCAAGGACTGCAGCGGTTCAGGAATGCAGCTCACCACCACCTTCTCAAGAGCAATTAGGGATGAACAATAAATGCTGGCCTAGCCAGCGATGCCCACATCCCCCGAACTAATAAAAAAAGTCATTCAAACATAACAGTGTGCAGTATTTCTCTAAAATAAAAGCAAAATATTGCAGATGCTGGAAATCTGAAATGAAAACAAGAAATGCTGGAAATACTCAGCAGGTCTGGCAACATCTGTGGAGAGAGAAGCAGAGTTAACGTTTCAGGTCAGTGACCCTTCATCAGAGTTCTCCAGTGGATTAAAGAAAATCATCATTCCACAAAACACATTGGTGCAACATGGCACAGAAGGAGGCCATTTGACCCATCAAGTCCATGCCGGCTCTCTGCAGAGCAATCCAATCAGTCCCATTACTCTGCTCTAACCCCGTAGCCCTGCAAGTTTATTTCCCTCAAGTGTCCGTCCAATTTCCTTTTGAAATCATTCATCGACTGCTTCCACCACCTGTGAGTTCCAGGTTTGTGTGTCCTCACATACAAATCACTAAAAGCTAGCCCACAGGTACAAAATCAAAAATAAAATTGGGATGTTGGCTTTTTTCTGAAGGCGGCTGGAAAACAAAAGTGGGGAATCAATGTTTCAGTTTATTTATTTCGAGATACAGCACTGAAACAGGCCCTTCGGCCCACCAAGTCTGTGCCGACCATCAACCACCCATTTATACAAATCCCATATTACCTATACTAGGAGCAATTTATAATGGCCAATTTACCTATCAACCTGCAATTCTTTGGTGGTGGGAGGAAACCA
Source organism: Heterodontus francisci (assembly GCF_036365525.1). Taxonomy (NCBI): domain Eukaryota; kingdom Metazoa; phylum Chordata; class Chondrichthyes; order Heterodontiformes; family Heterodontidae; genus Heterodontus; species Heterodontus francisci. The sequence goes on along the minus strand of NC_090372.1, from coordinate 68,708,820 downwards.
GAGTACCCAGCGAAAACCCACACAGACACAGGGAGAACTTGCAAACTCCACACAGGCAGTACCCAGAATTGAACTCGGGTCACTGGAGCTGTGAGGCTGCGGTGCTAACCACTGCGCCACTGTGCCAATTGTACAGAACTTTGGTCAGAGCCCATCTAGAGACTGTGTTCAGTTTTCGGCATCTGCCTGCTTCTCTCTTGCAAGAGAGACAGAAATATAGTTAGCTCGCAATGAATAGGGAGCCTCAGTGTCCTCCATTACACAACAGTGGATGACAAACTGCAAGGTGTTGCAAATATCACCTGCTACATCCTGGAATGAGCCAGATACATAAACTATATAAAATTATAACATTTACATCAGACACCTACAGTGCAGTTGGGAGTTTGATTTAAATTTAACAGCTGCAGGCCAGGTTTCCCAGGGCTTGGGAAACGTGACAGCTAAATGGAGACAGAAGCAAGCGTCTGCAGTAGGTAAATGCTTTTGGATCAATTCTTGTGGAACAGGAGGAGCAGGTGTGCTCCACCTGGCCCCTTAAGCAAACCTTCCACTAATCGTGGTTTCTCCTCAATGCCATGATTACTGACCCACCACCACCAAACTCCAGTCTCTGGCCTGCCCCAATCTCGCCCTCCTTCCCTCCAATCCTTGATCTCCAGTCTGCCCCAATGTTGTCCTCCCTCCCACCGAACCCTAATCTCCCCCTTCCTTCCTCCAATTTCCAGGGCCATAACATGCGATATATATACGATTTGCATATTGTTAACTGAACACTTGATGGTCTCCTAATGGGTGTAAGACTATACTAAAATTATACTCAAAGGTCTTTCATATTACCTTTGCTATTCTTTGTTGGAAGATCCTCAAGTATCTGTAAATAAAGCGCATTTAGCTATCACCCCACCATTACAAGTGTTTATTTAGATATAACAATGGTGACAAGAATAAACGTTAACACATCTCCATGCTAAATGGGATAGATTCAGAACAATGGGTTACCTTTAAGGAAGAGATGCTTCAGGTACAGACTAGGAACATTCCAAAAAGGGTAAAAGGTAGGGGAACCAAGAAAAAGGCTCCATGGTTGATAAGGGAAATTGAGGTGATGATGAAACAAAACAAAAGTGTGTATGATGCATGTCAGGTGAACTCATCAAGTGAAAACCAGGCCATGTACAATAGATTGGGAGGGGAGCTGAAGAGGAAAATAAGACTGGCAAAGAGAGAATGTAAAAATAGAATGGCAGTCAACATAAAAGCGAACCCAAAGATCTTCTACTGGCTGTAAATAGTAAGCAAGGAGGAGTGGGACCTATTAGGGACAGCAAGGATAATATATACTTAGAGGCACTGGGCAAGGCCAATATACTTAATAAGTACTTTGGAACAGTGTTCACTAAGAAAATGGAGGCTGACAAAGTATCAGTAGAAGCAGAGACAGCAGAGGCAATAGATAGGATAAATATGGAGAGGGAGGAGGTACTAAAAAGGCTGGTTATGCTTAGGGTAGATAAGTCACCTGGTCCAGATGGCTTGTATCCTAGATTGCTGAGGAAGTGTGGATGGAGATAGCGGTAATCTTCCAATCTTCCCTGGATACGGGGGAGGTGCCAGAGGATTGGAGAGTGGCAAATGTGACACCCTTATTCAAGAAAGGGTGTAAGGACAGTCCTAGCAGCTACAGGCCAGTTACTTTCACATCAGTGGTGGGTAAGGTTTAAAATATCAATGGGCACATAGAGAGGTTCGAGTTAATTAAGGATAGCCAGCGTGGATTTGTAAAAGGCAGATCATGTTTGACTAATCTAATTGAATTTGATGAAGTAACAGAGAAGGTTGATGAAGAGAATGTGGTGGATGTTGTTTATATGGATTTTAAGAAAGCATTTGATAAGGTACCACATAAAAGGCTGGTTAACAAAATTGAAACTCATGGAATAGGAGGGATGGTGTCCAATTGGATAAAAAAATTGGCTTATAGACAGAAAACAGTGAGTGGTAGTAAATGGTTGTTTTTCAGACTGGAGAATGGTAGACAGCGATGTTCCCCAAGGGTCAATGCTGGGACAACCACTTTTTTGATATATATAAATGACTTGGATCTTGGAATACAGAGTAGAATTTCAAAATTTGCTGATGACACCAAACTTGGAAGTGCGGCAAACAGTGAGGATGATATGAACAGTATGCAACAGATGAGGCAATAACCTCATGGCACAGTTCTAACGTGTGTGCAGGAACAGAGGGACCTGGGGGTGCATGTGCATTGATCTTTGAAGGTTGCAGGACATATTGAGAGAGTGGTTAGTAAAGCAAATGGGATGTTGGGCTTCATAAATAGAGGCATTGAATGCAAAAAGGGAAGTTATGCTGAACCTCTATAAAGCTCAGGTTAGGCTCCAGGTAGAATATTGCGTCCAGTTCTGGTCACCACACTTCAGGAAGAATGTACGGGTCCTTGAGAGGGTGCAGAGGAGATTTACCAGAATGGTTCCAGGGCTGGATGGTTTTAGTTACACGGTTAGGTTGGAAAAGTTGGGTTTGTTCTCCTTAGAACAAAGGAGATAGAGGGGAGATTTAATAGAAGTGTTCAAAATTATGACAGGCTTAGATAAGTTAGACAAGGAAAAGCTGTTCCCATTAATAAATGGTGCAAGGACTCGGAGATACAGAATGAAAGTTTTGGGCAAAAGATGCAGAGCGAATATGAGGAAGCACTTTTCTATGTAACGGGTAATAATGATCTGGAACTTGCTGCCCACAAGGATGCTGGAAGCGGAGATGATCAATGACTTCAAGAGGAAGTTGGAGGCCACCTGAGAGAAATAGACTGCGGGGCTACGGGGATTGAGCCGGGGAGTGGGACCAACAGCATAGCTCCTTGGAGAGCCGGCATGGACTTGATGGGCCGAATGCCTCCTGTGCGTAAATTATCCTATGACTGTATAACAGATCTAGCAGCTTAAAACCGGGCACTGCAGCAGCTCGCCAAGCCTACTTCGGCAGCAGCTTCCATACCCACGACCTCTACCTAGAAGGACAACGGCAGCAGACATGTGGGAACACCACCACCTGCAAGTTCCCCTCCAAGTTACACACCATCCTGACTTGGAACAATATTGCTGTTCCTTCATTGTCAGTGGGTCAAAAACCTGGAACTCCCTCCCTCACAGCACTGTGGGTGTACCTACACCACATGGACTGCAGCGGCTCACCACCACTTTCTCAAGGGAAATTGGGATGGGCAACAAATGCTGGCCTTGCCAACAACACCCACATCCCATAAAACAATGAAAAAAACATTGTATATTGGACATCTACATTCGGCACTTTCAAAAGGGAATTGGATAAGCTCTTGAACAGAAAAAAGTTGCAGGACTACAGGGAAAGGGTGACGGAGTGGGACTAGCTGAGTTGCTCTTACAGAGAGCCAGCATGGACACAATGGGCCAAATGGCCGCCTTCTGTGCTGTAACTATTCAATGATTCTACCTTTGTTCTTAAGGTATTGTTCTATCTTGTCACCGACATTTTTTAAATCATATCAGCATTAGTTGGACAGCATTAAATGGGGAAAAACTGGCTGCATTTTTGCATTGGAGAGGACACAATTGGCAAATAGAAAATTCACACTTGTGCAGTTAAGAGTGCTCTTCTAAGTTTGCAGTTTAATAATATTGTTGGAACAGCCTTATCCTTGCATCAAATCCATGCTCCACCTGACTTCAAGAGTGTTTCTACCTGACTGGATGCAAGCAAAGTGGAAAATTGTTCCCCCATGCTAATGAACTTAAAACTCAGCTCCAAAAATGTAATGGAGGGATCTGAACTTTACATTTATCTTTAAGCTGTCACCAGAAAGATAATTCACTCTAAAAGCAGTCAGCATAACTTTAAGTGTTTGGAGAACCTGCACTGATTTTACATGTCATATCAATGATGTGGCCAAGTCAAACTATAATGCCCTGAGTCACTGGCTGAAAACTTGGCATTTGGAGCCAATTTTTTGCCAATTGGGTGGTAGAACAGAGAAAGTACATAATAAAAGAAAAATATAAAACATAAAAAATAAGCAAAATATGGAATATTAGTTTAAAATTGTGTAAAGTTAAAGTAATAAATATAGAAGCCAGATAATGTGGAAAAATAATTAGGAAAAGATACAACAGAGCCAACATAAGTAGTTTATAAAATAGTGTTCATTTTTAAAAAAAATTATTTTAGAAAGAATGGAAACAACAACTTGCATTTATGTAGTCCTTTTAATATAGGAAGCATCACAGAGGCATAATCAAAAGATAGACAGTGAACCAAAGAAGATATGAGGTGGGATGACTAATAGCTTGGTCAGAGGGGGTTTTAAGAGACTTGTAAAGGACAAGAGGAGGATGGAGAGCTAGTGGTTTAGGGAGGAAATTCCAGAGTATTGGGCCTAGGTGGCTATTGGCATGGCCGCCAACAGTAGGGCAAAAGAAATGGAAAGCCACAGGATGCCAGAACCAGAGGTATGTAGAGTTTAAATGTAGGGGAAGACAGTCTAGAGTATGTGCTTAAAACTGGAATGGGCGTGCATTGGCAACGCTGATTTTAGTAGTCTAACACGAACATCTGAGTAGGAGTATGATTGGTGGATTTTCTGTATCATACGAACATACGAATTAGGAGTAGGCCACTCGGCCCCTTGAGCCTGCTCCGCCATTCAATAAGATCATGGCTGATCCGATTGTAACCTCAACTCCGCATTCCCGCCTACCCCAAATAACCTTTAATGTGAGCTGGAATCTTCACACAACTAGACAGCTCAAGAAGTAAGGAGGTTTCTGCATCTGCCAACAGTCTAAAGATTAATTCCATGTAACCTACTACGATTCTTTTTAGTCAGTGGCTTCTGCAGTTGGCAAATGTCCTCAATGATTAAGTAAACATATTACTCTATTAAATATTGAACTAAACTTGAAAATCTGCCACTCGTCTATTTCAAAGTTAGATTTTATTATGCTATCTAAAAATAAGGCTTGCCCTTATAAATATTTAATATAATAAATTACTGGTTTGTTGGATCTATCTGAAGATGCCATATCATGTTACCATGAGCCAACTTCATAACCATATGCAACAATGCAAGAAATGAACAGTTCCATTTCACAGTCAGCACTCAGTGCTATAAAATACCAGCTGTCTTTTGCCTTCCTGACATTGTTGCAGTGTGATTATGTGCTAAAAGTGTAATACAACATTGCTGATTTTGCACTTTGACATCAATATCTGGAACAGATGATTGTGATAAAAATGACGCAGTTTTGTTATAACATTATGGAATGGGTTTGTTTGTTGCTGTATTCAGGGACGTTGGGATTGAACTATTACAGGGCTTCCAGTAGTCCCCTTCTGTAACTCCAATGAGAAACCAGCAGATCACACAGAAAACAGCAGTTTTCACCATTTCATTTCCACTGGTCTCCCACCAGAGTTCTGGTATGGGACCAGTAGAGCCCCCTCAGAATTTCAGCCTCCTTGTGTCCAGTCTGACTAACATTGTATTTTAGAACAACAGACATGACCTTTTTTTTGTCTTCTGTGGAGGAATAAATAGGTCATTAACTTCGGCACATGTAGAGCATGTCATTGCTTCTGTTCAGTTACGCATTTACAGTTTAATACATCTGTTTGCCAGTTTATAGTTTAACCTTAACACTTCTCGTGAAGTGTTCATTCTACTGGCTTCCAGTTATAGAAGATTACAAGAAGGCACATTATATAAAAAGTAGTTGAAAGGGGCAGGATTATAATTGCCAAAGGGAAGCAGGTTTGGGTTCGGGTGTGGGCGTGGATTTAAAACCCTCAAAAGTGGATTGGGAACCGGACATGATCCTGCCTACCTCCAGGTTTAACACAGGCGATTTGCAGGTGAGCAGGAAACACTCGTGGAGCTGCCAGGTAAGTAATTAAAATATACAAAGAGGCAATTAACTGTGAATTTAATCCAGCATTCTGGCCTTAACAGCACGCGGGTTTCCTGAGCTGTGTGGAAGTTGTCAGGGTCAACAAGGCGAGAGCACAGCAAGGTGTGCTTCTCTGGTGAAACTGACAGGCTGGGCAGTCTTCAAACAGTGAAACAGGATAACTGCCTAGGTGAGAGGCTGCTACTCATACCACTTCTTCTGAGAGCGTGCTGTTATTGCTTGACAGGTGACGTCCAACTTCTTGGAAGGCACTTTAACTGTCTTGAACTTCACTCACCTTGATCTGCACTTGCCTGCTGTCAGCCTTCAACCTGCAGCAGCTTATGCAGATCTACCTTAGACCTCTGATGAGGAACAAGAGGAGCTGCACCAGCAACACCAATAGCACCAGGAGCAACAGCAGTAATACCATCAGCATCACCAGTTGCCTTCTCCTCAGCCACATGCTGCTCCATTGGACAAAGGGGGATGGGTACAGTGATCCAGCTCAAAGGAAACAAGACCCCCAACAGAGGATTACAGGCCCAAGGATCAACTCTCCCGACATATGTGAGCATCAGTGCCTCAGGAGGCTCAGGTTTTCACGGCATGCTGTTGCTGATATCGGCAACCTCCTGGAGCAAGCCCTCCTTCCCAATGGGAAAGGTGGGCATGCATTGCCAGTGGCCATCAACATGCCTTTCATTGGAGGAGGCCCCCAGCTCTCTGCCTCTCCCTGGAGTTTTGTGCTGTCTTCTCCTGCAAGGAGTGAAAGCAGAGAGTTGAGAATGAGAGAAGATTGTGTAGAGAGGAGGGAAGCACAACATCTGTGGAGGGTGACTATCAGGCATTGATGTGAGATGGCACAAAGTTGAGGGTGTGTCAGTGTTGGCTGTTCAGATGAGGATGTGAGGAGGTGCCTGCAGAGAGCGGAATGAGTGGAGCTGTAAGGTGAGTTGGGCCTGAGGCATGTTAACGCAGGAGAATGCTGAGAAAGTCAGAGTTTTTTTTTTAAGAGATACAGCACTGAAACAGGCCCTTCGGCCCACAGAGTCTGTGCCGACCATCAACCACCCATTTATACTAATCCTACACTAATTCCATATTCCTACCACATCCCCACCTGTCCCTATATTTCCCTACCACCTACCTATACTAGGGGCAATTTATAATGGCCAATTTACCTATCAACCAGCAAGTCTTTGGCATGTGGGAGGAAACCGGAGCACCCGGAGGAAACCCACGCAGACACAGGGAGAACTTGCAAACTCCACACAGGCAGTACCCAGAATTGAACCCGGGTCGCTGGAGCTGTGCAGCTGCGGTGATAACCACTGCGCCACTGTGCCGCCCACTGTGTGGAGCTTGGCACCTGAAAGTGTTAGGCCACTCACCATTCCTGCCTCCTGAGGTCCTTGAACCCCTTGGGGCACTAACTCCAGGTTGGAGGACAACATTCTTGCTGCTTACTTCCCCGGTTACTTCCACCCATGCCTGCTTAGTTGGAGAGGTTGGCCTCTTCCTTCTGCCCTTGGTAAACATCACCTCAATTCAGTCCCTCAGATTGCTCAGCAGGATCTCCAGATAAGAGTTAGAGACTCAGGGGTCAGTCTTCCCAGGTCTCCTTTTCATTCCTGTGGTTGCTGAAGCCACAGGAATCAATGTACAGTTCAGTCATTCTGACACCTGCCAGAGTCCCTTTAACTAGGAATTCCTCCTTTGACAAATTCGGCACATCATCCCACCTGCCCTCTCTGATTGATCAGAAAGCCTGGAAGTGGGATCCTAATGCCATGTCTTAGTTAAAGAACCACAGCAAAATCTGCTGACAGAACAAACAGGTTCTCGGCCCGCTACAGGTTTCCCCACCAGATGCGGGTCTGTTAAGATAAAATTCTCCCCTAGGGTTTTTTGTTCAATCCCTAAGTTTTCTAGAAATTAACAAGATATTAAGTAGCTTAAAGGCACACCAACTGAGACCTTGAACATCAGCAAGTTATCGAGAGTAAAACATTCAAAAATGTAATGTTGATCTCAACATGATTAATGCTTTGCTATAACTGCAGTTAGTGGGTTCGTTTCTTAAAAACTAATTAGAAAAAGATCTGAGGTGATCCACTGTACCACCTTTAAGGTTATAAAACATAGTTTACTACTCATCACTCATCACTATTTATCAATAGATTTGTTTTGCAGACAAGTGGAATTTGGTCAGCAAATCCTTGCGCATCTATTTGAGTATGCACAAAGATTTCCTCACCAAACTCAGCATTCCTGCTATCAGAGGCTTTGTAGCAGGAGAGTAAATCTTTCTGATTTATGCGCCTGGTGCAAGAGTTTTTCCCATTAATCGCCATACCCAAATGTATGTTTTGTGTTCTTGGACATGAAGGTCTATGCCAGGAATGTAAAACTGGAAGACTGACCATACTGAGAGTAATTTGTGGATAAAACAAAATAAAATTAGCTGCGCTTAAGCACTGTAGAGATGATTCTGCGAACTAGAAATTTAAGCATGCAGCAGCACTCAAAAAGAGAATATCATGGTAGCACAGCCATGATTTTCCATTCATTAAAATGAATGGATGGAAAATCACAGCTGCATGCCTATGATTTTCCAAAATGTATTTCCTGCGAGCACTCTCCCTGGTGGATTGAGAAACACCCCTTATGATCACACCACTGATAGAACTGAGCACTAAAAGACAGCACTGGTATAATATAGTAGCAACAGCTTTAAAAATGTAAGTTACTTGAGGTGCAAGTACTGCAATTTTGCCGTAAGAACTTCTTGACCTACCCAGAACGAGAAGCAGTCCCTGCCCAAGGAATGAAGATAAGAGAGGGGGACAGTTAAATGCCAAATCTTTGAAACAAGTTATTTGAACTTACTTAAATGTAAAATGAACCTGGAGCTGTCTGCTTCAACAAGTAAATATTACATAGTTATGGAAAGTTCCTTGATTTATACTCTGAAATATTAACTGATATCACTTAATGATAACAAATTTATTCATTGCCTCTGAAAGATTATCTGCCATTTTAATGAGCATCTAAAATGTGCAACGATATCTATGGTTATATGCAGAAAAGTTGAACGCCCTCTGCACCTTTTGATAATCCAATTCAATTCACACAATAACGATCCCTGACAATTACATGCAATTTTAACTTTTTTATATATTGGTTAAGATAGGTTCTTGTTTTAATCTAATACTTCATGAATTGTATGTTCCCATATCATAGTTTTCCACACCTCTGTGTGAAATATTGGTCGAATGAAAAAGGAATAAAAATAAAGGAATAAAAAAGTTGTTGGATGTGTCACTTTTGCTGATTTTCCTATGTTGCTGGCACAGCAACTGTCCATAGTCAAGCTGTTTAAACAAGACATCCATATCAATGATCAGTTTTAGGCATGATGAAATAAGGAGATGGGCATAAAAGAATGTGTTGTTAATGCTGTTCCACTGAGGTTCTGCTTGACTCCCACCACAGTTACAGCAGGAGATCAGAAGAACCCACCCCATCCATTGAATACCAGGGCCTGCATCTGTTCATTTAAAGGGCAGCTAGATTAATATAAGTAAAATTTCCACTCGAAGAGGAAACACATGATATCTAGCAAGTATTAGAAACAAAGAAACAATACACATTTACTTGGAAACTTTTACAGCCTCAGGACATCCTAAAGCCTGCCATATTCTATGAAATACTTCTGGAAGTGCAGTCACTGTTCTTATGTAACCTCATGCAGCAGCCACCAGATGCAAAGCAAGTTCCCACAAGACCAGTGAGATAAATTACCAGATAATCTGTTTCAGTGGTGGGATAAATATGGCTAGTACATCAGAAGAAATTCCCTTACGTTCTTCAGATAATGTCACAGGATATATTGCATCCACCTTAAAGAGCAGATGGGCATCAATTTATTACTTAATCTGAAAGATCACATTTCCAACAGTTTATGACTCCTCAGTACTGCACTGTTTCGAGGAATTTTAACTCCCCCGCACCATGTTTCAACCCCGGAGTAATGAAATGAAATGGGTTCATTCTCGATTTACAGAAATTTTGGCACTGTTGTTTTGAATAGGTTTTACCATATTTACTCAACGTGTAGATAACCTGGCACTTAGCAGTGTTTTAAAAAATTACTTAGAAGTTGGTAACTAGTATTTTTGCTACTTCTGGAATCTCACGATAATAAAGCTTTGAATTATACAAGTGCTGTATTTGAACAATAAGTTCTGTAACTTACATTTTTTTTAAAGCAAACTATTTCAGGTATAAGCAACTGTAATACAGATGGATAAATTTAATGCTGGGAGTTGCTAATAGCAGACCACTACTTTCATATGACAGGAAAAGCTTATAATGGGTTGTCCAGCTTGGCTATCTATTCGATGGTCTCCTGAGATGCCGAGTGGAGAAATGAAGTGCCTCCAACAACAGATCTTAGTGAGAAGGTTGATGTGATTTGTTCCATGGTCTGGGACTGAGAGCCACAATTACACTTCACATCATCCCTCATGTCCCATTTGTGGAGCAGATGGCAACATTCTCCATGCTCTGTGCTGATTCGGTTAAGTGCTCTCCACTGTCTTTCAGGGAGATCAAAACCAGGGACCTCTGCTATTGGGTCAGTGATGAGGCGTTGGTTCTTTATGCATCCACAATTCCATGCATCTGGATAGTGTGTGATACCAACTCCATGAATATTAGCTTCTGTTTCCCAGAAACGCTAGTGCAATTTTATGTGCTTTCTTGTGTTTTTCAAGTCTTTGTGAATGGTAAGGTCAATGTTGCTCATGACTTTTCCATCCCACGGAGCACAATGGCGTCACGGCAAATGGCAAGTGGGGCAATGCGAATCAGGACAGGACAGGAAGCAACTCAGTTAGAGTGGACTTAAGCATCTCTGACGCTGTCCTCATGGCAGCATTTAGCTGCATGCCCACAATCTGTGTGTGGTGACTGCAGGATCATGAGGAAAAGCAATATTCTGCAGCAGAATAGAGTAGGGCTACTGTTGTGATGCAAAGTTTTCTGGGATACTTACACTGGGATAATCCTGGAAGTCTGGCCCCATTGAAAAGTTGTTGCTACCCTGAAGCCAGGATAATTGATGATCCCAAAAGCTACCGTTGTATCATCCTGTTTACAGTCTACAGGGTGGTTGAATGGTTCGTCCTTAGCTAGATAAAGCTGGATTTTGAAGCCACTCTCCCAAATGACCAGGTGGGCTTCAGAGAAGGAAGCAGCTGCTCCTTTCACTCACTACGAACATTGAGGGAGGGTTCAGCTTAATAGCTTAAGACTGGAGCTTCTTCACAGACTTGTCATTGGCACACAACACTGTCTGATGCAAAGGCCTGTTACAGAGGCTTTCAACAATCATTCAATGCTGCAAAACTCATTTATCAACACTCTAATGAGCAACCCTAGGTTCCATGTCGACCTTGGTGACAAGACCAGCTGAACACCAGCCGTTTTCAGCATCTATATGGCAGAACTGCCGGGCACCAAATTCCGGAGGTTCATCTATGCCAATGTCACAGTACTGCTGGCATAGGCATCAATTCTAGAGGAACCAAGTAGGGCACTTGTAAGTGACCTGGACCTACTGGAATGCTACTTCCAGATCTGACGCCTCCATTCCAATTCAGAGAAAACAGTTGTGTCTGTGTTCCATCTGAACAATGTCACTAAGAAAGAACTCAATGGTTTCTTTTGTGGAAGGCAACCTTCTCATGATTCCCACCCAAAACACCTGGGAGTTGCCCTGGACAGGACTCTCACCTATCAGCCTCATCACATCAACAATGACCAAAAGTAAAAACCAGGTCCAGAAACTCGCCGGAACATCACAGGCAAGCACAGCTAATAGCAGAGAAAATATGCTAAGGTGCTAGTTTGCCAAAGAGATGTCTTATCCCTTAAATAAATTGGTTAATGCTTCAATTTAAAGAGAAAAAAATTCATACAGATGTATTCATTGCTCATGTGTTAAGAAAAAAATAAGGAAGGACTTACAACCAAGGTCAATGCTGGAAACAACCGATTATCTTCTGCAAGTCTTCGGAGACTGTGGGACAGATTTTCCTCCTTTTCCCATTTACTGTCCAAGATTAGGTGGTATAGTGGTGGATGAGGAGAGAAAATGGGGAACAGCCTACATCCTGAAATTGTGCCTTATATTTTCCTCACTTCACAACAAAGATGCTGAAGGCTTGTGCTGCAACCTTCCTCTAACTGGAGGGTTTGAGGGGGCACCCAAGGGCAAGCTGAAGTAGTCCTGCAATACCAGGTAAGATTCTTTGCTTCCTGTCCCAGCAGGTAGATTTGAGGCCAATGGCCAGAAGCAAGGCTGGAAGCACCTCAGGCTTAACGCTGCAAACTTAATTCCGTCCAGGTTCTCAGCACAGGACTGTACCAGACGACATCATTCAAAATAGGATGTACCTGGACTTATTTAGGTTACTCTCTGCTTTATGAGCAGAAATAAATCAGGATGTTTGTGTCGGCGTTGGACTTTATAGCCAGAGTAGACCTTGGGTACACTGAACCTGTCTGGTCCAGTGGGGCTGGGAGAGGAAAATAGGTCTTTAGTCTTAAGAGAAAATTGAACTGAAATTCAAGTTTGTTTTCCTTATTTATTGAGAAAACTGCAAAAATATCTTTTGGAAAAACTAGATATTCTTAAAATCTGTCAATGTAAATGAACAAATTTGGCCTGGGAGTCCTCGACGCTAACACTATCTGTGGAAGCATAAATATTCATGCAAAACTAAAAACATAATTCTATTCCTATTTCTGAAAAATATCATTACTACTGAAACTGGAAGTTACATCAGCAGCAAACATACATGGTTATGTAAGGGTTTCACTGTAGTGTGTCCTTCCTTATTCGTGAGATTTGGGCAACTTAATTGGTTTTAAATCAATCTTGTGTGTGTGCAATTTATTTACATATGATGTTGATCCTGACCGGCCTCCCACATTAACCCTCCATAAACATGAGGTTATCCAAAACTCTGTCGCTTGTGTCCTACCTTGTACCAAATCCCATTTACTCATATCCCCGTGCTTGCTGACCTACATTGGTTCTTGATTAAGCAATGCCCAGTTGTTTTAAAATTTTCATCCTTGTTTTCAAATCCATTCCTCACTATCTCTGTAATCCCCTCTTGCCTCACCCACAATGCTCAAAGGTATCTGTGCTCACCTAATTCTAACCTCATGAGCATCTCTGATTTTAATTGCTCCACCATTGGTGGCTGTGCCTTCAGATGTCTAAGCCCTAAGCTCTGGAATACCCTCTCCCCACCTCTTTGCCTCCCTACTTCACTTTCCTTTATTAAGGCAATCCTCGAAAGCTATTGCTTTGACCAACCTTTTGGTCATCTGCCCGTATATCTCCTTATGTGGCTTAGTGTCATATTTTGTTTTATAATGCTCCTTGGGACACTTTATTCTGTTAAAGGCACTATAAAAGAAAAGGTTGCGCTGTTCTTGTTATTGACTTTATTTTGTACTTTTTACATCGCTCCAGTGGCAACAATTGTTGTGTTTGTGAAATTGTAAGCCTTTTTAAAATTTACAATACAAAGTGACTGATTCCCTGTTACCGACTTTCCAGAAGTTTTCTTTTCAACTACATGATAATTAATTTTGATGCATTTTATTCAGTAATAACTTTTTTACATGTCCTGTATTCTGGAAGTGCTAGCCCTTGCCATTTCAATCGCTCTTTAGTAACTTCCAGAGGGGAGTTTTGTATATAATTATTCAAGATAGTAATGAGCCACGGGGGTTTAGATGAAAATCCTGGACACTGTTTTACACTGCAACAGACCATAGATGTCACTTCTGTTGCATTATGATATTATTAGGAAGCTACAACTATCTTCTAAATTTCTTATGCACTCTGAAAAACATTAATAACTTTAATATTTTTTAAGGCACATCAAGAAACGTAAAGCTCATTCTCTCCGACCGTAAGAGCCTGGCTGACTCCCCTCCTGCCACACAGTCTTTACCCCTACTCAAGCAATTACAAAGATGTACATAGAATATACAGCACAGAAACAGGCCATCCAGCCCAACCAGTCCACATCGGAGTCTATGCACCATTTGCAGGTCATCCCATCCTTCCTCCTCTAACTGTATCAGCGTAACCCTCTATTCCCTTCTCCCTCATTTGGTTTTCTAGCTTCCCCTTAAATGCAATAATGCCATTCGCCTCAACTATTCCCTGTGGTAGCGAGTTCCACATTGTTACTACTCTCTCAGTAAAGATTCTTCTGAATTCCCTATTTGATTTCTTGGTGACTATGTTAGATTGATGGTCTCTAGTTTTGCTCATCCCCACAAGTGGAAGTATTTTCTCTGTCTCTATCAAAAACTTTCATAATTTTAAAGACTGCTAATTTGTCACGCCTCAGCCTTCTTTTTTTCATCCTTTTCTGATAGATAATACCTCACAGTTCTGTATCATCCTTGTAAATCTTCTTTCCACCCTGTCCAGTGCCTCCATATCCTTTTTATAATATGGCAACCAGAACTGGTTGAGTAATCCACGTGTGGACAAACTAAGGTTAGATACAAATTTAGCATAACTACTCTAGAGTCAGAGAGATACAGCACCGAAACAGGCCCTTCGGCCCACCGAGTACTCTACTTTTCAATTCCATCTCTCCAGAAATTAATTTTAGTGCATGGTTTGCTTTTTTTTAATTCCCAGATCCATTTGCTCCTCTATTTTATTTAGATTTAAATTTTCCAAGTAACATGTGGCCTCCTTACTTTTCTCACCAAAAGGTATTCACTCGCACATATCTATGTCGAAATAATTTGCCAATTATATCACCATTTTGCAAGTTTATCAATGTCTTATTGTACAATGTTGCAGTCCTACTCAGTGTTAATTATTCCTACCCAACCCCCAAATTTGGTGTTGTCTGCAAATTTAGAAATTATGGGTCAAATTTTATGCTCACCCCCACGGCAGATTTGGAGGTGGGGAGAGCATAAAATCAGGTGAGATGGTGGCGGGCAGACCACGCCACCTTCGCCAAAATTAAGTCTGGGTGGAAAGACCTGTGAATGGCCTTCCCGCCCTGCCACCAATTGAGGCCCTTATCTGGGCATTCAGTGCCCAATTAAGGGCCTCATTCCACCACCTCTGATTGGCTGGCAGCTCTCCGAGTGCAGGACTTCCAGGGGATCAAGGACCCCAGCAATGGAAGGCCTGCTGCTGTCCACATAAGTGCCTAATTGGCATTAGATTCGGCAAGCCTTCCACTGAAGAGGCAACGCAGGGTTCTTGGCATCATTTTTCTCCAGATTTTGAGATCCCTGTCGCCAGCATAAAATCCCAGCCTATGTTTTTGTTTACGAAGCCTAAATTATTATTATAAATTGTGAACAACTGTGGTCTGAGCACTCATCCTTGTGGAATCCCACTTCCTGCCTTCTGCCACTCTGAATGGCTACACTTTACTGCTTTCTGTCTTACAGCCAGCTAGCTATCCATTCTGCTAATTGTCCCTGAATCTACATCCTTTGACCTTATTCATCAGTCTATTGTGTGCTAACTTATCAAAGACCTTTTGGAAATCTAGATATATTGCATTTATGGCATTACACTCTGTTACCTCTTCAAAGAATTCAATGAGGTTGGTCAAGCAAGACTTTCCCTTTTGAAATCCATGTTGACTATTCATTATTGTATTTTTGGTTTATAGATGATTTTCTATTTTAGTAGGAATTCCATTATTTTTTTCCACTATTGATGTTATAGTTCCCAGGGCACGTTCTAGCTCTCTTCTGAAATATTGTTATGACATTAGTTATTGGCCAGTCCTCTGGCACACCTTTTTCAAACGAATTGCTAAATATGTGTAATTTTTTTTATTCATTCATGGGATGTGGGCATCGCTGGCTAGGTGAGAAGGTGGTGGTGATCTGTGTTCTTGAACCGCTGCAGTCCATATGAGGTAGGTACACCCACAGTGCTGTTAGGAAGGGATTTCCAGGATTTTGACCCAGCGACAATGAAGGAACGGCGATATAGTTCCAAGTCAGGATGGTGTGTGACTTGGAGGGGAACTTGCAGGTGGTGGTGATCCCATGCATTTGCTGCCCTTGTTCTTCTAGTTGGTGGAGGTCGCGGGTTTGGAAGGTGCTGTCCAAGGAGCCTTGGTGCATTGCGGCAGTGCACCTTGTAGATGGTACACATTGCTGTCACTGTGTGTCGGTGGTGTAGGGAGTGAATGTTTGTGGATGGGGTGCCAATCAAGCGGGCTGCTTTGTCCTGGATGGTATCGAGCTTCTTGAGTGTAATTGGAGCTGCACCCATCCAAGCAAGTGGAGCATAGCACCTCTACTATTCCTTCCCCAGATTCTTTTAAAAGGTATGGATACAATGGGCAGAATTTTAACTGAGAGGAGGAGCAGGTTTGGATGCGGGTAGGTTTAAAGCCTTGTATAGTGGCTTCGGGTCAAAAACCCAACATGATCCTGCTCACATCTGGGTTTAACCCGGGCGGGTTTTCAGGCAAGTGAGAAACCACCATGGAGCTGTCAGGTAAGTAAGTAAAATACTTAAATCCCTAATTTACTCAGGATTTAACCCATCATTCTGGCTTGAACAGCCAGCAAAAGGGTTTCCCAAGCTGTGTGGAACTTGCCAGGGTCAACAAGGTGAGAGCACAGTGGGGAGTTATTGGCCGGAATTTTACTGAACTCCCAACGTGGGCTCCATGCTGGGGGGGCTGCCGGAAGAAGATTCCAGCAGGGGCCCACCACGGAGCCCGATGCCAGGAGTGCTGGACCCAATCTTCCTGGCAATGGCGAAGCTCCGAGGTGGTCCCCCAGCCAGTGGGCGACGGGACCCAGATTAACATATTCAAAATTAATGAAATGAATGCATTTAAATAAAATTAACAGCAATCTTACATTCGGGCCGTGATCTTCCGAGTAGCAGCGGGCACTCACGCGCCTTCACTTTCCCATCCAGGCAAAGCAGGCACCACCGTGGTGGGGAAGGGGGGAAGTTATGATTTTTAGTGCAGTTCCCCGGGGGGGGGAGAACGGGCTCTAATGCAGTGTAGGGGAGGGTGGGAAGGGGAAACCTCTGCACTTGGTTCGTTTTGGGGGTGGAAAGGTCAAGTGTTGAAGGTTAGTGTTTTGTGGGGGCAGAGGGCAAATGTTGAATTTAATTGTTATGGGGACAGGGAAGTGGCAATAGATTTATCAACCATACATTGGGGAGTAGCCCTTTAAAAATTTAAATGACCCAGCAGGGCTGGCTGCCATTTAAAAATGGCACCAATGCCTGCACACAGGCAGCTGACGCCATTGCTGGCATCGGAGAGCCCATCCCCTCCATGTGATGGGGTCGGGGGGGGAGGCGGTGGCGGCCTGACCAGCTCATTATCCTGGGCTGCCACGAGGAAGATCGCGGCGGCAGGATATGGGCTGCCATTTTTTGGGGGAAGAAAATTCAGCCCATTGTTTGAGGAAGATCATGTGCTGGAAAGCCTTTAAAGAGTGAAATCACATCTCTGCTGGCCAGCCTCTGTGAAAGTCTTGTGCTCACAGGACTTATTCTGAGAGCCACGGTGATCCTCAGGGCCACTGGCATCACATGTCCACCAATCCCCATGAGTGTCAGGTCATTCTGCAGCATGGCGAAGAGATCAGTGACGACCTCCCTGGAGACCGCAGTCTTCAAAGAAACTGCCGCTCGGACATGTGCAGAAAGTTCAGCCTTGGGTGATATACTCTTTCCTGGGGGAAAGTGCACATGGCTGCTGGCATGCCTTCTGCAAGGCTGGCCCTCTTGATGGTTGTAAGGATGGTTATGTGTCCCCATCGAAGCCTGCACCCGCCTCCCTCTGAGCTTCCCCTCCTCCTCAGCAGGGGCCACGAGGCCTGGCCTGGCCTCAATCTTAATCCTAGGTCTACCAACAAGCTCACCTAACCCCCAAATGTTCTAAAGTCCCGTCTTCGGTGCAAATGCCACTGCCCCTATGAGAACCTGGCCACACTCACCCCACTCCTGGTATCTCCTCACCTCTCCTGCTGACATCTGTCACTGTCTATTGCATACCACCCATCCTGCCATCGCACCCTGGTTCTTCTGATGGCTTCGCGGGAGAGGCAGCACTTATTCCCCACTTTCTTGCCATTCTGCACCTCACTGCCACCTTGTTTCACCAGGCAGGGTTCTAAAGCCCATGGTCCCCATGCACCACTGATAAAATTGAAATTGCTCCATAAAATTGCAGTTAATTGGTCTTTTAAATACCTCAATTGGAGTACTGCCGCCTCATTGTCAGATGTTTGCCCTCCATAGTTCCCGTCGCTGGTAAAATCCGAATGCGACGTCGTGACGTCGGACTTCTGGCCAAACATGGTCCACTGTGATTTTACACCACACCACCCCCCCACACCCTGCTTCCAACCTCGTATTTAGTGGGCCAGCAAAATATCAGCCAAGGGCCTGGATTCCATGACCTCGCCGTGATCTCGACGTCAAGGAGCGGGCCGCACGCCAAAGAGCCGCTGCAATCTTAAGTGCAGCGACTCATTTAAATAGCTGGCGCGGCCCGCCCTCCCCAATCATGTGGAGGGGGCAGATTGTCCGTCCCCAGCAAAGGCGTCAGATGCCTATACACAGGCGCTGACACCATTTTTAAAAAGCAGTCAGCCCTGCCAGCTGATTTAAATATTTAAAGATATATTCAATAAAATTAAATAAATACATTTCTTTTGCCCCTCTCCAGCACCCCCCCACCAATAACAACTACATTAACTAGTTGCCCTCTCCCCCTCCAAAAATTCCCTACACCCATGACGTTTCTTTGACTCCACCCCCCAGCACTGACAAACATACCTTCTTCCCCCTCCCCACCAGTATGGTGCCTCGTTTCCTCAGATGAGGATCCGAAGGCATTGGAGTGCCAGCCGCCGCGCCGACAATCGCGGTGGGCCCTCAATATCTGAGGTAAGTCTAAATAAAGGCATTAATTTTATTAATTTGAATATGGTGATTGTGGTCCTGTCGCCGAGCGGTGGGGGGCCGCCATGGTGCATCACCACCGCCGGGAGGATCGGGCCGGGCCGGGCCCTGCCAGCGTCAAGATCCGTGGGGAGCCTCATCCGGAGCGTCAGGATCAATGTCGTGGGCTGTTTAAATTCCAGGCCATGGTTTCAGATCGATGACCTTTCATCAGAACTGATGAAAGGTTATCAACCTGAAATGTTAACTCTCTTTCTCTCTCCACAGATGCTGCCAGATCTGCTGAGTATTTCCAGCATTTTTTGTTTTTCTTTCATTGTTTTCTAATATTGCTGTCTATTTTATTTTCCCAGGTTCTTCTCTCAGCCCCTCAAAAACCAATATAATTTTCTCCAATCTATTACTCTGATCTTTACCATACTTATGTGCTTCTCAATTATTATCCAAAATCAGATTATTATAATGGTCACTATTGCCGAGATGTTCCTCTAATTTTACTTCCTTTATCTACTTTAATTCATTTGCATTATGCTATCTCATAGCGAATCTACTCTTGCTGGCTTCCAAAATGCTGGGTTAGAAGGGACTTCCATACATATTTTAAGAACACCAATCCCTTTTCCGTTTACCTAATTCTTTTGGCCAATTAATTTTGGGGTAGTTGAAATCCCCCATTATTATTATTCCATGTTTTTTACTCATTGCCTTAACCGGCTTGGATACTTCTTCCTTTCACCTCCTTTCCACTATTGGGGGAATCAGTAGACTACCCGCCGAATATGATTGGTCCTTTTTTATCTTTTATCTTCATCAACAATGATTCTATTTCTACCTTACTGGATGGCTGTGTTAACACTTCTACTTTTTTATTCAATCACGATATCAGAGCACCGCTGGCAAGGCCAGCATTAATTCCCATCCATAAATGCTCCAGAGAAGCTGGTGGTAAGACATCTTTTTGACCACTGTAGTCTGTGTGGTGAAGGAACCACCACAGTGCTGTTGGGTGGGGAGCTCCAGTAATTTTACTCAGCAACAATAAAGGAACGGCAATATATTTAAAAGTCAGGATGGTGTGTGACTTGCAGGAAAATTTGGAGGTAGTGATGTTCCCATGCCCCTGTTCGTCTTGTGCTTCTACGTGGTTCTCACCGGTTTGCAAGGTGCTACTGAAGCGGCCTTGATAAGTTGCTGTGCACTGGCGATGGAGGGAGTGAATGTTTAACACGGTGGATGGGGTGCCAATTAAGGGGGCTGCTTTATCCTGGGTGGTGTTGAGTTTCTTGAGTGTTGTTGGAGCTGCACTCATCCAGACAAGTGGAGAGTATTCCATCACATTCCTGATTTATGCCTTGTAGATGGCGGAAAGGCTTTAGGGAGTCAGGAAATGAGGTAGTTGCTGCAGAATACCCAGCCTCTGACCTATTCATGTAGCCACAGTTTTTATCTGGCTTGTCCAATTAAGTTTCTGGTCAATGATGACCCCCAGGATGTTGATGGCGGGAGATTCGATGATGGTAATGCCATTGAATGTCAAGAGGAGGTGGTTAGACTTTTTTTGTTTGAGATGGTTACTGCCTGGACCTTGATTGGCGCAAGTGTTACTTGTCATTTAGCAGCTGAAGGTTGGATGTGTCCAGGCCTAGCTGCATACAGGCATGAATTGCTTCATTACCTGAGGAGTTGCAGCAGTTCTGATGAAAGGTCACAGATCTGAAACATTAACTCTTCTTCTCTCTCCACAGATGCTGCCTGACCTGCTGAGTCTTTCCAGCATTTTACATAAGAACATAAGAAATAGAAGCAGGAGTAAGCCCCTCAAGCTTGCTCCGCCATTCAATAAAATTACGGCTGATCTGATTGCGCCCTTAACTCCACTTGCCTGTTTGTCGCCCATAACCCTTTACTCCCTTGTAAGTCAAAAATATGTCTTGCTCAGCCTCGAAAATATTCGATGACCCAGACTTCACTGCTCTCTGGGGTAGAGAATTCCAAAGATTAATGACCCTCTGAGAGAAGAAATTCCTCCTCATCTCCGTCGTAAATGGAAAAACGCTTATTTTGAAACTATGCACCTAGTTCTAGATTCCCCCACGAGGGGAAACATCTCAGCATTTACCCTGTTAAGCCCCCTCAAAATCATATATGTTTCAATAAGATCACCTCTCATTCTTCTAAACTCCAATGTGTATACACTCAACCTGCTCAATCTTTCCTCATAAGACAACCCCTTCATCCCAGGAATCAACCTAGTGAACCTTCTCTCAACTGCCTCCAATGAACTATATACCTTCTTAAATAAGACCAAAACTGTATGCAGTACTCTAGGTGCAGTCTCAACAATACCCTGTACAGTTGTAGCAAGACATTCCTCCTTTTATATTCCATCCCCCTTGCAATAAAGGCCAACATTCCATTTGCCTTCCTAATTACTTGCTGCACCTGCACACTAACTTTTTGTGATTCATGTACAAGGCCACCCAGATTGCTCTGTACCGCAGCATTCTTTTTAAAAAAATTCTTTCATGGGATGTGAGCTTTGCTGGCAAGGCCAGTATTTGTTGCCCATCCCTAATTGCCCTTAAATAGGTGGTGGTGAGCCTCTTTCTTGAACCACTGTAGTCCATCTGCTTTAGGTACACACACAGTGTTGTTAGGAAGGGAGTTCACTTCAGTCCAGCAACAGTACAGTCTCCATTTAAATAATATTCTGCTTTTCTATTCTTCCTACCAAGATGGACAACCACATATTTTCCCACAATAAACTCCATCTGCCAAATTTTTGCCCATGACTTAACCTATCTATATCTCTTTGCAGACTCTTTGTGTCCTTCTCACAATTTGCTTTCCTACCTATCTGTATCGTCAGCAAATTTGGCTACAATACACTCGGTTCCTTCATCCAAATCATTAATATAGATTATAAATAGTTGAGAAACCTAGAAACATAGAAAATAGGAGCAGGAGTAGGCCATTCGGCCCTTCGAGCCTGCTCCGCCATTCATTATGATCATGGCTGACCATCCAACTCAGTAGCCTGTTCCAGCTTTTGCCCTATACCCTTTGATCCCTTTAGACCCAAGAGCTAACTCCTTTTTGAAAACATACAATGTTTTGGCCTCAACTGCTTTCTGTGGTAGCGAATTCCACAGGCTCACCACTCTCTGGGTGAATAAATTTCTCCTCATCTCAGTCCTGAAAGGTTTACCCTGTATCCTTAGATTATGACCCCTATCTCTGGATTCCCCCACCATCGGGAACATCCTTCCTGCATCTACCCTGTCAAATCCAGTTAGAATTTTATAGGTTTCTATGAGATCTCCCCTCACTCTTCTGAACTCCAGTGAATATAATCCTAACCGACTCAAGCGCTCCTCATAAGTCAGTCCTGCCATCCCAGGAATCAGTCTGGTAAACCTTCGCTGCACTCCCTCTATAGAAAGAACATCCTTTCTCAGATAAGGAGACCAAAACTGCACACAATATTGCAGGTGTGGCCTCACTAAGGCCCTGTATAATTGCAGCAAGACATTCCTGCTCCTGTACTCAAATCCTATCGCTATGAAGGCCGAAATACCATTTGCCTTTTTTACCGCCTGTTGGACCTGCATGCTTACCTTCAGCGACTGGTGTATGAGAACAGCCAGGTCTCGCTGCATATTCCCCTCACTCAGTTTATAGCCGTTCAGATAATAATCTGCCTTCCTATTTTTGCTACCAAAGTGGATAACCTCACATTTATCCACATTATACTACATCTGCCATGCATTAGCCCACTCACTCAACTTGTCCAAATCACCCTGAAGCCTCTCTGCATCCTCCTCACAACTCACCCTCCTACCCAGTTTTGTGTCATCTGCAAATTTGGAGATATTACATTTAGTTCGCTCATCTAAATCATTAATGTATATTGTGAATAGCTGGAGTCCTAGCACTGATCCCTGCAGTACCCCACTAGTCACTGCCTGCCATTCGGAAAAAGACCCATTTATCCCTACTCTTTGTTTCCTGTCCGCCAACCAATTTTCTATCCATCGCAATACACTACCCCCAATCCCATGCGCTTTAATTTTACATGCTAATCCCTTATGTGGGACTTTGTCGAAAGCCTTCTGAAAGTCCAAATAAACCACATTCACTGGCTCCCCCTCATCAACTCTACTAGTTACATCCTCGAAGAATTCTCATAAATTTGTCAAACATGATTTCCCTTTCGTAAATCCATGCTGATTCTGCCCGATTCTATCACTGTTCTCTAAGTGCTCTGCTATAAAATCTTTGATAATAGACTGTAGAATTTTCCCCACTACCGACATCAGGCTAACTGGTTCTTAATTCCCTGCTTTCTCTCTATCTCCCTTTTTAAATAGTGGGGTTACATTAGCTACCCCCCAATCTGTAGGAACTGTTCCAGAGTCGATAGAATCCCACCATTGATCCCTATGGCACCTAATTACTTACAGTTTGCCAACATGAAAATGATCTATTTATCCCGACTCTCTGGGCTGAATATTATCAGCGCACTGCGCTCCGCGGCGGCACACTTTGAAAGCGGCGGCCTTTCATCACAGAAGTGCCGCCGACGAGCCCCCGCAATATTACACGTGAGGGCTCATTTAAATAGAGGGTGTGGAACGGCCACCCCCGATGATATAGAGGGGCGGCTGCTGCATCCCCCGCAACGGCGTCTGGCACCACTGCGGCGGCGCCATTTTTGAAGGGCTTTGATGTCCTTAGTTGATATTTTTATATTTAAAAGGGAAATTGGTTAAAACGTCGTTTTAAAATTTTATCAGAACCTGGAGGCTCTTTCAACCCCCCCACGCCCCCCCTCCCCACCCACTATGTCTATTTTAGGGCCAACGACCCTAAATTAACTTTACTGACATCACGAACATCCACCCTCCCCCCAACCTTGTCAGTTTTGCCCTTCAACCCCTTCCCACCATCCGCTGAGGCCAATAAAAAATGTTTTCCACACTCCCCCCTCCCCATCAGTTTCTCGCCTCGGAAGTCCAAACGGCGTGGGATGGCCGCCGCCAGCAGGTAAGGTCATTTGCATCCTATTAATATTCATTTAAATATTTAGATGAAGGCCCCGCTGCCAAGCAGCGGGGGGGCCACACCAAGGTCCCCCCGCTGGAGGTAATATGCGACGGGCCCTTCTGGACGTCGGGGAATACACTACATCCATTGATTCCCGTTATCCACCCTACTTGTTACAACCTCAAAGAAGTCTAATACATTTGTCAAACACAATTTTCTTTTCACTACACCATAAGGACTCTGCTTGATTGTATTGTGATTTTCTAAAGTGTCCTGCCATTACTTCCTGAGTAATGGATTTCAGCATATTCCCAATGACAGATGTTAGGCTAACTGGCCTATAGTTTCTGCTTTCTGTCTCCCTCCTTTCTTGAATTGAGGTGTTGCATTTCTGTTTTTATTTCAGATTTCCAGCATCAGCAGTATTTTGATTTTTTGTTGTATTCTCTGGAATTGAGTGGGTTAAGGGGAGATTTGATTGAAGTTTTTAAGATATTAGGATAGAGAGAGACAAATTATTTCTGCTAGAAGGGGAGTCTAGGACTGGGAGGCCTAATCTAAAAATCAGAGGCAGGAATGCAATTAAGTGACACTGCTACACCCAAATAGTGGCACAAGTTTGGAACTCTATTCCACAAATGACAACTGAAGTTAGATCAATTATAAATTTTAAATCTGTGATTGATACATTTATGTTGTCCAAAGGTATTGAGGGATATAGCACAAAAGTGGGCATTTGGAGTTAAATCACAGATCAGTCGTGATCTCACTGAATGGCAGAACAGGCTCAAGGGGCAAGATAGCCTACTCCTGCTCTTACGTTCCTTTTTTTTAATTCTTTCATGGGATGTGGGTGTGGCTGACAAGGCCAGCATTTGTTGTCCACCTCAATTGCCCTTCACAACTGGGTGGCTTGCTCAGCCATTTCAGAGGGCAATTAAGAGTCAACCACATTGCTGTGGGTCTGGAGTCACATGAAAGCCAGACCAGGTAAGGACAGCAGATTTCCTGCCCTGAAGGATATTCGTGAACCAGATGGTTTTTATGACAACTGATAGTTTCATGGCACCATTATTGAGACTTGTTTTCAATTCGAGATTTTTATTAATTAAATTTACATTTCACTAGGTGCTATGGTGGAATTAGAACCCATGTCTCCAGAACATTTGCCTGGGATCTAGATTACTAGCTCAGTGACATTACTACTACACCAACATCACCCCTGTGTCCTATGTGCCCTGAACTGTCATTATTTGATCTCTAATAACTACGGTACTCCACCTTCCATTTCCCTCCCTCTATCTTTTCTGTAGCCATGTCTCAGTAATCCTTACCACATCTGGTTCCTCGCAATGTATTGATGCCTTCATTTCTCCTGTTTTATTATGGACACTGTGTGCATTTCTGTACAGCGTCACACACATTGCAACATTCAAGGACTAACTCTGAAGAGTTATGAAAAAATGAACTTTGTCTTTTCAAAATTAAGCTTTATTTTAAAAAGTGAACAATGATCCAAAATGGCCACTGAAGAAAAAGTGGATTAGCCTTTTGTGCACACAGACAAAGTTAAAGGACAAATCTTCAAAGCCAATAAGCGTTAATGAAACCCATCTTACAAATAGAATCATAGAGATACAGCACTGAAATAGGCCCTTCGGCCCACCAAGTCTGTGCTGACCATCAACCACCAATTTATACTAATCCTACATTAATCCCATATTCCCTACCACATCCCCTCCTTCATTAATCTCATATTCCCTACCATTCTCCTACCACCTACCTACACTAGGGACAATTTACAATGGCCAATTTACCTATCAACCTGTAAGTCTTTGGCGGTGCGAGGAAACCGGAGCATCTGGAGGAAACCCACACGGTCACAGGGAGAACTTGCAAACTCCACACAGGCAGTACCCAGAACCGAACCTGGGTCGCTGGAGCTGTGAGGCTGCGATACTAACCACTGCGCCACTGTGCCGCCCATATTTTAAAGATATTCCAGAATTGAATGTCCTCTTCTAAAACAAAGTAGGTGTGAAGTAGCAATGTCCTGGGCCATTGTGCGATCACGATGGGGTAGAAACCAAAGTGTCTCTTCACAGCAGGTGAGAGGTGACACGGTTTTACCTTAAAACTAAGACAACCAGTGAGAGAGAGAGCGAGAGCAAGAGAGACCGACCCAGAAGGTGAAGCTACTTATAACAGCTGGCATTTCAGCAAGCCAGAAAGCACATGCCCTGCTGAAATAAATCCAACATTTACATTATACAGCAGAGACAGCTGGAAGTGACCCACCATCTTCAACAGAATCTTCAATCAAGAGATAAATCTACAATCATCTCAGGTCTGCAACTATCTAGAACTTGAGTCTCAAGAGAATTCAACAGGTTTATCGTATCCCTTCTCCCTCACTAAAACCCACATACCTCTTTCCCTTCTCTATCTGTTTATTCTTGCGTGAGTGTGCGTGCGAGTGAATGAATGAGGTTGCGACAATTTCAGGATAAGGCGCATGGATCAGTACACAATTGACTTTCTGTTTTTAAAACCTACAAGAAAACCTGTCGCTGTCTGTTTATTTGAAAAATAAAACACTAAGGGGCTAAACTCTTAATACAAATACATTTGCTGCAGTCGGGTGGGGAGTTGAACAGTAGGGAACCACCGACGTCACACCACATGGCCGTAACAACAGACAGTTTAACTAATTTTTAATAGCAATTCCTCTTACTTTATTTTTAACCATCTTTTACACTCCTGTTCTATAACTCTATATCCCAGCCATTTAAGTATTCCCTTAGTTTAGTCTGTCCCATGCTCTCCTTTGCTGTTTCATTTATATTTAAGGTTGTTTCATTTCTTATCGATCCCTCTCTCACGTCTTACTAGTTCAAAGTCTTTTCCACCTCCTTATTTAAACTTTTTTTAGGATAATGGTCCCATTTCGGTTCAGGTACAGCCTGTTCCATTGATACAGCTCCTTCCTGTACCAGTGCTGATGCCACTGTCCCATGAAAAGGAACCTGTCTTCCTCACACCAGCCCTTTAGCCACCTGTTAACTTGCCTGGTCTGTCTGTCTTTATGCCAATTTGTACATGGCTCAGGCAACAATTCAGAGATTATACGTGTGAGGTCCTGCTTTTTAATTTAGTTCCTAACTCCTGATACTTCACCAGCAGGATCTCCTCCCTTTCCTACACACGTTGTTTGTCCCAACATAGACCACAACAACTGGATTTACTTTCCAAATAAACATGATGTTGATATTGCTCATTGTGGAAGTCTAGCAAATGATTATACTGAGATGGGATAACCTATAGGGGTTCCATGCACGACATGGGAAATCACACTACTGGACTTGCGAGACCCTGACATGACATGAGTCAATTATCACCTTTTGCTAATTCGCCTCATCTCTTCCAAAACTTTTACTACACAAGCACTTGACAAACATGCAGGTGTTCTGACGAAAAGTCATCAACCCAAAACGTTAACTCTGTTTCTTTCTCTCCAGATGCTGTCTGACCTGATGAGTATTTCCAGCATTTTCCATTTTTATTTATGAAGGCGTCCCTATTCACAGCACCCATTAGCCATGTGGAGTACAGGAATCTACACAAGGGTTTGGACGAGCAAAGTTATGGGAGTTCAGGGAATATGGGAGGATATTTGGGATGATGACAGTTTGAGGTTTGTGAGAACGGTACAGTAACTGTTCAGAGTGGGGGTTAGAAACACAACAGCCAATAAGGTTCAGGATCCATGCAGTGAGAAAAGAATGCAGCAGTGAGGTTCAGCATCATGCAGTGTAAAGAAATTGTGGTTGATGAGGGTTTGGGATCGTTTTTGGTGGCGGGCTGGTGGGGATTGTACTATAAGGACATGTCAGGGTGAATGCTGGAGACAGTGAGAGCAATCCCTCCCCCTGTAAGGGTGACGATGTAACAGACAGATGGCAATGGGCTTTGGAAGAACAGGGTATCAGCATGAAGAATGCTCACTCAGGAGGCTTCAGGAGAGTGTAAATAGTGATGTGTAAATAATAAGAGTTCTTAGTTAACCTTATCTAGACTTTGAGACTTTCTCAATAACGCCTTAGCTATGCTACAACTACAACAACACACAACATGGTGGCACCGGATAAAATGAGCAGAAAGTATTAAAAATCACTTTACTTCGTGCAGTAGCGCCAAGAGAGCAGCAGATCTCATCGGGCAACGAGCTCCAGAACTTCTCTGTAGCTGAAGTAGACGCAGACAGTCAGTGGGTCAGCCGTGCAGGCTTTCAGAATGTGCCACAGTGGTCTGGTGCTCTGCAGCTGAGCATCTGAGCCCAGCGATCGGGTTCCGAGTCTCAGCGTCAGGCGACGGTTCAGGATTGGGTGAGAGAATTTTAAAGGGGCCATTCTTGGCTAATGGTGCACTGGGTTGAAAACAACGGGGGGAAAGGTCGATCTTGGGCAGAAAGGCAACTCGGGAGTCAGGTGGAGTTGGCAGCCATTGCTTGGCCAGACCGTAGAGAGAAAGCACGGGAACGGTCGGAAAGCGCGGGAAATCCCAGAAAGACCGCAAACACCTCCATTAAAGCCAGAATGATTTAAAAAAAAGGAACACCAAAAAAAACCTAACAAAGACTACGAAAGCAACATGGATCCGAAATCTGGAATGTCTGAAAGTTTCCATGATCAAGAAGGACCCAATCAGGTACAAAATTGTCCTTATGGAGAAAAAGATTCCTCTGATTCAGGATTGCTTCCCAACTCCATACTAAGTCAGAAGCAGAACCAGTATATACCCTTTAATATCCGATAGGTGCAATGCGGACGACGTGATTGTGAGGCAAGAGATAAATTTGAGGATATACTTCAAGCCTTTGACAAATATTTCAATTTACGCAGCAATAAAATTCTGGAAAGAGTGCAATTAAACAAGCGAATCAAGAAGATAGGCGAATCAGTGGATTCTTTTATAAATGATCTGTACAGATTGGCACAGCGAGTTGGTACGGCGAATTAAAGGCGGAACTGATAAGGAACCAAATAGCTGATGAATCTTTGGCAGATCTCTTGCAATCGAAAGACGACCTTACACTCGAGAAGGCAATTCAGATTGTACAACAGTCGGAAGTCCGTAAACAAAATAGAGACATTCTGTGGGCTGAAGAGAAGCCTTGGATTAGAAGAAATCCAATGACTGTACAGTTTTTGAAGCCAAAGACAGAAGCAATCTACAGAGAAGAAGACACACACAGTGAAAAGGTGCATGACACCAGGAAACCATGTTCGCGCTGTGGAGCCAGTAAGACCTACAGACTGGAGCAGTGACCAGCCAGTAAAGCTGAATATTTCAGTTGTAAAAAGCCAGGCCATTATGGAAAATATAACAGAGCAAGACCTCTTCGCTCAAAAGTGCAAAATAAAAGACCTTCATTCAAAGAACGGTGAATGAAATGCACCAACTTCCAGAAGAAAAGGAACTAGGAGATTTCCTAGGAGAAGTTAATGACCCAAATCAAGGATTTTGAATGGTGGACATCTACAAACAGACACCTAACGAATTTCAAACTGGACACAGGTGCCAGTGTCAGAGTTCTGTCAGACCAAGAGACATGGTTGATAAGACATTGCCAACAACCGGCGGACACACCGTTGCATGGTCCAAGCGGGACCAAATTGAAAATGAAGGGTAAACTTCAAGCAACTCTCCATTATAGAGAGAAACAAATTATGGAAACATCTTGCAAAAACAAGAATTATCCCTCCTAAGTAGAAAAGCATGCTTAGACCTGCATCTGATCAAGAATATTGATGAAGTCAAACAACCACAGGTAAACAGTCACTTTCAAGAAGACTATCCGAAACTTTTCTCTGCTCTAGGAAGACTCAAATCAGAGAATAGAATCACACGTAAATAAGGTGCCAGGCCAGTGTACATCTTCACATCTAGAAAGATACCTCACCCTTTGATGAACCACGTTCATGAACAGTTGAAAGAGATGACAAGAATGGGGTTATCTCTCCTGTTACGCAGCCAAAGGAGTGGTGTTCGGCCATGTTCCTGTCCCAAAACAAAATGGAACTCTTTGTATTTGTGTGTATTTAAAGCAGCTTAACAAAGCAGTAGCATGTGAGATTCACCCTATGTCTGCTGTGGATGACAGCTTAGCAGAATTGTCTCAGAGCACCATGTTTATCAAACTCAATGCCAATAGTGGGTTTTGGCAGGTGCCCTTAGATGAGACCTCAAGATTACTAACCACATTTATAACACCTTTTGGGAGGTCTTGTTTAGAATAACTTCGGCATCAGAGATCCAGCAAAGTTCTATGTCAAACATCTTAGAAGGGCTCAAAGGAGTTATTTGTCACATGGAGGACATCCTGATACATGGTCGTTCAGTAGAGCAACATGACCAAAGAGTTCGAGCAGTTCGACAGCGACTTCAAGAAGGAGGACTAACTCTGAAGGAGATTTTCCGAGACACCAATTCATTTCTTGGGACACATAGTAATCAGTAAAGGTATAATGGAAGATCCACAGAAGACATGGGCCATTACAGAATTCCCTACTCCTACTTCCGTTCAGCAGCTCCAAAGATTCCTGGGAATGGTGAATCAATTAGCCAAATTTCTAGCTCATTTAGCACAGGTAACAGAACCACTAAGGCAACTTCTCAAAAAAGATCAAGCGTGGTGTTGGAGTTCACACCAAGAACAAGCATTCTGGAAGATTAAAGATATGCTCATATCGCCGGAGATCTTGGCACACTATAACCCGATGCTATCAATGACGATAGCTGCAGATGCCTCCTCCACGGGGTGAGGGGCAGTCCTTTTCCAGGAACAACCTGAGGGTTCTCGCAGACCAATATACTATGTGTCTAGAGCTTTATCCGAGACACAGACAAGGTATGTGGTAATTGAAAAAGAAGCACTTATCGTCACATGGGCATATGAAAAGTTTTCTGATTACATTGTTAGATTGAGTGTCATCATCAAGACAGACCATAAACCGTTGGTATCTTTGTTGGACGAAAAGGAGATCACAAAAATGCCTCCACGAATCCAAAGATTTGGTTTAACATTGATGTGATATACCTATGAGTCTGTATACATCCAGGGGAAGATACAAACATCAGCCGATGCACTATCAAGAGCGATAGTAGACCATCTGACACAACAAGATGTGAATTTTGTGCATGAAAGAGTCATATTCACAACATACTGTACAAAATTGGCCAGCAACCATGCAAAAATTGCAAGAAATATGTCAAGCACAAAAAAGCGCTGAAGAATATAGCATAAGGCAGGCAGTATTGCACACAAGGGTGGGCACAGGAATGTCCTATGGGAAAACGATGAAAACATTCTATGAATATAAAAAATACTTCACAATTATCGATGATTTGCTAGTTTACAATGACAGACTAGTCATTCCTAGTTCACGGAGATCGGATATCTTAGAACATCTACATCAAGGCCATATGGGAATAAAGAAGTGCAGAACAAGGGCACAGTCATCAGCGTGGTGGCCAGAAATATCCAAAGACATCAAGAATGTGATCCAGAACAATCAGATCTGCGCAATACAAAGACCAGAACAACATGAACCTCTGTTAACTATTCAATTTCCTACCAGACTTTGGCAACGTTTAGGTATGGATTTATTCATGTTCAATGGGAAGTCCTATATAACCATCATTGATTACTTCTCAAGGTGGATAGAAGTGCGAAGGTTGCATTCAACTACAACAGAAGCAGTAAAGTTCTTCAAGACATCTTTGTGACACATGGTATCCTTGACGAAGTACTGTCAGACAATGGACCACAGTTTGCGAATGAATATTTTACACAGTTTGCAACAAGAATGGGATTTCAACATCTCACAAGTTCACCACATTATCCACAGTCAAATGGTGAAGCGCAAAGAGGTGTAAGAACCATAAGGTCGTTATTGAAGAAGAATGAAGATCTCCCAACTTCTCTTCTAATTTATCGATCTACACCACTGATGTGTGGATTATCACCTGCAGAGTTACTGATGGGCAGGAAGATAAGAACGCACCTACCTGTGTTGCCGAAAGATTTGTTTCCAGATTTGAATGTACGGGACTATGAGACAGTAAGAGACCGGTAAAACTCTTGTAAAAGGCAACAAACTTAAAATTACAACAAAAGATTTGTGCCCAAACTGAATAATGGCCAAAGAATATGGACATGTGAACTAGAAAGGGAAGGTACAGGAATCCACCGAGATGAAAACTACCAGAGATCCTATGTGGTACACACAACAGAAGGAATCAGACATAGAAACAGCAGAAATATTGGGCTGAATTTTACTGGGCCCCAGATGTCGGGGGTCATGGCGGGGGTCCCGGAAAATACCTCTGGGAGAGGCCCGCCACAGACCTCGATGCTGGGAAGGCCAAGCCTCATATTACCAGTGGCAGCGGAGCCTCATGGTGGTCACCCGCCACTCAGCAGCGGCATCACAATTTACATATGCTAATAAATGATAAGTAACGAATTAATCACTTACTTGCTGCCGCCGGCCATCCCACTGCCATATTACGGTCAGTTGCTGGAACTCCCGCACCTTCGGATTTCCGTTAGGGGATCCGAGGTGGAACACTGATTGGGAGGGGGAAGCAGGTAAGTTTTCAGGGCGAGGGGTGTGGGTGGAGGTAGTGGCGAAGTCTATTGCGATTGGTGGAGGGGATAGTGGGAAGGGGTTGAAGGTAAAAGGTTTTAAACTTTGGCGGGGTGGGGGGAAGGTTGGGATCGCAAGGTAAGATTTTTTGGGAAGAGGGCAATTAATAAATTAATTAGTCTTTGGGGTAGGTGGGAGAGGGGATTGAAACTTTTATTACATTTTTCATTTTCATTTATTATGTTCTGTAACTTTAAAACTTTAAATTAAACTGAAGGGCTGGAAGCCCTTTAAAAATGGCACCTGCCGGTGGCGCCAGACGCCGTTGCCGGAGCATCCACCCTTCCCACATCATCGGGGGGGGATGTCTGCCCTGGCCATGAAAATGAGCCGCCGCGCTAAATATCATGGCGGCTCTGCGGCGCACATCTCGCGCATGCACTGTGCCGTTTTTGAAGCTCACCGCTGAGATCGCCAGCAAGCTAGAAAAATCCAGCCCATTATCCCCATTCCCCAGAAGCAACAGCCATCATTCATTTGGAAGACCTAGATGAACATTACCAAACCCAAAGCAAACAGAATACTCCAATCCTTATTAAAGATCAACGAAGTCAGCAATCCAGACTTTACAAGGAAGTCACTGATCATCCCAATCAGACTACAGCCAGATCTGGGAGAGTCGTGAAACCTCCGAACAGACTAAATCTGTGAAGTCAGAGACTTGGGGGAAGAAAAGGTAGTAGATAAAGTCAAGAATGTATATATGTTTAAGAAAATGTTGGATAAAGACTTGCGGGGGTAGGGGGAAGGTCGGGATCACAAGGTAAGTTTTTTTGGGGGGGACTTGCAGGGAGATGTAGTTTAAGGACATGTAAGGCTGGAGACAGTGAAAGCAACCCCTCCCACTGTAAGGGTGATGATATAACAGACACATGGTAATGGGCTTTGGAAGAAGAGTAGCAGCACCAAGGATGCAAGCTAAGGAGGCTTGAGGAGAGTGTAAATAGTTATGTGTAAATAATAAGAATTCTTTTTAACCTTATCCAGACTTCAAGACTTTCTCAATAACGCCCTAACTGCACAATGACTGCAACAACACACAACAGGGATTCAGGGTCCTGGCAGTCTAGAGGGAAAGAGGCTTGTGAAGGCTTGGGATGCAGGAAGAAGAGCTACAGCAACCAGTAGGGGCTCTCAGGGATGGCAGATGGAAGGATTAAGGTGGTTACTGGGAGCTCAGGGTACTTATGCGAGAGAGATTTTGCAGTGGCCAGTGGAAGCTTGGGTGCTGGGTGACAGGAGGCATGTACCAGCTGGTAGATTCCCTACTGATTTTTCCTGATTTAAAGTGCTCGGTATTATTAAGCATTAGTATTTACTGTTTTAATAAAATAAAGCTTTTATAAATTCACCCATCTGCTAGCCATCATATGTGGCCCCAAATACACCTGTGACATGCTACACCACAGCTTGCCTATTTTCCTACTGCAATCAGTGGCCTGCTCCTGCCACCAGACAATGTGGACTGCGGCACCTCTCTGCCCCACCATGCACCCACCACCTGCAACCCGAAATGACAGGAGGAAAGACAGAGAGGTGCAGAACAGGACAGAGAATTAAAAAAAGACTGAAGCAGAAGCTAACAGAATGAGAATCAGGGAGAGAAATAGAAGCAGAAGAGAACAAGATAGAAAAGTTGTGTTATGTGTTAGTCAATCTTCTGTTGTGGTATGGTGACTTGGGATCTGCTAGTGTATAAAAAACCTTCTGTAATGCATGTCTATAGTAATTCTCTGTCACACTTAATCATCTGCAAATCTAATCCCCACATTTTTTATTTTTGTTAAGTTTTTGTTTGTGGCTGTCCCTTTAAATCCAGTCACTGCATAAGCAGCTACATTTCAGATCACTTTACCGAGTTTATTTTGATGTATATGTTGCAAAGTCAGTTGAAACTGGTGTTCAAACTACAGACTTGAAAGGAGAAATCAGCTGATCTTTGAACAAGTTCAGAAGGTCACCCTGAATCCTTCTCTTCAATGACCTTGTGCTCTGCTCCCTATCTCTGCTTAAATCCATGACAGGCAATTATTCTGAATCTGACTTGTCAGTTATGAAGAATACAAATAAACCACAGAAACCAGTGATAGGGTATTGAGTTGATTGAGTTGTGTTATCAGAAGGTGGTTGCACCTATTGGAAAAAAGTTAGAAAATAAGGTGGACTGGTTCATTTCTATACTCAGAAAGACCACAAGGAAGAAAATGACTGTTTATAAAAATTCTACGTAAAATAATTGCTGAGTATTAAATTGCAACTCTTGTCTATTTGAGGAGTTCAATGGGTATCACTTTAGACTTGGGATATTGTTGAAAATGGGCATACATATCCTCAATAACATTTCCACAATAGGTTCCATTCCCAAAAAATTAAAATGCAATGTAGAACTCTGTCCATAAAGCCAAGAAAGGTGAGCATAGGTATGGGGCAGAGCACAAGGTCATTTTTGAGGAGAAAATTAGAATACCAAGGTGAAATTAAATGAAAAATAAGGCATTAAAAAAAAATTCAAATTAAGTGCTTTAAACAACAGGCATAAGGTGACAGAGAAAATGACAATGAACAGATTACGTAAACAGCAAAAAGAAAATTGTAAAGAAAAAGGACCAATGAAAAGCTTGCGGGTAGGAAAGGGAAACAGACGGCAGAGCAAAAGAGTATGATTTTAATCAAAGTGTAAAGTCAGGCAGTAGGTGATCTTATTTTCCATTGATCTGCAGTGATGAGTGCCTTAAAAACTACAGAACAAAGAGATCATGAAAGTTGTAACTCAATGAATTAGAATGGGTCACAATGACCTTGGAAATTCATTTGTCTTCACAGCGCAGTGGAATTCTTTGAGTGCATCCCTAAGGTGATTCTTTGTAGTTGTCTATCTTAACTCCTCTGTTCTGTGCTCATGGAAATAATCATGGACATACATCTTAGGGCAGAAGTTGAATATCCGGGGAGAGGAGAGGAGAAGGAAGTACCAAAAGAATGAAGGGAGAAATGTCTTTATGCAAGGGTTTGTTAGGCCATGGAATGCCCTACCAGATACAGTGGTTGAAACAGAATCTATATTAGCTTTTATAAAAGGAAAATGGATAAATATTTGAAAAAGAAAAAAAAAATATTGGCATAGAACAAGGGAATGGGTCTAAGTGGAGTGAATAGCCTTCTACTTTCCTAAAAAAAATTATACGATAGCATCTGTATTATATAGAAATTTCAGATTAGGTGATCACTGATTGTCTGAGTAAGCTAGAAGAAAATAAGGCATGGAGATTGAATGGAGGTCATGCAAGGGTATTTAAAGAAATGGCCAGTGCAGTCAGTCACTATCAGCCCGACGTTACCTCTGAGGTCCATTCCATGGGTGGGGAAGTGAAGTTAGGAATGGAAAATCTGGAAGTACGGGATCAGATGATCATTGGCGAGGAGCAAGGGGGTAAGAGATGGTGGTCAGGGAAAGTAGATGGTGGTTGGGGTGAGCAGATGGTGGTTGGGGTAGGGACCATTTGAGGCAGGGGTTGGGGGCGCGCAGGGGGGTTGGGGGAGCAGACACATTGTGAGGGGCTGGTAGTTTACTGGTGAGCCTGTTGGACCTGGAGGAAACACTCCTGCTCCTCCTGATTCACAAGCAGAGCTGTAAAGGCAGTTACCTCGTGGATTCATCTCTTTTCAACTGCCGAGTTTCCTGACGCCTGGGAATCCCAATTGACTATGGTTAAAAATAGAATCATTGTTAAGATGAAGGCACGCAACCTCATTAAAATATCTGAATGACCGACCTGCCTTCTGAGAGTGGATTGGTTGCCCGTCCCTCATCCCACCGCCATTAAAACTGGAAAGGCGGGTAAGGTTCCTGTTTCAAATTTTTAGCTTTATAACCTCTCATCTGAACCAAACCCACCTATATTTCAGGAGCCATTAGAAATGTTAGTCGCGTCAAAGGATTGGAAAGTAACTATCTTAACAGCAAATTTTAAAAAGGGGCCAACAAAATTACAGCTAGTAAGCTTATAGATGAAGTATTAAAAGGCATTCCAGAAGCTACTTAGGGATGACACTGACCACTGCCATCCACCACTGAGTATGTGTGGGGAGGGTGCCTTACTACCATGGATCCAATGAGCACTGCAGTGCATCTTAGTCTCTAAGCAGGCCAAGTAGGCCTGTAACTCCATTGCCCCCCCACCACCTCTTTCCCCACCCCACCCCCCACACCCCTCCCACCAGATTTCATGGCTCTTTTTTACTGGGGGTTCAGGCTCCTTTCCTGGTCTACACAGTGGGGCCCTTCAGGAGACCAGTATGCCTCATCTCACTGGAAGTCCTTATTTTCATATATGCTGGGCTATGGAAGGATAGGGAGTCCCTGGCCCGAGCCCTAGCCCCTCTGACACAGGTGCTTTTGAGGAAGACTGATGTTCTGCCCCAGGCCACCTGAAAACTATCAATTCCCATCTCGTGTCATTAATGCCAGGTATGGGTGGGAGTTGGGCCTGATTATTTAAATAAGTTCCGAAAGTTAAACTGACTAGGGTCACACATGGGCGAGATAGTGTGAGCTTAATACACACTTTGCTGGTCCCACACTCACCATTCAACCCAAGCTAAAATCAGGGCTTATGTGTTTGGATCGTAATTGAAAACTATAGGTAAGAAAACTTAATAGTTTTTTCTCTAGGAATCATAGATATGTGGGGACAGAGAGGAGAAGAGCAAGGAATGTGAGGGCAAGTTAAAAAGAAACAAGTAAACATAGGGATAGAGTCCAAGACTGTGGATCCACCAAGATAGAGGGTGAAAGTAATTTTAGTCATCAGCTGTCAAGGATGAACTTTACAAAATCCAGAGCTTCTGCATTTTCCTCCAATAAAATTAGAAGTGCGCACCTTTTTGGTTGTATTCTTTGGCATGAACATTTATGAATTTGTAATGCCAACATAGATCTCTGTCCACAGGGAGCATGTATCAGGAATTCAAGCATGGAAGTCAGTGGGCTTCACAGGATGTTGTTGATTTGGGGAAATCATCACCCTTAATGAGATTACCACTGGCTGCTTTTTCTCTGTCCTGTGCTCAAAAAATAGCAGCAAGCAGGGCCTCACCACCAGCTAATGACGCTTCCTAGGCCTGCCGTGTAGAACATGGTGGTAGGCCACAGGAAGTGACAGCAATGGTCCTGAGCAAAAGGACCTTGTAGCAGCCTCCTCTTCCTCCAATCTGGCCTCTATTAACCTACTTGTTTAGGCCTCAGTCTCTATCAAAGCTGCTGTATCACTGATCTTCTTTCTGTACATTTAAATGCCTATTGCCTCTTCTCGTGCATCTCCAACCTATTATTTAAACGTCCCAAGGTGAGTATTTGTGGGCTGATGGTTGCAAGGGATAGACTGAGTGATGGTGTTTTGTGGAAAGGAATGATTTTGTCGGATTAGTGGGTATCAGATTATCAACTCTGCCACAGATTTTCTTCTGTAATGAGGCATGTCACCTTGGACATCTGCTTACAACAACAGCAACAACAACCTGCATTTATACAACGCCTTTAACATAGCAAAACATCCATCGGTGCTTTACATTATCAAAGAAAATCTGATACTGAGCCACATAAGGTGATATTAGGGCAGATGACCAAAATCTTGGTCAAAGAGGTAGATTTTAAGGAGCATGCTCAAAGAAGTAGAGAGGGGGAAAGGTTTGGGGAGGGAATTTCAGAGCATAGCGTCAAGGCAGATGAAGTCACAGCCAGCAATGGTAGAATGATTAAAATCCAAACACACAAGATGCCAGAATGGAAGATTGTAGGATTGGAGGAGGTTACAGAGACAGAGAAGAGCGAAGCCATGGAGGGAATTTGAGATTGAGGCATTGCCCAACTGATAACCAATGTATCAGTTAGGTCAACGTGCCCAGGAGTGATGGGTGAATGGGACTTGGTGCGAGCTAAGATATGGGCTGAGTAAATTGCCACCATAGACTCTATGATATGTAAGGGGAAGCTAGACAAGCATTTCAGGAAGAAGGGAATAGAGGGTTATGATGATAGTTTCAGAACACTATTCCCTTCTTCCTCAAATCTATACTATTCACTTCAACCACTCCCTGTGGGAACGAGGTCCATTCTCATCACTCTTTAGGTAAAGAAATTTCTTCTGAATTCCCTATTGGATTTCTTGGTGATTATCTTATATTGATGGCCTCTAGTTATGATCGTCCCCACAAGTGAAAACAGTTTCTCTGTATCCACTCTATCAAAAGCTTTCATAAAGACCTCTGTGAGGTCACCCCTTAGCCTTCTTTTTTCAAGAGAAAAGAGACCCAGTCTGTTCATCCTTTCCTGATAAGTATACCCACACATTTCTGGTATCATCCTTGTAAATCTTTTCTGCATCCTCTCCAGTGCCTCAATTTCCTTTTTATAATATGGCAACCAGAATTGCATGCTAAATGTGATCTCACCAAGGTTCAATACAGGTTTAGCACAACTTCCCTACTTTTCAATTCTATCCCTCAAGAAATAAAGCCTAGTGTTTGGTTTGGTTTTTTATGGCCTTGCTAACCAGTAGCACAACTCTTAGTGATTCGTGTATTTGTACTCCGAGATCTTTTGTTCCTCTACCCCAACTAGACTCACTCCTTCCAATTAATAAGTGACCTCCCTATTCTTCCTAACAAACAGTGTTGAACTTAATTTCCCAATTATTCTGCAAGTTTATTAATGTCCTCTTGTAATTTGTTGCAGTCATACATAAATGTAAGGGCTCATGCCTTTCAGCAGCTTTCTTCTATTACCTCACAACTTCATATCAGCTGTAAATCGGACGTCAGCCTCCAGCATAGTGGAACGACCTAAGCAGAACAGATAGAAAT
Organism: Heterodontus francisci; assembly: GCF_036365525.1. Lineage (NCBI taxonomy): Eukaryota > Metazoa > Chordata > Chondrichthyes > Heterodontiformes > Heterodontidae > Heterodontus > Heterodontus francisci. The sequence goes on along the minus strand of NC_090372.1, from coordinate 68,669,227 downwards.
ATTCCACCCACCTTGACATTATAGATATTTAAGTCTAGTGTTGCATAGAAAGAATACTCAACATCATCACTTTAATCCAATAGTCTCTTCCACCTTCTGCTCATTGAAAATAGCTGATCTCATTTTAATCAGAAGAAAATAAAATGATGCCATAGAAGGCAATGCAAGTTTATAAAACACACAAGTTAAAAGGTGGATAATGAGCAGTTATACTGGAAGGAGTATGGAAAAAATCTCATGTTAAACCACCATTTGCAAATCAATAAGAGTGAAAGTTGAACTGGCATCAGCATTGCTATACTACAAATCTTGAATATCATTAAAAAATACTCTAGCAAAGCATGGAAATTTATGTATAGTGGGTTGGAACAGCAAGTTATTGGGATTTCCTTTAAAATTATAGAAACAGCTGCACTCTTGCATGTCACAGACAGGAACAAGGCATTCATCAAATATATGTTAACCAACTAAATCAATTTCAACTGATCATCTGGCACTTCCAAGGATTGGTAACAATGTTCTCAGTTTATCAAATTCACAGCTCAAATTAACCAAGTTATTCATATAACTTAGGGACAGTCGTTATTAATTTATCTGCATCACCAGAAAAGCTTTATGCCAGGGGCTAGATGTCTACTAAGAATTACAGAAAAAAACAAAACCATTTGACAGTTTCACACATTGGGATAATATCTATTACTCCAGGAGCATCTCAGATCCAACTAAAGAGCACTTATGGTTTTGAAATGATGCTTAAAAATAGCAAGAATGGCATTTTGACACTACATCTGCAACAAATTGCCAAATCTTTTTTTTACCATTTATTAGCATCATTTTGACGGTGTCCCTTGTGAGTTACTAGAAAAGGTAATTAAGACTAGGACAGTAAGCCTCATTAAATTACAGTTGGCTTGTGCCCCATTATAACTTTAGATATATCTGAAGCAATACCTCATGTGAAGTCTATTAAGTTTGGTTAAAATGTAGTCTAATTATTGCTTATCATTCTTAATTTGATACAAATCTTGATCTTGCAAGCAAAACATTTTATTCAGAACCAGTAATGATCACATATTAACTGCACATACTTGGTGCTATTCATCAGACTTTGAACTATCAATAAAGCACACACAAATCTGAATTCTCTTATGATTAGAATAGATAAATTCAAGTTGAGACAATACTGAAGCCATATTCAAAATAATTTTGACAAGAAAAACTGCTGTTTCTGTTTAAAACATGCACTGGGCAACACAGATTTTCCAAGCAGATACATAGATCACAACAGAAAAAAAAAATCGATTCACAACAACACAATTAGTATTTTCACATACTGCTACCAAGTTCCATTTCTGCTTGTTTTTTTTTAAATCAGTTTGTCAATGCATTCAGGTTTCACTTCTAATATTGCTGAACTCTTGCAACTATCTTACTGAATACTAACCTGCCAGACCAAATGCTCCTTTACGACAGATGTGGCTGATAGGCAGACGCTGAGCACTATAGTATGGGAGGATGATGTCAGCACACTGGCAACTACAGCATCTCGCATACGAAAGGGAAGCATGGTGTAGACCACAAAGATAATGAATAAGAAGAAGGATACCTGGAAATAAAATAATATGTTTTTTTATATACTGATGAGAAAATGGAAGCAAACATCAGTCATTCCTGCCTCAGAGCTTAAAGATATCACTCACAAAAACAGTCATTTGGGCTGAAAATGTTATTGGAGATGCTCAAAGTTTTACAGTACTTCAATCATGGCAGCTCATTAGACACACAAATTTGAGGCCTTCTCAATGCAGGGCACAAAATATGCATGTCTATGACATTTTGTGTTCTTGGAACCTGTACACAGACCATGTACAGAAATATGTACAATAACCATAAGTCAACTGGTATGACAAAACAAAGAAAGTTTCAACTGTTTTTCTAGGATACAGAACATTCAATAATGTTTAAATAAAATCAAAATACTGCAGATGCTGGAAATCTGAAATAAAAACAGAAAGTGCTGGAAATACTCAACAGGTCAGGCATTCTGCCATTAACATTCTCGCTGGACTAATGCTTTGTCTTTCACAACCATTAACATGCTCTTTGCCTTTGTCTCATGACATCTTTGTTATTTAATCTCTCTTGCACTCTGCCCTATCACACACCTTCCCTTTTGTTCTCTTCCCCACCACCAAACACCACCCCCCCACCCTTCACTTGCTTAAAACCTAATACTTTTCTTACTTTTGCCAGTTTTGAGGACAGATCACAGACTTGAAACATTAACTGCTTCTCTCTCCACACATGCTGCCTGACCTGCTGAGTATTTCCGGCACATTCTGTTTTTATTCAATAATGTTTACTTTTCTCACTTAACAGCAGGTGGGAATGTTCTAAGTAGAACACATCATAGCCAGTTATATAATACAAGAAATATTGTCCCATTATTTAATTAGTGGCAAATTCTGCAGTTTTGGCAGGGGGGAATCAAATAAGGTCTGAAAGCGGTTGCAGGGATTGCGAAGTGCAATTAACTTTTGCCTGCTTGTTGCAATGCAGGCAGCACACAAACTTCATGCTTCCTGTTAAATTAAATGATCCTAGCATGAAGCCCAGTGCTGAGCACTGCTGAGTAGGGGGCCCAAGTTTGTGTGAGGCTAGCGCCACCGAAAGCTAGCCGGTACTACTTAAAGCCAGCCTATACCACTGGACGGGGAGGTGGATTCTCACTGCAGCAGGTGCTGGAACTGGCTGGGAAAAAGTCGCTGAGCAGAAAGAGGGAAAATGTGCAACAGGGCAGCCAGCGTGCTCCAAGATTTTCTAATGCCTTGGAGGTCTTGGTGCAGGAGGTGGACAAGAGAAGAGACGTCCTGTATCCACAGGGGCCACCAGACAGATACTGAGAAGGCAGTAGGAACAGATAGCATTCGCAATGCAAGCAGTCTCGTTCTGAATGCCTGGATGCAAAGCAGGAAGAAGTTTAATGACCTCACATGAGTGGTCAAGGTCAATAAATGCATCATCAAATGTCACATCCTTACAAATAAACCACTTGCCTCACACACAGCTCCATTCACCACCATCCTTTACTCACCTACCAACATTCTCTACAATGCACGACTCAAATGTAACATTCATAGCCTCTCCTCACCTTCACACACTTAGCACTGCTCCAAGCTGCACACCCACACCTCACAGCATACTGATATTGCTAACTATTCAACTATCACATGATTCAAGCATATTGCACCACACTCACTGACCCATTGCCCTCTCTCTTAGTGGACAAGGCAGCACATAACCACAGGCAGTAACACCGAACCAGCAGAAGACAGTGATGGTTGTATGTCCTCACTTCCAGAGAGGAGACGGTGGTCTTCATCATTGTGTTACTTGTGAATCAATTGTTGAATTATATGCAGGTGAAGGGTGTTAATTGGGGTCTTACTTGAGCACTTATAAGGCAACTCTTACTGAGACTGGAGAAGGGCTTTGAAAGAGGAGCTACTTGTTTGTAATCCTTTTACTCTGTACAATAGATGTGAAACTGAGTAAAGACAGGCTCCAGCTTCATCCTTCCAGAACACGTTTGATGGAATTTAACACATCGGATTGGTCACAACTCAGGTCATGGCCAGCAGCAGGGCTGAAACCGTAGAAGATGATGACATGTTCCTTCCTTATCCACCTTCTCACATCCCACCTCTGCCTCATCCCACAATGTCTTCTGATACGCAAGCTGCAGATGATGTAAGCATGCATCTCTTGCTTTACCCCCTTTCCCTCACCACAACCTATCTTTGTGCCTTTCTCCTTTCAGATACCCAAGAACTGACACCTGGCCAAACACTGGTACGGGAGCATGAAGTCCAAGAGGGGTCGGACACTGATGATGAAGAAACACTGTCAATTGATCTCACACTAAAGCCACCAGCTCAAATACCAGCATGCACAAACCTGAGAGGATCGCATTGAGACGGGATCTACAAGTGGTGGGTCACCAGGCACAAGTGGCCTAAGGCCAGGGCAGGGGGAAAGAGTAGCGGAAGTGATAATTCCCCTAAAGGCAAGGCCACAGATGAGTTCTGCTGCACAGGATTCAGATGAGTATTTTGATGGGCAGTGTACAGAGAAAGGCTGATAGGCATGCACAATGAAATCCTTAGCGCATTGGCAAGCCTGCCAGAAAGCCGACCTCCACTGTTAGGGAGCACAGAGTGGCCCAATACCAACTCAGCAAAGGGCTTTGCACAGATCTTAAAGCCCATTCTTTCCAGCATGGAAGTGGTATCCAACTCCATGAGACCCCTTGCGGATCTAACCATAATGCAGTATCTGACAGTTGTGTTTCAGCTTCCATTGCAGCACAAGTGGAAGCCCCCAAAGTTTGAGTGCTACAGCAGAAGCTCAGACTGAAGTCATGAAATCTCAGCCTTTTGCCTGACAAGCACAGTTGGCTGCCACGTAGGCTCAGACTGCTGCCATCATGGCTGTGGATACCAGTGTTCAAAGAGGGTTGCAGGGTTTCACAGCAGTCCAGCAATCTGTCCTCCAACAGTGTGAAAAAATTGGGCATAGCAGCCGTCTGCTAACCTTAACAGGCGGAAAAAAAAGTTAAACTTTTGTAACATTGATTTGACCAGTAGGCTGCGGAGATATACTGGGCCCGATTTTAACTGTTTGGCTGAATTTTACCAGCTCGCCGCTAAGATCAGCAGCGAGCTTCAAAGATGGCTGGGCGCACGCTCGTCATTTGCTCTGCGGAGCCACTCCGATATTCTTCTTCTTCTTTGACCTCCTTGTCTCGAGAGACAATGGGTAAGTGCCTGGAGGTGGTCAGTGGTTTGTGAAGCAGCACCTGGAGTGGCTATTAAGGCCAATTCTAGAGTGACAGACTCTTCCACAGGTGCTGCAGATAAAATTGGTTGTCGGGGCTGTTACACAGTTGGCTCTCCCCTTGCGCTCCTGTCTTTTTTCCTGCCAACAGCTAAGTCTCTTCGACTCGCCACTCTTTAGCCCCGCCTTTATGGCTGCCCGCCAGCTCTGGCGATCACTGGCAACTGACTCCCACGACTTGTGATCAATGTCACAGGACATCACGTCGCGTTTGCAGACATCTTTAAAGCGGAGACATGGACGGCCGGTGGGTCTGATACCAGTGATGAGCTCGCTGTACAATGTGTCCTTGGGGATCCTGCCATCTTCCATGCGGCACACATGGCCATCTCAAGCGCCGCTGGCTCAGTAGGGTGAAGACGCTGGGGATGTTGACCGCCTCGAGGACTTCTGTGTTGGAGATACGGTCCTGCCACCTGAGGCAGCGAAGATGGAATGAATTGAGACATCGCTCTTGGCTGACGTACGTTGTCCAGACCTCGCTGGTGTAGAGCAAGGTACTGAGGACACAGGCTTGATACACTCTGACTTTTGTGTTCCGTGTCAGTGCACCATTTTCCCACACTCTCTTGGCCAGTCTGGACATCGTAGTGGAAGCCTTTCCCATGTGCTTGGTGATTTCTGCATCGAGAGACAGGTTACTGGTGATAGTTGAGCCTAGGTAGGTGAACTCTTGAACCATTTCCAGAGCGTGGTCACCGATATTGATGGATGAAGCATTTCTGACGTCCTGTCCCATGATGCCCGTTTTATTGAGGCTGATGGTTAGGCCAAATTCATTGCAGGCAGCCGTAATCCTGTCGATGAGTCTCTGCAGACACTCTTCAGTGTGAGATGTTAATGCAGCATCATCAGCAAAGAGGAGTTCCCTGATGAGGACTTTCCGTACTTTGGTCTTCGCTCTTAGACGAGCAAGTTTGAACAACCTGCCTCCTGATCTTGTGTGGAGGAAAATTCCTTCTTCTGAAGACTTGAACGCATGTGAGAGCAGCAGGGAGAAGAAGATCCCAAACAGTATAGGTGCGAGAACACAGCCCTGTTTCACGCCACTCAGGATAGGAAAGGGGTCTGATGAGGCGCCGCTATGCTGAATTGTGCCTTTCATATTGTCATGGAATGAGGTGATGATACTTAGTAGCTCTGGTGGACATCTGATCTTTTCTAGTAGTCTGAAGAGACCACGTCTGCTGACGAGGTCAAAGGCTTTGGTGAGATCAATGAAAGCAACGTAGAGGGGCATCTGTTGTTCGCAGCATTTCTCCTGTAGCTGGCGAAGGGAGAACAGCATGTCAATGGTGGTTCTCTCTGCTCGAAAGCCACACTGTGCCTCAGGGTAGACACACTCAGCCAACTTCTGGAGCCTGTTTAAAGCGACTTGAGCAAAGACACTATACTGAGCAGGGAGATTCCACAGTAGTTGTTGCAGTCACCGCGGTCACCCTTGTTCTTATAAAGGGTGATGATATTGACATTGCGCATGTGCTGTGGTACTGCTCCCTCGTCCCAGCACAGGCAAAGCAGTTCGTAGAGTGCTGAAAGCATAGCAGGCTTGGCACTTCTGATTATTTCAGGGGTAATGCCGTCCTTTCCAGGGGCTTTTCCGCTGGCTAGAGAATCAATGGCATCACTGAGTTCTGATTTTGTTGGCTGTACATCCAGTTCATCCATGACTGGCAGAGACTGGGCTGCATTGAGGGCGGTCTCAGTGACAACATTTTCCCTGGAGTACAGTTCTAGGTAGTGCTTCACCCAGCGTTGGTCAGTGATTGTGTCCCCTGATTTAGATTTGAGGGGGGCGATCTTCTTGATGGTTGGTCCAGAAGCTCTTTTAATGCCATCATACATTCCTCTGATGTTTCCGGTGTCAGTGGCCAGTTGAATATGACTGCATAGGTGTTGCCAATAGTCATTTGCGCAGCGCCTGGCTGTTCTTTGTGCAGCGCTTCTGGCTGCTTTAAGTGCTGCGGGTTTTAACTCGCTGGGGGCTTTCTTGTAGTTCCGCAGTGCAATGCACTTAGCAGCTCTGACAGGTTCCAGTTCTTCAAAGTGAGATTAAAACCAGTCTGCATTCTGCTTCACACGTTTGCCATAGGTGGTCATTGCTGAGTCATAGATGGCGTCTCTGATGTGGGCCCACTTGGTCTCTGCATCCCCTGTAGGAGTGTTTTGAAGGGCTTTTTCAAGTGAATTTAGAAACTTATATAACAGCTGTGGATAAGAAATTCTGCTAGTGTTGATGCGCGGGCAGCCCTTCTGCTTGGAGTGATGCAGCTTCTTTGGTTTGAGTCTAACCTTGCTGCACACCAGGGACTGGTCGGTGTCGCAGTCCGCACTGTGGAAGCTGCGTGTGATTTGAACGCTGTTTAAAGAGGCTTGCCTTGTGATGATGAGGTCCAGCTGGTGCCAACGACGTGATCTTGGGTGCCTCCAAGAAACCTGGTGATAGGGTTTAGTATGAAAGAACGAGTTGGTGATGCAGAGGTTATGAAAGGTACACAACTCAAGCAGTCTCTGTCCATTCTCATTCATCCTTCCAATGCCATAGTGCCCAAGGCAGGAGGGCCATGAGTCATGGTCAGCCCCAACCCTGGCATTAAAGTCCCCCAGCAGGAACAGATGTTCGGTATTGGGGATGCTACTAATGATATTATGGAGTTCCTCGAAGAACTGTTCTTTAGCTTCAGGTGCGGAGCAGAGTATTGGAGCATAGATGCTGAGTAAGTGCACAGGACCAGAGGTGGTGAGCAGTCGGATGGACAGCATGCGTTCCGAGCCTTTGAGGGTGGCTCTATCATGCTGAGAAAAGAGTTTCTGATGGCGAAGCCCACTCCATGCTGTCTTGGTTCTTCAGGATCCTGCCAGAAGAAGGTGTAGTCTTGCTCTCTTCGAGATCCGCTCGCAGGGAGGCATGTCTCCTGAAGTGCTGCAATGTCCACATTTAGTCTACTGAGGTCTTTGTTAATGATGGCCGTCTTCCGAGAATCGTTGATTTGTGCAAGGTCATCCAACAGGCCAGGACACATAGTTCTGACGTTCCAGCTTGCAAAACAAAGGGCTGGTACCTTCTTTCCTTTTTTTGTCGTGCTGTTTGGTGCAGTGTTGCAGTCCATTTTTCGGGCAATGACCCTGAGCTCCAAGCACCCATTGAAGCAGGTGGACAGTACCTTACTGACCGGGGGCTGCCCGGTTTGAGGCGGGCGGTATCTGTCCAGTGAGATGCGATGACCTCTCCCACCAACAAAGGCAACCCGTGACGCCCAATCTCTACGTCAACTGAGCTGGACTTATGACCCGTAACTGCTACCTTCCGTGTTATTTTGGTCGCTGTGAGGCGACTATGGAGTGACCTCTCCATGGCTCATGCCTAGGTGGATGTATGGAGGTTGTGAGTTGCCCAAGCATCAAAACCCCCTTCTCGGCCTTCCTGGTGGGGTCCAAAGGAGTGCAGAGCATGACGTTTGGCACTGGTATGGCTGCAGGAACTGCCAGAAACATGCCAAAGGTGACACATAACCGCCTTCGGGGTTCCACTCCGGATTTTCTGTTAGGGTTTACTCCCTTAGACTTGGTCTCTCCCGAGACGCCCACAAGGCAGTGAGGTTGTTAGGGCCCCTGTTCAGGGATAGGTGGATGCCGGTGGGAGGAGGTGGGGGGAAGGGGGTGCGGGGGGAGGGGTGCGGTGGGAAGGGGTGGAGGGAAGGGGGTGCGAGGGGTAGCTGGGAAGGGGGCTACAGGGGGGTAGGGGACGAGGTGCAGGGGAAGGGTGTGAGAGGGTAAGATGGTGCAAGGGGGGAGCTGGGAAGGGGGCGCGAGGGGATGGGGGAAGTGTGTGCAAGGGGGGTTAGCTGGGAGGGGGCGCGAGGGGGGAGCTAGGAAGGGGGAACGGGGGGAGGTGAGGGGGTGCAGAAAGTGGGTGCAGGTAATAAAACATTTCATCAGCTCCCACCATTGTCCTCTAGTGATCTGAATGCTGGTGGGGTACCTTCACTTATTGGCTAGTAGTAATGCACTTAAGAAAGGACCTCATCAGGTAAATCGGGCTCTTGGTGAACCTGTTCGCTTCCATCTGCATCGTCTTCGTCAACAAGTGGATCGCAACCCCGGCGGGCAGACCAGCCCACAGCCTGCACGGCCTCCTCGATATCAGCATCCCCCAGTGTACAGCATGGAAGGAGATCTTGCCTTTGTTGTACCTGACTTCGTTCAGGTACTCTGATGTGGCTCGAAGTGCATCTGCAGCATAATGTCGACGAATTCCTGCTGGTACTGGCGCTCGAAGCTGTCGTCAACCTCCCGGAGGACGCGGTGAGCTTTCTCGGCGACAGCGGAGGCTCGTTCACTAACACCTGCTTAACCCGCCTTCCCTTGCTGCACGCGGGAGAGTTTTCGTCGCTATCATGGAGACCGCGGTGCTGTAGAGAGGAGCCGATCGTGGTGCTGCAGAGAGGAGCCCATCGCGGTGCTGAGGAGCTTGTTGGTGAGGCTAATACTTCACTCCTCCTCTCACTGCGATATTAAACGGGTATTTACATGTCCAGGGCACAACGCCACCCCCAGCCCAACCGCGCTGACATGGAGGGGGCAGGCGCACTGTCCACGGCAACGGCGTCCGTCGCCACTGCGCAGGTGCTGCTGCCATTTTTAAAGGGCTTCAAACCCCATCATTACAAATTCAAGTGTTGAAGGGAAAGTTCAATGAAATTTATTTTAAAACATTATTCATATTTCCAGACATTCTCCCACCCGCCCCCTATACCAATATACTCATTCGCTGCCCTCTGTCCCCCCACCAAAATACCTACCTTGTGTACCTGACCTTCCGCCCACCCCCAAAGTTCACAACTTTTAACTTTACCCCTTCCCATCACCCCCTAGACCAATCAGGTAAGTCTGACCCCACTCCCCATCTCCCGCACTGATATACTTACCTCCTCCCCCCTCCCTCCAATGGTCGGAGATTGGATTGCGCGACAAGGTAAGTAATTAATTCCTTTATTAACATATATTAACATATTTAAATGTGGCTACTGTCCCTGAGTGGTTGGGGGGGGTGTGGGGGGGGAGGGGTGGCGTTGCCACGAGGCATCACTGCTGCCAGTAATATGGGGCAGGGCCTTCCCAGCACGGAGGCCCGTGGCGGGCCTCTCCTGGAGGCATTTTCCTGGCCCCCACCCCCGATGTCGTGGGGTCGGTAAAATTCAGCCCTTTGTAAGTGGATATGCTTTGAGTGAGTTAAAATTGAACCCTATATACTTAGGGAACTATGTTTTTTGTTTAATTTCTTTCATGCAATCATGTTACACTGGCACATACCTTCTATTATGCTGCTAAGGAGAATTTGAAGTCCATAGTCTAAAAATAATGAAAAACAATCACATTCGTTTCTGGTTTGTAAACTTGGTTGCAATCTGCCAGATACATGGAGAAAGAAAATATGCAACTGCAACATTAAGAGAAAACATCTTAACCATTAATTTTCTTCCTTCACTCCATCTACCTCTATTCTTTATTAATTTATGTTCTCATATTGTTTCTGTCTTTTTCTTATTAAATTTGATTTGAATTTAAATTCTTTTACTATCCTTTCCCCATTGCCTTCAAATGCGTGCAAACACACAATGTAATTTTCTTTATTCACTTTATGCAACTAATTTTCAAGGTAATTTTGAATAGTGCTGGTTGTAAAATTTGGAATAGAAGGCACATTCCTTTTTTTAAAAAACTTAGGCAATTATGAACATGGAAATCTCTCCAGTGGCTGTCGGGACTCAGATTAGGCTCCTTCATGTATCATTTGGGAGAGACAGTAGATGGCCTGCAATTTAAGAGTGCTGGTGCACAAAGTAAATGCTTTGGGAGGATGAGGGAGAACATCCACAATGAATGGTCTGAGTGGACCACAAAACAGGATGATACCACTGGCAAGGAGCAAAAGCAAGATAAAGAGCCACAGAGTGGGAAGAATAAAATCGGTGAAATTGGCCATCAAAGCAAGGATACAAACAGGTCAAGTGCAACTATCGTTTTGGCTAATCCATTTATCCAAATTGCAATGTTTTATACATTTCTGCCACTTGTTTGTGCTAATCTTAGAAGTCCAATGTTTTTCAAGGAAGCAATGCTGTTGCAGTATTGAGAGTTTAGAAGAGGATGCCATGTGATGCTAGGTGACACTCCACTATCGTCAATGTGCCACATAATGTAACGTTGATGTTGACACTGAAATTCTAAAATATGGTGGAGAGGCTCTCTTGACACAAATACATGGTCTCATCTTCCTCATCTGGAAGGAGGCGAGCATGCCATGGGATCTCCGAGACGCCGTAATTGTGACCATTATCAAAAAGGCGACAAGACCGACTGTGGTAACTACAGAGCAGTATCCCTGCTGTCCGCCACTGGGAAGGTCATCGCAAGAGTCCTTCTCAACCACCTCCTCCCCATGACTGAAGATCTCCAACCAGAATCACAATGAGGATTCCATCCATCAAGAGGCACAGTGGACATGATCTTCACAGCAAGACTACTCCAAGAAAAATGTAGGGAGCAGCAGCAACCTTTTTACATGGCCTTCTTTGACCTCAAGGCTGTGTCATCGCACCAACGCTCTTTTCCATCTTCCTCGCTACAACACTCCACCTCATCTCCTTGAAGCTCCCTGCCAGAGTAGATCTACTCTACAGGACGAGCGGGAAACTATTTAACCTACGTCGCCTCCAGTCCAGAACCAAGGTCACCCCAACCTCTGTCATCGAGCTGCAGTAGACAGACGACGCTTGCACATGCACACACTCACAGGCCGAGCTACAAACCCTTGTCGATGCATTCATGGAGGTGTATGAAAGAATGGGCCGAAAGGTAAACATCCAGAAGGCAAAATTCCTCTACCAGCCTGCTCCCGCAGCACAGCACTGCCCCCCGACTATCAAAATCCAAGGCAAACCATTGGACAATGTGGATCGCTTCCCATAACTTAGGAACCTCCTCTCAGCAAGGGTAGACATCGCGATGAAACTCAGCATCGCCTCCAGTGTACCAGCGCAGGCTTCAGTCGTCTGAGGAAGAGTGTTTGACAACAAAGACCTGAAATCTGGCACCAAGCTCATGGTCTACAGGGCTGCAGTGTTACCTGCCCTCCTGTATGCATCGGAAACATGGACACTGTACAGCAGACATCTCAAAGCCCTGGAGAGATATCGCCAGCGGTGCCTCCGCAAGATCCTGCAAATTCAGTGGCAGGACAGGCGCTCCAATATCAGTCCCCTCTTTCAAGCCAACACCCCCAGTATCGAGACACTGGCCATGGCTAGTCAGTTATGTCAGGCAGGCCACATTGTCCGCATGCCTGACACAAGACTCCCAAAACAAGCTTTCTACACTCCGAGCTCCATCTCGGCAAGCAGCTACCAGGAGGGCACAGGAAATGCTACAAGGACGTCCTTAAAACCTCCCTGAAAAAATGTGACATCCCCATTGATTCATGGGAATCTCTTGCCCGAGACCGCCCAAAATGAAGAAGCATCCGCCAAGGTGCCAGCCAGTTCGAACAACATCGACATGCCCAGGCAGCGACCAAGTGCAAGCAAAAGCAAAATACTGCGGATTCTGGAAAGCCGAAAAAGAAACAAGAAATGCTGGAACCACTCATCAGGTCTGGCAGCATCTGTGGAAAGAGAAGCAGAGTTAATGTTTCGGGTCAGTGACCCTTCTTCGGAACTGACAAATATTAGAAATGTCACAGGTTATAAGCAAGTGAAGTGGGGGTAGGGCAAGAGATAACAAAGGAGAAGGTGTAGATTGGACAAGGCCACATAGCTGACCAAAAGGTCATGGAGCAAAGGCAAACAATATGTTAATGGTGTGTTGAAAGACAAATCATTAATACAGATAAGGTGTTAACAGACTGAAGATTGAACAGCAGCAAGTGCAAACATGAAAAAAAAACAGTGGGCAAGCAAACTGAACAAACTAAGATGAAATGAAATAAACATACAAAAAAAATTGTTATAAATGTAAAAAAGAAAAAATAACTAAAAATGAAAGTAAAATGGGGGGCTGTCATGCTCTGAAATTATTGGACTCAACGTTCAGTCCGGCAGGCTGTAGTGTGCCTAATCAGTAAATGAGATGCTGATCCTCGAGCTTGCGTTGATGTTCACTGGAACACTGCAGCAATCCCAGGACAGAGATGTGAGCATGAGAGCAGGGAGGAGTGTTGAAATGGCAAGCAACCGGAAGCTCAGGGTCCTGCTTGCGGACTGAGCGTAGGTGTTCTGCAAAGTGGTCACCCAGTCTGCGCTTGGTCTCTCCAATGTAGAGGAGACCACATTGTGAGCAGGGAATACAGTATACTACATTGAAAGAAGTACCAAGTGCAAACAGCAGAAGGAGCATTCAGAATTTCGAGCATCCCATTCACTCACCTCACCAAACATCACCTGCCCCACCTGTGGCAGAGTGTGCGGATCCAGGATTGGACTGTTCAGGCACCTGAGGACCCACAACCCTGGAGTGGAAGAAAGTCATCCTCGTTCCCGAGGGTCTGCCTAAGAAGAAGGATGGTGCCGTCTACTGATGCAGCACCATTAGAATTTGGAAACCACTCACCATTTGTAATATATAATAATATTCTAAATATATTTTAAAAATTAAAGTGCAATTTCTAACCTGTCATTCTTGCACTCCAATAATTTTTCAGTTTAAAAATATCTATACCATTTCATTATCTATCTACTAATGATCTTTGATTTGACCTAAGTTCATGGGCTAGTAGTTTCTTTGATGAAAAAATATGGAAATTCACCAATCTTTAACATTCATAATGTCATGGAGGAATATGAAGATGTTCAATTGCTTCCAGTTTATATATTGTGCACTTGTAAATTATTCATGTTGCTCTGAGCAGAGGGAATCATTGCAGTAACAAAGAATTATTTCCTAAGAATTTCTCTTTTCTCAAGCATGTTTGACAAGTATTCGCTGTTCCTTCCTCACATGCTCCCATGGTTAGTTCTTTAGAGAGCTAAAATTGCTGATTTCTTCTGCTGCCTCAGTTAGACGTTCAAGTCAAAAAGGAAGCATTCTGGCATTTGTTTTTTCTGTAACATTTAAGAGGGAATGAATCTTTTTCTCTGTAGGGGAGGGGAACAGAAGGGTCCCAAGTGCATAAAAACTGCAAGCTGAAAAGGTTAACTTGATTATAAAGTCAGTATGTAAAATTGTTTGAAGAGCTACTTTTGACATACTGATCAGAAAATTACTCATATGGCAGACAGAAAAGGTCATACTTCACTTCATCCTTCAAAATAGTTTACGGTCAAGAAAAGGTTTATTTGGCCTTCTCCCATTTTTTCCTTGGGCACCAGTACATTCTTTACCCTCTAAAGAGCTGTACAGCTAACCTTTCTCAATACACTCTGATTAAGTGGGAACTAACTCGTAATCTTGCATATGGCTACTCTTCTCCTAACAGCAATTATTTGCACACATAACCCTAAAACTGCTTCTTACACTTTATTAGGCTAATACTGCCATATTTTCAGCTCTCCGATGCCTCTTGGCACACAATCATCAATTACAAGTCCTCATTTAAGTTACTCAATCTTGTAGTAGAAAATGACGTACAGTGGCTGTTAGAAGCTGGATGCTGGAAGGGGCATCTCCAACCTGAAGCAACAGCATCTAATGAGGAGATGGCTGCAAAGCTCATGGGGATGCACTCTACTTTTGCCGTGGAAGAGACCTAATTAATTGGAATAGTGCAGGTGCCAGATTAACGATTGAACACCAACATTGTTGCTGTGACATCTCTGTGAAGCACTGCACAGCCTCAAGCCGCCAGTCCCTTCACTGTTCCAGGAGAGAGAACCCCCCACTGCAGTAGGCAGCCACTCCTCCTCTCTAGCAAGGCAGACGTCTGCCTCTCTGCTGACTTGAGAGTGCAGAGGACCTAGTGGTGACTCCAGGTCCCCTGTCCCTCTCTCGGTTTTCCACTGCTGCCTTGTGCCCATGGTCAAGGTGAGGGTATGGAGGTCTACACCAGTGTCCTATGCTCTGCTGGATGTGGCTTTCCATCAGAGCCACCAATCTCTCAATGGAGGATGCCACTCATGCACCAGTCAGAGACTCAAAGCCTGGATAGATTCCTCAGTCATCCGTGCTTGGCCACACGTTGCCTCTGGCATCTCAGCCAGATGTTGCCTGACGTCTCGCTGCAGCTGCAGGATTTTCCGTGATGTTGCCGACACCAGAGGCACGTCATCAGCCCGGGACTCAGCGTGGGCCTGGGCTCCCACAGTCAGTGGGAGACTGTCAGTGGCATGGGCTGTCACAGCCTCTTTCATCAACTCATGCTCTTTAGTGCTGTGCTCAGCAGGTTGTGTGCCCAGAACCAACCACGAGTGCAAACCCACCAAGGTGCAAGTAGCTGTGCTGATGGAGAGTACAGGGGTATGAGGTGATGATGGACCATCTGAAGCTCCTTCCTCCCTCTCAGAGGTGGCAAGCTCCCCCACAATCTCGGAGGCTGTCTGATTTGTCACTGTTTGACCCGCATGAGAGAACAAAGACATGTAAGGGTCACAGGCCACCCCTCCCAACATAGCACAACCCCTTGTTGCAGACTCCTGTAGGCACCAGGTGCCTGATGAGCAGCATGGCTCCACTGCTGCAGATGGAACCTTGTGCCCCATAGCAACCTTACTCACTGTCTTGGGAAGGTGCCACTGCCTCTCCATCCACAACGCTCCGACCATCCTGAGGTCCAGCTAACTCCATGGCCTCCTCCTCCATCGGGGTTAGTACATGAGAATGGGCAGCCCACTACCAGTTTGGGCTTGCTCTCTCCGATTGTGTGCTATTTTCTCCTGCATGCAGAGGAAAAGAAGCTGTTGGTTCCCCAGTGAGAACAAACCCAAGGCATAGACCACAGATAGGGCCACCAGATGCCTCCTGCATGTGGCGCCTTTCCAGCGACCTCCTTTGAGGGTCTTTGCCATGCTGCAGTCAGTTTGCATGCATCCCCTGACCCTTTGCCCAAGTCTGGGGGGTAGGGGGTTAATCTCTCTCCTCCCAAAATACCCCCCTGCTTCACTTGATGCAAGGCTCGAGAGGATGAAGGCATAAGAGGTACTCATTTTCGCAGGCAGATGAGGTCATTGAGCCGCTTGCAGCACTGGATTCATATCCTTGGGTAACCTACAGTTGCTGACCTTCTCTGCTATCTGGAGCCAAGCCTGTTTGGTTAGGCTTCCAGGTTCTCTCCTTCCATCCCTCAGGAATACTAGCGCTGTTTACAGGGAGTGGAGGCTGTAAGTTATGTGTGGGTATTTTCGCTGGCTGGGGACAGTGGAAGGTACTCTTTTACTTTCTCAGCCTCAAAGGTACAGCGGATAAAAGCTGATTGTAAATAGCAGGTAAGTTATTTCAACTAGCAAGTTTTCATTATAAAGTTAAGTAATGGCAGGGCAGCTTGGCCAAGTAGAATGTGCCTCCTGTGCAATGTGGGGAGTCGTGGACATGCCATGTGACCTTGGTGAACATGTCTGCGGAAAGTGTCTCTGGTTACAGAGGCTTGAGCTGAAGTTTTCGCGCATCCGTGAGGTGGAGGATTATGTCGATGGCACGTTTCAGGAGGTAGTCAAGCCGGTGCCCAGGCAGGCACAGTCGGGGGTGACTGGGTGGCTGCCGGATGGACAAGGAAGTCAGGGCAGGTAGTGCAGGGGTCCCCAGAGGACATCCCACATTCTAACCGGTATACAGTTCTGGGTACCGATGGGAAAGAGGGTTCCTCTGGAGAATGCACCGAGAGTCATAACCTTAATATCATGGCAGACTCAGCTGTGCTGGGATGGAAAAAAAGGGAAAAGAAGGGCAATCGTGGTAGGGGATTCTATGGGGAACAGATAGGCGTTTCTACGATCGCAGGCGTGATTCCAGGATTTGCCTCCCTGGTGCAAGGGTCTTGGATATCACTGAGCGGGTACAGAGTATTCTGCAGGGTGAGGGTGCACAGCCATAGGTCATGGTCCACGTTGGTACCAATGACAGGTAGAAAGAGGGATGAGGTCCTGCAAAAAGAATTTCGGGAGCTAGGCAGCAGATTAAAAAGTAGGACCTCAAAGGTTGTAATCTCTGGGTTTCTTCTGGTGCCACGAGCTAGTGAGTATATGAATAGGAGGTTAGAGCAGATGAATGCATGGTTGAAGAGATGGTGCAGAAGGGAGGGCTTTAGTTTCCTGGATCACTGGGCCTGTTTCTGGAGAAGGTGGGATCTGTATAAGATGGACAGGTTGCACCTGAACTGGAACGGGACCAACATCCTTGCTGAGAGGTTTGCTAGTGCTGTTGGGGGGGGTGGGGGGGGTTAAACTAATTTGGCAGGGGGATGGGATACAGAGTGAAGCACAGTAAGGGGTGATGTACATTTAAATATAGAAGAGAAACGAAGTCAGTCTGGAGGGCAGAGTAAATGTAGACCTGTTAAGACTCAAGCAAATAATGCAAGGCTGGATTGTATCTCTTTTAATGGAAGCAGTCTTTCTAGCAGATGAATTGAGGGTGTTGATTAACACATGAGATTATGATACTATTGCTTTCACTGAGACATGGTTGAGAGAAGTGCAGGACTGGCAGCTTAATATCCCAGGGTATAGAATCTTCAGACGTGATAGGGGAAGATGTAAAAGAGGAGGTGGCATTGCACTGTTGATTAAGGAGTCAATTACTGCAGTAAGGAGAGATGATATCTTAGAAGGTTCCTCTAATGAGGCCATATGGGTAGAGCTTAAAAACAAAAAGGGGGCAATCACTTGGCTGGGAATGTACTACAGGCCTCCAAACAGTCAGGGAGAGATACAGGAGCAGATATATAGGCAAATCTCAGAGAGGTGCAAAAATAATAGAATAATAATAGTAGGGGATTTCAACATCCCCTATATTAGAGGGGATAGTATTCATGCAAAAGGCTTAAAGGGGGTGGAATTCTTCAAGTGCATTCAGGAGTGCTTTTTGAGCCAGCACGTAGAAAGTCCGACAAGAGGAGGAGCAGTTCTGGACTTAATCCCAGGGAATGAAGCCGGACAAGTGGTAGAAGTGTCGGGGGGGAGCATTTCGGGGATAGTGACCATAACTCTGTAAGATTTAGGGCAGTTATGGAAAAGGACATAGAGGGACCGGAAATAAAAGTACTGAATTAGGGGAAGGCAGATTTCAATATGATAAAACAGTATCTGACCAAAATGGACAGGGAGCAGTTTCTTATAGGAAAGTCTACGTCAGATCAGTGGGATTCATTCAGAAAGGAAATATTGAGGGTTCAGGTCCAACATGTTCCCGTAAAGGTGAAGGGTAGGACCAACAAATCAAGGGAACCCTGGATTTCAAGGGATACAGAGGATTGGATAAAGAAAAAAAAGGAGGCTTATGGCAGATAGGTACGCGGTAGGCGGTGGCGTAGTGGTATTATCACTGGACTAGTAACCCAGAGACCCAGGGTATTCCTTTGGGGACATGGGTTCAAATCCCACCACAGCAGAAGGTGGCATTTGAATTCAATTAATAAATCTGGAATTAAAAAGGTAGTCTAATGATGGCCATGAAACCATTGACTATTGTTGTAAAAACCCATCTGGTTCACTAATGTCCTTTAGGGAAGGAAATCTGCTGTCCTTACCTGGTCTGGCCTCCATGTGACTCCAGACCCACAGCAATGTGGTTGACTCTTACATGCCCTCTGAAATGACCTAGCAAGCCACTCAGTTGTACCTAACCGCTACGAAGTCAATAAAAAGGAATGAAACCGGACGGACCACCCAGCATCAACCTATACACTGGAAACGACAATGGCAAACCCACCCTTGTCGACCCTGCAAACTCCTCCTTACTAACATCTGGGGGCTTGTGCCAAAGTTGGGAGAGCTGTCCCACAGACTAGTCAAGCAACAGCCTGACATAGTCATACTCATGGAATCATACCTTACAGACAATGTCCCAGACACTGCAATCACTATCCCTGGGTATGTCCTGTCCCACCGGAAGGACAGACCCAGCAGAGGTTGCGCAACAGTGGTCTACAGTATGGAGGGAGTTGCCCTGGGAGTCCTCAACATCGACTCTGGACCCCATGAAGTCTCATGGCATCAGGTCACACATGGGCAAGGTAACCTCCTACTGATTACCACCTACCACCCTCCCTCAGCTGATGAGTCAGTACTCCTCCATGTTGAACACCACTTGGAAGAAGCACTGAGGGTGGCAAGGGCACAAAATGTACTCTGGGTGGGGGACTTCAACGTCCATCACCAAGAGTGGCTCGGTAGCACCACTACTGACCGAGCTGGCCGAGTACTAAAGGACATAGCT
The DNA here is from genome assembly GCF_036365525.1 of Heterodontus francisci. Classification (NCBI taxonomy): domain Eukaryota; kingdom Metazoa; phylum Chordata; class Chondrichthyes; order Heterodontiformes; family Heterodontidae; genus Heterodontus; species Heterodontus francisci. The sequence continues at coordinate 68,649,970 of NC_090372.1, read as the reverse complement.
GCTAGACTGGGTCTGCGGCAGGTGGTAGGGGAACCAACACGAGGGAAAAACATACTTGACCTTGTCCTCGCCAATCTGCCTGCCGCAGATGCTTCTGTCCATGACTGTATTGGTAGCAGTGACCACCGCACAGTCCTTGTGGAGACGAAGTCCCGCCTTCACAGTGAGGATACAGTCCATCGTGTTGTGTGGCACTATCACCGTGCTCAATGGGATAGATTTTGAACAGATCTAGCAATGCAAAACCGGGCATCCATGAGGCGCTGTGGGCCATCAGCAGCAGCAGAATTGTACTCAACCACAATCTGTAACCTCATGGCCTGGCATATCCCCCACTCTACCATTACCATCAAGCCAGGAGACCAACCCTCGTTCAATGAAGAGTGCAGGAGGGCATGCCAGGAGCAACACCAGGAATACCTCAAAATGAGGTGTCAACCTGGTGAAGCTACAACCCAGGACTACTTGCATGCCAAACTGCATAAGCAGCATGCGACAGACAGAGCTAAGCGATCCCATAACCAATGGATCAGATCTAAGCTCTGCAGTCCTGCCACATCCAGTCGTGAATGGTGGTGGGCAATTAAACAACTAGGTGGTAGCGAAATATAGGGACAGGTGGGTAGGAATATGGAATTAGTGTAGGATTAGTATAAATGGGTGGTTGATGGTCGGCACAGACTCGGTGGGCCGAAGGGCCTGTTTCAGTGCTGTATCTCTATCTCTCTAAACTCCACAAATATCCCCATCCTCAATGATGGGGGAGCCCAGCACATCAGTGCGAAAGATAAGGCTGAAGCATTTGCAACAATCTTCAGCCAGAAGTGCTGAGTTGATGATTCAACTCGGCCCCCTCCTGAAGTCCCCACCATTACAGATGCCAGATTTCAGCCAATTGGATTCACTCCGTGTGATATCAAGAAACGACTGAAGGCACTGGATACTGCAAAGGCTATGGGCCCTGACAATATTCCGGGAATAGTACTGAAGACCTGTGCTCCAGAACTTGCCGCACCCCTAGCCAAGCTGTTCCAGTATAGCTACAACACTGGCATCTACCCAGCAATGTGGAAAATTGCCCAGGTATGTCCTGTACACAAAATGTAGGACAAGTCCAACCCGGCCAATTACCGTCCCATCAGTCTACTCTCAATCATCAGTAAAGTGATGGAAGGTGTCATCAACAGTGCCATCAAGCAGCACTTGCTTAGCAATAACCTGCTCAGTGATGCTCAGTTTGGGTTTCGCCAGGGCTACTCAGCTCCTGACCTCATTACAGCCTTGGTTCAAACATGGACAAAAGAGCTGAACTCAAGAGGTGAGGTGAGAGTGATTGCCCTTGACATCAAGGCAGCATTTGTCTGAGTATGGCATCAAGGAGCCCTAGCAAAACTGAGGTCAATGGGAATCAGGGGGAAAACCCACCGCTGGCTGGAGTCATCCCTAGCGCAAAGGAAGATGGTTGTGGTTGTTGGAGGTCAATCATCTGAGCCCCAGGACATCACTGCAGGAGTTCCTCAGTGTCCTAGTGTCCTCGGCCCAACCATCTTCAGCTGCTTCATCAATGACCTTCCTTCAATCATAAGGTTAGAAGTGGGGATGTTCACTGATGATTGCACAATGTTCAGCACTATTAGCAATTCCTCAAATACTGAAGCAGTCCGTGTAGAAATGCAGCAAGACCTGGACAATATCCAGGCTTGGGCTGATAAGTGGCAAGTAACATTCGCGCCATACAAGTGCCAGGCAATGACTATCTCCAACAAGAGAGAATCTATTCACCTCCCCTTGACATTCAATGGCTTTACCATCGCTGAATCCCCCACTATCAACATCCTAGGGGCTACCATTGACCAGAAATTGAACTGGAGTAGCCATATAAATACCATGGCTACAACAGCAGGTCAGAGGCTAGGAATCCTGAGGCGAGTAACTCACCTCCTGACTCCCCAAAGCATGTCAACAATCTACAAGGCACAAGTCAGGAGTGTGGTGGAATACTGTCCACTTGCCTGGGTGGGTGCAGCTCCAACAACACTCAAGAAATTCGACACCATCCAGAACAAAGCAGCCCGCTTGATTGGCACCCCATCCACAAACATTCACTCCCTCCACCACAGACACACAGTGGCAACAGTGTGTACCATCTACAAGATGCACTGCAGCAAGATCCTTCGACAGCACCTTCCAAACTCGCGACCTCTACCACCTCGAAGGACAAGAGCAGCAGATGCATGGGAACACCACCACTTGCAAGTTCCCGTCCAAGTCACACACCATCCTGACTTGGAACTATATCGCCGTTCCTTCACTGTCGCTGGGTCAAAATCCTGGAACTCCCTACCTAACAGCACTGTGGGTGTACCTACCTCACATGGACTGCAGCGGTTCAAGAAGGCAGCTCACCACCACCTTCTCAAGGGCAATTAGGGATGGGCAATAAATGCTGGCCTGGCCAGCAATGCCCACATCCCATGAATGAATGAAAAAAAAGATTCAGATCGCTGAAAACAGCGGAGGCCCCACAGGAGTCTAGAAAGTGTAGGGGAGTACTTAAAAAAGTAATTAGGAGATAGAAGGGAGGACATGAAAAATCACTAGCAGACACGATAAAGGAAAATCCCAAGGCGTTTTCTAAGTATGTTAAGGGAAAGAGGATAACCAGGGAAAAATGAGGCCCATTAGCATTAGGGATCAAAGAGGCAATCTGTGTGTGGAGCCAGAGGACATAGGTGAGGTTTTGAATGATTACTTTTCATCCGTGTTCAGTATGGAGAGGGACGATTTAGGTGTAGTAATCAGGGAAGGGGATTGTGATATACTTGATCAAATTAGCATTGAAAAGGAGGAAGTATTAGCTCTATTAGTGGGCTTAAAGGTGGATAAATCCCGAGGCCCAGAGGAGATGTATCACAGGCTGCTATGTGAGGCAAGGGGCGAGATAGCAGGGCTCTGACACAAATTTTCAAATCCTCTCCGGCCACAGGAGAGGTACCAGAGGATTGGAGGACAGCGAATGCGGTACCATTATTCAAGAAGGGTTGCAGGGGTAAACCAGGTAATTATAGACCTGTGAGTCTAACGTCAGTGGTAGGGAAAATCTTGGAAAAAATTCTGAGAGACAGGATTCATCTCCACTTCGAGAGGCCGGGATTTATCAGGGATAGTCAGCATGGCTTTGTCAGGGGGCGATCGTGTCTAACAAATTTGATTGAATTTTTTGAGGAGGTGACTAGATGTGTAGATGAGGGTAAAGCAGTTGATGTAGTCAACATGGACTTCAGTAAGGCTTTTGATGAGGTCCCGCATGGGAGATTGGTTCAGAAGGTTAAGAGCCCATGGGATCCAGGGTAATTTGGCAAATTGGATCCAAAATTGGCTTAGTGGCAGGAGGCAGAGGGTGATGGTTGAGGATTGTTTTGGCGAATGGAGGACTGTGACAAGTGGGGCACCACAGGGATCGGTGCTGGAACCCTTACTGTTTGTAATGTACATTAATGATTTAGACGTGAATATAGGAGGTATGATCAGTAGGTTCGCAGACGACATGAAAATTGGTGGTGTTGTAAATCGTGAGGAGGAAAGCCTTAGATTGCAGGACGATATAGATGAGCTGGTAAGATGGGCGGAGCAGTGGCAGATGGAGTTTAATTCTGAGAAATGTGAGGTGAGGTGATGCATTTTGGGAGGAACAACAAGGCAAGGGAATATACAATGGATGGTAGGACCTTAGGAAGTACAGAGGATCAGAGGGACCTTGGGGTGCTTGTCCATATATCACTGAAGGCAGCAGCACAGGGTGATGAGATGGTTAGGAAGACATTTGGGATACTTGCCTTTATTAGCTGAGGCATAGAACATAAGAGCAGGGAGCTTATGTTAGAGCTGTATAAAATGCTGGTTAGGCCACAGCTGGGGTACTGTGTACTGGTCACCACACTATAGGAAGGATGTGATTGCAATGGAGAGCGTGCAGAGGTGATTCACCAGGATGTTGCCTGGGCTGGAGCATTTCAGTTATGAAGAGAGACTGGATAGGCTAGAGTTGTTTTCCTTGGAGCGGAAAAGGCTGAGGGGGGACCTGATTGAGGTGCACAAAATTGTGAGAGGCATTGATAGGCTAGATAGGAAGGAACTTTTATTCCTTAGCGGAGGGGTCCGTAACCAGGGGGCATAGATTTAAGGTAAGGGGCAGGAGGTTTAGAGGGGAGTTGAGGAAAAATGTTTTCACCCAGATGGTGGTTGGAATCTGGAACACACAGCCTGGAGTGGTGGTAGAGGCAGGAACCCTCACAACATTTAAGAAATATTTAGATTAGCACTTGAAACGCCATAGCATACAAGGCTACGGGCCAAGTGCTGGAAAATGGGATTAGATTGTATGGGTGCTTGATGGTCGGCGCAGGCGCATTGGGCCGAAGGGCTTGTTTCTGTGCTGTAAAACTATGACTATGAATAGAATGCACCTCCTCTCTCTTGCAGCCTGTAGGAGCACTTGGAGGGAGGCATCAGGGAGCAAGGGACTGCTGAGGACCTACTCTCAGCCATCTCTATATATGCTCTGAAGGCGATTTAGAGCTTTGGATCAGAAATTGGCTAGCTGAAAGAAGACAGAGGGTGGTGGTTGATGGCAAATGTTCATCCTGGAGTTTAGTTACTAGTGGTGTACCGCAAGGATCTGTTTTGGGGCCACTGCTGTTTGTCATTTTTATAAATGACCTGGAAGAGGGTGTAGAAGGGTGGGTTAGAAAATTTGCAGATGACACTAAGGTCGGTGGAGTTGTGGATAGTGCCGAAGGATGTTGTAGGGTACAGAGAGACATAGATAGGCTGCAGAGCTGGGCTGAGAGATGGCAAATGGAGTTTAATGCGGAAAAGTGTGAGGTGATTCACTTTGGAAGGAGTAACAGGAATGCAGAGTACTGGGCTAATGGGAAGATTCTTGGTAGTGTAGATGAACAGAGAGATCTTGGTGTCCAGGTGCATAAATCCCTGAAGGTTGCTAACCAGGTTAATAGGGCTGTTAAGAAGGCATATGGTGTGTTAGCTTTTATTAGTAGGGGGGTCGAGTTTCGGAGCCACGAGGTCATGCTGCAGCTGTACAAAACTCTGGTGAGACCGCACCTGGAGTATTGCGTGCAGTTCTGGTCACCGCATTATAGGAAGGATGTGGAAGCTATGGAAAGGGTGCAGAGGAGATTTACTAGGATGTTGCCTGGTATGGAGGGAAGGTCTTACGAGGAAAGGCTGAGGGACTTGAGGTTGTTTTCGTTGGAGAGAAGGAGGAGGAGAGGTGACTTAATAGAGACATATAAGATAATCAGAGGGTTAGACAGGGTGGATAGTGAGCGTCTTTTTCCTCGGATTGTGATGGCAAACACGAGGGGACATAGCTTCAAGTTGAGGGGTGATAGATATAGGACAGATGTGAGAGGTAGTTTCTTTACTCAGAGAGTAGTAGGGGCGTGGAACGCCCTGCCTGCAGCAGTAGTAGATTCGCCAACTTTAAGGGCATTTAAGTGGACATTGGATAGACACATGGATGAAAATGGAATAGTGTAGGTCAGATGGTTTCACAGGTCGGCACAACATCGAGGGCCGAAGGGCCTGTACTGCGCTGTAATGTTCTAATTCTAATTCTAATTCTCGATCACCTCCTCCTCTTCCAGGCCTACAAAATGCAGAGTTCACTGCAGGTCTGGCAGCCCTTTAAAAATGGCACTTGCACCTGCCAAGGAGTCAGCTGACACCACACTCCCAGCCTCCAGGCCCAACTCCGACCATGCAATTGGTCAGGTGTCATGCCTCACTGAGCTTAATTGGTCAGCTGTCACTGGATTGCGTGTGGCCAGCCGCACCTGCCCCAATGTGCCTTGTAACCATCTCCAATCCCAACAGCAGGACCAGTGTCTTCCCCACAAATTCGGCCTTACGATGGGCAGCATGTAGACGAAGAAGAAGAGGGACCAAGAATTAATCTTTGGAGAATGCTGAGATGACGGAAAAGATGCAGAAAGGGAATCTATTACCAGTGATTCATCAGCTATACTGGAACAAGTAGGAATGGAATCATGTGAAGGCAGTCCCACCGAGTTAGACACAGAGGAGAAACAATGGAAGAGGATGGCATGGTAGACTGTATCAAATGCCCGGAAGAAGCTAAACTGGATATGAATATATAATGTACCAGGCTCGCAGTCATGGAAGATGAGGCTTGTGATTGCAGCCAGGGAGTTCTTGATCTTATGAGCTGGGTGGAAGCCAGACTGAAGGAACTCAAACAGGGAGTTTAAGGAAAGATGGCTACAGAGATAGACCACAACATATTTGGGGATATCAGAGCAGAAAGTGATGCTAAAGATGGTGCAGATTGATCAACAGAGGGTTTTTTAAGGAGAAGGATGATTACAGCAGATTTGAAAGGGAGAACAAATGTATCTAAACAAAGGGACCCACTAAAAATGTCAACAAGAATGGCTGACAAGAAAGGTAATTGAATGTTCTGGTTTTGGGTGGGAAGAAGATAGCAAGATCAGGATATAGTTTTCATGGAGAAGATCAGCTTGGCGAAAACACAGACAAAGATGGTTATAGTTGCCAACCATTTATTTTTACAGCAACTGGCCCCCATTCACATGACTTGAACTGTGCCATAAATGTTTGCCTTTTCCTGGAGATTTAAAACCACCCATAATAAATTATTTTGTATTTCTTCTGAGCAGGCCCAGAAAGATTGCACATGTACAAAAAGGCTAAGGCATAATGTTTTGCAGGGTGAATTGAGTACTCCCAGGAAAACATTGGTAGTTATGTTTAATTAACCTGCTTAACCAGTTCCAGATTTTCCTGATGTTAATTAGCAAAGATTTATTTCGCAATGTTTAAAACTTGATTCCAAGCTGCTACTGGGCATACATCTCCCAGGCTGGAGTCCACAAGGGCATCAGGGATATCACCAGTGCACTAATTGGCACAGAGAATCAGTACATCTTTTTTCTTATGCATGAGAACATTCAAATTGGGAGAACCTTAGGGTTTGCAGCAATGGCTGGTTTCCCTCAAGTGCAAAGCACTGTTGACTGCAATCTTGTTGCCATCAGAGCACCATAAAACCAGCCAGAAGATTTTTTTTTAAATAGAAAGGGATTTCAAGTCATTAAGAAACTGAAGTTAAAATTCTCAGAAGAACTTTTTGGGGGTGCAGATTTCCCTGAACCACTATTATTTTTTTCATGAGTGTTCTGTTGAGTCTGGAGAGGAGGATCAGCAGCAAGAAAGACTCCACAGAGTAGAGATACTGGGAAAGGAGAGTGAGAAGTGGAGTGCACAGGAGGTCTGACACATTGGCTAGAATCTTCTTCTGTGGTGGCGGGCGAAGGAAGCAGCCCCTGGTCCGCACCAGCCGCATATCAGTGAGCTGCCGCAATCTTCCATGCAGCGCTCATTTGAATGGATGGGGCAGCCCCGCCCCCGATCACATGGAGGGGACGGCCCGTCCGTTACTGGCAATGGCAGCTGCTTGTGTGCAGACACTAATGCCATTTTTAAAGGGCTTGGTGCCCTTCTGGTATTTGTAAAGAAATGAGGAAACATTTTTAAAAACAATTAAAAATGGTACTATCGCACCTCTCCACCGCGCACCCCCCCCATAATCACAATATTAAATACTTGCCCTCTCCACCCCAAAACACTATATTTTTCAACTGACTTTTCCCCCTCTAAAAGTGCACTCCGCCAATGAGTGACCTTTATCGCTGCTTCCCCCTTGCTACAGAGAAAAAAATTACCTATTCCCCTCTCCCAACTAGTGTGGCGCCTCGATTCCCCGGACCGGGATCGGAAGGTGTGGGAGTGCCGGCCAGCAGCACGAAGATCGCGCTAGTAGCAGAGGTGGCGGCAGGTTTGCAATTAAGTCAGCTATGTAAATGTATTTAAATATTTAAATGCAGGGCACGTTGCCAAGTGACAGGGGTGCCGCCATGAGGCTTCTCCGCCTCCGTGAAGAGATCGGGCTGGGCCCTCACAGCGTGGGGGTTGGGGGCAGGACTCCTCCGGAGCGATCTTCAGGCCTCCCTGCCACAGATCCCGACGCTTGGGGGGAACTTAATTCAGCCCATTGTGGGTTTTCAGGAACCAATTATCCCGCCTCAATCTCAAAATCTGAATCAGCAGCTCTTACCACCATTTTCTGCTCTTAAAATAACTATTTTTACGGCATCCAAGGGCCCTTAAGACGTGCACATTTTATTATGCATGCCAACGAAATCAGTTGCTTCAACTCCTCAATCACTGAAGTATTAGACTTTTCTTAAAAGGTTCACTCATTCTGCTACTTCTATAAGTGCTCCTCCAGTAGCTTCAGCATAGCTGGTGGGGAAGCTGATATAGATGATTTTAAGATCCTTGAGACGTCTTTGCTTCTCAAAGTGCTCACTGAAATCTGCCACTTATTGAAGCTAGAACTGCAGCTTCAGAGTAGAGAGAGAACGGCTTGGCCAGTGGCTGTGAAGATGCCCAGGGACACAAAGTTTTATGAGACTGGCACCTTCCAGGCTGCAGCAGGCAATATTTGCAACATCTTTGCCGTACTCTGTGGCACTGAGGCTCTGTATTCCAAGAGAGCTAAATACATTTCACTTTCTCTTGCCAGAGTGAAGCAGGTGGAGAGAGCACATGGCTTCTCAAGGATTGTATACTTCCCCAAGGTGCAGGGGGTCATTGATTGCATACACATTGCTTTGCGGTTGCCACATGTCAACTCTGAGATGTACCGCAACCAGAAAGGATTCCATTCCCTCAATGTCCAGCTGGTGTATGACCATGCAGGTCAGTGCTCAGTATCCTGGCAGTGGTTATGATGTCATCATTCTGCGACATTTCACTGGACCAGCTGTATTTCAGCCACGATGGCAAACCAAAATGTGGCTACTGGGTGGCAAATGTTATCCTCTGACCACGTGGCTCATGGCTCAACTGCACAACCCACGCTTATGTGGGCAGCATGCACATAACAAAACAATGCTGCTGCACAGCATGTAATCAAACAAATCATTGGGGTGTTCAAGCGATGCTCCCACTGTCTGCATCACTCTGGAGGAGCTGGTGGCTGTAAATGTGAAAGTGAGTGACAAATGTTTCTTCTTCAGCACTGTCTTCCTGCTGTTCCATCTCTTGCTCTTCCACCCCCAGCGCCTAGCAATGTGGCTGTTCTTGGGTACCAGAAAGGAAAAAAGCACAAGGATCGGGTCGTGGTGATATGAGAGGGGGAATGCAAGAGGGGGCAATGCATGCTTACACCATGCATAGCTTGTAAATCAAAAGGGATTGTAGATTGAGGGAGGAGTGGGATGTGACAAGGAGGATTAGGTATGAGCACATGTCATCTTCGATGCTTTCACCCCTGCTGCTGGCCATGGCCTCAATCATGGCCACTCTAATGATGAGAACACCATCTCATCCATTGGGGTAAGGACATGCAATGATGTCTGTCCCCCACCGGTTGGCTAAGTGCTGCTACCTCTGGTTATGTGCCACCCTGTCTTGCAAGAGAGAGGGAATTGTGTTCGTCAGTGTGGTGAAATATGGGTCTTTCATGGTTAAATAGGTGGCATTGTGTGCAAGCTGTGAGATGTGTCTGTGAGGCTTGCAGCAATGCTAAGCATGTGAGGGTGAGGTGTAACTATGAAAGTGACATATGAGTTGCGATTGATAGAGATTGTTGGTAGGGGACTGATGTAGGTGTGGTATAGTGAGCAATGTGTGAGGCTAGACGTTCAGTTGTAAGGATATGGCATTTGAAGATGAGTTCACTGACCTGGACCACTTGCGTGAGATCATTAAACCTCTTGCAGTATTGCATTGAGGTCCTCGGGTCTACACTGCCTGCATTGACTGCAATTGCTATCTAATTCCATTGCCTTCTCAGAGTTTGTCTGGAAGACCTCCTGGCCCCTGTGGATAGAGGACATCTCCTCCTATTCATCTCCAGGATTGCCTCCAGTGCTGCATCTGAGAACCTTGGAGCATGCTTTCAGCTCTGTTCTGTCATTAGTCAGTCTTTTTGCAGGTGAGAATCTCTTCTCCAGTCATGTCCAGTAGCTGCTCCAATCAGAATGCACCTCCCCTTTAAGAAGTACAGGCTAACCTCAAGTGCTGCTCGCCTCACATGAACTTGTACCCCACACTGAGACAAGTAGCCACTCAACAGCAAATTTAGCGCTAGGCTGCATGTTGCTGTCATTTATATTAGCAGATAGCATGAAGTTTGCATGTTGCCTGGAGTGGAAGGAACGGGAGCAGGTTAATTGTGCATTGTGATCCACACGGCTGTTGTGGGGGCTATCAAATTTATCCCCCAGCCTCTCTGCTTTTTTAAACCAAACATAAATTCTAAATGAATAAAATCTTTAAAATTTGTCTTCTAGCTTTTCTTAAAATTATTAGGATACTCCACCAGGTCAACTAACTAAATTGTACTAAATAAAAACAAGAAATGCTGGAATCACTCAGCAGGTATGGCAGCTTCTGTGGAAAGAGAAGCAGAGTTAACGTTTCGGGTCAGTGACCCTTCTTCGGAACACTGGAGTCAGGGAGAGATAGAGGAGCAGATATGTAGGCAAATCTCAGAGAGGTGTAAAAATAATAGGGTAATAATAGTAGGGGATTTCAACTTCCCCAATATCAACTGGATAGACTTAGTGCAAAAGGCTTAAAGGGGGCTAAATTCTTAAAATGCATACAGGAGAGTTTTTTGAGCCAGTACGTAGAAAGTCCTACAAGAGAAGGGGCAGTACTGGACCTAATCCAAGGGAATGAAGCTGGACAAGTGGTAGAAGTGTCAGTGGGGGAACATTTCGGGGATAGTGACCATAACTCTGTAAGATTTAAGATGGTGATGGAAAAGGACAAAGATGGACCAAAAATAAAGGTACTGAATTGGGGGAATGCTGATTTTAAGATGATAAAATAGGATCTGGCCAAAGTGGACTGGGAACTTTTTTTTATTTCCAAAATATACTTTATTCATAAAAATCTGTAAAAAAAATACATTACAGAACAGTTCCAAACAGCACCAAGTCAAACAATACAAAGAGTGCAAAAGAGATCAGTTTCCTTCAATACAGGAGTGAGTTGCCTCACGACCCTTCCATTTCATTTTTCATGCCATATACATTTTACAGCAAACAAAAATTTTCCGGATATAGTTCGAGGGGTTTTCCATGGATCCAGCCCCTCATTTCAGCTTAGTGGGGGGACCTTACACAGTGGTCTTTCCCCATTGAGACTTTTCTGCAGCTGCCCCAAGCATCAGTGCATCTCTCAGCACGTAGTCCTGGACCTTGGAATGTGCCAGTCTGCAACATTCGGTCATGGACAACTCTTCGCGCTGGAAGACCAGCAGGTTTCGGGCAGACCAAACGGCATCTTTCACCAAATAGATCGTCCTTCAGCAGCAGTTGATGTCTATCTCGGTGTGCGTCCCTGGGAACAGCCCGTAGAGCACAGACTCCTGTGTTACAGAGCTGCTTGGGATGAACCTTGACAAAAACCACTGCATCTCTTTCCACACCTGCTTTGCAAAGACACATTCCAGAAGGAAGTGGGCAACCATCTCTTCCCCATCACAGCCACCTCGAGGGCATTGTGCTCTAAGTGCTCTGTTATAATGCCTTTAATAATAGCTTCTAACATTTTCCCTAAGACAGATGTAAAGATAACTGGCCTGTAGTTTCCTGCTTTCTGTCTCCCTCCCTTTTTGAATAAAGGACTTACATTGGCTATTTTCCGATCTAATGGAACTTTCCCCGAATCTAGGGAATTTTGGAAAATTAAAACCAACGCATCAACTATCTCACTAGCCACTTCTTTTAAGACCCGAGGATGAAGTCCATCAGGACCCGGGGACTTGTCAGCCCGCAGTTCCCACAATTTTCTCAGTACCACTTCCCTGGTGATTGTAATTTTCTTGAGTTCCTCCCTCCTTTCCATTTCCTGATTTACAGCTATTTCTGGGATGTTACTTATATCCTCTATAGTGAAGTTCAATGCAAAATACCTGTTCAATTCATCTGCCATCTCCTTATTTACCCTTATTAACTCCCCAGACTCACTTTCTATGGGACCAACACTCACTTTGTTAACTTTTCTTTTTAAATATCTATACAAACTCTTACTTTTTTATTGTTTCAATAATTTATAATTTTATAATTGTTTCAATCCTTACTTTTGACTTTAGAAATTTCCATTACTAAGAAAAATGGTTCAACAAAAATTGATCAGTTGAAAATTTTCAGAAAGCATTTAGAACAATTTGTGGAGAGAAGCCATGTGCTAGCCAGACTGTATAATTACATGGGGCAGGTTGGACCTATGAATTTATAACGATACAAAATTGACAGAAAAGTGTGACAAAAGGAAGTCAGGTTTTGTAAATAGAAGTGGCACAGATGTAAGTTTTAATACAAACACACTTATCAATCTGCCATGGAGTTTGCCAGAGTTAAGATGAAGTGCAGTATTGTGATGAAGTGAACAAAGAACAAAGAACAAAGAACAAAGATAATTACAGCACAGGAACAGGCCCTTCGGCCCTCCAAGCCTGCGCCGATCCAGATCCTCTCTCTAAGTGGGGTTAGAAGGCAGGGCATTATTGATGCCAGAAAACTTACATTGACAAGACACATGGTGGGTGAAGGCTCAATCAAGGGCACAGGGCCGAGTCCCAAGCAGGGTTTGGGAACAGGTGGGAAATGGCAAGGATGTGGTGGGCAGAGGACAGGAGAGAGACCAAGGCCTGGCAGTGGACAGGAAATGGCATTGGGGGGAGTGGGGGTGGGTGGTGGTGGCAGTCAGAACCTAGTGGTGGGAGAGGGGCAGACTCAGGAACAGCAAATGGCAGAGTAGCTTGTTTCAACCCACCAGAAAATAAATGATACACATATATTTTTAATTATAACTTTTTAAAAGATATTAAAAACTTGTAAAACAACTGAAGGTTACAGTAGCTTGTAACTGATTACCACAGCACCATTTAAAGTGCAGACAGCAGAATGCAACAGCACTAATTAGCTCGGAGATCAAAAGGCAGAATTTTCTTGGAAGTTACACTGAATTTCTGTTGTTACTAGGATGGGCAGAGGCAGAAAAACGATTAGTGACCTGTCCTATTGTTCCCTAGCCATTTCTGTCATACAACAGATAGCAAGATACAAGTATGACAGTGGCAAAAAAAAATAGTGATTGGAAATGTGATACAGTATTATGAGTTACACTGCAGAAAGCCCATGCATAAGCAAGAATTTTTATGTAACACGAGCAGACTCCTTGTGGCCATACTTAAATGTGAATTGGAGATGACACTGTTTTCTAACTGTAGCAGTGTTATGGCATGTCATGCACAATTTATTATCAGGGCCGCTGATTTATGGTAAGTGAATTAAGTCAAATTATACTATTAGAGTTGATTCTGGAAATTTTACTGGTGCGTTGGAGATCAAATTCCCAGACTGAAGACAGCATGCAGGCGATTTCAATTGGAGGTAGTTTTGTGTTATTTAGCTGTGGAAGGAGGTGGGGTTTAACTGCGTGGTGCTCCTGCACTTTGGCAACACTGTGGGCAATCCTGGCTTTGGTAACACTGGGACGGATGGTACTGGGGTTAAGCAGAGCTAGAGATTTTGGATAAAAGCAAAATACTGCGGATGCTGGAAATCTGAAATAAAAACAAGAAATGCTGGAAATACTCAGCAGGTCTGGCAGCATCTGTGGAGACAGAAGCAGAGTTAACGTTTCAGGTCAGTAACCCTTTTTCAGATTTTGGAGTTTGCCAGCATTGTGCATAATGTGCTAGGGTTTGGCATAATTGTTGAAGAGCAGCCTAGTCTGGCAGAACTGGAAGATGGAATGTAGTGTTTGGTTTACTGATGGTGATTGTCAGCAGTGAGGGGAGACAAAGCAAAGACCTGACAACAAGTGGGGAATGGATGGAGCCGAGTCTGGCAGCACTGTCTTGTAAATTTCTAAGAGTGAGGGGAGACTTGATTAAAGTTTATAAGATCCTGAATGGTCTTGACAAGGTGTATGTGGAGAGGATGTTTCCTCTTGTGGAGGAGTCCAGAACTAGGGGGCAGTGTTTTAAAATTAGGGGACGCCCTTTTAGGACAGAGATGAGGAGAAATTATTTCTCTCAGAGGGTTGTGCAACTTTGGAATTCTCTGCCTCAGAAGGTGGTGGAGGCAGGAACATTGAATATTTTTAAGGCGGAGGTAGCTAGATTCTTCTTAGGCAAGGGAATCAAGGGATATCGGGGGTAGATGGGAGTGTGGAATTCAAAACACAAACAGATCAGCCATGATCTTATTGAATGGCGGAGTAGGCTAGAGGGGCCAAAGGCCTACTTCTGCTCCTAATTTGTATGTCCGTATGCTATAAGCAATGAATTCACTATTTTGTGTTTGGGCCCTGTGCTTGTGTGCTTGTGTGTGTGTGTTTATTTGTTTCTCTCATTCCTGTCTCACGTCAGGGAATTTCTCTAATTTGCATGAAGTTTATAAGTTTATCCACACCTGCTCACAAATGTGCGGATGCATTTAGTGATGACAAGACCATCCCCTAGGGGCTGCAGCAAGCAGTAAGGCAACATCTGGCATAGATGCCAGAGGCTTGTATACCTAGGGGATAGGGGGAAACATACAGAGACAGGGATACAACATATTCCTGACAAATTTTCCAGCCCCATTGGTTCCAGGTCAAAAATCATGTTATAGGAAGTAAGGGCAAAGTGTACAGGAAATGCCTACCATCTACGTGATTTTTAATAGATAGGTATATGTGCTTGCAAAGTAGAAAGCTTTATTTTTAAGAAAGTTTCTGAGCTTAGACATTCAATCTGCACCATCTATGAGAGAAATGTAAATTTCACATGCATCAAATTAGTCTAGCACAAAGTCCAGTTCCATGTATGCAGTCACAAATAAGTTCTTCAATTATTGTCAATGTAAATAATTATAAGAGAATGCAATCGGTGCTAAATTACTTTTAAATATTCTTTTCCCCTCTAGTTTTCTCCTCTTACCCTCTTCATTCTGGAGTCCTCGAGTACCTCCCTTAAAAGGCCATATTTCATGTATGAGCCTCAATAATAATCACCGTCAGGCTGTTCACTTACCTGATTCTGTCCTCACCTAACATGCACCCATGACAAAGACTGCTGAATAGCAATGAAAACCAGCAACCTTGGCCAATCCTCCCTTCCTTAACTCGGGGAGACTGAAGCCAATTATAGCAGTTACATCAAGATCAACTAAATCGGCAAAGACCCAATCTGCAGGATGCAGTATCGCACCAGTAATCAATGCACCTACTGAGTCATTTAATCTCTTGGAAAAGGATAGGATAATTACCTCTCTTGTCAACACCAATTTTTTTGGCATTTTCCTGATGTACAAACGAATGAGATAGGAATTCCTAACAACTGAAGCAGACGACCGGAATTTTAAGGTACCGTTTAAGATGGAAATGGAGGCAGGCAGGCAGGTGAGCGGGTGGCTATAAAATAGGGACAGAAGACGTCGAATCAGAAGTCACTTGCAGATTTTACTGTCAGTGCGCGGCATGGAGGGCGAACTTCGCACCTCCACGAGGCAAGAAGGCATATTTAAGATCCCAATAGACAGCAATTTTATTTCCAGGGTCCAATTTAACTAATGCTGCACGGAAACCACGGGGCTTCAGGGTCTCGCCTGGTTAAAGGAGGTGACAAAATGTCAGGAGCTCAGTATTGGCTTCACTGGGAAGCCATCAGGTGAGGCAACGTTGTTTGGCAGCAAGGGTGGAGGAGGGAGGTCATTGGGAAACACTGTCAGGAGTGGGGGCTAAGGTGCCAGCTCTGCGGGGGTCAGGGTGCCATTGGGGCAGTGCCACCTCAACAGAGATGACAAGTGAGGGAAAGGGTGGTTCTGTTTGCTGTGGAGGCCTTGCATTCAGGGAGAGGCAACCTGTCATGGGCTTCATTCATCCTAGCTTTGAGGCTCCCATTGAGGAGGAGCATAGAGGGAGAGAGGCGCAGGCACCAGCAGGGGCACCACAGAAGCCTGGGTGCCCACAGGAGGGCCAGCCTCGGGAACGGGAGTCTGCAGAAGACGCAGAGGAGCATGCCTCCTGCGCACAGAAGAAGCTACCCTCCAGAGAGGGTGTACCATCCAAGGCTCAACTAACTGCAGATGTCCAAGTGGCAGTGACTCCGAAGACTCCACATCTCCGGGGAGGCCGTCACTGATCTATGAACCATGATGCATGATCAGTTGAGCCCTATGGGACTTGGTGGACATCCAAAGCCAGTGCCACTTGAGGTTACTGTGACGCTGACCTTCTTCACTGTTGATCATTCTGGGAAACCACTGGAGATATGTATGAAATTTCCCAGTCTGCAGCCCAGCAGTGCATCAAGGAGGACACCAATGCCCTGTTCTGGAGGGCTGGTGAGAATGTGCACTTTCGCACTGATCCAAACAGTCAAGCTGAGAGGTATGTCCCAAAGACTGGCGGATCGTATCAAACAACATGTCCCTTCCACTGTTCACAACGGGCAAGGTACAGGCTGTACCCAACCAGCCCATGCTTGCAAAACTCAAAACAGTGTCCAACATTAGATGTTGGACAATATTTGCTGAATAATCCTCAGTGTGCTAAGAATTAGGTTGGCAACCAATTGAAGACTGTCAGTCAGGCTCACAGTGTGGCACATTTGCGCATACTGGAAGCTACATATATTAATATACAGGGCCCTGTTCTTTGCAGACAGAAAGAACATGTACACACATTGCACCTGTTGCAGCTAAACAAAATAAGTGATAGCTGGTTCAATCCTCAGGGCAATACCTTGACCAATCAGAGTCAAGCCGCCTGATTTAAATTTCAAACAAAGCTTGGCAGTTAACTGTCAGTCACCATAAACTGGTGCACTCTCCATGGCAATGCCTCTAGCAATCACAGTCCACTTGCCAATCAATCAGCACTCTCTTTTCATACAGTATAAATTTGTTGTTTCCCTTACATTGGTATTCTTGCGAATTGTCCTGATGAGTATAAGACAAAATGTCTCTATTTTCCGCAATACTCAATAACATTATTTCTTCATTCTGCATGTCATCAATCGCGACCCTATCCATCTGAATTGTACTTTCAGCCGTAGACTCCTAAGTGCATCTATGTGCGCATCTTAAATTTTTTCCGGGAGCTCCTATGTGGTACTCCGCTGTCAGCTGAGGTGGAGTCAGGTTGCTGACCTTACTTTCCCGTGGCTTGGGATGACCAGGGCAACTGTCCTCTGGCTGCCTGAGGCCTGGAATGCTCCGGAATACTGAGGCCCTCTTGCACAGGTGCAGGGACAACTTCTGTCATTGGGGATGATGGAGGTGCTGGTGCCACTGGCAGAGTGGCTTTGGAGCTACTGTCCACAGCAGGAGCTCCCTGAGAGGAGCCTACAGATGCAGCAGCCAGCCACTCCTTCCCCCCTTATAAGGCACACTTGTACCTCCCTGCTGACCTGAGAGGGACATGGACCTGATGAAGACATCATGTGCCTCGTCTCCCTGTCGCCTTGCCACCACTGCATCGAGCTCATGGACAAAGTGATGGAGTCCAGGTCTGCGTGCATTTCCGGCAGCCACTGATTAATCTGCTGTATCTGGCTCTCCATGAATGACAGTCACCAATCTCTCAATGGAAGAAGTTAGACTCACAACCGGCAGAGGCAATGCAGCACCCAAAGCCTGGATGGACTCCTCTATTGTCCGCGTTTGGGTATACAAAGCCTCTAGCGTCTATGCCAGATGTTGCCTTACCTCACGCTGCAGCTGCAGCACTTCCCATGTTGCCAGCAAAACCAAAGGCATGGTATCAGCCTAGAGCTCAGCATGAGCCTGGCCTTACACAGTTCTCTGACTCTTAGCGGCTTCAGCTGTCATCCTCTGTTAGCTGCTGGGGCGCGTCTATGATGTGCTCACCACGTTGTGTGCCTAATTCTAACTGTGACAGGATACCCAGCGAAGTGAGGGTGGTGGAGGGTGCAGGGAAATGATGTGATGGTGCACCCTCTGAGGCTCCCTCCTCCTCCTCAGCGGTGGCCGGCTGTCGCCCAGTTTCTCGAGATCTTTGCTCTTGTCTTTCATAGGAGCATAGGAAACAGGAGCAGGAGTAGGCCATTCGGCCCCGTGAGTCTGCTCTGCCATTAAACTAGATCATGGCTGATCTTCTACCTCAATGCCATTTTCCCACACTACCCCATATCCCTTGATATCTTTAATATCTAGACAATCCATCTGGAATTCCTAAAAAAAAATACATTGAAGGTTTAGGGTCTGGCCATCATGACATTCCAACCACCCCTACTGTGCAGCTCCACTGAAGTAGTGGCAAACAGATGAGCAGCATGGCTTGTTTGCAGCAGAAGCACCCTTGTGCTCTTGGGTTGGTGCACCTATTTCACCATCAGCTATGGAGCAGCCACCTTGTTGCCCTGCAAGTTCCATAACCTCCTCCTCCATTGGGTTTAAGAAATGGAGATAAGGCACACCACTACAGGTCTTGGCACGCTCTTCACAACTGTGAGCTATCTTCTCCTGCAGACACAATGATGAACAAAGTCAGTGTCCCAGTGGGGACAAGCCCAAGACCTCTGATGGTGATAGTGCAGCAGATCATGATGGGGGCACACTTATGCCTCCTGCATGTGGCCACTGAGGGACTGTGTGGTGTTATACAATGGCAGGCATGTGCTTCTCACCAAGATGCAGCCAAGCCTCAGGGACCATATCTTGCTGCACTTTCCCAATGCACATGACTGGGTGGTCACTCCCTTTCCACCAAATGCTCCCTCTCATTCTGCCACATGCAATGTCCAAAGGGTACAAACTGTTTGGAGGTTTTACCTTAGCCGCCCGAATGAGGTCATTGATCCACTTTCTGCACTGGATCCATGTCCTAAGGGTGACCCCACAGCTGCTGACCTCGTCTGCAATCTCTGTCCAGGCTTGTTTTGTCAGGTGGACAGGTCTACTCCTCCCATCCCTGGGGAAGAGGACCTCCTGCCTTTTCTCTGCAACCTGGAGGAGAAACTGCAGAGAGGCATCGCAAAACTGTAGGACCACCCAGTGTCTTCCTTCAGCCAAAATTGCTGCAGGCTCACGTTCAGCTCCTTGCCTATCAAACAGCAGAGGCAGCAGAACTGGTCCTGGGGCAGCAGAGGCAGCAGAATGGGTTATGGGGCAGCAGAGCAGGTGCTGGGGCAACAGGCAGAAGTGCATGCAGGGCTGGCAGCCCTTTAAATATGGTGCTAGCACCTACCATTGTGCCAGAAGATGGCACCATTGGGGTCTTGTTCCCCGCCTCTGGCCCTTGAGTGTACAGGCCTCACACCTCCACTTCCTTAATTGGCCAGGCATTACGTGATCGCGATTGGCCAGCAGCATTTCGCATGTGCAGAGACAGCACCCACTTCCGGTGCCGCTGCTGAGACCCGACAAATCTGAGTTCTAGTTCTCTTTCCTGTTATGGTGGCGGGGATGGGGATGGGGAGGATGGAAAAGATGATCATGAGACTGCTTACAATATCTGAAGTCCTCAGATGTGTTGTTTCTTCCTACCAATCAATTGCTCTGTAAATTAATTCCCTATTACCAATCAATTAATGTGAAAATTGTCGATTATCAGAGCAGTTCTTTACCTAACACAAATCTTTTCCCTATTTGTTTTGATATTCAAATTTACTTTAAATATACAACAATCTTATAAAATATACAAGACAAAAAATTATCAAATGTAGATTTAATTCCCCTTAAATATGCAAAAGTAACAATACAAACTGCTTAAAGCCCTCCTGTGAATGTCATATAGCACCACTCATAGCTTTTAATTTATCACAAACCTATAAAAGACTAAAAATACAGCACCTCAGGAACCTGTTAAATCAAAAAACTCAGCCTCTGATAACACTTTTTTTCACTGTTACCTGTGATAAGAAAGATATTTTTGTTAACATGAGGTTGCAACACACACAGATTCCCAACAGCTGCTGACTGCCTTAAAACATCCTCATCTGACTCATTTCCAGGCACAAGACATTTACCCAAATTATAAAACTAACTGTAATCTAATCTCCAGGGGAATAATTCAGATGGTCTTCATACACATTCTGTTTATTAGATAACTAGCTTGATAATAGTCAAACATGGACAAAAGAGCTGAACTCAAGAGGTGAGGTGAGAGTGATTGCCCTTGATATCAAGGCAGTATTCGATAGGGTGTGGCATCAAGGAGCCCTAGCCAAATTGAAGTCAATGGGAACCAGGGGGAAAACTCTCTACTGATTGGAGTCATACTGAGCACAAAAGAAGATGGTTGTGGTTGTTGGAGGCCAATCATCACAGCCCCAGGACATTGCTGCAGGACTTCCCAGGATAGTGACCTAGGCCCAACCATACTCAGCTGCTTCATCAATGACCTTCCCTCCATTATATGATCAGAACTGGGGATGTTCACTGATGATTGCACAATGCTCAGTACCATTCACAACTCCTTGGATACTGAATCAGTCAGTGTCCATTTAGAGAAAGACCTGGACAACATTCAGGCTTGGGCTGATAAGTAGTAAGTAACATTTATGCCACTCAAGTGCCAGGCACTGACCATCTCAAACAAGAGAGAATCTAACCATCTCCATTGCCATTGCTAAATCCCCCATATCCTGGGGGAGGGTTACCATTTAGAAGAAACTTAACTGGAGCAGCCACATAAATACTGTGCCCACAAGAGTAGATCAGAGGCTGGTAATTCTGCACAAATAACGCACCTCCCGTTTTCCCAATGTCTGTCCATCTACAAGGCATAAGTCAGGAGTGAGATGGAATACTCTCCACTTGTCCAAATGAGTGTGGCTCCAATAACACTCAAGAAGCTCGACACCATCCAGGAAAAAACAGCCCACTTGATTGGCACCCCATCCAGCAACATAAACATTCACTCCCACCACCATTGACGCACAGTGGCAGCAGTGTGTACCATATACAAGATGCATTGCAGCAACTCACCACGTTTCCTTCGACAGCACTTTTCAAACCTGCGACCTCTTGCACTGAGAAGAACAAGGACAGCAGACGCATGGGAACACCACAACCTGCAAATTCCCCTCCAAGTCACATACCTTCCTGACTTGGAAATATATTGCTGTTCCCTGGATCAAAATCCTGGAACTTCCCTCCCTAACAGCATCGTGGGTGTATCTGCACCAGATGGACTGCAGCGGTTCAAGAAGGCAGCTCATCACCACCTTCTCAAGGGCAAGTAGGGACGGGGCAACAAATGCTGGCCTTGTCAGCAATGCCCACATCCATGAAATGAATAAAAAAATTGTTGTGAGAAAATGCTTCTTCAAAATATTATTCTATATACAAATCATTATATCACTGCCATACACTGCCAATCACTTGGGAGTCAGGTTGGGGGTAAAATTCAACAAGGCCTGTTAGCGAATGCGGGGATCATGATGTTCGATTACCCCATATTCAATGGAAGTGACGTGTGTAGCATAGAAACAGAGAAAATAGGAGCAGGAATAGGCCATTCGGCCCTTTGGGCCTACTCCGCCATTCAACAAAGATCATGGCTGGTCGTCTAATTCAGTACTCTGTTCCCGCTTTCTCCCCATATCCCTTGATCCCTTTGGCATTAAGAAATATTTCTATCTCCTTCTTGAATATATTTAATGACTTGGCCTCCACTGCCTTCTCTGGTAGAGAATTCCACAGGTTCACCACCCTCTGAGTGAAGAAATTTCTCCTCATCTCGGTTCTAAATGGCATACCCCATATCCTGAGACTGTGACTAAGTTTCTATGAGATCCCCTCTCATTCTTCTAAACTCTAGTGAATATAGGCCTAGTCGACCCAATCTCTCCTCATACGTCAATCCTGCCATCACAGGAATCAGCCTTGTCAATCTTCTTTGCACTCCCTCCATGGCAAGAACATCCTTCCTCAGATAAGGAGACCAAAACTGCACACAATACTCCAGATGTGGTCTCGCCAAGGTCCTATACAACTGCAGTAAAACATCCTTGCTCCTGTACTCAAATCCTCTTGCAATGAAGGTGCCTGCTGCACCTGAATGCTTGCTTTCAGCGACAGGTGTACAAGGACACCCAGGTCTCATTGCACCTCCCCCTTTCCCAATCTATCACCATTCAGATAATAATCTGCCTTTCTGTTTTTACAATCAAAGTGGATAACCTCACATTTATCCACGTTAAACCGCATCTGCCATGCATTTGCCCACTCACCCAACTTGTCCAAATCACATTGGAGCCTCTTTGCATCCTCCTCACAGCTCACATTCCCCACCCACCCCCACACCAAACTTTGTGTCATCTGCAAACTTGGAATGTTACATTTAGTTCCCTCACCCAAGCTATTAATACATATTGTGAATAGCTGGGGCCCAAGCACTGATCCCTGCGGTACCCCACTAGTCACTGCCTGCCACCCGGAAAAAGACACGTTTATTCCTACTTTCTGTTTCCTGTCTGTCATCCAATTCTCAATCCATGCCAGTGTATTACCCCCAATCCCATGTACTTTAATTTTGCACACTAACCTCTTATGTGGGACCTTATCAAAAGCCTTCTGAAAATCCAAATACACCACATCCACTGGTTCTCCCTTATCTATTCTACTACTTACATACTCAAAAAACTCCAGTAGATTTGTTAAGCATGATTTCCCTTTCGTAAACCCATGCTGACTTTGTCCAATCCCGTTTATGCTTTCCAGGTGTTCTACTATCACATCCTTTATAATAGATTGTAGCATTTTCCCCACTACTGATGTAAGGCTAACTGGTCTGTAATTCCCTGTTTTTTCTCTCCCTCCTTTTTTAAATAGTGGGGTTACATTTGCCACCCTCCAATCTGTAGGAACTGCTCCAGAGTCTATAGAATTTTGGAAGATGACCACCAATGCATCCACTATTTCCAGGGCCACTTCCTTTAGTACTCTGGGATGTAGATTATCAGGCCCTGGGGATTTGTCAGCCTTTAGTTCCCCTAGCACTATTTTTTTTTACTAATACCGATTTCCTTCAGTTCCTCCCACTCATTAGACCCTTGGTTCCCTAACATTTCTGGGAGGTCATTTGTATCTGTCCTCCTTTGTGAAGACAGAACCAAAGTATGTGTTTAATTGTTCTGCCATTTCTTTGTTCCCCATTATAATTTCCCCTGTTTCTGACTGTGAGGGACCTACATTTGTCTTCACTAATCTTTTTCTCTTCACATATTTATAGAAGCATGCAAACTTCATGCTGCTTGCTCATCCCTATGCTTGCAGCATGCAGCCTAGTTATAAACACACTACTGAGTGGCTGCACACTTAGCAGGAAGCTCAGGGTTTGTGCGAGGCTAGAACTGTTGTGGTACACCTTTACGTGGGTGCGGTTACAGTTTCAGTACACCTTGCAAGAGAGGAAATGATGTAACATAACATGTGACTGAGTCTCAGTCTCAGTCTGCTGCTGATCACCAAACAGACCAGACATATACAGATGTTCTCTTGCAATATAATGCCATGCCAATACCTTCAATAAAGGAACCCACTATTCAGGTGTTAACTGACACCTGATATGTCGTTAGTGCCTTGATGTTTGACGTCTTATTAAGCTCAAGGAAAAGAAAACACTATATGGTGACAGCAATGTAGATTTTTTGATTTTAGAGCCCAGAAAATACAACATCAGCCAGCAGTGAAGAGTTGAAGATTCTCAAAATCTACATTCACCATGCGCAGCACAGAACCATCGACAGTAGATAAACTGGAAGCGGCTGGTAAGTAATAATGAACTTCAGAGTCAAAACTACTCAGTTGACAAAGAGTGTGTGGTATAAAAACCGAAGACCACTACGCAGTGAGTTCAGTAAGTTTTAAAAATTGGAACAGCGCGTCGAGAGGTATAGCGCCGGACAGTGCTCAGCAAGGGAAGGCAAGTTACAGGAACACGGGCAGCTGGATCGATCATAAGCAAAGGAAATCAGAACTGTCGTTGAAATCGGGCAGAGAAGAGTTGTGAAGGTTAATGGTGAAAACAGAAGGAAAAGCCTGCATCGCCAATACAGGCTGTGCAAGCATCGTGGTGTGTTCCTGCCGCAATCGAGATGTGTGGGTGGAGTCAGGAAAAACGCACAAAATCTACTACAGCACAACCTATCTTAACTAATGCTTCAGCAATAGACAAGCTCTGGCAAGCTGAGGAACTGCAGCATTTACAGTGATTGACAGGGATATCATTTTAAAACACAGAAAGCAGCAAAAAAGTCCTGAAAAAACAGAAAAATTCCTTCAAAATCTCTGAGCAACAATTGGAAAGCAGCTGATTTATTATCGGAGCACAGGCTGTTCAAAAAACAGAGCTGTGGTTCAGCGACCTGGGAATCTCTGAGGCAGATAAGCAGGCTATCAAAATCCATATTGCAATTGGAAACAAAGAACTACATCGATTAAATACATCTGGGCTCACAGAAGAGGACCAAAAGTATCCTAAGAAAACAAAAACAAGAAATGCTGGAATCACTCGCCAGACCTGCTGAGTGATTCCAGCATTTCTTGTTTTTGTTTCAGATTTCCAGCATCCGCAGTATTTTGCTTGTATCCTAAGAAAACCTGTACAACTCTAGAAGACCAGTTAAGAGTCCAAATTAATTTCTGCATCAATAGACTGAAATTTAAGACCTTCCATCAGCAACCCACGAGTCCATTGGCCACTTTATTAGTAGGTGCATGGAAAAGGGTGCAACTTTTCTGACGCTGAGCTGGTGATTGCATCAACACCGACAGATGCATTTCAGGAAGACCTGCTAGATAAACCCAAAGCTTACAGCATTGACGAACTGTACTTAAGGTGGATAAAACACCAGGACCAGATGAGATGCATCCAAGGATACTGAAGGAAGGGAGGATGGAAATCACAGAGGCACTGGCCATAATTTTTCAGTCTTTCTTAGACCCGGGGGTGGTGCCAGAGGACTGGAGAATTGCAAACGTTACACCCTTGTTCAAAAAAAGGTGTAAACATAAGCCCATCAACTACAGGCCAGTCAGTTTAATTTCAGTGGTGGGAAAACTGCTAGAAAAAATAATTCGGGACAAAATTAATAGTCACATGGACAAATGCAAGTTAATTAAGGGAAGCCAGCATGGGCTTCTTAAGGGAAAATCATGTTTAACTAAATTGCTGGAGTTTTTTGAGAAGGTAACAGAGAGGGTTGATGAGGGTAATGCTGTTGATATGGTGTACATGGACTTTCAAAAGGCATTTGATACAGTGCCACACAACAGACTTATGAGCAAACTTGTAGCTCATGGAATAAAAGGAATGGATGCAACATGGATACAAAATTGGCTGAGTGACAGGTAACAAAAAGTAGTGGTTAATGGATGTTTTTCGGGCTGGAGGAAGGTTTGTAGTAGAGTTCCCCAGGGATCAGTGTTGGAACCCTTGCTTTTCCTGATATATATGAATGACCTAAACCCTGGTGTACAGGGCACAATTTCTAAGTTTGCAGATGATACAAAACTTGGAAGCATTGTGAACTGTGAGGAGGATAGTATAGAACTTCAAAAGGACATAGACAAGTTGGAGGAATGGGCAGACTGGTGGCAGATGAAGTTCAATGCAGAGAAATGTGAAGTGATTCATTTTGGTAGGAAGAACATGGAGAGACAATATAAAATGAAGGGTACAATTCTAAAGGGGGTGCAGGAGCAGAGAGACCTGGGTATATATGTGCATATATCATTGAAGGTGGCAGGACAGGTTGAGAGAGCGGTCAAAAAAGCATACAGTATCCTGGACTTTATTAATAGAGGCATAGAGTACAAGAGCAAGGAAGTTATGTTGAATTGTATAAGACAGTAATTCAGCCTCAGCGGGAGTATTGCGTCCAGTTCTGGGTGCCGCACTTTAGGAAAGACGTGAGGGCATTGGAGAGAGTACAGAAAAGTTTCACGAGAATGGTTCCAGGGATGAGGAATTTCAGTTATGAAGACAGATTGGAGCAGTTAGGACTGTTTTCCTTAGAGAAGAGAAGGCTGAGAGGTGATTTGTTCGAGGTATTCAAAATCAGGAAGGATCTGGACAGAGTAGATAGAGAGAAACTGATCCCACTTGTGAAAGGATCAAGAACGAGGGTTCACAAATTTAAAGTATTTGGTACGAGAAGCAAAAGTGACAAGAGGAAAAACTTTTTCACGCAGTGAGTGGTTAAGGTCTGGAATGCGCTGCCTGTGAACGTGGTGGAGGCAGGTTCAACTGAAGCATTCAAAAAGGAATTAGACAGTTATATGAAAATGAACAATGTGCAGGGTTACGGAGAGAAGGCAGGGGAATAGAACAGAAGGAATTGCTCTTTCAGAGAGCCGGTGTGGACACGATGGACCGCATGACCTCCTTCTGCACTGTAATGATTCTGTGATTCTATTACTATGTGCTTAAGGACAGACGCAAATTGAAGCCATCATTGCAGGACAACAGAGTCTACACGGTCCAAGTACAATATCAACACCAAACACACTGATAAGAGTATCAAAGGCCGGAGTTGTACGTTGGGCGGGAAGCCCCGCCCACCGGCCAAAAAGTCGGGGGCGAGCCAGCCTCTGCCAGGCCTAGGGAGCCACACCAGGAATTTACACCCCCCAGACCCTTAATTGGGCTTGGGCGAGATTTCCACCCCTCTGAGGCAGGAAGCCCCGCCTCCAAGAGCTGCCAGCCAATCAGCGGGCTGGCAGCTCTCAGTCCCAGCAGTACCACTGGGAGCGGTGGCCACTGCTGGGACTGCACCCAGCTTTAGCAGCAAGACAGAAATGCTCAGAAACAAGTTAAGTCTCTGGGGCCTCACCGAGGACAACTGGCCAAGCCCTGGAGAGGCAAGGGGGGGTCGTTTGGGTGGGGGGGAGGATGCTCCGTGGGGCATAGAGTGCCCGATCAGGACGGCCCACCCACAGCCTGCAAGGAGGTCACCAGGTTTGACTTGGCGGCCTCCTGGAGGACCTTAGCAGTTAATTAGCTACTTAAGGGCCTTATTGGCAAGGGGCGGGAGGGCCGTTTCTTGCCGCCGCCGCCCCTCGTAAGATTGTAGCGGGGGTGAAAAGGTGTTGGGAACGACCACCCCCGCCCCCGCCTCCCACTCAATTTGATAATCATCACCCCCCCTCCCCCCCATCCCGCCACCAGCCCGCTGCTGTGGGATTGGCGGGGGGTGGGTGGGAGGGGTGGGGGGGCGTAAAATTTCAGCCCTAGTCTGGGAAGCCGTGTAATAGGTAACAGCTGTGGACTCCTACACGAGCCAAAGAGTTGCCCAACATTCTTTGATTTTGGCAAAGCATGTGACATAAAGGGTCACTGGCAGAAACAATGCAGAAGCCTGAAGGAGCTACGAGGAGTTGCATATTGTGGTGGCAAACTGGCACGACCTGACACTAAAGAGGGGAGAATCTTTGAACAATGTGGACATCCTGGAGCGCAATGCCTCCTCTGAGGATGAGGATATGTTGACAGTGTTTCAGAAGCCGGAACTTGCTTCTGCCTGCACCGTCTAACTGGTCAGCTCCCCGGACTGGAGGCCATTAATTGGCCGGCCCTGAGAATATCACGAATGCAACTCTGTTTCCCGCCCTGCATGCGTGGCCAGGCTACCCGCTTTCTGTCCTGGCAGTGGGAGATGCTGGCTTCCAGTAAAATTCTGTTTAATAGGATCATGGTCAATCTTCTACCTCACCTCCACCTACCCACACTATCTGCATATACCTTGATATCCTTTGTGTCCAAAATGATATTGATCTCTGTTGTGAATATACTCATTAACTGCTCAACCACAGCTACCTGAGGTGGAGAATTGCAAAGATTCACAACCATTTGAAAAAAGAAACTTCTCATTTCCATCCGAAATGGCCGACCATTTATTCTGAGAATGTGACCTCTAGTTCTAGAATCTAGAGCAGAAGATTAATGAAGGGAATGTGGTGGATGTTGTCTATATGGATTTTAAGAAAGCTTTGACAAAGTACCACATAGAACAATAGAAAAAGTACAGCACAGAAGGAGGCCATTCAGCCCATCGTGTCTGCGCCGTCCAAATAAACTATCCCCCCAAATAATCCCACCTTCCAGCACCTGGTCCATAGCCCTGCAGGTTACAGCACCTCAAGTACATGTCCAGGTACCTTTTAAAAGAATTGAGTGTCCCTGAATCCACCGTCATTCCTGGCAGTGAATTCCAGACACCCACCACCCTCTGGGTGAAAAAGATTCCCCTCATGTCCCCTCTAATCCTTCTATCAATCACATAAAAGGCTGGTTAACAAAACTGAGGTTCATGGAATAGGAGGGTCAGTGTCAGCTTGTATAAAAAATTGGCTTAAGGACTGAAAACAGTGAGTCATGGTAAATGGTTACTTTTCAGACTGGAGGATGGTAGACAGTGGTGTTCCCCAAGGGTCAGTGCTAGGTCCAATTATTTTTGCTATTTATAAATGACTTGAATCTTGGAATACAGAGTAGAATTTCAAAATTTGCCAACGATATCAAACTTGACGGAGTGGCAGACAGTGCAGATGATACAAATCACCTGCAACAGGACACAGATAAAATAGCAGAATGGGCAAACAAGTGGCAGATGGAAGTTATTACAGAGGAGTATGAGGTGATGCATTTTGGCAGAAGGGATAGGGTGAAGCAATAAAGACTTAATGGCACATTTCTAAAGAGTGTGCAGGAACAGAGGGACCTGGGGGTGCATGTGCAGTGATTTTTGAAGGTGGCAGGACATAAAGGAAGCATGTGTAGTGGAGAGAAGTGGAGGGAATGGCATTAGGTGAATTGCTCTTTTGGAGAGCCGATGCGAACACGATGGGCCAAATGGCCTCCTTCTGCGCTGTAACAATTCTGTGATTCTGTGAAAGGTTTCAACGGTTCACAAGCAGACAGTATCTTCAGCACCAATAAAGACCGGAGCAGATTTAGCAGGAAAAGCAAACATGAGGTAGTGGACAAAGTGGACAGTGGCAATGAAGAGTAAGCTGATGCGAGGCAAGGGGAGCACACTTTCCATACCATCTGTATCACAGAACACATAGATGTCATTGCACCATCTGATGTCTTTGCCACGATCCAGATCATCTGTCCACAAAAAGTTCGTAATCATTTGTTATTTGTCAGAATAGAGATAGAGTGAGCACAAACATACTCCCTCTGAGAATTTTACAAGAAATTTACCCAAAAAATGGACGACCATGGCGAAACTAACTGCTGTAAAATTGTCTGCATACAATGGATTAGCCATTCCATTTTTAGGATCCATCATGATAGAGTGTAAATATAACCAGTCATCCTGGATTTCGCAAACATTCTACATTGTCGAGACAAAAGGTCCAGCGATTGCAGGTCTACCAGCATGCCGAGATGGTGACGATACATGGGATCAACCAGGTGCCGGAAGGCAAACTAGTATCAGAAGGTATGCCCATCACTTCAGTCAATGATCTAACAGCACGGTACCCAGATTGTTTTGATAGAATTGAAAGCTTCAAGGGAGCCGCAACTTTACATCAAAGGAGGATGCCATACCATCAATTGACCCACCACGCAAATACAGCACCCACATTCAGTTCAAGTTGAAAGTTGAACTAGACAAGATGGAAACCGATGAGATTATCAGAAAGGTACAAGAACACAAGAATTGGTGCAGCACAATTATAAGTGTAGTCAAGAAAGATGGATCACTTAGAGTCTACCTGGACCTGAGAAGGTTGAATAAAGCACTCAAGCGTTGTCCAGACGAGATTCCCACACTGGAAGAGCTTCACCCAAAATTTGTAGATTGTTATTGGTCAGTACATTTGGCTGAGAAGTCCCAAGAGCTGACTACGTTCCGTACCCCATTCAGTTGGTATTGTTTTCAACATCTTCCTTTTGGGCTATCAATTAGCCAAGATTTCTTTCAGGCATATACGGATTGTATTACTTGTACAGTACCAGGCTGCGTTTGTATAGCAGATGACATTGCCATAGTGGGAAGGATGAAACAGGGGCATGACAGAAATCTCCATCTTCTGATACAAGCAGCACGCAAAGAAGGGCTGGTATTTAACAGTCGCAAATGTGAGATCAATGTACAACAAATCAACTTTTTTAGGTCAATATACTCAAGTGCAGGTATTCGTCCTAACCCCAGCAAGCTGGAGGATGTTTGTGCGATTTCAGCACACCAAGATAAGGAGGATCTCCAACATTGTTTAGGTCTCTTCAACTTTTTATCTCCATATATCCAAAAGGTTGTGCAGAAAGTGTCGTCTCTATGGGAATTATTGAAGAAGGAAGTGTCTTTTCTTTGGCATGAAGACCACCAACATCTTTTCCAGGAACTGAAGAAGTCGATATCAGAAGCATCGTTGTTACAGTTTTATGGCCCCAGAGAGGTGACCACTCTCAAAGTGGACGCATCCCAGAAAAGATTAGGAGCATGTATCTTGCAGAAAAGTAAGTCCATTGCATTTGCATCAAAAGCTTTGCCTGCAGCTCAATCAAACTACTCAAACACCGTGAAAGAGACGTTAGACTTGGTGTTTGGAATTATGTGTTTTCACACATACTTATTCGGGAAGAGATTTGTGGTAGAAACAGACCACAAAACGCTCAAGATGCTTTGGAAGAAGCCATTGACTAGTGAGAGTGCAATGCCTATTGCTAATAATACAGGGTTATGACTCCAACATGTGTTACAAACCCGGCAATCTGATGGTTACATCTGACACACTAAGAAGGTCACCCAATCCAGCGAAGACTGCAGAGTAAACGTCAATTTACAAGTTGATTTGATAGATGTGAAGCTAGAGGATGTACTCCATGTGGATCTGATGAACTTTGCCCAGCAGAAATGTCAACAATTGCAGGTTGAGACAGCGAAGGATCCAACACTGCAGATTTTTTGGAACACAATCATAGAAGTTTCAAACAAGTTGATAGGGTTGTTAAGAAGGCGTATGGTGTGTTGGCTTTCATTAACAGGGGGATTAACACAGCCCCCAAGGACTAATATTGGAGGTGGTAGCATGAACTGCTAACAGTAGAGGAGCCATCACTGCATGAATACTAACACAAGATGGTCATGTAAGGATGGACCGTTTACTGACTGAAACACGATGTCATGGTTTCCACATGAAACGCTATCAGGCCTCAGCCTTCTCTACCAAGAACGCCCACTATTCCAAGACCGACGCTAACCCTCCACTTTGTTATTCCATGACCAACCACCTCCTTAAAACCCTTCCTTTCCTCTGCCCCCATTTACCCTCACAGACAAATGTTGAGGACATCATTGTGACTCTGGGGCACTATGATTAGTTTGATCTTAGAGTAGGTTAAAGGTTCGGCACAACATCGTGGGCCGAAGGGCCTGTACTGTGCTGTACTGTTCTATGTTCTATAGAAGGATGGCCAGACTTGATTCAAAATGTCCATGAGCATGTGAGACAGTTTTGGGCATACTGAGACGAATTTGGTATATCCAAGGGAATTATTTTTAAAGGCAAACAGGTCATCATACCGGAAGCGATGATATAGTGCAATAAGCACACTAATCTCATATGATCGGACCAGAAGACTAGCCAGAGAAACAGTCTATTGGCCAAGCATCCACAATGACATTTGAGGTCACTGTGAAGCAGTGTGAGGCATGCCAAGAACACATGCCAAGTCAGCAAACGGAACCGCTCATTCCGCATGAGGTACCTACTCATCAATGGGCCAAGCTCGCGTTCAATTTATTCCACCTCTGAAAGGGGAATTGCATTTTTGACTGCATCAGGCGCTGGAAATCAATCCGGAATAGAGTTTGACCTTTGCACAGTACATGAATGGCACAACATGGTAGAGAGCAGGCTTTAAGGTTCTCTTGTTATGATAGTGTATTTGTTAGTATGTCATATATAATCAATTAAATATATGTTTATGCTAATATGTATGTCATCACAGAAAGAGATGCAATATCATGTGATTCTGTTCTCTTGCAGTCAGTTAGCATGTGTAAACTGAAGCAACAAGTCTCCATTAAAGCTCTGTGTTCAACCTTTATGCCTGCACTTCAGCCTCATTTGTATTAATCTAGAAAAAGATAATACAATGGTGGCAGCAGTAGTGAATCAACAGCATTGATCAGCAGCTGAAAATGACAATTCAAGTCAGAAGCCCTACCTGAAGCAATGCGACCGGATCACAGTTCTCACATCGCACAGCAACGGTGTGAGTAGAGACTGAAGGCGATTTGGCACACCTGCAGTTTTGCCCCGAGCAGACAAGACTAAAAATCAATGGTAGTTTCAGCCACAGAGATCTGTGCAGCACTTGCGAGTCATTAGACGACCCTGACGACTGGGCCCCTACTGCCTACAAGCTCACAAGCTCGCACTGCAGCAATACAGCTCAGGGCGTGGCTCCTCCTCAGCTCTGCAGACATCTCAGCTTGCTGCAACTTTTACAGCAAGGTTATCTGATGATGACCAGAAGGTCCCATCAAAGCTATGGGCAACATTAGAAAATCAGCTTAAGATTAAAGTCAATTTCAGAGTTCACCGCCTGGAACTCACATGGTACAGAAAAAAAGCCGATGAGAGCTTGGACGACTTTGTTAACTGATGCAGAGAGAAAGCAAAAGAATGCGACTTCTCTGATGCTGAACTCTTGGAATGAATTACGAAGTTGATTATCGCCTCCGCTCCTATTGAGGCGTTCCAGAAAGACCTCCTGGAAAAGCCGAAGGTACACGGCGTGTAGAGCATAGTACAGGACGGACGCAGATACAAGGCAATTATCACAGGAAGACAGTGTTTGCAAGTGTTAGAGTCCAAAACACCTGTTGGTATAATATCTAAGGCACCCAGGCAGAACAAGGTGTGCAGTAACTGCGGGCTCTCCCACTAACCATGTTGATGCCTGGCATACACAGACATGTGCAAGACATGTGGGCTTGGAGAGCACTGGGTCAAACGTTGCAGAAGGTCCAGCAGCAGGAACGTGAGGAGAAGCCAGAACGGCCAGCGCTCAAACTGCAAAAGTATGCCACCCAGAGGCAAAGGGAAGCGAGATACTTCAAGGGATCACCAAAAGCATGGACCCATCCACGAAATGGAGGAACACCTGTCCAAAATGGATGAGGTGGATCGAGTTGAAGACACCGCAGGTGAACAGCTATTTCACATGGTCACCATAGCGGAACAGGTCCATTCCGTGAACAAAATGGAAGCTTTTGCAACAGTCCACATTGTCTGCCCCAATAAGATTGGAAAGCATCAACTGAGACTGAAGATTGACACCGGTGCAAGTGCCAACACTCCACCGTCTTTACTCAGAGAGTTGTGAATCTTTGGAATTCTCTACCCCAGACGGCTGTGGAATCTCAGTCATTGAGTATGTTTAAAGTAGAGATTGACAGATTTCTAAATACCAATGACATAAAGGGATATGGGGATAGTGTGGGAAAAAGGCATTGAAGTGAATGATCAGCCATGATTGTATTGAATGGCGGAGCAGGCTCAATGGGCTGAATGGCCTACTCCTGCTCCTATGTTCCTATGTTACTACTTTTCCGCATTCTCAAGGACATGTACCACGAGGCATGGTCCAACCCATAAGCATGAAGTTTACATCATACTATGGCTCGACAATAAAATGCCTAGGTTCCCTAGACCTGGAATGCAGGTACATGGTCTACTCATATATTCTACATAATGTATGTGTCAGTAGCAGCAGTAACAGGGCTGACAAATTTAATATGGTTGCCATCCATGAGATGATCCAGTCAGAAGACCACACCAGTCAAACCAGGTGCACAGCCATTGAATTGGTACAAGACCTCCAGACGTTGTACCCGGACCGGTTTGACACAGTTGGAAACTTCCACAGGGACGCAGTCCTACACCTTAATGAAAGTGCAATGCCATCAATCGATTTGCCAGGAAAATGCACATTCAAGAAAAGTTGAAGATGAAACTGGATGGAATGAAAAAACAAGGCAAAATTCTATGAGTGCAGCATCACACGGACTGGTGCAGTTCCATCACTATCACAATCAAGAAGGACAGTTCAATTCGACTATGTTTAGACCCAAGGAGGCTAAACAAAACCTTAAAGAGATGTCCTCATAAGATACCAATGGTAGAAGAGTTAAACCCAACGTTTGCTGGAGTGAAACACGTTTCCAAATGAGACGCAAAAAACAGATATTGATCCATACACTTGTCAAGAGAATTGCAAGAGGCAACAATGTTCAGAATCCATTCGTTCTGTCTGCGGGCTTCACCATGGCACTTTAACTCAGCCATGGCATGAGCATCCTGCTTCTGAGTTTCCTGACCAATCACAGAATGAGGGTGTGATAACAACCAGCATTCTGTCAATAAGGGATCTCTATTTAAACCAAATAATAACAGAAAATGCTGAAAACCCAGAGGACGTATGCCATTGGAATATCATCTGTCACAGCAGT
This sequence comes from Heterodontus francisci, assembly GCF_036365525.1. Classification (NCBI taxonomy): domain Eukaryota; kingdom Metazoa; phylum Chordata; class Chondrichthyes; order Heterodontiformes; family Heterodontidae; genus Heterodontus; species Heterodontus francisci. The sequence goes on along the minus strand of NC_090372.1, from coordinate 68,615,391 downwards.
GGAATGAGCAGCCTGTCTCTAACTCTGCTGAAGCCTCTGTTGGATCATGTAGGAGTAATAGGAAGCGGATAAGAAAGATTTATTATTTGCACAAGGTGATTGTCTTAGGTGTGCAGAGCAAGGTTCATGACATAATGTTAATGTTTATTTCAATAAATACAAGACTTTATTTGAACTCATCTTTCTTCTGGTCTCTACTTTGTTGCATCCCGATTCAATAGTGTTCAGGTGAATGGTATGATTAGCTCTTATCATAGAAAAGAATCATAGAAAGTTTATGCACAGAAAGAGGCCACTTGGCCCATCGTGTCTGTGCTGGACGAAAAACGATCCACCCATTCTAATCCCACTTTCCAGCATTTGGTCCATAGCCCTGCAGATTATGGCACTTGAGGTGCATATCCAAACACCTTTTGAATGGGTTATGGGTTTCTGCCTCAACTACCATTTCAAGCAGTGAGTTCCAGACCCCCACTACCCTCTGGGTGAAAATATTCTTCCTCATCTCCCCTCTAATTTTTCTACCAATCACTTTAAATCTATGCCTCTGAGTCACTGACCTCTCTGCTAAGGTAAATAGGCCTTTCAACTCCACTCTATCCAGGCCCCTCAAAATTTTGTACATTTCAATCAGATCTCCCCTCAGCCTTCTCTGTTCCAAGGAGAACAACCCCAGCCTATCCAGTCTTTCCTCATAGCTGCATTTCTCCAGTCCTGGCAACATCCTCGTAAATCTCCTCTGTACCCTCTCTAGTGCAATTACATCCTTTCTGTAATGAGGTGACCAGAACTGCACACAGTACTCAAGTTGTGGCCTAGCCAATGCTTTATACAGTTCCAGCATAACCTCCCTGCTCTTATATTCTCTACCTTGGCTAATAAAAGAAAGGATTCCATATGCCTTCTTAACCACGTTATCAACCTGTCCTGATACCTTCAGGGATCTGTGAACATTCACTCCAAGGTCCCTCACTTCCTCTACACTTCTCAGTATTTTCCCATTAATTGTGTATTTCTTGGCCTTACTTGACCTCCCCAAATGCATCACCTCACACTTCTCCGGGTTGAATTCCATTTGCCACTTTTCTGCATATCTGACCAGACCATCAATATCTTCCTGCAGCCTACAGCTATCCTCCTCACTATCTACCACACAGCCAATCTTAGTGTCGTCTGCAAACATCTTGATCATGCCCCCTACATTTACCTCCAAATCGTTAATATATACCGCAAAAAGCAAGGGACCCTGCACTGAGCCCTGCAGAACACCAGTGGAAACCGCTTTCCATTCGCAAAAACATCAGTTGACAACTACCCTTTGTTTCCTGCCACTGAGCCAATTTTGTATCCACCTTGCTACATTTCCCTGGATCTCATGGGATTTTATTTTTTTAACCAGTCTGCCATGTGGGAGCTTGTCAAAAGACTTGTTAAAATCCATGTAGATCACATCAACTGCACTACTCTCATCTATCTTCCTTGTTACTTCTTCAAAAAATTCAATCAAGTTGGTCAAACAAGATCTTCCCTTAACAAATCCAGGCTGACTATCCTTGATTAACCTGTGCCTTTCTCAGTGACAGTTTATCCTGTCTCTCAGAATAGATTCCAATAATTTGCCCACTACTGAGGTTAGACTGACTGGCCTGTAATTATTCGGTCTATCCCTCGCTCCCTTTTTAAACAGAGGTACAACATTAGCAGTTCTCCAATCCTCCGGCACTACACCTGTATCCAGTGAGGACTGGAAAATGATGGTCAGACCTAGAACATATTGTCTCTCGAGCCTGCTCTGCCATTCAATACGATCATGGCTGATCTGCCTCAACTTCACACCGTTCCCCATATCCCTTGACAGCCTGAAAGACCAAAAATCTGTTTATCTCAGCCTTAAATACACTCAACAATGAAGCAAACTCAACTCTCTGAGGTAGAGAATTGCAAAGATTCACAAACCTTTGAGGGAAGAAGTTTCTCCTCATCTCAGTCCTAAATGATTGACCCCTAATCCTGAGACTTTGTCCCCATGTTCTAGATTCCCCAGCCAGGGGAAACAACCTCACAGTGTCTATCCTGTCAAGCCCCTTCAAAATCTTGTTTGTATCATTGAGATCACTCATTCTTCGAAACTTCAAAGAGTATAGGACTAATTTACTCAGCCTATTATCATAGACAACCCCGTCCTCCCAGGAATCAATCTAATGGCTGTATTGCCTCCAATGCAAGTATATCCTTCTTTAAATACGAAGACCAAAATTGCACACAGTACTCCTGGTGTGGTCTCCCAAAGCTCTATACAATTGTAGCAAGACTTCCTTGTTCTTGTACTCCAGTGCTCTTGCAGTAAAGGCCAACGTGCCATTTGCCTTCTAGTTCTGAAGAAGGGTCACTGATCTGAAACGTTAACTCTGCTTCTCTCTCCACAGATGCTGCCAGATCTGCTGAGTATTTCCAGCATTTCTTGCTTTTATGCCATTTGCCTTCCTTGTGTCTAGGAAGTTCACAGGGTTTCTGACAGCACTGTCAAATACCCTCGTGCACGGATTAAGTAAAGCATGTCTGGGTGAGACTGTCGCAAGTTTCTCTGGCAGCCAGGTGAGCAGCTGCAGGCACCATGACCACATCCAGCTCCTTGTCCTCCTCCTTCTCCTCTTTGGAAGAGGATGTCGATTGGCCTGTACGTTCATCTTACTGCAGCTCCATTCCTGTCTTCAGCACAATGTGTGAAGGGCACAGCAGACCACAACCATCCTGGAGACCATTGATGGGGCACACTGAAGGGAACCTCCACATCATATGAGGCACCGAGACCCCTGAAGTGAAAACTGAGCAATCAATTGGCTTCCTCTATTATTGCCCTTGTAATCATGTGGCTCCTGTTGTATCTCTTCTCAGTTTCACTGGTAGGACTCCTTACAGAAGTCAGCAGCCAGGTCTTCAGTAGGTATCCCTTGTCTCTTAGAAGCAAGCCACTGACATTGTGCAGAGGAGTGAAACCCTGTGGGAGATATTACTGCCGCAGAATGAACGAGTCATGACAGCTCCCTGGATATCTTGTGTAGATATGCATGATCACCTTCCAGTGATCATAAACGCTCCGAACATTCAAGGAGTGGAATTCCTTGCAATTGATGAACACTCCAGGATGACCTAAGGGCACCTTAATTGCTACATGTGTGCAATCAATGACTACCTTCCCCTGTGAGAATCCAGCCCTCAGTGTCTGACTGGCCTTATCCATTGCAAAAGTAACATAAGTGGCATCCTTGGAAAGAAAGGCAGTGGTGACCTGGGAGATGCACTTGTGAGCAGCAGATTGTGAGATCCTGGAGATGTCACCATCACATCTCTGGAAGGAGTTGGAGGTAAAGAAATTCAGGGCTGTAGTGACCTCAATGGGCACTGGTATGTGTGTCCAACTGGCCCTCTTGGAAGGAGGTCTTGTTCTAGAAGGCTACTGATTCAACAACACCCTGCTGCAAAGCCTGAGCCTCCTTAGGCACTGCTGCTCCATCATGTTGAGGAAGTTCACCCTCCATCTGCAAACCCTGTGCTAGGAGTATCGCTTCCTTTGAGCTGGAGCTCTGTGTCCATCCCTTCTGTCCTGTGGAGCAGCATGTGGCTATGGAAAAGGAGCTGCTGTTGGTGTTTTTGTTGCTCCTAGTGCTGCTGGTGCTCGTGTGGTTGTTCTTGTTCCTAATCAGATGTCCATGCTACTGCTGCATAAGTTGCTCTCACGCTGCAGTGAAGGCTGGCAGCAGAAAAACTGAGATTAAGGTGAGTGAAATCCAAGGCTGGTGAAAGTACTTCCAAAAAGTTGGAAATGATCTTCAAAGCAGTGAAATTAATCTCTCAGAACAAATCCTGTAAGCACAAGCCTTTCACTGAGGTTGGCCACAAGCTTTGCAATTTAGCACTTTAAATTCTGGAGAAAACATCCTACTGGTATCCACTCTATCAAGTCGCCTCAGGATCTGATATGTTTCAATGAGATCACCTCTCATTTTTCGAAATTCCAATGGGTATAGGCCTAACCTGTTCAACCACTTTTCATCAGATATGCCCTTCATCCCCGGAATCTTCTCTGAGCTGTTTATATCCTTTTTCAAATAAAGAGACCAAAACTGTACACAGTACTCCAGATAGGGTCTCAACAAGGTTTTGTACAGCTGCAGTAAAACTTTCCTGCTTTGATACTCAATTCCTCTTGCAATAACCACCAACACCAACTTGCTGTGCTTGTATACTAACCTTTTGTGATTCGTGTACCAGGACACTCAGATCCCTCTGTACTACTGAGTTCTGAAATCTCTCTCTGTTTAAATAGTATACAGCTTTTCTATTCTTCCTGCCAACATGGACAAGTTCACATTTTCTCACATTATATTCCATCTGCCAAATTTTTGCCTACTCACTCAACCTGTCTATATCCCTTTGTAGATTCTTCACCTCCTCTTGACAACTTGCTTTCCTTCCTATCTTGGTGTCATCGGCAAATTTAGCACCATTCATTTGGTCCCTTCATCCAAGTCAATGATATAAACTGTAAATAGTTGAGGTCCCAGCACTGATCCCTGTGGCCCTCCACTAGTTACAGCTTGCCAACCCGAAAAAGACCCATTTATCCCTACACACTGCTTCCGATTAGCTAACCAGTCCTTTATCCATGATAATATATTACCTCCTACACCATGTGCTCCTATCCTGTGCAGTATCCTTTGATGTGGCACCTTCTCAAATGCCTTTTGGAAATCCAAGTACACCAGATCTACAGGTTCCCCTTGATCCTCCTTTCTTGTAACTTCCTTAAAGAACTCTAATAAATTGGTTAAACACGATTTCCCTTTCACAAAACCATATTGACTCTGATTTCATTATGATTTTCTAAGTATCCTGCTAAAACCTCCTTAATAATGAATTCTAGTAATTTTCCTATGACATGATGTTAGGCTAACTGGCCCATAGTTTCCATCTTTCTGTCTCCGTCAATTCTTGAATAAAGGTATTACATTTGCTATTTTCCAATCCACTGGGACCCTTCCAGAATCTAAGGAGTTTTGGAAGATTATAACCAAAATCTCTACTATCTCTGTAGCCACTTCTTTTAAGACACTAGGATGCAGGTCTGATAGTTTTCCCAGCTCCTTTTCTGTGGTGATGGTAATTGTTTTAAGTTCCTACCTTCCTTTCACATCCTGATTTTCGAGTATCTTTGGGAGGTTTTCTAAGTCTTTTACAGTAAAAACAGACACAAAATTCAAATTTCCATATTAAGTTTGAGAGTGACATACTCGAGTCTGAAACAAGAACCTTAAACAAAAACAAAGCCAATTACATAGGTATGAGGGAAGAACTGGCTAAGGTTGATTGGGTAAAAGTTATGGCAATAAATAAATAGTGGGAATCATTTAAAGAAATGATTCAAAACTTTCAACAAAAATACATTCTGTTAAAAATCAAATAGTCAGCGAGAAACATCTGTCCCAGGCTTACTAGGGAAGTTAAAGATAGTATTAGATTAGAAAAGGTGTATCATGTTGCAAAGTAAGCCTGAGGATTGGCGGAGTTTTAGGAAACAGCAAAGAGTGACCAAAAAGTTGATAAAAAGGAAAAAATACGAGTAAACTAGCCAGGAACATAAAAAAAATTGTAAGAGCTTTTATAAATATAAAAGGAGAGTAGCAAAAGTACACATTGGTTCCTTAGAGGCAGATATGGGAGAAATTATCATGGGGAATGAGGAAATGATAGCAAAGTTCAACAAATATTTTGGCCTGAATTTTTCTGGTCCACGGAGACAGGTTAGAAGGCAGGACCAGGAACAAACTCACAGGGGCGGCACAGTGGCGCAGTGGTTAGCACCACAGCCTCACAGCTCCAGGGACCCGGGTTCGATTCTGGGTACTGCCTGTGCGGAGTTTGCAAGTTCTCCCTGTGCCCGCCTGGGTTTTCGCCGGGTGCTCCGGTTTCCTCCCACAGCCAAAGACTTGTGGCTGTACCCAGGTGTACCGCCCCAGTCAAACTCCCCACCTGCCACTGTCCCGGTTTAGTCCCACAGCCAAAGATAGGTAAATTGGCCGTTGTAAATTGCCCCTAGTGTAGGTAGGTGGTAGGGAATATGGGAGTACTGTAGGGTTAGTATAAATGGGTGGTTGTTGGTCAGCACAGACCCGGTGGGCTGAAGGGCCTGTTTCAGTGCTGTATCTCTAAAATAAAAAAGTAGCTAACCTGACGTATTACTGTCTATGAGTGATCTTGCCAGAGGCAGGATCAACAAGGCAAAGGCAACCTACCCAGCAGCAGGTGGTAGCTGATTAAGCCCATTAATGGGCCAATTGGGGGAAATATTGATGGCACTGCCGGGATCATTCTGATGGTGGAGAAGCACCCCGCTGCAGCCAGAGCACAGCAGGTAACTGCAGGTGGCCACCCAGCAGTAGGTTAGGGGCTGGGGGGTGGGGCAAGGGCCATAATCACCCCAGTAAGGATCTCCTGGGATGCGATGGCCACAGCCCCGGTCACAAGCCATCCTGTGGTGGGGTCCTGACAGCTGTGGCCATGCACCATTTTGAATTTTTTCCCATTGCTGCAGAGAACGTCTCCATTTTGAGGCACCCTCCTGGTCTCCTGCCTCTCTTAGCAGTGCCCAACTGTCCTGGTGGAGATGCCAGCCAGACATCACTGTGAGCCCTCCTATTGGGCCTCCTGATTCCCTGGTTCACTTACCATCCTAACTGGATGGAGCTCCTGAAGGCAGCTTCTTAATTGGTAGCTTCCAGGGAGATCAAAGACCGATGTCCCACCACAGCCATCTCTGGATTCCTGACCTGGGATTGAGGCCAATGTTGGGATCGTGACCCAACTGGAAAAATTCAGCCCCTTCTGTCTATCTTCACAGTAGAAGACACAAATCGCACAGCAGAACTAGAGGGTAACAAAGGGGCTAATAATAGGAATCAGCAGAGAAAATGCATTAGAGAAACTTAAGGAACTAAAAGCCGACAAATCCCCAGGACCCGATGAACTACATCCTAGAGTTATAAAAGAGATAGCTGCAGAGATAGTGGATGCACTGTTCATGATTTTTCAAAATTCCCTAGATTGTAGAATGGTTCCAATGGATTGGAAGTTATCAACTGTAACACCTCTATTCAAGAAAGGAGGGAGAGAGAAAACAGGTAACTACAGGCCACTTTGCCTGACATCAGTCATCAGGAAAATGCTGGAGTCTTTTATCATGGAAGTCTTAATGCCTTTAGAAAATCATAGTATGATTAGACAGAGTCAACATGGTTTTACAAAAGTAAAATTGCATTTGAAAAATTTATTACAGTTTTTGAGCATGTAACTAGTAGGGTAGATAAAGGGGAACCAGTAGATGTAGTATACTTGGCTTTCCAAAAGACATTCGATAAGATGCCACACAAAATATGCAAGATAAGGGATCATGGAGTTGGGGATAATATATCAGCACAGATGGAGGATTGGTTAATGGACAGGAAACAGAGAGTAGGGATAAACGGAACATTTTTAAGTTGGCAGGCTGTGACTAGTGGAGTGCTGCAAGGATCAGTGCTGGGGCCTCACCTATTTACAATCTATATTAATTACTTAGACGAAGAGACCAAGAGTCATGCATCTAAGTTTACGAACGACACAAAGCTTGGTAGGAATGTAATCTTTGAGGAGTAAACAAAGAGGCTGCAAAAACATAGATAAGTGAGTGGGCAATAAGGTGGCAGATGGAGTATAATGTGGGGAAGTGTGAGGTGATTCACTTTTGTAATAAGAATAGAAAAGCAGAAAACTTGTTATAAGGAATTAAACTTCTAAATGTTGATGTCCAAAGAGACTTGGGTGTACTCATTCAAGGAATGCAGAAAGTTAGCGTGCAGGAAGAGCAAGCAATGAAGAAGGCAAATGGCATGTTGGCCTTTATTGCAAGGGAATTGGAGTACAAGAACAAGGAGGTCTTGCGATAATTATATAGGGTTTTGGTGAGACCACACCTGGACTACTGTGCACAGTTTTGGTCTCCATATCTAAGGAAGGATATACTTCTCCTGGAGCCAGTACAGTGAAGGTTCACTAGATTGGCCCCTGGTATGACAGGCTTGTTCTATGATGAAAGGCTGAGTAACTTGGGCCTATACTCTCCAGAGTGTAGAAGAATAAGAGGTGATCTCATTGAAACATACAAGATTCTGAAGGGCCTTAACAGGGTAGATACTAGGGGTTGTTTCTTCTGGCTGGGGAATCTAGAACACGGGGGCACAGCCTCAGGATCAGGGGTTGATTATTTACAACTGAGATGAGAAGAAATTTCTTCACAGAGTGTTGTGAGTCTTTGGAATTCTCTACCCAAGAGGGTTCAGAATGCTCCATCATTGAATATATTCAAGGCTGGGAGAAATAAGATTTTTGATCTCTCAAGAAATCAAGCAATATGCGAAGTCGGCGGGAAAGCAAGTGAGGCCGAAGAGGCAGTACAGAGAAGGTTTACTAGACTAATACCTGGAATGGGCGGGATGCCTTACGAGGGAAGACTACACAGGCTAGGCTTGTATCCGCTGGAATTTAGAAGAGTAAGAGGCGACTTGATTGAAACATATAAGATCCTGAGAGGTCTTGACAGGGTGGAATTGGAAAGGATGTTTCCCCTTGTGGGAGAATCTAGAACTCGGGGGTCACTGTTTCAAAATAAGGGGTCGCCCATTTAAGACAGAGATGAGGAGAAATATTTTCTCTCAGAGGATCATGAGACTTTCGAATTCTCTTCCCTGAAAGGTGGTGGAAGCAGAGTCTTTGAATATTTTTAAGGCAGAGGGAGATAGAGTCTTGATAAGCAAGGGGGTGGAAGGTTATCGGGGGTAGGTGGAAATGTGGAGTAATCAGTTCAGCCATGAACTTATTGAATGACGGAGCAGGCTCAAAGGGCCAAGTGGCCTACCCTTGCTCCTAATTCGTATGTTCGTATGTATCAGCCATGATTGTATTGAATGGTGGAGCAGGCTCCTATTTCTTATGCTCAGCATGTCAGATTCGTTGTTCAATGAGTCTGCATTGTGCTCTCGCCTTGTTGGCTCTGGTGAGTTCTACACAGCTCGGGAAACACAGGCGTTGGCTGTTAAAGCCAGAATGCTGGATTAAATCCTCAGTTAATTGCCTCTTTGAATATTGAAATTATTTACTTGACAGCTGCACTGGGGTTCCCTGCTTACCTGCAAACCCGCCTGAGTTGAACCCAGAGGTGTCGATGCCACTTTTCCAGACTTTAACCTGCCCTCACGCGCACCTGCTTCCCATTGGCTGTTAAAATTCTGCCCCCTGTTTCTGCTGTACTTCTGATGGAGTTACAGCAGTAAAGTGGCAGAAAGTCCAAGGAAATTTAGGGCCAACTTCTCATGCCTATGTAAGTAGTGATACCAATATAGTTGATGGAACCAACAGGAGGGAAAAACCTACTTGACGTCGTCCTCACCAACCTACCTGTCGCAGATGCATCTGTCCGTGACAGTATTGGTAAGAGTGACCACTGCACAGTCCTTATGGAGATGAAGTCCCATCTTCACATTGAGAATGCCCTCCATCATATTGTGTGGCATTACCACTGTGCTAAATGGGATAGCTTTTGAACAGATCTATTAACTCAAAACTCATCCATGAGGTGCTGCAAGCCATCAGCAGCAGCAGAATTGTATTCAACCACAATCTGTAATCTCATGGGCCAACATATCCCCAACTCTACCATTACCATCAAGCGGGGGACCAACCCTGGTTCAATGAAGAGTGCAGAAGGGCGTATCAGGAGCAGCACCAGGCATACATAAAAATGAGGTGTTAGCCTGGTGAAGCTACAACCCAAGACTACTTGTATGCCAAATAGCAGAAGCAGCAGGTGATAGACAGGGCTAAGCGATCCCACAACCAACAGATCAGATCTAAGCTCTGCAGTCCTGTCACATCCAGTCGTGAATGGTGGCGGAAAATTAAACAACTAACAGGAGGAGGTGGCTCCACAAATATCCCCAACCTTAATGATGGAGGAGCCCAGCACATCAGTGTAAAAGACAAAGCTGAAGCATTTGTATCCATCTTCAGCTGAAGTGCCGAATGGATGATCCATCTTGGCCTCCTCATGATCTTCCCAGCATCACAGATGCCAGTCTTCAGCCAATTCGATTCATTCCACGTGATATCAAGAAACAGCTGAAGGCACTGAATACTCCAAAGGCTATGGGCAACATTCCAGCAATAGTAATGAAGACTTGTGCTTCAAAACTAACCGTGCCCCTAGCCAAGCTGTTCCAGTATAGCTACAACACTGGCATCGACCCGGCAATGTGGAAAATTGCACAGGCTATGTCCTATCTGCAAAAAGCAGGACCAATCCAACCCTGCCAATTACCACCCTATCAGTGTACTCCCGATCATCAGCAAAATGATGGAAAGGGTCGCTAACTGTGCTATCAAGCGGCACTTGCTCAGCAATAACCTGCTTACAGGTGCTCAGTTTGGATTCTGCTGGGCTACTCAGTTCCAGACCTCATTACAGCCTTGGTCCAAACATGGACAAAGGAGCTGAAGTCCAGGGGTGAGATGAGAGAGACTGTTCGTGACATCAAGGCAGCATTTGACTGGGTATGGCATCAAGGAGCCCTAGTAAAATTGGAGTCAATGGGAATCGGGGGAAAACTCTCTGCTGGTTGACGTCATACCGAGCACAAAGGAAGATGGTTGTGGTTGTTGGAAGCCAATCATCTCAGTCCCAGGACATCACGCAGAGTAGTGTCCTAGGCCAACCATCTTCAACTGTTTCATCAATGACCTTCCCTTCATCATAAGGTCAGTAATGGGGATGTTGGCTGAAGATTGCACAATGTTCAGCACCTTTCACAACTCCTCAGATACTGAAACAGCCCGTGTCCAAATGCAGTAAGACCTGAACAACATCCAGTCTTGGGCTGATAAGTGGCAAGTAACATTTGCACCACACATGTTCCAGGCAATACCATCTCAATCAAGAAAGAATCTAACTGTCTCCCCTTGATGTTCAATGGCATTACCATCACTGAATCTCCCACTGTCAACCTCCTGGGGATTACCATTAACCAGAAACTGAACTGGACCAGCCACATAAATACTATGGCTACAAGAGCAGGTACAGTCTAGGAATTCTGCAGCGAGTAACTCACCTCTTCACCCCAGTACCTCTCCACCATCTACAAGGCACAAGTCAGGAGTGTTATGGAATACTCTCCAGTTGCCTGGATGGGTGCAGCTCCAACTACACTCAAGAATCTCAACACCATCCAGGACAAATCAGCCTGCTTGATTGGCACCCCATCCATCACCTTCAACTTTCAATCTTTTCACCACTGACGCACAGTGGCAGCATTGTGTACCATCTACAAGATGCACTGCAGCAACTCACCAAGGCTCCCTTCAACAGCACCTTCTAAACCCGCAACCTCTATCACCTAGAAGGACAAGGGCAGCAGATTCATGAGAACACCACCGCCTGCAAGTTCCCATCCAAACCACACACCATCCTGACTTGGAACTATATCGCCATTCCTTCATTGTCACTGGGTCAAGATCCTGGAACTCCCTTCCTAACAGCACTGCTGGTGTGCCTACATTCCAAGGACTGCAGCAGTTCAGGAAGCCAGCTCACCACCACCTTCTCAGGGGCAATTAGGGATGGGAAATAAATGCTGGCCTAGCCAGTGATGCCCACATCCCATGAATGAATTGTTACGGTCAGGTGAGGAGGAGTCGAAGGGCTTCCCTCTTTTCCCTCTCCTTGTTTGACCACAACAGGTTTAATTCTTTTTTAAAGTGGATGTACTGGCCAATTCAATAGGTGTTTGGTTATTTACTTGCTATGATCATAACAAGAACCAATCGGACAGGTTTTCTTGAGTTTAACAAAGAAAGCAATTAACTTTATTGTTGAAGCAATTAACTTTATTGTATTTAAACTGAACTCAGTAAAATAATAAACTACCCGCCAACTTTCATACGCACACACACACACACTGGAGGTTCACACACACACACAAATAGGTTACAGAGTGGGAAAGGGTAGATTAGTTGAGTTAGAGTCCATAGAAAAAAGGGGTATGCAGTTTGTGGAGTTTGGTGATTCGGCAGGCTTCTAGCTAAATTCGGTGGTCCTGAGATTTTTAGTTTGAAGAGGTAGATGACTGATTCCGTGGGTCTCTTAGAGACAGTGATGCGGATGATTTCCTGCAAAGGGGTTTCTGATTGTAGCCGGAGTATGCAGAGGTGGTCAGTCAGCAGGCAGGGTTCGAAGCTTGCAAGCTGGAATGGAGAGAGAGGAACCCCTACTTGGGTCTGCACGTGTCAGAGTCAAGATGCTTCTCAACCTAACTTAAAACTACAGATAAGGGTCTTGTCACGTGACAGTCACTTCATGACAGTGATTCAAGCATGGTAGTTAGCAGTGTATTTCTTCTTGTTGAAAAGAACAGGCAGTTCCCTTTAACTTCCTGGATCTTGGTTCTTGCTGGGATGAACAGACATTTCATCTCCACCTCACAGGCCTTGCAATGTAGGATACAGTGTTGGAAATTAGGTGGCCATCTTAAGCTGCTAACAAAGTTATCGTTTATCTGTTCCTTTTTAAATTACTTTATAAAATATAAATTCAGATCTCTAGGCAGTGAATTAAAGAAAATTATCATTCAACAAAGCACATTGGCAGGACAGAATTTTTTTTAAAAGGATATTCTCCCTCTCCCCTCAATTTGTTTCTATCTCGTTTTTGTCTACCACCATTCCACATTGTCTCTCGCCTGCTTTTGTCTGGCTCTCCTTCCTTTCTGTCTCATTCCCCTTCCCTGGTGTTCTGTATCCCTCTTCCCTCCCTGTTTCTCTCTCAATCCTCCATCATTTCTCTATCACCTCCTTCATTTGTTTTCTTTACCCTTTTGTTTTTCTCTCTCTTTTGTGGCTTTCACCTTTCTCTAATGTTTCAAAGGGGCAAATTTCCATCTTCATCACCATATGGTAACCTGGCAGAGCAGACTGTCTGCCCATTGTAGAACCCAGCTTTCATTCCATTGAAATCGGGTGGTAAAGATCAAATTTACCTCATGCCTCTGCTTCCGTTTGTCTTCACTTTTATTTCTTTCCCTCTCTCACAGAATCACAGAATCATTACAGTGCAGAAGGAGGTCATTCGGCCCATTGTGTCCGCACTGGCTCTCTGAAAGAGCAATTCTCTCTGTTCCATTCCCCCACCTTCTCCCCGTAACCCTGCACATTCTTCCTTTTCATATAACTGTCTAATTCCCTTTTGAATGCTTCAATTGAACCTGCCTCCACCACGTTCTCAGGCAGCGCATTCCAGACCTTAACCACTCGCTGCGTGAAAAAGTTTTTCCTCTTGTCACTCCTGCTTCTCGTACCAAATACTTTAAATCCATGCCCTCTCATTCTCAATCCTTCCGTGAATGGGAACAGTTTCTCTCTATCTACACTGTCCAGTCCCCTCATGATTTTGAATACCTCTATCAAATCACTTCCCAGCCTTCTCTTCTCCAAGGAAAACAGTCCTAACTTCTCCAATCTATCTTCATAACTGAAGTTCCTCATCTCTGGAACCATTCTCGTGTATCTTTTCTGTACTGTCTCCAAGGCCCACAAGTTTTTCCTAAAGTGCAGCGCCCAGAACTGGACACAATACTCCAGCTGAGGCCGAATTAGTGTCTTATACAAGTTCAGCATAACTTCCTTGCTTTTGTAATCTATGCCCCTATTAAGAAAGCCCAGGATACTGTAGGCTTTATTAATTGCTCTCTCAACCTTTCCTGCCACCTTCAATGACTTATGCACATATACATCACGGTCCCTCTGTTCCTGCACCCGCTTTAGAATTGTACCCTTTATTCTGTATTGTCTCTCCATGTTCTTCCTACATAATGAAATGAATCACTTCACATTTCTCTGCATTGCACTTCATCTGCCCGTCTGCCCATTCCACCAACTTGTCTATGTCCTTTTGAAGTTCTACACTATCCTCCTCACAGTGCACAATGCTTCCAGGTTTTGTGCCATCTACAAACTTTGAAATTGTGCTCTGTGCACCAAGGTCTAAGTCATTAATATATATCAGGAAAAGCAAGGGTCCCAACACTGATCACTGGGGAACTCCACTACAAACCTTCCTCCAGCCCGGAAAACATCCAATAACCATTACTCTTTGTTTCCCGTCACTTAGCCAATTTTGTATCCGTCCCTTTTATTCCATGAGCTACAGGTTTGCTCATAAGTCTGTTATGTGGCACTGTATCAAACACCTTTTGAAAGTCCATGTACACCACATCAACCCTCTCTGTTAACTCCTCAAAAGACTCAAGCAAGTTAGTTGAACATGCTTTTCCCTTAAGAAATCCATGCTGGCTTTCCTTAATTAACTCGCATTTGTCCATGTGACCATTAATTTTATCCCAAGTTATTTTTTCTAGACATTTTTTTTAGAGATACAGCACTGAAACAGGCCCTTCGGCCCACCGAGTCAGTGCCAACCATCAACCACCCATTTATACTAATCCTACACTAATTACATATTCCTACCACATCCCCACCTGTCCCTATATTTCCCTACCACCTACCTATACTAGGGACAATTGCTAATGGCCAATTTACCTATCAACCTGCAAGTCTTTGGCATGTGGGAGGAAACCGGAGCACCCGGAGGAAACCCACGCAGACACAGGGAGAACTTGCAAACTCCACACAGGCAGTAACCAGAATTGAACCCGGGTCGCTGGAGCTGTGAGGCTGCGGTGCTAACCACTGCGCCACTGTGCCGCCCACTACTGAAGTTAAACTGACTGGTCTGTAGTTGCTGGACTAATCTTTACACCTTTTTTGAACAAGGATGTAACTTTTGTAATTCTCCTGTCCTCTGGCACCACCCCCGAGTCTAAGGAAGACAGAAAAATGATGGCCAGTGCCTCTGCAATTTCCATCCTTCAGTATCCTTGGATGCATCTCATCTGGTCCATTTTAAGTACAGAAAGCCTATCTAATACTTCCTCTTTATCAATCTTAAACCCATCTAGTGTCTGATTTTCCTCCTCTTTCAACATTGCCTGGGTTGCATCTTCTTCCTTGGTAAAGACAGATGCAAAGTATTCATTTAATACCTCAGCTATGCCTGCTGCCTCCATGTGTAAATCCCCTTTCTGGTCCCGAATCGGCCCCACTCCTACTTTTACCACCCTTTTACTATTTATATGCCATAGAAAACTTTGGGATTTCCTTTAATGCTAGCTGCCAGTCTCTTTTCATGCTCTCTCTTTGCTTCTCCTATTTGCTTTATCACTTCCCTTCTGGACCTTCTATTTTCAGCCTGATTTTCAACAGTATTTTCTACCTGGTATGTCATAAGCACACATTTTCTTCTTTATCTTAATCTCTAACTCTTTTGTCATCCAGGGAGCTCTGGGTTTGTTTGCCCTACTTTTCCCCTTTGAGGAAACATACCTTGACTGTGCCCAAATTATCTCTTCTTTGAAGGTAGTCCATTGTTCATCTACCGGTTTTCCTGCCAGCTTTTGACTCCAATTTATTCGTCCCAGCTCCATTCTTACCCCAATGAAGTTAATTATTCTCACTCTGGATTGCTCTTTGTCCTTTTTCATAGTCAGCCTAAACCTTATGATAGAATGATCATGATCCCCTAAATGCTCTCCTACTGATACTTGATCCACTTGACCCACCTCATTCCCAAGAACCAGGTCTAGCAGTGCCTCCTTCCTCATTGGACTAGCAACATACTGTTGTAGAAAATTTTCCTGAACACACTCTCGGAACTCTTGCCCCTCACTGCCCTTTACACTACTACTATCCCAGTCTATGTTTGGATAATTAAAGTCCCCCATTTTACCTACCCTATAACCTTGTATCCAGGAATATTTAACACCCAGTCCTGCCTTTCTTTGAGCCAGGTCTCTGTTATAGCCACAACATTATATTTCCACATGACAATCTGTGCCTGTACCTGACCAATCTTATTAACCACATTCCGTGCATTCACATACATGCACATTAACTGATTCTGACTTTATTCCTTTCTCCCTTACTCTGACCCTTACTTACTAACT
Organism: Heterodontus francisci; assembly: GCF_036365525.1. Taxonomy (NCBI): domain Eukaryota; kingdom Metazoa; phylum Chordata; class Chondrichthyes; order Heterodontiformes; family Heterodontidae; genus Heterodontus; species Heterodontus francisci. Next base: position 68,599,252 of record NC_090372.1, on the reverse strand, counting down.
TACTATTCCCTACTATAGTGCTATCTATCTCCCCCAGTATTCTGTGCACCTTGGTATTTTTCTCTGATACTTGATTCTGGTTCCCACACCCCTGACAAGTTACCAGTTTTACTTCCCTCCAATCTGAGCTCCCTCTCAGGTTCCCATCCCCCTGACAATTTAGTTTAAACCCGCCCCAACAGCACTAGCAAATCTCCCTGCGAGGATATTCCTTCCAGTCCTGCTAAGATGCAACCCGTCCACCTTGTACCTGTCCCACCTGCCCCAGAACCAGTCACAATGTCTCAGAAATCTGATGCCCTCCCTCCTACACCAGTTCTCCAGCCACATGTTCAAATGCTCAATTCTCCTATTCCTATGCTCACTTGCACGTGGGACCGGGAGAAATCCTGAGATTACCACTTTTGAGTTTCTGCTTTTTAATCTCCTTCCTAGCTCCCTAAAATCTGCTTTCAGGACTGCATCCTCCTTCTTACCTAAGTCATTGGTACCAATGTGGACCATGACCTCTGGCTGTTCACACTCAAGAATGTCCTGCAGCTGCTCCGTGACATCCTTGACCCTGGCACCAGGGAGGCAACACACCATCCTGGAGTCACGTTTACTGCCGCAGAAACACCTGTCTGTTTCCCTAAGTAACAAATCACCTATCACTACTGCTCTTCCACTCTTTTCCTCCCCTCCTTGCAGTTGAGCCACCTGTGGTGCCACAAACTTGGCTCTGACTGCACTCCTCTGAGGAACCATCACCCTCACCAGTATCCAAAATGGAAAACCAATTGGCAAGTGAGATCATATCAGGGGACTCCTGCACTACCTGCCTGGTTCTCTTAAACTGCCTGGCCGTCACCCATTCCCTATCTGCCTGCATGCTCCTAACCTGCAGTGTGACCACCTCCCTAAACGTGCTATCCACATAGTCATCCGCCTCGCAGATGCACAACAGTGACTCCAGCCACCGCTCGAGTTCCAAAATCCGGAACTCAAGCTTCTGCAGCTGGTGACACTTCCTGCAGATGCGTCTGTCTAGGACACATGGGGCTGAATTTTACACCTACCCAGCGGGTCGGATGGTGCCATGGGGGAGGATGGGGGCGGCGTAAAATTGAGCGGGAGGACTACCTGCCTGCTCCCACCTCCGGTCACCTTTACGGCGGTCGGGCGGGTGGGTGAAAACGGCCCTTCCGCCCTAGGCCAATCAAGGCCCTTAAGTGGCCACTTAATGGCCAATTAAGGACCCTCGCCCGCCTCCACGGGGCAAGCAGGCGTGCTGAGGACATGAAAGCTGCCGGCCTTTCCATGCGTGGGGGCGGGGGTGATGGGGGGACGACATGGCAGTCGTACGCCCCCACCTCCCAACCCACCCCCTGGACCCAAGAGGCCCCCCCCCCTTCTCCCAAACGACCACTCTAGCCTCACCAGGGCATGACCGATCTCACTGGTGAGGCATGCCCAACTCACCTGCCCTCCTGGCTCCATGGCGTCATCTGGTCTGCAGTCCCAGCAGTGGCCACTGCTCCCGGTGGCGCTGCTGGGACTAAGAGCTGCCCGCCCGCTGATTGGCTGGCAGCTCACTGAGGCAGTACTTCCTCCCTCAAGCGGGTGGAAGTCCCGCATCAGGACAATTAAAGCCTGGTAACCCGTAAAATGTGGCACGGATCCCCGGGCTAGGCGGAAGTGGGTTCGCCACCTACTTTTACATCGGTGGCAAGTTTCCGTCCGCCTAAGGTAAAATCCAGCCCATGGTGCGTCCATGTCTTCCCAAACGCCACAGGCTGTACATTCCACTCAGCCAAGCTGCTCTGCCATACCTTAACTTTACAACTATTTATTATAAGTAGAATAGCTTACCGGTTAGTCACCAACCAACTCCTTCCACTACACCAAAGCAAGAGCCAAATACTGGAGGTTTAAAAAAGCAGAAAAAAAAGCAGAAAAATGGAGCACCTCCTCTCCCCTTCACCAAACTCTCCTCTTCTGGTTTGCTGTCTGAGATTCTTTGTTTGGTCCACCCTCTCCCTCCCCTTTCTGGTCCCTTCTTCTGGTTGCATGTTCTTTCCCCTCTTCCCATTCTCTCTCTCTTGGTTTCCATACCTGTTCTCTCTTTTGTTTTATTGTCTTTCTCATTTCTTTTAACTTCCTCTTTTCCTACATCTCTCTGCTGTCATCTGTGCTTAGAGATAGTTCATGGTAGAAAGAGTGTAAAGTATTACAGAGAGGCAATGGGAATAGACTTAAGTGCAACAGTCAACATTTAGGGCCTTCATGTCATGCTTGCAAGCATCCTTGAAGCGGAGCTTTGGGCACCCCACTGGTCGTCTGGCCCCAGCTACCTCGCCATAGAGAAGGTCCTTGGGCATGCAACTGTCTTCCATTCATGAAAAAAATAAGAGCAAAGGTCTGTTGAGAGTGTTTGTTGGACCCTAGAGGATGGGGAACACAGCCACAGCTGCACATTGCAAGATGTGGTTATGGTAGCATAGTGGTTATGTTAGAAGATTAGAAATCCAAAGCCTGGACAAATGGTACAAGTTGCACCATAGCAGCTGGAGCACTTAAATTCAGTGAATTAAATAAATCTAGAATGGTTGACATCCTTCCATCCATGAAAGATGATGGACACACAGCAACCAATCCATTTAGGTGGGGTGTCTTCTCTTGGTACACCTTTGCTCATAGCTGTGAAGGCCAATCTGTGAGAGGCACGTTCTGTCACAAGTGCTGCACGTGAAGCTGCCAAATGATGCTGTTAGTTCTTGTTTTAGATGTTGGCGGCTGTTGCCAAGCTGCTGTAGCAACTGGTCATCATGGTAGTGCACACCAGTCCACAGGATGTGGCACCACTTCCCTCTTTCGCCAGCTAGTGACTCCCAGGTGCAATAGTCAACATTTAGGGCCTTCATGTCACGCTTGCAAGCATCGTTGAAGAGGAGCTTTGGGCGCCCCACTGGTCATCTGGCCCCAGCTACCTCACCATACAGAAGGTCCTTGGGTATGCAATTGTCTTTCATTCTACGGACATGTCCGAGCCACTGAAAGCTGCCTCTATTTGATTAGTGCCAACATATCTGGGAACTCTCCCTTTGAGAGAACTGCCACATTTGTGATTTTGTCCTGCTAGGATATACCCATAATGCACCGCAAACAGTGACGATGGAAATTATTGAGCTTCTTTTCCTGGTAGCTGTATGTTGCCCATGTTTCACAGCCATACAACAAGGTGCTGTTTCGCCCTAAGGGTCAGCTCGGTGTTACCCCAAGTGCGTTTTGCGAGTCAGCCAAAGGTGGTAGCTGCTTTCCCTATGTGTGTATCAAACTCTGCATCAAGGGACAGATTATCTGTCACCATGGGTAGCAAATTCAAATCTAGAATACAAAGCCAGTATCAGTAATAGTGACCATGAAACTACTGGATTGTCATAGTTCACATAGCTAATCTGGTTCACTAGTGCCCTTTAGGGAAGGAAATCTGCTGTCCTTACCTGGTCTGATCTCATGCTGAATCCAGGCCCACAGCAATGTGGTTGACTCTTAAGTGACCTCGCAAACTCAGTTGTATCAAATCACTGCGAAAACTAAAATAAGATTAAAACTGGACAGGCCACTCATCATCGACTAAGGTAACAGGCATGACAAAGGCACACCCAGCCCAGTCAACCCTGCCAAGTTCATCTCACTAACACCTGGGGACTTGTGCCAAAATTGGGAGAGCTGTTCCACAGACTAGTGAAGCAACAGCCTGACATGGTCATATTCACCGACTCATACTGACATCCCAGAATCCTCCATTTCCATCCCCAGGTATGAACTGTCCTGCCAGCAGGAAAGACCCAGTAGAGGTGGAAACACAGTGGCATATAGTCGGGAGGGAGTGAACCTAGGAACCCCCAACATTGACTCCAGACCCCGTGAAATCTCATGACATCAAGTCAAACATGGGCATGAAAATATTCTGATGAGTACCATCTGCCACCCTCCTTCAGTTGATGAATCAGTACTCCTCCATGCTGAACACCACTTGGAAGAAGCACCAAGAGTAGTAAGGGCGTGGAATGCCCTGCCTGCAGCAGTAGTAGATTCGCCAACTTTAAGGGCATTTAAGTGGACATTGGATAGACACATGGATGAAAATGGAATAGTGTAGGTCAGATGGTTTCACAGCTCGGCGCAACATCGAGGGCCGAAGGGCCTGTACTGCGCTGTAATATTCTAAAAAAAAGAATGTACTCTGGTTGAGAGACTTCAGCGTTTATCACCAAGAGTGGCTCAGTAGCACCATTACTGGCTGAGAGCTGAAGGACATAGCTGCCAGACTGGGCCTGTGGCAGGTGGTGAGAGCATCAATCACAAGGGAAAAAGCCACTTGACCTAATTTTCACCAATTTACCTGTCACAGATGCATCTGTCCATGACCAGTAGGAGTGACCACTGCACAGTCTCCATGAAGACAAAGTCCCACCTTCACACTGAGGACAACCTCCCTTGTGCTGTGTGGCATTACCACTGTGCTAAATGGAATAGATTTCAAACACATGCAGCAGCTCAAAACTGGGCATCCATGAAGTGCTGTGGCCCATCAACTGCAGCAGAATTGTATTCAACCACAACCTGTAACCTCATGGTCCAGCATATTCCTCACTCTACCATTATCATCTTGCCAAGGGATCAACCCTGGTTCAATGAGGAATGTAGAAGAGCATGCCAAGAGCAGCACCAGAGATACTTAATGATGAGGTCCCAACCCTCTGAAGCTACAACACAGGCTTACCTGCAAGCTAAACAGCAGAAGCAGCATCCTATAGACAAAGCTAAGCGATCCCACAACCAACAAATCAGATCTGAGATCCTGCCACATCCAGTCGTGAATGGCGGACAACAAAACCATCAATGATAGCGGATAAGAGCATCTGCAACCACCTTCAGCCAGAATTACCAAGCATTGTTTTTCATAAGATGCGTGGGCACTCAGCAGCCTGGACGATACCGCACAGGCCTTCCTGCGTGATAATTACTGCGCACAATAATTAAATTTTAAAGGGAACGTCCTCGCCATCACAAATGCCAGTCTTCAGCCAATGTGATTCACTTGAGGTGATATTAAGAAATGGCTGAGTGCACTGGATACAACAAAAGCTATGGGCCTGAACAACAACCCCCTGTAATACTGACAACTTGTGCTCCAGAACCAAGCTGTTCCAATACAGCTACAACACTGGCTTCTACCCGAAAATGTGGAAAATTGCTGAAGTTTGTCCTGTCCACAAAAGGCAAGACAAGTCCAATCTGGCCAATTACCATCAGTCTACTCTCAAACATCGGCAAAGTCATGAAAGGTGTCGTCATGAGTACTATTGATAGCAGTTACTCGCCAATAACCTGCTGGCCGATGTTCAGTTTGGTTCCAATGGGACCACTCAGTTCCAGGCCTCATTTCAGCCTTGGTCCAAACGTGGACAAAAGAGTTGAATTCCAGTTGTAAGGTGAGCATGACTGCGCTTGACATGATGCTAGGATTTGACCGAGTATGGCATCAAGCAGCCCTAGTCAAATTGAAGTCTATGGGAATCAGGGGGGAAATCTCCAATGGCTGTAGTCATACATAGCACAAAAGAAGATGGTTGTGGTTGTTGGAAGCCAATCATCTCAGCCCCAAGACATCGCTGCAGGAGTTCCATCATCTTCAGCTGCTTCATCAATGACCTGCCCGCCATCATAAGGTCAGAAGTGGCTATGTTCACTGATGATTGCACAGCGTTCAGTTCCATTTGCAATTCCTCAGATAATGAAGCTGTCAATGCCCGCATGTAGCAAGTCCTGGACAACATTCAGGCTCGAGATTATAATTGGCAGTAACATTTGCAAACACAAGTACCAGACAATGATCACCTCCAACAAGAGAGAGCCTAACCACTGCCCCTTGACATTCAACGACATTACCATCACCAAATCTTCCACTATCAACATTCTGGGTGTCTGCACCAACCCCATAAATAATGTGACCACAAGGGCAGGTCAGAGGTTGGTACTTTTGCGACGAGTCACTCACCTCCTGAATCCCCAAAGCATTTCTACCATCTGAAAACTTTCCACTTGCCTGGAAGAGTGCCACTCCAACACTCAAGAAGCTAAACACCATCCAGGACAAATCAGCACACTTGATTGGCAACCCGTCCATCACCTGAAACATTCAATCCCTCAACCACCAATGCACTGTGGCTGCAATGTGTACCATTTACAAATGCACTGCTTCTTCAAAAGCACCTCCCAAACTCATGATCTCTACTGTGTAAACAGACAAAGGCAACAGGCACATAGGAACACACAACCTGACTTGGAACGATATCGTGGTTGTTTCATCATCGCTGGGTCAAAATCCTGGAACTCACTACTGAACAGCATTGTGGGAATACCTACACCACACTGACTGCAACGTTTCACATCCACCTTGTCAAAGGCAATTAGGGGTGGGCAATAAATGATGGCCTTGCCAGCAACGCCCACATCCTATGAACAAATAAAGGTAATATAAAATGGTACAGGGACTAAAGAAAATAATTGAACATGCACAATAGAAGTAAATTGTGACAGGTTGCTTGTCCTTGTGGAAGCAAATGTAAAGAAATTATTTTTTTGTCGCTTTTCAATCCTTTTAGTAATAGGCAACTTACTCCATTTGCATTCATCTTTGCATTATTCCCAAATAAGCTACTTCCATGAACTGTTCTTCAGCTAAGAACCACTGGCTTGCCACTGTTGTTGTGGCCAGGTTGCTCTTATAAACAAGTACAATGGCTGTGAATTTAAGATGAACTACAAGTTTGCTTGAAGAACCTGAACTATATATTAGGGATAATAAAAACAAGAAATGCTGGAAATACTCAGCAGGTCTGGCAGCATCTGTGGAGAGAGAAGCAGAGTTAATGTTTCAGGTCAGTGACCTTTCATCAGAACCGGCAAAGGTTAGAAATGTAATAGGTTTTAAGCAAATAAAGCGGGGGTGGGGCGAGAGATAACAAAAGGGAAGGTGTTGATAGGACAGGGTCACAGAGAATAACTGACAAGAAGGTCATGGAGCAAAGGCAAATGGTATGTTAATGGTGTGCTGAAAGACAAAGCATTAGTGCAGAGAGGGTGTTAATGGACAGAAAAATGAACAGCCCTGGCCCAAAGCACAAACATGAAAAAAAAAGTGGGCAGGCACATGGTAAAAAAAAAAGAATGATGAATGAATTCTATATATTAGGGAGTCTAAGCATCTGTACTCTATTTAAGTCAATTATGTTAATTTTCACTTAAGGCGTTGCGGCCAGAGTGACAACCATTTTGGATCTCATTTTCCAGCTGGGCCAGTACCTATTTAAACCAAGGGTGTGTTAAAATAGTCATAGTAAGCTTTTCTTTATATACATATATATTAGATATAAAATATATGGAAGCAAATATAGAAAAGCAGAGTATTTTTTAAATGGTGAGAGATTGGTAATGTTGGTATTCAGAAGGATATTCCCTACAATTTAGAAGAATGAGAAGTGATCTCATTCAAATATATAAAATTCTTAAGGAGTTTTATGGTAGGAGGATGTTTCCACTGGCTGGGAGTCATAGAGTCATTTACAACACAGAAGGAGTTCATGCTGCCTCTCTGCGGAGCAATCCAGTCAGTCCCACTACCAAACTCAATCCTCATAGCTCTGCAAGTCTCTTTCCTTCAAGTGGCCATCCAATTTAATTTTGAAATCATTGATTGTTTCCACTTCCACCATCCCTGTGGGCAGCGAGTTCCAGGTCACTACCACTCGATGAGTAAAAAAAAGGTCATCCTCACAGTCCCCCTGCATCTCTTGCCCAAAACCTTCAATCTGTGTCCCCTAGTCCTTGTACCATCAGTTAATGGGAACAATTTTTCCTTCTTTAGCTTATCTAAGCTTGTCATAATTGTGTACACCTCTATCAAATCTCCCCTCAATCTCCTTTGCTCCAAGGAGATCAACCCCAGCTTCGCAACACCCTTCCCTGCAACCATTCTGTTAAATCTCCTCTGCATCCTCTCAAGGACCCTCACATCCTTCCTGAAGTGTGGTGACCAGAACTGGATAAAATACTCTAGCTGGGGCCTAACCAAAGCTTTATAAAGGTTCAGCATAACTTCCCTGCTTTTGTACTCAAGGCACTATTTATGAGGTCCAAGATCTCATATATTTTACTAACCATTCTCTAAAACACAGAATCACAGAATTGTTAGAGCATAGAAGGAGGCCATTTGGCCCATCGTGTCTGCACCGACTCTCCGAAAGAGCAATTCACCTAATGCCATTCCCCCGCCTCCTCCCTATAACCCTGCACATTCCTCCTTTATGTCCTGCCACCTTCAAAAATCAATACACATGCACCCCCAGATCCCTCTGTTCCTGCACACTCTTTAGAACTGTGCCATTAAGTCTTTATTGCCTAACCCTATCCCTTCTGCCAAAATGCATCACCTCATGCTTCTCTGTATTAAATTCCATCTGCCACTTCCCTACCCATTCTGCTAATTTATCTATGTCCTGTTGCAAGCGATTTGTATCATCTGCGCTGTCTGCCGCTCCACCAAGTTTGGTATCATCGGCAAATTTCGAAATTCTACTCTGTATTCCAAGATCCAAGTCATTTATGTATAGCCAAAAAAAATTTGGACCTCGAACTGACCCTTGGGGAACACCACTGTCTACCATCCTCCAGTCTGAAAAATAATCAAACAACCTTTTCCCATGACTCGCTGTTGTCAGTCCTTAAGTCAATTTTTTTTACAAGCTGAGAATGACCCTCCTATTCCATGAGTGTCAATTTTGTTAACAAACCTTTTATGTGGTCCTTTGTCAAAGGCTTTCCTAAAATCCATATAGACAACATCCACTGCAATCAATCTTCTGTGTAACTTCATCAAAAAATTCAATTAAATTAGTCAAGAGTGATCTGCCTTTTACAAATCCATGCTGGCTATCCTTAATTAACTCAAATCTCTCCAAGTGCCTGTTGATTTTTTTCCCTGATTATTGTTTCTAAAACCTTACCCAGCACTGATGTTAAACTAACTGGAATGTAGTTGCAAGGACTGTCCTAGAGTCTACAATTATAGGTCACATTCTCAGAATAAAGGGTTGGCCATTTTGGATGGAAATGAGAAGTTTCGTTGCTCAAATGGTTGTGAATCTTTGGAATTCTCCACCTCACGGGGCTGTGGTTGCTCAGTTAATGAGTATGTTCACAACTGAGGTCAATATAATTTTGGACACAAAGGAAATCAAGTGATATGCAGATAGTGTGGGTAGGTGGAGTTAAGGTGAAAGATCGACCATGATCCTATTGAATGGAATCTTACTGGAAGCCAGCATCTCCCACCGCCAGGACAGAAAGCCGGTGGCCTGGCCACGCGTGCAGGGCGGGGGGAGAGTTGCATTCACAATATTCTCAGGGCCGGCCAATTAATGGCCTCCAGGCCGGGCAGCTAGCCAGTTAGGCAGGCACAGGCTGAGGCAAGTTCCAGCTCCTGAAACACTGGCACCATATCCTCATCCATGGAGAAGGCACCGCGCTCCAGGATGTCCACATTGTTCAAAACTTCTCCCTTCTGTAACGTCAGGTTGTGCTAGCATACTACCACAATATGCGAGACCCTTGCTGGGGTATATTGAAGGGCTCCACCAGATCTATCCAAGCATCGGAACTGCATCTTCAGAAGGCTTATGGTTTGCTCAATGGTCGCTTGAGTTGTGCCGTGGTAGATGTTGTATCTTTCCTCTGCATCTGTGCTTGGGTCCCTCACAGGCATAAGTAGCCATCTCTTTAGTGGAACAAAGGAACATAGGAGTAGGAGGAGGCCATTCGGCCCATTGTGCCTGCTCCGCCATTCAATACGATCATGGCTGATCATCCACTTCAATGCCTTTTTCCCACATTATCCTCATACCCCCTTATGTCATTTGTATTTAAAAATCTGTCAATTTTTGCTTTAAACATACTTAATGACTTAGCTTCCACAGCCCTCTGGGGTACAGAATTCCAAAGATTCACAACCCTTTGAATAAAGAAATTTCTCTTCATCTCTGTCCGAATTGGCTTCCCCCTTATTTTGCAATTCTGTCCCCTTGTTCTGGACTCCCCAATCAGCAGAAACATCTTACCTGCACCTAACTTGTCTATCCCTTTAATTACTTTATAGGTTTCAATTAGATCACCTCTTATTCTTCGAAACTCTAGAGAATACAGGCCCAGTTTCCCCAATCTCTTCATAGGACAGTCCCGCCATCCCAGGAACAAGTCTGGTGAACCTTCGTTGCACTCCCTCTAAGGCAATAATATCCTTCCTAAGATAAGGGGTCCAAAACTGCACACAGTACTCCAGGGCTAGCCCTTATCATGCAGTATCCATCTCTGAAGGCGGCAAGGGGCCTGAAAAGGTCAAGCACCTGGGACTGCCTTCGTATGAAGGCATTGTGACAGACATAAGAACATAAGAAATAGGAGCAGGAGCAGGAGCAGGAGTAGGTCATTCGGCCCCTCAAGCCTGCTCTGCCATTCAATAAGATCATGGCTGTTCTGCCCCAGACCTCAACTCCTCTTTCGTGCCAGCTCCTCATAGCCCTCAACTCCCCGATATTTCAAAAATCCACCTACCTCCTCTTTAAATACTTTCAGTGATCTAGCCTCCACAACTCTGGGGTAGAGAATTCCAGACATTCTGACAGCTTCCCTGGAACCTTGCACAGACCTGAAGGATCTGTTTGCAGTGGTTGCAGATCAGTTGTACAATGTGTGAGTGTAAGCCCTTCCTGTTGATGAAGGCCTGGTCTGTGGAAAATAGCTGTATTCAGTTCTCTGGGCCTCCCACCCCACCTTGCACTGAACATGCAAGTGCCAAATCAGAGAGGACACTTAAGAACAATCCCCCCACTGTGCTGGGAAAGCTTGTCTTTGCTCTTGATTGCTATTGCTGTTGTCCACTCAGTTTCACCCTCCCTACCAGGCAATGGCTGCCGACTGAGGCTCCGAAGCTTCGTTATTCCCCTACACCGCTCATAAAAATAGGAAGACCTGGTAAAATTGCAGTTCATCACCTGTTCAACAGACTTAATTACGTTCCTGTGGCATTCCAGCACAACCTCCTCCCACCAACCTGGCCGCCTTTGATAATATCTGGTTGTGATATAAAACCATTAGTCTTCCCTCCCAATGCCTTTCACCAACATTTTACCAGCCCTCCTGTCTCCCAGCCATTTCCTGTGGGCTAGTAAAATTCCAGTCAAAGAGTCAAATGGCCTGCTTCTGCTCCTATTTCTTATGTTTTTATATATTATGTCTAATTGCCAGATAGTTATCAAAATGTAAGGGAGTAAGCAGTATGAATGGAGTTTGTTATGGATGTACTGGAAGGAGGTAAAACAGGAAGGCAATAGTATCGACAGTTTCTCATTGGTGAGTACAATGAACAAGAAAAAGGTGATATTCTGCAGGCAAATTATCTAAGGGATTATCTAATAAACCCAGCTTTACACCATGATGTCGTTGATTAGAATACTCATGTACTTAAACAGATGTAGAAAGGATGTGTTGAGGTAGTAGCATCATGTTCAGGGACATGATTTACCTGATAATGGTATGACACACCAGAGGTCCTTAGGGACTTAAACCTTGTTTTGCTGAGGTTAGCATGAGCAGTAACTTATGGCATTCCTGATGCATCCTTTGCACAAGCAACTATTGGTACCAGTCTCATGAATACTAAATGTAAGGGGTAGTATTATATCATGGATTTGATAAATAACGAGTATTAACCAGAAAAATACTCATCGCCTTGCCATTATTTATGTTAATTACCTTGATTGATTAAATTACTTTCCCTATAAACTAGTTTTATACTAGCGCCAATAAGCACAAATTACAAAAGGATATTTTGAAACTTTTGGTAATGTCATTCAGAACAGAACATCTGTTTTGGAAGCTGTGGGACAAATAGCTGATGCTGGAGCAAATCCAACTTCCATGAAACTGCAGAAATTTTTGGCCATGTGTGCAATGGCATATTCAACAGGAAGATAAGTAAGTACAATGAGGGGGTGAAAATGTTCTTCAGCAGCTGTGCAAAATGGGCCATATCGAGGCAGCAGTGCATTTTTCACCTACTTGATTTTCTTTCCATTGACTTGAGTTAGATAGACATGGCGGTGGTGAAATTGGTCTTTGCCAGTAGTGCAAAACACAATCGTAGCAAATTGCATCACGTCTGGTTTTCTTTTCCATTGAGATCAATGGGTAAGTGATCCTTATTTTGCCAATTTACACTGGTCCAGCCCACTCACTCCCCCCATCAAAGCTGAAAGTTATCCCAAGTGTATTTTTCATGTTTATTTTGTGAAGTTATTTTGGTATTTAAACATACTGATCTGAGTAAGTGATGACTGAAAGCGGTTTGAAAAAATTGCTGTTATCTGATTGGTTCATTTTATGACAATTGTTGGTTCCTATAATACGAGAAACTGCTTTGCAACTAAAATGATGTGAGTTAATTGGCTGGGTTTATAGGATTGCTAGTTTGTGATTAGTAGTTTTCCTTATCTTTCTACAAATTCATGATTGTTAGTTTTTGTTAGATATTAACAGGTAGGAAAACCTGAGTTACTCAGCATTGTTAATTTCATAGTTCATTATTACTTGAGTCCAACTGGTTAATACTTTAAAATGCAATGAACAATTTTGCAAGAACTCAGGGCTTTAAATAAATAGATAGTTGTGAAAATGACCAAGAAATGTTTAAACAAAGAGAATATAAACTGAAAGAACAGCTTAACTGAAGTGGACCATCATGTGTTTTTGACACAGCTCATTATCATGGATGCAAATGAAAGATACTGCGGATGCTGGAAATCTGAAATAAGAACAGAAAATGCTGGAAATACTCAATAGGCCAGGCTGCATCTGTGGACAGAGAAAAAGAGTTAACGTTTCAGGTCAATGGTCTTTCATCAGAAGAATAGTTAACGGGCTGAATTTTTGCCTCAATATGGGGATGAGTACAGAGGCGGGCAGGTGTGTAGTTTCGTGCTTCCAGCCAGTGTGTCAGTTTGCCAGCACCATCCCACACCCAAGCCATTTTCCTGAAGACGGAACTGGGGCAGAAGAGCTACCCACCTTCAAGTGGCAAGTTGCCAATTAAGGTAAGTAACAAGCCAATTAAGGCCAATTATCAGAGGTTGACTGGAATTTTCAAGTCAGACTGCAGGCCCCTCGCAGCATCCGGAACATGCCAACTGTCTGAAGGCGACCTCCTGGCGGCAGACTGGGGCGGGGACAGCACTTCAGGCAGGTTTTGAGGGCCTTCCTGACTATTTGATTACGGCTGCAGCCGCAGGCCACCCTGTGGTTTTCCCATTTGTTAATTCAAAAGTGTTGAAAGTTGATGAGAGGGCACTTCAAAATAGAGGCACCCTCTCTCTCCCTCACCTACAACGGCAGGCAGCGGCTTCTTCCATGCTGGAGATCCACCTATTGCCATTCTTAATTGGATGGCGGGCACTTCGTCTGGCCACTAATTGGATAATTCACTGCCAGGTGACTGCTCCCAACACACTGCAGGGTTGGGACCCCCATTTGGCCCTGACATCAGGGACCCGACCCAAAACCCAAAATCCTGTGTTAATGGTAGGTTAATTATGTAGTTAAAGATACACAGGTGAAGGGCATTGTTTAATTAAGGTCTTAGAGTAGATATAATGAGAGCCTGCTGGGAGATGAGAGGAAAACAGGGGGCAGTGATATGTAATGCTGCATTTTCTGAATAAATCGACCATCATGAAAAGGATCTGTGTCTAGCTTCAATCTTCACCATTTGGCTTAGATCCGTTTAACATCCTGCCCAATGTTTCAGGTTTGTGAAAAGTCAAAGACTGGATTTTACCTTAGGCGGATGGGAACTCGCCACCGGCGTAAAAGTCGGTGGCGAACCCGCTTCCGCCTAGCCTGGGGATCCGTCCTGTATTTTACGGGTTCCCAGGCTTTAATTGTCCCGAGGCGGGACTTCCACCTGCTTGAGGGAGGAGGGCCTGCCTCAGTGAGCTGCCAGCCAATCAGCGGGCTGGCAGCTCTTAGTCCCAGCAGCGCCATCAGGAGCACTAGCCACTGCTGGGACTTCAGCCAAGCTGGTGCCATGGAGCATGGAGACGAGTTAAGTTGGGCTTGCCTCACCAGGGGGATGAGTCCTACCCTCGTGAAGCTGGAGTGGTCGTTTGGGGTGAGGGGGGGGGGCGTCTTGGGTCCTGGGGGTGGGTTGGGAGGTGAGGGCGGCCCTCAATCGGGCACCCTGTGCCCGACTGCCATGGTCCCCCCCACCCCTGCCCCCAGGGCGCGGAAAGGCTGGCAGCTATTGCTGGGCGGCTTTTCACATCCCCAGCACACCCGCTTGTCACAGGTAAAATACCTGTGGAGGCGGACGAGGGCCCTTAAGTGGCCGTTAAGTGGCCACTTAAGGACCTTGATTGGCCTCGGGCGGGCGGGCCGTTCCCTCCCACCCCCCATCCGACTGCCGTAAAGTTGATCGGAGGCGGGAGTGGGGTGGGTAGGCCTCCCGGAGCCTCCCGCTCAATTTTATGCCGCCCCCACTGCACCATCCGACCCACTAGGGCCCCGTAAAATTCAGCCCGTTAACTCTGTTTCTCTCACCATAGATGCTGCAGGAGCTGCTAAGTATTTCCAGCATTTTCTGTTTTTGTTTAATTATTATTGATCATAAGCACCTGAACAATCCAATAAGACAGTCTCAATCTCTTTGGTGCTCTGTAGTGTCAACGCAAAAATCTTTAAATCAGTTGGAGCTCCTATAGTGGTTGAATGTAGATGCAACATAATTTTTAGATTAGATTAGATTAGAGATACAGCACTGAAACAGGCCCTTCGGCCCACCGAGTCTGTGCCGAACATCAACCACCCATTTATACTAATCCTACACTAATCCCATATTCCTACCAAACATCCCCACCTGTCCCTATATTTCCCTACCACCTACCTATACTAGTGACAATTTATAATGGCCAATTTACCTATCAACCTGCAAGTCTTTTGGCTTGTGGGAGGAAACCGGAGCACCCGGAGAAAACCCACGCAGACACAGGGAGAACTTGCAAACTCCACACAGGCAGTACCCGGAATTGAACCTGGGTCGCTGGAGCTGTGAGACTGCGGTGCTAACCACTGTGCCACTGTGCCACTGCAAATAAGTGTTAGGGGTTACAGGCAGGGAAACCAAAGTTGCACAAAGGTGGGTGGTCAAGTCATACAGAGAGAGGTCTATTGTGAAAGAACTGTGGTAAAGCCAGAAGTGAACAGTGAAAGAGGAAATTTAATGGAGTCAGACCAGAATATAGATTACAGCAGATATAAGAACCTTCCTTTGAGAGAGATAAAATCTGGTGAAGGCCCAGAAATTCAGGTGCAGGTACATTTCCTGCACCTGAATGGTAAGACCCAAGGCTCCACAGATAATGTGCCTTGTGCTTTATTATAATAGAGCACAAAGTGTGGTCAATATAATTGGTGAGCTACAAGCACAAATAGCAGTGTAAGAATATGATGTAGTGACTATAACAGAAATGAAGCTTAAAAATGGTGAAGACTGGGTGCTTAATATTCAAGGATACAAAGTGTTCAGAAAAGATAGGGAAGGTAAAAAAGGGAAGTGCTGGCAGTACTGATCAGGCAAGACATTATAGTGTTGCAAAGAGGGGATGTCTTTGAGGGGGGGAAAAGACAGAATCAACTTGGTTATACTTGAGGAGCAAAAAGGGGATGATCATGCCACTAGGGGTACTCTATAGGCCTCCAATAGTGAGAGTTAGAGGAGCAAATTTGCAGGGAAATCACAGATGTGCAAGAACTATAGAGTGGTGATATTGGGGGGACTTTAATTACCCAAATATTGATTGGGAAAATGTTAGAGTAAAGAGAAAGGAGGGAGAGGAATTTCTGAAATGTATTCAGGAGAATTTCCTTGGCCAGTATGTTCTCGGTCCAGCTAGGAAGGAGGCATTGCTGGATCTGGTGCTGGAGAATGAGGTGGGCCAAATGGATCTAGTGTCTTTGGGGAACTCTTGGGTAAGAGTGATCATCACATCATAAAGTTTAGACTGGTAATGGAGAAGAGCAAGGGACAATCTAAAACAGAACTTCTAAATTTTAAGAGGACAAACTTCAATGCAATGAGAGGGGATCTAGCCAGGGTAAAATGGAACCAAAGATTGACAGGAAAATCTATAACGGAGCAATGGGTGATCTTTAAGGAGGAGATGTTTCATGTACAGGATAGGCACAATCCAAAAGGGCAAAAGGTAAGGGAACTAAAGTCAGGGCTCCTTGGTTGATGAGGGAAATGGAGAATATGATGAAACAAAAAAAAGAGGGTGCATGTCAGGTAAATGCTTCAAGTAAGAACCACCAAGTCCAAAAAGTTGAGAGCGGAAGTGAAGAGGAACATACGACTGCCAAAGAGAGAATATGAGAATATATTGGTACTTAACATAACAGGGAACTCAAAAATTTTATACTGGCAGGTAAGTAGTAAGTGGGTAGTAGGAATTGGGGTGGGGCTTATTAGGGACCAAGAGGATGATATAGGTTTAGAGGCACAGGACAACGCTAAAATACTTAATGAGTATTTTGTATCAGTGTTTACTAAGGAAGAGGATGCTGAAAAAATATTGGTATTAGTTGAGATGGTAGAGGTAATGGATGAGGTGAAAACTGATAGGCAGGATTTATTGGAAAGGCTGGCTATGCTTAGAGTGGATAAGTTGCCTGGTCCGGATGGCTTACATCCCAGGTTGCTAAAGGAAGCAAGAGTGGAGATAAGAAAAGGGCTTGCCATAATATTTCAATAGATATGGGGAAGGTGTCAGAGAATTGGAGAGTGGCAAATGTGACATCCTCATTTAAGAAAGGGTGTGAAAACATTCCCAGTAACTACAGGCCAGCCAGTTTAACATCTGTAGTGAGTAAGGTTTTAGAAAGAATAATCAGGGAAAAAAATCAACAGGCACTTGGAGAGGTTTGAGTTAATTAGGGAGAGCCGACATGGATTTGTAAAGGTCAGACTGTGCTTCACTAATCTAATTTAATTTTTTGATGAAGTAACACAGAAGGTTGATGAAGGGAAAGCAATGGTTGTTGTCCATATGAATTTTAAGAAAGCCTTTGACAAAGTACCACAAAATTGAGGCTCATGAAATAGGAGTGTCAGCTTGGATAAAAAATTGGCTTAAGGACAAAAAACAGTGAGTCATGGTAAATGGTTGTTTATCAGACTGGAGGATGGTAGACAGCAGTGTTCCCCAAGGGTCAGTGCTAGGACCACCGCTTTTTTGATATACATAAATTACTTGGATAAGAGAATACAGAGCAAAATTTCAAAATTTGTCAATGATATGAAACTTAGAAGTGCAACAGACAGTGAGGATGATACCAATCACCTGAGACAGCACATAGATAGGCTAGCAGAATGGGCAGACAAATGGCAGATGGAATTTAATACAGATAAATGTGAGGTGTTGCATTTTGGCAAAAGGGATTGGAAGAAGCAATATAGATTAAATGGTACAATTCTAAAGAGTGCATAGGGACAGAGGAACCTGGGGGTTCATGTGCATAGATCTTTGAAGATGGCAGGACATATTGAGAGAGTAGTTCGCAAAGCATATGGGATGTCAGGCTTCATAAATAGAAGTATTGAGTACAAAAGCAGGGAAGTTCTGCTGAACCTTTATAAAGCCCTCGGTAGGCCCCAACTAGAGTATTGCATCCAGTTCTGGTCATCACACTTTAGGAAAGACGTACAGGTCCTTGAGAGGATGCAGAGGAGATTTACCAGAATGGTTCCAAAGATGAGGGATCTTCGTGTAACAAGAAGCTTTTTAAGTTGTCTGCTGCAACATAAATGAGGTATGTGGAGTCCAGGTTGTTGAAGATCTTAAACAGGGTATATTACAGCTAAACTAATATATACAGTGCAGAGCTAACTATTTACCTCATGGTGTCACAGTTACAGAGTGATTCTGGCTCCAGGTCACATGACTGTATCCTGGAACTTGGCTCATTAGCATACTAAGATCTTACAGGTACATTACTCTTAAAGGCAATCACATAACACTTAGCTACAAGGTTGGGTTGGAGAAGCTGGGGTTGTTCTCCTTGGAACAAAGGAGATTAAAGGGAGATCTGATAGAGATGCACAAGATTCTGACAGGTTTGGAGAGGGTAGACAAAGGAAAGCTGTTCCCATCAGCTGATGGTACAAGAACCAGAGGATACAGATTTAAGGTTTTGAGCAGGACATGCAGGGGGGATGTGAGGAATAATTTTTTTTTACACAGCGAGTGTTAATGACCTGGAACTCGCTGCTGATGAGGGTGGTGGAAGTGGAGATGATGAATGATTTCAAAAGGAAATTAGATGAACACTTGAGGGAAATAGACTTACAGGGCTACGGGGATCGAACTGGGGATGGGACTGATTGGATTGCTCTACAGAGAGCCGGCATGGACTCAATGGGCCAAATGTCATTAGGACTCTATGATTATATTGCAGAATCTACTTCAAACTAACTGCACATGAAAAACAATTCAGAACAAATGTTAAAAAAGAGTTTGCACTAATATAGTGCCTTTGATATTATTATGCTATCCCAAAGTATTTCACAGCTTGAGTTACTTTTCAGATGTAGTCACTACTGTTTGTATCCAATTTTCACACAGCAAGATCCAACAAACAACAAATTAGATAATATGTTGACCAGGATACCAGATAAACTGACTGTTCTTCTTCAAATAGTGCTATAGGATCTTTTACACCCACCTGAAACAAGCATTTGAAGCTTCAGTTTAACATCTCAACCAAAACATGACATAAGCAGTACTCTTTCAATACTGCACTGAATTGTTAGCCTAGATCATATCCTCACATTCCTTTCTGATGCAGACTGCAAATTAACATTGTTTTCCATGACCTACAAAAGCTATCGTGGTAAATTCCATTTGTAAAATTTGCATATTTCCACAGTATGCGTCCCCCAACCACTGACCACCCCACCCACAGCGCCGCCACCACCACATCGCCACTCCCCCAACAAACACGCATGCACAAACCAATACATTTAAGCAACTGAAGAGAAAAATCCCTCTAGGCTCCATGAATGGTTAGTACAACAACACTGTTGATAAGGACTAAAATCTCATTGCTGATGTTTACAGTTGACCTGCAGTGAGTGTACATCATAGGCTGAATTTTCCCTACGGAGGCAGGAAACAGGAGTTGGGACCGTTTTTGGGTTCCAAACCTGCCTTCAGTGGAAACTGATTAAAGTCACGGCTAATTCATTAATTGAGCTCTACATTGATATGGAAACAGGTTTCCTGTTCAATTGGAGCCGGCTGAGGCAGAAACATAGGCGGGTCAGATGAAGTGGGTTTAGATTCCCCATGGCTGCCAACACTGAGGCTGCTCATTGTCTTTGTGGAGAAATCTGCTGAGTGTGCCAAAGGCTTCCAAAGCACCAGAAGGAAGCGAGATGTCACAGGTGAGCCGGAAGCCTGGCACCCAGGGCAGGGCTGCCACTTGCTTCATCAATGCTGACCTTGACCGAATGTTGGAGGCCATGAGGGAGAGGAGGAAGGTTCTCTTCCTGGAGGGTGGCAGGAGGAAGCCATGAGCTGAAAGTGAAGAAGTCTGGGTTCAGATAGCAGCTGCTGTCAGCAGCAGAAGTGTGAGCAGATTCAGTGCCATAACAGGTTCAAAGACCTCATCGGTTCTGGCAAGGTGACTGCAACCCTAATCCTCAGAACAGGTCTCAGGGCTTGCAGCCTCCAGCAGACACCTCACCTGAGGAGCCTCAGGGTGCATGCTGCTCCTGAACAGGGGAGGGGTGTGTGCCCAGGGTACTTACTGACCCCTTAGAATAGCTCATAGCCATAGTTCTGCTGAGGACCTGTCACCACGGAGATATGCATCTCCTAATGGATAGGGAGAGATGACATTGGCCACAAAGGACAACAGTGTCTTATCTTGTTCTTGTTTGCCCTTTCAGGAAAAATAGACACACGATGTCCCGGAGAGGGTTCTGTACAGAAGGAGTGGTGCTGTTTTCCTATCTTGTCACCGCAATGGAGCAGGCAGCAATGGAGGTAGCCAGGAAAGTGGAAGAGGGGGCAGTCGGACATGGCGAAACAGGAGCTCTTGGTGGAGCTGGTGATTACAGAGGGCAAAATGGTCATTAAGGAGGTTCAGAGCACTCCATTCCATCCAATAGTACATTGCGCATTGAGTAACATTGGTTAGCCTCAGCACTGCAGCGGCTTCTGCTCTCCTAGACTATTTCTAATCATCTCTTCTTCCATCCAGATGTCTAAACCATGGCACCCTCTCCCCCACCGTCCACCAGCCCAGAGGAGCAAGAAGGAAATGAAGAAGCACCATCGCACCCAACGAATGCACTGTCCACCAGCGCAGATACACTCATCTCGGTGGGTCCTGTGGGTGTTTTGATTGGGTGGCACAAGGAGATGATCATTACAGCAACAGTGGGCAGGAGGAGGTGCCAGAGGCAGAGGAAGCTATGTTCAGTTCCCCTTGGGGGAGGGACAACAGACATAGGCCTGCTCAGTTGGGCACAAGTGCGTGGCCTCAGGAGTCACTGGAAAGGAGGCTCTACCTTGAACAGCATCAGGCGATGTGCTCCTGCATGTTGGAGTTCCCTGAGGCAGTGCGGGAACTTGGAAAGAGGATGGAGGAGTCTATCCAGCTCATGTGCACCACTATGGTTCAAGGCTATGAGCGCATGAGCTCCTCCATAGACAAAGCGGCCAACCTCTTGGACAGCCATATGAGACACCGTGTAACATGGTTTGATCAGTGGTACTAGTGGCGCAGAGAGGTGATGTCAGCTGCTTCAACCTGGCTCTGATGGACGCTCCTGAGTCAGATGATCCTTGACATTCATGGCATCCTTCAGCCATGAGGAGCCCTTCACGCTCCAAGCCATGCCCGGTCACCTCTTTGTGCAACTGGGACACCTCACTCACTGTTCAGCATCATCTCCCTCTGCCTCCACTTCCTCCTCCTCTCTCACCTCCTGCTCCTGCTGCTGCTCTTCCCCCAATGAGCTGTCTCTTTCCAGGGCCTTACCGTCCTCGAGATCCACACCTCTCTGGAGAACCATGTTATGCAGAACACAGCAGACCACAATGACTGAGAGCCTTGCAGAAGGGTACTGGAGGATGGCACCCAATTGCTCTATGCAGTGGAATGACATCTTCAGAAGCCCGATGGCCTACTCAGTGGTTGTCCTAGTGAGCAGGTGGCATTGGTTATATCGCCTCTGTGCCTCTGCCTGGGATTCCTGAACAGGGGTCAGTAGCCATTTCTTCAATGGATATCCCTTGTCCCCGAGGATCCATCCATGGACTTTGGGGGTTAGAGTAAAGATCTGAGGCAGCGTCGACTGCCAGAAGATGAAGGAGTCATGGCAGCTGCCAGGAAAGCAAGTGCAGACATGAAGGAAGCTCTTCTTGTGGTGGCAGATCAGTTTAGCGTTGATGGAGTGGAAGCCTTTCCGTTCATGAATCTGACTGGGCAGTCACTGGGTACCTTGATGGCCATATGGGTACAATTGATGATGCCCTGCACCTGGGGGAATCCAACGATGGCGCTGAAACCCACTTCCCTCTGTGCCTGTGAAGCCATGTATATCGTGAAATTAATGTATTGTCCAGGTCTGGCAAAGAGGGCATCAATGACCTGAGAGATGCAGGGTTTACTGCATTTTGTGAGAATCCACTAAGGTCCACAGTTGAACATTGGTAGGAGCCAGAAGCAAAGAGGTCCAAGGCGATAGTGACTTTGACAGCTACTGGCAGGGCTTGGCGACCAGTGCTACGAGATCTGATATCTTCAGCGACGAGGTCACAGATCTCTGAGCATCTACCTGGAGAGTCGCAATCTCCTGCGGCACTGGGTCTCAGTCATCTATAGGTAGCTTCGTCTTCGGCAGTATGTCTTGTGTTGAGGGTATGGCCTCCATTGCCTTCCTGCCCCTCTTTTCTCTCCTGTGCCCTCTTGCAGCTTGGAGTCTGCCCTTTCGCAAAAAGTGTTGCCCCTCAGAGCTACTGGGCCCAAATTCTGACAGTCGTGCCCCATTGCCAGCTTCAGCCTTTCTTGTGGACAGGTGGCCGTCCTATTGTGATTGGCAGTCCTTTCCCCTGCTCTTCTGCCCTGTGTTGCCGGGATGACAACCCCATTCAATGCCTGACAGCTGACTGCCCACTCTCCTGCGCAGCACCATGGGCACTGCTTTCCAAAGGCCGAAACCCCCTCTACCGACCCTCTTATGGGGCCAGATTAATTCCCTGGGGTGGTCATGACTGGCACCCCACTCTGTACCCACCTCCCTTCAGCTGGTCAGACCAGAGAGGGCATGCAACCTCTGCGCCGCCATGAAAATGTCAACCTCCCCCTTTAATCATCTCATAATGCATTTTTTAACAACTTCAATTGACCTTAATAGGGAGGCAGATAGGATCGCTGTCCCGCCCTCCCCCTGCCCTGGTGAACATTGCCAGTGCCAGGAACAGCATTTCAAAACTGACACACCGGCTGGCGCCCATATTGTCGGAACCGTCTGCATCCACCCCATCGGAGCCCAAAATGTCAGCCCCAAATATCAAACTGATTGGACATCCTTATTTCCTACCATTTAATAAATCTTCTATGGACAGAAAGTGCTCAATTATTAAAGCAGTTTTAGTATCCAAGTTGGGTTTCTAAAATGGAAATAGATTTAACAATAAATTTCAATTGAAACCAAGTGTTGCCTGTCTCATGCTAGACCCCCACCTGCCAAGAATAAGGCATATTAATTTTGTCATATGAAAACTGATTTAAAACTGTTGCTGGAGTGAGGAAATTACTTGTTAAACAGGTCAGCCGTGGCTGGAAAATACTTTTGCTTACTAACGACAGTGCTAGGAGGGACAAAGGGGCTATTCCGTTCTGCAATTTAACCCACAATAGACTTTGAGCACCAGGTATTGTGTGTAAGAAGAGACATTCCAGAATCGGCTAAGACAAGAGTATCCACAAACAGAAGTGGTCAGACCAGCTAGTCACATGACTAACCTGCTTGGCACCCTGAATTGCACAAAGAGTTTGAACAAAGAAACATTGTTTGCTCCTGGAGTGAAAAGACTTCTCCTGTCTGCTCCCATCTCTTTCTCACAAGCCTCTGGACCCACTGAGGACACATGAACTTCAAGACAGAAAAGTCTCCTGCATCGAACAAGGTTTAAGAAGAATACTGGGCCCCAATGAAAAGCAAGACCTACCTATAATAGAGGACTTTACAGTGAGCTCGAAGAACAGTAAGCAAAACCATCTTCAGATATTGCCTCAAACTTTTCCACTTTATTTCTTCTGCTCTTTTCTGTCTCTATCTGCATATGTGTATCACGTATGCATATTAGCGTGGGCATGTCGCATATCCGTAGGCGTTAACTGAATTGGAGTTTAAGTTTAATAAAGTTCAACCTTTTTCTTTAAACCTAAGAAAAACAGTTTGGCTAGTTTCTTTGCCTTATAATCGGAAGTTAGTGAACAAGGATTCACCAAGGGGGAGCTAAAAACAGTGTGTTTAAAATTAAACTCTGTTGTGGTAAGACCAGGTGAAGGCTGAGAGGGAAACCTAGACCCCTTTGTCACCTGGTCGTAACAACTGGTAAAACACTTCGAATATAATTTTTTTCAAGTGCATTTTTTTTAACTGACTGTTACAGCATTTTGTAAACTCTCTGGAGTGGAATGTTGTCTCAACAACTATGTTAAAATTAAAACTAACATTGATAGTCTCTGTGGTTGGAGTGATGTGGATCAATCCATATCTTTTTTATGATGGCACAATTGTTTGTAGCACTAATTCTGTGCATCATGGAGTGGTGGGGAATACAGGTTCAAAACCTTATTTTGCTGCATTCTGATCTCATCTGTATCACTGAATGAAGATGCTAAGAAGACATACCATTGAAAGAAGGAAGAAAAACTATCACAAGGCTGTTCATTTATGCTTTCCTGTGGCTGCTTTGGCAGTTGACTAAGAGTAGGCTACCATCTCAGCTGCAAGAGTTGTTTGACATGGATAAAGATACAAATAGTGTTACAACCAAGGGAGTAATGCACTGTTAATTCAGTCCCACTACTCCACAGGTCATAGCATATCAAATAAAGTTTCCCACCTCCCAGAAATTAGCCAAATTAAACACTGTATTTATTCCCCAGAATAAAGCATACCAGACCAGGTTTCTTTCAACAACAACAAATTAGCTATTTATTAATAAACCAATTTTTAATGGTAATGAGATAAATCTATATGCATGAACAGATTTTTTAACTTCTTATTCTTTCTAACCATCATGCACACACATACATAAAAAAAAATGGTTAATTGGTTTTAAAAGATTGGTTTAAGTTAGAACTGTTTCTTAGGAATAATAAAATAACTGAGTTGTAACTTCTGCTAGAATATTTCTGAATCAGTGAGATGTCTCAGAATCGAATAGTCAGATGCCACTCGAAGGTTCCAGGTGAAATTAATGAACAGTCTATGGTGGGTAGGCATTCAAGGAAATTCATCTGCAGTAGGCATCACACAGAGCTCCCAGCAAAAGGCCTAGCAACAGGTCTACTTGGATTTCTAAGTAGCAGTCCAACAGTAGAAACTTACTTAATATTTCAGGAGCTTCCAAATAATACAACAATGCAACAGGATTCACACTTGAGGTAGGAATTTTTCAGAGACTGGAGACTAACTTCAGCAATGCAGGCTTCCTATCGGCAAAGCAGCATTTCTCCAAAGTAGTGTTTCTCCACAGTGTTGTAACTCCTCTTCCTGGGTCGTTTCTCTCTCTTCAGGCATAAACTGCAACAAGGGTTTTAGCTCCCATACCTTCGATTTGCAATTCCTTCAAATTTCTTTTAACTTCATGAAGAGATTATACTTTCCCTCGATACAGGAATTATTTTTCAAGAGAAAGAGTTTCTGGGTTGCCTTCCGACCCCTTCTAGCGACAAACTGGTCTTTTGATTTCTTTAAAGAGAGTTCTCTTTCTCTGGTCTCCAGAACAGGTTCCAGCCAAAAACTGGCCTTTTCTTTCAAAAGAGAAACTAAAATCTCCCCAACAGCCAGTCTTGTGACAGTCATTTCTCTCTGCTGAGTGGCTTGGAAAACCAGATTGCATTGCAATTGCCCCACCCAGTTCAGCATTCACTGTTCCCAGAGAAATCCCTTTTTCAGTCTTAAAGGCACACACCTCTTTTTTTTAAAACAAAGTACTTGTAACAATAAGAACAGCCACAAATTAAAGATAGCTAAGAAAAGATAATAATCGAAAGCCAGCAACTTCACAAACCACCTATTCAAATTTCACATCATTTATTTTTTTTCAACAACATTACCTGTCTAATCAGTAACCAGCAGCTGCCATACAATGAACTACTAAAATATTTTTTATTTCAGTCACCATTACTCAGGTCAGTATGTACAGTTAACAATAATATTTCTAAAATAACCTGAAGGATAAAATATTACATTTGAGCATGATTTGGTAACTGACGCTCACATCTTATTTCTTTGCAGAATTCTTACCTGATCCCAAGGAGAAATTATTCCACCAAAGCACATGAAAAGGTAACCCATAGCAACCAGACATGCCCAAACTACAAGGGAAAACACGTGCAGCAGCTTTCTGAACACTGACTCTACGCAGACCAGAACAAAAATTGTGAGGAATATAGCCAAGGCTGTTGGAACAGTTATCAGGAAAGCCACATGGTCTTCAATATCCTGGGGGGAAAACAAATGAAAAGATGGTTAAGCACATTACCACAGTTTCTCCAGGCTGATTTATTGATATAACAATCTCAATTATATCTCAAAATTATCTGATAAACCAGTTTTTTGTCAGTTTCAGAAGTTTGCAGTACCTGATCATCAT
This sequence comes from Heterodontus francisci, assembly GCF_036365525.1. Lineage (NCBI taxonomy): Eukaryota > Metazoa > Chordata > Chondrichthyes > Heterodontiformes > Heterodontidae > Heterodontus > Heterodontus francisci. The sequence continues at coordinate 68,573,198 of NC_090372.1, read as the reverse complement.
TCACCATTTCAATAGTAGATTAAATTGGCACAATCTAATTAAGCCTGTACCTCCAATCAATTATGTTTATTTATAGTAATGCATTACAATTCTGTACGTAACAAAAAAAACCTTTGGTTCTGATGAAAGTTCATTGATCTAAAACTTTTTTCTCTCCACAGATGCTACCTAACCCATTGAGTGTTTCCAGCATTTTCTGTATTTACTTTCATCACATTTATTGCAATGTTATGAAACAAACATTATTGAATTACTCCAAGTACAATTAAAATGTACATTTATAATGCTACATTCACAATATCTAATTAAATGGCTATAATTAGTACTGTGCCCAGTGGGAGTTGTTAGCTATTTCTGAAAGAACTCTATGTACTGAACTTCCTCCACGTTATGTTGCCAATAAATGTTTTCAGTGATACAATATATGTGCATATTGGCTCACTGAGGTTTCAGCCACCCCTCAATTTCCTGTCAAGGTTATAAACGTATTATCAGCTCATGGGCTCATGGACTACAACCTTTATAATATGTGTTGCTTTTTACCCCCAGCAAATGATGCCTCCTCATTGACAAGGACAGACGTGAGGGCAATAAAAATACATTCTACTTCAAGCTGAATGCATATTAACATGCCTGTTCTCTTCAATGGGAAAAGAAAACATTAGAAAAAGCTTCCCCTGTGACTTAAACACCTGCACTTCTGCATTTTTGTGTGCCATAGTTGTCACCATTTATAGCTATTTTCCTTATATGCCTTTGTTTAGTGTTCAAACATAAGGGCATGTATAATTTTTTGATTGTTACGTGTCTATGCACAGATGTTTGGAATTCCCTGCCACCAATGGTTGTTCCTATTTTCACTAAGATACCAACAGAGATCTTGGTTTAAGAAAACCTGTGTAAGCAGTCATATATGGAAGCTCCATAATGTAACTAGTTCACTTAGTACAAGCTATTATGGATCAAGTATTGTGCAATAAGAAAGGTTTAATTAATAACCCTGTAGTAAAGGGGCCTCATGGGAAGAGTGACCATAATATTGATAGAATTTTATAATGATTTTGAAAGTGATTTTGGGAAGTCTGAAACTAATGTCTTAGATCTAAACAAAGCTTACTACGTAGGTGTGAGGGGCGAGTTGGCTAAGGTAGATTGGGAAACTGCATTAAAAGATATGACAGTAGACAAGCAACGGTCTGCATTTAAAGAATTAATGCATAATTAGCAACAAATATACATTCCTTTAAGGCACACAACCCCACAGAAAAAGTGGTCCAACTGTGGTTAACAAAAGGAGTTAAAGATAGTATTAGATCAAAGGAAGAGGTCTATAATGTTGCCAAAAAGAATAGTAAGCCTGAGGATTAGAAGCATTTTAGAATTCAGCAAAGGAAGACTAAGAAATTGATAAGGAAATAAAAAAAGGCAATATGGGAGTAGACTAGCAAAAGATATAAAAACAAATTATAAACATTCTTATAAGCATGTAAATAGGAAGAGATCAGGTATAATTATAATGGGGAATATGGAAATGGCAGAGATAGTAAACAACACTTTGTTTCTGCTTCATGGTAGAAGACAAAAAAAACAGAAATAATGGGGAACCAAAGGTTTAGCGAGAATGAGGAACTTAAAGAAATCAATATAAGAAATAGTACTGAAGGAATTTTTGGGATTAAATGGCGACAAATCCCCTGGACCTGATGGTTTGCATCTGAGGGTTTTAAAAGAGGTGGCTGCAGTGATAGTGGATGTATTGGTTTTGATCTTCCAGAACTCCTTCGATTCTAGAACAGTTACCAAAGACTGGAAAATAGCAAACATAACCCCACTATTTAAGAAAGGTGGAAGAGAGAAAACGGGGAACTGTAGGCCAGGAAGTGTAACATCAGTAGTAAGCAAAATGCTAGAATCTATTATTAGGGATGTGGTAACAGGGCACTTAGAAAATCAGAATATGATCAAGCAGAGTCAAATTTAGAAAAGGGAAATTGCATTTGACAAATCTGTCAGTTTTTTGAGGATGTAACTAGTAGGATGGATAAGGGGGGACCAGTAGATGTAGTTTATTTGGATTTTCAAAAAGTATTTGATAAGGTGTAAAAAGAGGTTATTATTATACAACATTAGGACTCATGGGTTTGGGGTAATATATTAGCAAGGATTGCGGATTGGATAATGGAGAGAAAACAGAGTAGGAATAAACGGGACATTTTGGATTGGCAGGCTGAAACAAGTTGGGTACTGCAAGGATCAGTACTTGGGCCTCAGCTATTTTCAATCTATATTAATGACTTAGATGAGGAGACTGAGTGTAATGTATCCAAGTTTGCCAGAAATACAAAGTTAGGTGGGAAAGTAAGCAGTGAGGAGGATGCAAAGATGCTGCAGTGGGATATAGACAGGTTGGGTGACTGGGCAAGAACATGGCAGATGGAATACAATGTTTCGAAGGATGCAGTTATCCACTCTGGTAGGAAAAATAAAAAGTGAAATTTTTTCAATGGTTAGAGACTGGGAAATATGTGTACTCAGAGGGACCTGGGTGTTCTTGCACATAAATCAAAGAAAGTTAAGATGCAGGTTCAGCAAGCAATTAGGATTACAAAGAGATTGGAGTATAAGGGAAAAGAAGCCTTGCTTCAATTATACAGGGCACTGGTAAGGCCACACCTGGTATACTGTGTGCAGATTTGGTCTCCTTACCTAAGAAAGGACATACTTGCCCTAGAGGGAGTGCAAAAAGGTTCAATAGGCTGATTTCTGGGATGAGGGTATTAGCCTATGAGGAGAGATTGAATAGACTAGGTCTATATTCCCTGCAGTTCAGAAAAATATGAGGTGACCTATTTGAAACATACAAAATTCTTAAAGGGACTGGCAGGGTAGATGCTGAGAAAATGTTTCCCTGGCTGGAGAATTTAGAACACGGGGCTACAGTCTCAGTATAAGGGGTCAGCCAGGGAAAGATTAGGAGAAATTTCTTCACTCAATAGATTGTAAATGTTTGCAATTTTCTACCTCTGAGAGCTGTGGATGCTTTGTCATTGAGTATATTCCACACACACATTGATAGATCTTTGGGTACTATGCAAATTAAGGGATATGGGGTTAGTATAGGAAGGTGGAGTTGAGGTAGCAGATCAGCCATGGTCTTATTGAATGATGGAGCAGGCTTGAATAGCCAAATTACCTACTCCTGCCTCTACTTCTTATGTTCTTACTTGTACACAGAGGAGGGAGTTTACATAACAAGCCAGCAAAATGCAACACTCTGCCAGTAGGAAGGGCCATTAAACACTATACTCAATGTTTCTAGAATGGGAAAATGGATTCCAGACACTAAACAAAGAGGAATTGAAGTGAGCCTTTGGCTCAATGGTAGCAATGCCACTTCTATGCCAGAAGGTGCAGGATTCAAACGTGGCTCCAAACAGTCCTGGTGAGTGATGATTGCAGCTCCAGTTTTGAATTCTGGGTTGACATTCAGTGGATAAATTATTTCCAATGGTTATGGGTAGTTCTGCCTCATAGTATGGGTTGTGGGAATCAATAAAATTAAGACTAAGCACCCTATTGGTTTGTATAAAGATAGTTCTGACCATGGAAGGAGCATTCACATCATTGCTGCTTTGCAGCATTATTTAAAGTGCTTCATTTATGCCAGCATTTTAAATACATTAAGGGCATTGTACTATGAGACCAGTCAACAGTAAGATCCTGCAGTTTGAAATTAGACCACTTAATAAGTTTTCATCATTCATTTTCTTGAGCTCAAGTTAAATATTGCTGTCCTGTGTTTCTCCACTTTATTTCTTTGGGGAATGCATTTTGTTATGAAATGAGTTTATGGTTTTCTTTATACATAGCACAAAAAGGAAATTGGACTACCCTTTTTACTCCTTTGTATTGTTCTGTTTGAGTTTGTGTGGTTTCATAGTCATAGATTCATAACAGCACAGAAGAAGGCCATTCAGCCCATACAGTCCATGTCGGTTCTCTACAGAGCAGTCGAACCAGTCCGATTTCCCAGCTCCATCCCCATAGCCCTGCAAGTTTATTTCCCTCGCGTGCCCATCCAATTTCCTTTTGATAACATTCATCGTCTCTGCTTCCACCACCCTCGTAGGGAACGAGTTCCAGGTCATTACCACTCGATACATAAATAAGTTCTTCCTCACATCACCCCTGCATCTCTTGCACAAAATCTTAAATCTGTGTCTCCTAGTCTTGTACCACCTGCTAATGGGAACAGTTTTTCTTTGTCTGCCCTGTCCAAACTGTGATAATCTGTACATGTCTATTAAATCTCCTTCAATCTCCTTTGCTACAAGGAGAATAACACCAGCTTTCCAAACTAACTGCACAGTGGCACAGTGGTTAGCACCGCAGCCTCACAGCTCCAGGGACCCGGGTTCGATTCCGGGTACTGCCTGTGTGGAGTTTGCAAGTTCTCCCTGTGTCTGCGTGGGTTTTCTCCGGGTGCTCCGGTTTCCTCCCACAAGCCAAAAGACTTGCAGGTTGATAGGTAAATTGGCCATTATAAATTGTCACCATTATAGGTAGGTGGTAGGGAAATATAGGGACAGGTGGGGATGTTTGTTGGGAATATGGGATTAGTGTAGGATTAGTATAAAGGGGTGGTTGATGTTCGGCACAGACTCGGTGGGCCGAAGGGCCTGTTTCAGTGCTGTATCTCTAAAAAAAAACTTTGCAGCTAAAATCCCTCATCCCTGGGACCCCATTCTGGCAAATCTCCCTCTGCACCCTCTCAAGGACCCTCTCATCCTTCCTAAACTGTGGTGGCCAGAACTGATTCATTCTCCCTTTTTGATTTTTTATCTCTGTTTCTTAGTCATTTTTTGTTTCTTACTGTCCTGTGTATTTAGCATCTTATTTCTGTAATTTGACCTTTTGTTTCCATTTTCTGTCTTTTATTTTCGTTGTACTTATTTGCCTTTTACTATTTTATAATGCCTATTTCTTTTTTTTTGTATCTTCACATTAGATAACATTGTAAAGTACTGAGAGGATTTGAAGACTGATTAACTGTCTGATTTCAAATCAGCATTTGCATTACATAAGAACATAAGAAATAGGAGCAGGAGTAAGCCTGCCCCACCATTCAAGAAGATCATGGCTGATCTGTCCCAGTCCTCAACTCCTCTTTCGGGCCTGCTCCACCTACCCCTCGACTCCCCGAGATTTCAAAAATCTATCTACCTCCTCCTTAAATACATTTAGTGACCAAGCCTCCACAACTCTCTGAGGTAGAGAATTCCAGAGATTCACCCACCCTCCGAGAGAAGAAATTCCTTCGCATCTCAGTTTTAAATATGTGCCCCCTTATTCTGTAACTATGACCCCTAGTTCAAGATTCCCCCACCAGTGGAAACATCTTCTCTGCATCTACCCTATTGAGCCCGCTTAAAATCTTATATGTTTCAATAAGATCACCTCTCATTCTTCCAAACTCCAGTGAATAAAGGCCTAACCTGTTTAGCCGTTCTTGATAAGACAACCCCTTCATCCCAGGAATCAGCCTAGTGAACCTCTTCTGAACTGCCTCCAATGCTAGTATATCCTTCCTTAAATACGGTGACCAGAACTATACGCAGTACTCCAGGTGTGGCCTCACTAACACCCTGTACAGTTGTAACAAGACTTCCCTATTTTTAAACTCGAATCCCCTAGCAATAAAGGCCAAAATTCCATTTGCCTTCCTAATTACTTGCTGCACCTGCATGCTAACTTTTTGTGTTTCATGTACAAGAACACCCAGATGTACTGTAGTATTTTGTAGTCTTTCCCCATCTAAATAATAATCTGCCTTTTTATTCCTCCTACCAAAGTGAATTACCTCACACTTTCCCACACTGAACTCCATCTGCCAAGTTTTTGCCCACTCACTTAACCTATCTATATCCCTTTGCAGATTCTTTGTGTCCTTATCACAACATGCCTTCCCACCTATTTTTGTATCATCAGGAAATTTGGATACACTATACTCTGTCCCTTCCTCCAAGTCATTGATATAGATAGTAAGTAGTTGAGGCCCTGGGACTGATCCTTGTGGCACCCCGCTATTTACGCCTTTCCAACCTGAACAAGACCCATTGATCCCGACTCTCTGCCTTCTGTGTGTTAGCCAATCTTCAATCCATGCCAACAAATTACCACCAAAACCCTGAGCTCTTATTTTGTGCAACAGCCTTTTATGTGGCACCTTATCAAACGCCTTCTGAAAATCCAAATACGCTACATCTACTGGTTCCCCTTTATCCACTCTGCTTGTTATACCCTCAAAGAACTCTAACAAATTTGTCAAACATGATTTCCCTTTCATAAAACCATGTTGACTCTGTTTGATTGCATTATGTTTTTCTAAAAATAAAAAAATAAATAAAATAAAAAATATTATGACCAATGCCTCCACTATCTCTGCAGCCACTTCTTTTCAAACCATTGGATGCAGGCCATCGGGTCCTGGTCACTTGTCTGCCGTTAGTCCCATCAGTTTGTCCAGCTACTTTTCCCTCATGATAGAGAGATTGTTACAAGTTTTTCAGATTTAGATTTAGATTTAGAGATACAGCACTAAAACAGGCCCTTCGGCCGACCGAGTCTGTGCCGACCATTAACCACCCATTTATACTAATCCTACACTAATCCCATATTCTTACCACATCCTCACCTGTCCCTATATTCCCCTACCACCTACCTATACTAGGGGCAATTTATAATGGCCAATTTACCTATCAACCTGCAAGTCTTTTGGCTGTGGGAGGAAACCGGAGCACCCGGAGGAAACCCACGCAGACAGAGGGAGAACTTGCAATCTCCACACAGGCAGTAGCCAGAATTGAACCCGGGTCGCTGGAGCTGTGAGGCTGCGGTGCTAACCACTCCCTCCCTCCCATTTACACCTTGCTCATTTATTATTGTCGGGATGTTTATAGTGTCCTCCACTGTGAATACCGATGCAAAATATTGGTTTAAATTTATTACCATTTCCCTGTTCCCTGTTATTAATTCCCCAGTCTCATCCTATAAGGGTCCCACACTTACTTTAACTACTCTCTTCCTTTTTATATACCCGTAGAAGCTCTTACTGTTTGTTTTTATATTTCTTGCCAATTTACTCTTATAATCAATTTTCTCCCTCTTCATTAGTTTTTTAGTCATCCGCTGCTGGTTTCTAAAAAAATTCCAATCCTCTGGCCTACCACTAGCTTTTGCCGATTTGTACACCATTGTTTTTGATTTGATACTCTCCTTAACTTCCTTTGTTATCCACGGTGGGTGGTTCATCGTTCTCCTAGAGTCCTAATTCCTTTTTATCAGTGGCAGCAGAAAAAAACAGATGCATGGTCAAGTTTGCACATGAATAGTTGTTTAAGAGACACAATTGCACCTTTAATTTTCTGACCATGGGCTTTCAACAATGGATCACTATAACATATGCCAGTGTGCTGTTGCAGAAGGCATTTGTAAATCTGGAGATTTTAATTTTCAATTTACAAGTTTCATGGACAATCCTTTTAGGTGAAAAATTATAATTTTAAAGTCTCATGTTGCATCAGGAACACATTCTTCCCTTGCCTTTCTTTTATTTTTTTTTAAATTTCATGCAATGATATAGCACAACTACGCTTTTGCATCTGCTGCCTAAACTGTGCAGGATGGCTCTCTATTTTGCAAGGACACGTTTGCAGCAGGATAATATCAGAGCCACTTGGCACAGAAAACTTTCATGCATTATATGTCCCTGCCCCCTCCAGTGGAGATTAATACAAATCCGCAGTGTTGCCAGCAGTGAGAAATATTAGGTCAGCACACATCAGGGCACAACTGTTTCTAGCATCATTGGAAATAAACAGAATTCTGCCAAATAGTTGGGTTAAGATTCAACAAGGAATGGGACACCTTTTTCTCTCAGCAATTATTGTAGTAATGCTTTAGAACAGGCAATGATGAGGAAGTATTTTAGTTCAACAAGGTTTAGTTGCAATAAGCTTCTAAAACAGACTGTATATTCTGTATGTCCTTTTGAAAGCAATAGTCCATTGTATTATGAACATATTAATGTTTTCTTTGTTCTTCAAAATTTTGATAATATTTTCAAGCATTCAAATCTGTAAAATTCTTTATGGTATTTCTATCATTAACAAAACTGAATCTTTAAACAGCCTTAGGGTGCCAATGTGCGAACAGAGTGTATACCGAATCTAAGGACATAGGCTAAGCAGTCCTGTTACATAGTTCTTACAAGACTGACACTCCAAAGGTGCAATTTAATGCTTTCAATCAGCTTTATAATTGAACAATGTTTTACAAAAATGTAGAATTTTTGTTTGTTTTGTTTGCCACTGAATAATAGCATTTTGTTTTTCTTTTCTACATAATACAAAAGTTGTTAGAACTTGGGAACTCTTTGCTATGTGGTGGGATGTTGCATGCACCAGAGGTGGACTCGCACTGCTGAGTGGCTTCAGATCAGATAATAATTATTAAGTGGCACCACAATCTGACAGTACATTTTACTTCATACTGTTGATAATTTTCACTGTTGAACAATTACATGCGATGATTCTCATTAACGATTATAGAAAAATAATAACCCTAACAAGAATCTGTGCAAATTGTGTAAAATATACAGTTTAAACACAAAATTAGATATATTTAATATAAGAATACAATAATCTTTATTTCTTTTTTTAATAAAAAATCAAAATAATGAAAGTTGACCTATTTTACAAATAATTTCAGTTAGTGTTGAGACAGAAAGGATCTTACCAGCCCTGAAGCAAAGAAGACAGCCAGTAGTGACAAACAGGCTCCCATCACAATCAGAAGCAAGAAAACAATCAGAGGATGCTGCTGGCTCATGCAGTAATACGACTCATATAGCCAGTCGGTTGACTTTTGTTTGACAGGGGCATCTTCAGTTCTATTAAGCAAATATCGTCTTCTCCTCATTGTGTCTTGCCACATAGAAATCAACTATTAGGCTTTTCAATTCTCAATTAACTGGTACACAGTCAGCAAGGTGCAGCTGAGGGAGCACACTTAAACTGTATCGCTGAAGCAACATGTTGAGCTGTGATGAAATAGAAGCAGACTGCAAGCTAGACCGGTGTGCAGAGCAGTGGGTGCACTCATCTCAATCGAAGCACATCATCCTATAGAACTATTTCCCTTCTAATAACTGATGTCAAATACCAATAGCAACTGGCTTTCACTGGATGGAAGCCTTCATGAAAAACATTCAGTTCCTATTTTCTTTTGTGATCAATCCCTCATTTATCTGCAAAAAATACAGCCTAGAAAAAAAGACATCTACAATTAGTTAACTCATTACTGCAACACATGTAGCTACATGCAGGAAAAACTCAATTAGATCATGAACCTAATGGACCTTGGAGAGATTTTTACCAAGCCAGTAGAATAATTAAAATATAATCCTATAAAATGAATAGCAGTTCACTATTTTCCCTCCAGTATTTTCAGAATTTATCAACAAAATCGGAATCACAAAGTAACATAAATAATACATAACACAAAAACTTATGTCATGCAGGTTGCATGTGTATAATAAAGGAACCATATGACATCTGCACAGGAGAAATATTACTTGTAACAGGGGATTGTATGTCATTTCCACAGCTGCTGTAAGAAGCTAAGTAAATAGCAACTCATCCATCAACAACACAGCTTGTTGTGCTTTCAAATATTCAGTCCTCTGCTACTGGGGGTATACAACTTAGCACATTTACAGAATAAATGTATTGTAGATCTAAAAGATGAATATACCAGCCATACCATACAAGATGACTAATCTGTCAAATTTCGCTCATTATGCATTTATTACAGAGCAGTTCAAGTGCTTTCTTTTCAATTGTTCAAATAGATTATTTTAATTCATTGATTTGATTGTGGGATTCTCAGATTTGTGCTTCATGGTAATCCAGAGGTAGTTGCCTGGAATGTAAAACCCATTGTTACATGTTCTGTGTGTGATGGAAAAATGGAGACATTTGGAAGATCCAACAGTTTCAATGAGTCAGGAAGTACTGATCTAGAGAATTTGCCTCATTGTTGCATTAGATATTATATTATTGATGACCGTATATTTTTCTTTCTTGCATCTCTCTGCTTACCCCTCTATAACAGAGAAGGTTGATAAGCATTTATCATGGCGAAATGAGATTTGTTTTTTCTCCTCTCACAGTATCCACACAGTTGGAGTCACTGAAGAGTGATTAAGAGTTGGGAGGGCGGGTGAGGCACATAATTTTCCTGCTCCGGGCTATTTTCCTGGTTGAAGCACTCCCAGGACAGGCCTACCCAATGGCTGGACTTATACCTGAAAACTGATGAGGAAATAGGAGTGTAGCTGCAGATGTCTCAGCTCCACACTTACAATCTTGGTCACTACCATTGGGCTTTTTGGTAGCTGCCTGAAAATTGTCTGGGCCAAGAGGTGGGAGGGTCGGCTTTTAGCAAGATCTGTCACTTGCTGACAAAACCTTTATCCTGCCTCTGGGACTTTCACAAGCCCTCCACTTGGTCCGATGGCAATCCTTGGCACGAGATCCCGTTAGGTGCTCCAGTGGGTCATTGGATGAACAAACTAATGCAGAATACTGGAATTGCTCATTAAGATCTTATCACTGGGCTGGTATCCAGTTCAGATCTAATACTGCTGCGAATGTCTCTGGGAATCCTGGTGAGATACAGAAGACAGAGCCCTGATATATTGCTCTTTTTTCCTGAGGAACACTGATATCTCAAGTATGGCGAAGAGAAAAATCCACCCTTTCTCTCCTATAGGCCTCTTGACATCAGGCAGTATATTTAAGCCAAGTTTGCTTCTCTGGTACTGCTCTATAGCTAGCTGCATGGAAGTTCTGTCCAGAAGCAACTTGGGTGCCATGAACCAGAATCATGCTGCACTGAGACCAAGATCTTGGCACAATAACTCACTGCATAATCCAGACACAGCTTAGACTGAATTTAGTCAAATCAGCAGGGCTCCTGGCAGCGGGCTGAAAAGGCAAGGGGATTCCCACCTCGGCAGCCCGGTGCAATACAATGGCACTCGGGCAATTAACTCCCTGGCACCAGGAACCCCGTTTCTTTAAGGACTGGCATTCTGCCTCCAAGAGCTGCTGGCCAATCAGAGGGCCTGCAGTTCAGTACTATCAGCAGCACCATCAGGAACAGTGGCTACTGTTGGTACTACACCAGGCCTGGGATCAGACCCAGCGCTGGAGACTCGGACGCAAGGTAAGTCAGACAGGGTCAGTGGGGCCAGTCTGGCAGGCCCCAGCAAGGGGGAGGGAACGGTGGGCATTGAGGGCAGGAGGTGTAAACGGAGGGGAGACCTTTGCCGCTGGGGGCCTTCCATGGGCCACAAATTGCTCAGGGAGGAGGCCCCTCACCCACAGCCTGCTGGGAGGCCACCTTGTTTTACTGGGTGATCTCCCCACATGCTGGAGGCCCCCACCCCTTACCGCCACTGGGTTAATTCCAGCAGAGAGGCTCTTAAGTGGCTAGTGATTGGCTACTTAAAGGCCTCAATTGGCCTCTAGGTGGGAAGGCCATCTTTGGCCTATTCCATCCCCGACTTAATTGCAGTGGACAGGCCCACTGCCTCTTGCCTTCCTTCACAATTCTATGGGATCCCCTCCCCCCCCACCCCCAGCCCGTCTCCCGGGGGCCCAATAAATTCCACCCTTTGAGTGCACATCGCAGTGCACTATTTAGACACAGGCAGGAAGGGGACAGGAAGCATGGGCATTTCTGAAGCTTTGAAGGTGGCAGCAACAATAAAGAAGCAGGTAAATTGGAAGTGCTGTGTCAAAAATAGGATTTGAATTTCAGTATTTATAGGAGCAGGATATTTATTTTCTTAGCTTCTGACAAATAGTGACAAGTTTTTAAATTCATTCATGTCAGTAAGAAACTGTAGTATGCATGTCTCTAGTCTTCATATTTATTTATCTGTATTTGTGCTGCTATACCAAGGCTCAGATTGCAGAAGCAACTCAGCAACAATCTGGGTGACTCTATTCTGCCTTGGAAGGAATTGGTGAAAGGGCAGCACAGTGGTGGCAAGCAGAGAGTATAGGTTCAGGGAAAACAAATGTGGGTATGAAAAATTATGGTATGGGAATGGGAGTAGGTTCTAGTTTAACTGTGAGGCTTTTCTTTCCAGTCCAAGTGGAGCAGTTGCATGCTTTGGGGAGGAAGGACTTTTATTTTATGGTAGAAAAACAGTTGTTGGTGCCTACACATGACCTTGAGTTGATAGAAAATCTGTATGCAGAACCATCTGACACCAATTTGCATGTAATTTACATCACTGTGCCATCTTCAGGGACAGTCAAGTGCAGACACCAGAAAAGTCATCGAAGAAGTTTGAGTGCCATTCTCTACAGGTGCAGAATGGGGAAAAGGAATAGTGGCCATTTTTCCTCTGTGTTGCACCAGCTTTTCTAGCAGCATCTGGGATCAAAACAGAGCAAAGTCTACCCAACACTTGCTTTCTGCAAGGTAAAGGAATGATGAGATGCACTGATAAAGGGGAATTGTCTTTATCAAGAAACGTTTGGCAAGGCTTCTTACACAATTGCAAACAAAATCAAATTACCTTCCTTTCGTTATAGGGCATGAAATTGCTCTGCATGAGTAGCACAAAATGGGCTCATGGTGAATTGGCAGTCTATATTACAACACTCCCAATTTCCTTTTTCACTGACTTTACATTGGTGTAAAACAAGCTGCCAATTTGCTATGAGCCTATTTCACACAACTACCTTAGACTAATCTTTCCCGCACAATTAAGGAAGAACTCTGAGATACCACAAATTATAATTTAAAATACCATCTGAATTCTTGAATTTTAATGCTTGTTTGAATTTGTTGAGTTAATGGGCTTGAATTTTCATGTGGTTCTCCCTCTGTACCTTCAGGAGAAGACTGACAGTAACATGGGAGGAATTGAGTAAGTGGCCATTCCAGACAGATGTATTTTACATCAGGGTTTCTCAACTGGAGCGAGAGGAAGATGTCAGAGGTTAGTTAGTTTGTCGCATAAACATCAGTAGTCTACCTTATATATTGAGACAAGTGAAATAGTCTCAGCGATATAAAGACTGTGCAGGTGTAGTCAATTCAGGTTCTTATTGTTAGATACCCAGGGCTGGACTTTATGGAGACAGCAGGGATCCTGCCACTAGGGCCAAGAGCAGGGACGGGGAGAGAACCCATTTCGGCAGTCAGTGGGACTCAAGGCTGCATCTTGTACCTATTAAGGACAGTGCCCACTGCCCCCCCCACAAGAGCTGCCTGCCAATCAGAGGGCCGGCAACTCAACAGCATCACTGCTACACCTGCAGGATAAGGGTGCATCAATGGCTGTGCGCCCTCAAAGGCAGGTAAGTGGGAACTGGGGGGTCCGGGGCCAGTCAGGCAGGCAAGGGGCGGGTGATGCGTCACTGAAGGCAGGTGGCACCGTTGCTGCAGGAGCAGCCATTGCTGCCGGGGGGCGCTCCATGTGGGCCAAAAAGTGCCCGAAAAGGAATGCCCCCCCGCATCAGAGCCTATGGCAGAGGGCCCACCAAGCACTGGTAAAATGCTGGCAGAGCTGGGTGAAATCCCTTAATTGGCCACCTAAGTGACTCAATTGGGCACCAGGTGGGCGGGGCATCTGCCGCTTTCCCATTGCTGGCTACATGGCATGACAGCAGGTAGGTGACAGGCACACCACCCGCTGCCTTCCTGGACCATTTTGCCACCCTTCCTGCCTCTCAGCCCATCTGCAAAGGACTGGTAAAATCCAGCCCCTTTTGTTCAGTAGACAAGTCTCATGTGAATCACTGACTTTTACAGCAGTATTTATCTCAATAATTTTTTTTCATCGAGCCCCATTTGGTTCCACATTCATAAACATTAAATACTGGGAGTTATAACTTCTCTTCCATGGGATTAAAACCTGAGTTGGGGGCAGAAAATTCCACGAATTAGTCCAGCATTGCTCGAGTCAAGGTAGCACAAGCCTTCCTCTTTTCTGTGCCCTCATGCAGAGCTGCCCTGTGTCAATTGGAAGCCACTCACGCATTTAAAAACACTTTTTTTTCCTGATTAAACTTGTGTTTGAGATAGGGCGGGGGCACTGTCAATGGTCAGGGTACACACGCAATGTGACCTTTGAGGGGATGAAATGGTGGGGGAAGTGATAGAAAAAGTGATAGTGACTTTCCAGTCTCTGAGCCTACAGCAAGTCCATAATAATTGAGATCTGGTGTGACTCTCTCCTTCAATGTCAGTATGAGTTAACAAAACAGTTGAAGGCATTATTCCAATTTTCCTTGTACTCAGACTCAGTGATTAATATTCATGAATGTGTGCTTCTCTGGCGGATGGATATGCCTAGTCGGCCTCGTAACTTTTCAGATTCCGCCCACTACATGTGAAGGGGTCAGGGAGGAGGAAGAGGTGGGCTGCCTTTGTTACTAAAGGATTTACAGTGATGAGGTCACACAGGACCTTGTTTCTGTCATGTAACATCCACCTTCACCATTACTGGTGCTGTTAATTCAAGTTGCTGGCTTTCATCGCCATGATTAGGGTCAGTATTGAAATAAGAGGGAAGTTCTGTTTCTGAAATGGAGGATATGGACTTGGAATTTTAGTCTGGTCCAACTGAGTGGGCATAAAACAAGCCTATAGTCAGAACTGCACTTGATGTTCCTGGTTCATTTATTGTTAAACAAATGGTTGATGGGATGGGGTACAACTTGGGCAGCTTCAAAGCAACAAAATCCACAGAGCAATGATACAGAACTTCCTTCATGAAACATAGAAACATTTACGGCACAGAAGGAGGCCATTCAGTCCATTATGTCTGTGCCAGCCATAAGAGATATCCAGACTAACCCCACATTCCAGCTCTTGGTCCGTAGCCCGTAGGTTCCAGCACTTCAATGCATATCCAAGTATTTTGAGGAAAGTGAATTCCAGACCCTCACCATCCTCTAGGTGAAAACATTTCTCCTCAACTCCACTCTACCAATTACTTGAAATCTGTGCCCCTGGTTATTAACCTCTCTGATAAAGAAAATAGATCCCTCTGATTCACTCTATCTAGGCCCCTCATCATTTTAGACATTTTAATCATTAATTAAATCTCCCCTCAGCCTCCTCTGTTGCAAAGAAAACAACCCCAGCCTATGCAATTTTTCCTCATAGATAAAATTCTCCATTCCTGGCAACAACCTCATAAAAGTCCAACCATTCAGGCTGAAGAACACCAAAGAGGAGGCGGTGTAAAGCTGCCAATAACCTTGCAAAATTAAGGAAATATGAAAAGAGTTACTTAAAATTTGGTTTAATTAGTTCTGGAAGTGGAGGTATACCTCAACTGCAGTGTGTAATTTGTGCACAAGTAGTCCTCGAAATTACAGAGACATTTAATTACTAAGCATGAAACATATAAGGACAAGCAATGTTCATTTTATGAGTGACAGGCTAAGGAACTGGTCAGTACTAAATAAGTAATGAAATCCATAACTACCGCAGATAAAAAGATTTTAGTCTCATCCTACCAGTGGCGCAAAAAAAAAAATTTCATGCGATTGCCAAGTGCCATTGAAATTGTAAGGGAAATGTTTGAAGAACAGAAGACCAAAAAATTGGGGGGAAAAACAATGTCAAATGACATTGTCAAATGACAGATTTATTTAATGTCAGAAGACATAGTTTTGCAGCACATTGATTGGCTATGACAATGACTTTGCTACATAGCTTGATGAATTCAGACTTTTTTAAAATGTCCCATTTACTCACCTATGTTTGGTATGAGTGGAATAAGAAAATGAAAGACTTTTTGTTTTGCAAAGAACTCATGATAACAACAAAGTCAGAGAATATTTTCAAATTGTTCAACAAAAATCAGTTGGACAAGTTGCATTGGGGTCTGCATTAATGGGGCTGCAGCAATGATCAGAAAGCATTAAGAACGTAAGAACATAAGAAACAGGGGCAGCTGTAGACCATATATCCCATCCAGCCTGCTCCACCATTCAATATGATCTTGGCTGATCTTCGGATACAACTCTACTTTCTTGTCAGCAACCCATATTCCTTGATTCCCTGAGGGACCAAAAATCTATCACAGTCTTAAATATATTCAGTGCTGGAGCATACACAACCCACTGAGGTAGAGAACTCCAAAGATTCACAACGCTTTGAGTGAAGAAATTTCTCCTCATCTTAGTCCTAAATGATCATCCCCTTATTCGAAGACTGTGCGCCCATGTTCCAGATTCCCGAGCCTGGAGAAACAACCTCTCAATTTTAACCCTGTAAAGCCCCTTCAGAATCTAGTATGTTTCAATGAGATCACCTCTCATTCTTCTAAACTCCAGAAAATGGAGACCCAATTTACTCAGCCTTGCATCATAGCATAACCCTCTCATCCCAGGGAACAATCTAGTGGACCTTTGCTGTACTGCCTCCAAGGAAAGTATATCCTTCTTTAAACGTGAAGACTAAAACTGCACACTGTATTCCAGGTGTGGTCTCACCAAGGCCCTATACAATTGTAGTGAGACTTCCTTATTCTTGTACTCCGATCCCCTTGCAATAAAGGACAACCTGCCATTCACCTTCCTAATTGCTTGCTGTACCTGCATGTTAACGTTCAGTGTTTCTTGTACGAGCACATCCAAGTCCCTCTCAACATCAACATTTACAAGTTTCACACTTTTTAAAAAATATTCTGCTTTTCTATTCTTACAACCAAGGTGAATAACCTCACACTTCCTCACGTTAGACGCCATCTGCCACCTTGTTGCCCACTCACTTTACAAGTTACATTCATGCCACACAAGTGCCAGGCAATGATATCTTCAACAAGAGAGAATCCAACCACCCCCCTTGACATTCAATGGCATTACCATCGCTGAATCCAACTGCCCTGTTACCACATCCTTACTAATAGATTCTTGCACTTCACTACTACTTATGCAAGGCTAACTGGTCTATAGTTTCCTGTTTTCTCTCTCTCTCCTTTCTTGAACAGTGGGGTTACATTTGTGACCTTCCAAAGGGACCGTTCTAAAATCTAGGGAATTCTGGAAGATCAATTCCAATGCATCCACTATCTCTGCACTTTTAAAACCCTAGGATATAGGCCATCAGGTCCCAGGAATCTGTCAGCTTTTAGTCCCTTTAATTTTTCCAGTACTTTTTTTCTTTTCTAATATTAACTGCTTTAAGTTCCTCAGCTCATTAGACCCTTGGTTCCCCACAATTTCCAGGATATTTTTTCTGTCTTCTACTGTGAAGACAGGCACAAAATATTTGTTTAACGCCTCTGCAAATTCCTCATTCAGCATTATGATCTTTCCTCTTTACCTCTAAGGGAACAATGTTTACTTTTGCTAATCTCGCTCCTTTTTACAATCTTGTAAAAGCTGTTACAATCTGTTTTTATATTTCTTGCCAGTTTACTCTCATGTAAAAGCTGTTACAAACTGTTTTTATATTTCCTGTTACTTTACTCTCATGTTCAATTTTCTCCCTCTTGATGAATTTCTTGATGATCCTTTGCTAATTTTTAAAATCTTCTCAATCCTCAGACTTACTATTCATTTTGGCAACATTTTAAACTCCTTTTAATCTGATACTATCTAACTTCTCTAGTTAGCCAGTGGAGCTTTTATTCCTCAATGGAATGTATATTTGTTGATTTTATTTATTTAAATATTGGCCATTGCTTATCTACGATCATATCTTTTAATCTATCTTCCTGATCTACCTCAGCTGATTCACCCTTCATACCTCCATAATTGGTTTTGTTTACATTTAAGACCCTAGTTTTGGACTTAACCACATTACTCTCAAGCTTAATATCAAATCCTATCCTATTACGATCACTCTTCCCCAGAGGTTCCTTTACTATAAAATTACCAATGAATCCAGTCTCATTAAACATTACTAGATTTCAAATAGTGAGTTCCTCAACATATTGTTCGAGAAAATTGATTTGAATGCATTCCATGACTTTGTTTTCCTAGCCACTTTTCTCAGTCTGTATGAAAAGTAAAGGATCCCATGATTATTGCATTACACTTGTTACATGCTTTTCGAATTTCCGGATTTATACACTGTCCAACACTATAAAAACTGGTAAGGGGGGGGGTCTAAAAATTACTCCCACCAATGTTTTCTGCCCTTTGTTACTTCATAGCTCCACCCATACTGATTCTACATCCTGATTTTTCTAGGGCTTTATCTCATCTTTTATTATCAGGTGTTCCATTTTGCCTATCTTTTCTAAATGTCAATACACTGGAATATTTAGTTCCCAACCTTGGTCACCCTAAAACTACATCTCAGTAATTATGATTAGCTCAAGCCCATTTATCTCTATTTGTGCCTTCAATTCATCTATCCTGTTACGAATGCTCCATGCATTCAGATATAGCACCTTTATTTTTAATATTATACTACTTTTTCCTGATGTGGCCTTAGTCATTAATGCCCTATTATTGTAATCAGCGGAAGCAGCATGCATTAGACAGAGCGAAACAGTCCCACAACCAATGGATCGGATCAAAGCTCTGCTGTTCTGCCACATCCAGTCGTGAATGGTGGTGGACAATTAAACAACTAACCAGAGAAGGAAACTCCACAAATATCCCCATCCTCAATGATGGAGGAGCCTAACATTTCAGTGCAAAAGAAAAGGCTGAAGCATTTGCAACCATCTTCAGCCAGAAGTGCTGAGTGGATGATCCATCTTGGCCTCTTCCTAAGGTTCCCAGCAGCACAGATGCCAGTTTTCAACCAATTTGATTCACTCCGCATGATATCAAAAAAACGCTGAAGGCACTGTATACTGCAAAGGCTATGGGTCCTGACAACATCTCGGCTGTAGTACTGAAGACCTGTGCCACAGAACTAGCTGCATCCCAAGCCAAGCTATTGCAGCACAGCTACAACACTGGCATTTACCTGACAATGTGAAAAATTGCCCAGGTATGTCCTGTCCACAAAAAGCAGGGCAAATCCAATCCGGCCAATTACTGACCCATTAGTCTCCTCTCAATCAATCATCAGCAAAGTGATGGAAGCAGGCATCGACAATGTTATCAAGCACCACTTAACAGCAATAACCTGCTCACTGACGCTCAGTTTGGGTTCTCCAGGGTCACTCAGCTCCTGACCTCATTACAGCCTTGGTCCAAACTTGAACAAAAGAACTGAATTCAAGAGGTGGGTGAGAATGATTGCCTTTGATATCAAGGAAGCATTTGACCGAGTGTGGCATCAAGGAGTCCTAGCCATATTTGGAATCATGAGGAAAACTCTCTGCTGATTAGAGTCATACCAAGCACAAAGGAAGATGGTGGTTGTTGCAGGTCAACCATCTCAGCCCCAGGACATCACTGCAGGAGTTCCTCAGGGTAGTGTCCTAGGCCCAACCATCTTCAGCTGCTTCATCAATGACCTTCCCGCCAACATAAGGTCAGAAGTGGGAATGTTCACAGATGATTGTATGATTTCAGTGTCATTCGCAACTCACATACTGAAGCAGTCCGTGTCCTGATGCAGCAAGAGCATTTAGGCTTGCGCTGATGAGTGGCAAGTAACATTTGTGCCACAGAAGTGCCAGGCAATGACGATCTCCAACAAGAGAGAATTTAACCATCTCCCCTTGGCATTCAACGGCATTACCTTTGCTGAATCCCCCTGGGTTACCACTGACCAGCAACTGAACTGGAAGAATCACATAAATACTGTAGCCACAAGAGAATGCCAGAGGCTGGGTATTCTGTGGCGAGTAATTCATTTCCTGACTCCCCAAAGCCTGTCAACCATCTACAAGCCACAAGTCAGTAGTATGATGGAATACTCTCCACTTGCCTGGATGTATGCAGCTCCAACAACACTCAGGAAGCTAGATACCATCCAGGACAAAGCAGCCCACTTGATTGGCACTCTATCCATCACCTTAAACATTCACTCCCTCCACCACCAATACATATTGGCAGCAGTGTGTACATCTACAAGATGCAGTGCAGCAACTTGCCAAGCCTCCTTTGACAGCACCTTCCAAACCCATGACCTCCCACTTAGAAGGAAAAGGGCAGCAGACGCATGGGAACACCACCATCTGCAAGTTCTCCTCCAACCCATACATCATCCTGACTTTGAAATATATCGCCGTTCCTTCACTGTCACTGGATCAAAACCCTAGAATTCCCTCCCTGAAAGCACTGTGGGTGTACCCGCACCAGATGGACCATTGGTGGCCATGCCTTCAGCTGCCTAGACCCTAGGTTCTGTTATTCCCTCTCTAAATCTCTCTGCCTTGCTTTCTTCCTTTGAGACACTCCTTAACTCCTACCTCTTTGACCTAGCCTTTGGTCATCTGCAGTAATCTAACCTTATGTGGCTCGGTATTTTGTTTTATAATGCCCCTGTAAAGCACCTTGTGACATTTTATTATGTTCAAGGCACTATCTAAATGCAAGTTGTTGTTGTAAATGTAAAGCTCCAAATTAATTGGAATGAATTTAACTTTCTTAAACAGATTGTTCATAGAGACTAAAAGGTAGCTTTGAGTGATCAAGAGATAGTGGGCTGAATGTTATTCTCCCGGCGGCAGGTGAAAAAATGGCAGCACACACATTCCGCCATGATCTTGAACTCATGGCTCATTTAAACATGCAGGTGGTCTGAACCTCCAATCACGTGGCGGGTGTGGGCTCGGCGATGTCGGCAACGGTGTCAGCTGCCTCTGCACAGGCGCTGGTGCCATTTTTAAACGGCTGCACAGTTGAACCCTGTACCACCCCGCCCCAATACACTGAAAATTAACTTCTAACCTGTCCCCCCGCCAATACAATGAAAATAAATGGATGTCCCATTCCACCCCCCCCACAAAAAAACACCTGCATTGTTGATTTGACCTCTCCCCACCCCCCAACAGTACAAAGTGCACAGGTCACCTCTCAACCCCATCACTAGAACTGCAGTGTTGACCCCACCACCCCCAAATCCCACCACACCCCAGCCATTTCACTAAAAATCCTAAATTCCCCCTTTCCCCATCTCGGTGGCACCAGCTTTCCTTGGATGGGAAAGTGAAGGCATGTGAATGCTGGCTGTCACATGGAAAATTGCGGACAGCTGGCAAGATTGCGGTGATAGGTAGGTAAATGTATGCCTATCCTTTATTTAAATATTTAAAGTTCGGCCCCATTGCCGAGTGGCAATGGGGGAGAGGCGCCACCATGGAGCCTCACCGCTGCCGGGAAGATCAGGCCCGGCAATCCCGGCAACACGCTCTGTGGCAGGCTGCTGCCGGTACAATCTTCCGTCTCCCCCTGTCCCCGGAGCCCGATGTCGGGAGCTCAACAAAATCCAGCCCAATATTTTTTTTCAAGGAGCTTATTTGAAAACCACATGAATGAAACCATTTACTGAATTTCAAAATGAAAGCAGTCTTAAAATTATGTTAAAAATCTTACATAAAGCATGAAATCCTGTCTAGAAACCTTACCTCAGGCTGTCAGCATTTCAAATTTCAACAGTTCATTTGCATTTTTATAAAAAGATTTTGGGGCAAAAATTCACTCATGTAAAGCCACTTCTACCAGCACTAAGCAGACTTACCTCAATTCCCCATGGGGAGGCAGCGCCGCAGGCTGCTACCTGCACAGTGTTCTATAATAGGCTTTCAGCAGAGCCTGGAGCCCATCCTTTCCAGTATGAAAGTTGTGGTCAACTCCTGACAGCACTTGCAGCTGTGATGCAGTGACTGGTGGCCAATATCTCAGCTGCCATCACAGCATAGACAGAAGTCACCCAAAGTCTCAGTGCTGCCGTGGAAGCTGAAACTAAGTTCATGAGATTCATGCTTGTTGTCATACAAGCCCAGATTGGTGCTTTGCAAGCACAGACTGCTGCCATCATGGCTGTGGATAGCAATGCTCAAAGGAGGATGCAGGCACTCAGCAATCTGTGCTCCTGCAGATTACTGGAACTATTAAGGTGCCACACTTTGGGAGTGGCATTGGCTCCATTAAGCAGGAACCTGCTGACCTCTCCCAAAAAGACAGTATTTGTCCTCCCACCCCTGTCACCCTACCAATGCCCTTGTTTTTTGCCTGTCAGCCAGCCAGCCTAGACTGCTGCTTCCTAGGTCAAGGTGGTATAGTCCGCGCCCAGGCCTTCTAGGTCCAGCGTTGCTCAAGGTCTTCTCCAAGACCGTCTGCAGTCTCCTCCATTACAAAGTCAGCAGCCTTCCAGCAGCTATTCTGCAGCCACTGGGGTAGGTCGGTGTAGAAGCACTCAGATAGGCACTAAAGGAATGCACAAGGGTGACTTTTGTATGCAATATGGTATGAATTCATTTATAAATTTGGTTTGGAATGGCTATTTATTTTTGCATTGTGGCAAAGCAACTGCTGCGATGATAAGTGACAGAGGAAAGGTAAGATGTGGGACTGTTGGTGAATGGGGAATTGGGAGCTGCGTTTGCTGGTATCATACTTGATTAGCTCTTCATGGACAGCCCAGGTATAAAGTGGCTGGCTAGGTTAACTCCTCCCTTCTTTCTCCTTTTTTTCCTCCTCCTCCTCGTGCACCTGCTCCTCAACTGCTTGCTGTATAGCTGGTGGCATGGGCTGTGCCCTCATGATGGCAAGGTTGTGCAGCAGCAGAAATTACCACATGTCCTGAGATATGCTCTGCTGAGAACTGCAGGGCTCCTCCAGAGCAATCCAGACAATGGAAGTATTGTTTCAGCATGCCAATAGGCTGCTCTATGATATGTCCTGTGGTGCAGCATGCCTTTCATTTTATGCATGCTGCGCAGATGTGCTTTGGCTGCATAACAGAATCATGAATCAGCCCTTGTCACCAGTAGCCTCCTATTGGTTTGCCATGATGCAGCAGACTGCCACAGAATGAAGGTATCATGATTGCTGCCAGGATGCTGGGCATTGAGCTGCATGCTTCGCTGCCTATGGGCACACACCAGCTGGGCATTGAGGGACTGGAATCCCTTTGCGTTCCAGTATAGGGCAGATTGGATGTGCAGCACCTGCAAAACGATGTGTGCACAGTCAATGGCACTCTGCACCATGGGGAAACCTGCACTCCTAGTGAAGCCGCATGCTCACCCCAACTGCTTATCTCTGGCAAGGATAATGAAATGTAGTTAGCTCTCATTGAATAGAGAGTCTCAATGACTTCTCTGACATGAGAGTAGACGGCAAACTGTGAGGTGTTGCAAATATCTCTAGCTCCAGCCTGGAAGGAACCAAATGCATAAAAGTTCACGCCACAGTCACCTTCACAGCCATTGGCAATGCGAACCTTGCCCTGCTCTGAGGTTACAATTGTGGCTGCAGCAGGTGACAGATGTCAGTGAGGCTCTCCTTACTGAAGCGCAGACGTCTCATGCATTATTTTCACACACTGAGATTCACGCAAGAGAATTGGTCTCTGAACACCCAGGGTGAATATGGCCTCCTGCTGAAAGCCCTTCTCCCTGCTCCTCTACCTCTCTCTTCCAGCAGCTTGGCCTGCTCTAAATGGCCTCTGCTCATTCTTCAAGTCATGCTGTATTTTAGGGGGAATGCCTACTACTGTGGGGACTGGGTAGCTCAGTTGGCTAGATGGCTAGTGTGCAGTTCAGAACAACATCAACAGCGTGGGTTAAAACAACCTCATATACCTTCTTCCCTAGTCATTATCATCTCTCCTTGGGTGGAGAACAAAGAACAGGGAATCTGCCCTCGGGTAGACCACCACCACGGCCTACTAGTGCACCCATGTCTGGTGTCATGTTCTCAGGACTGAAGTGAGGTTTAGCGAGTTTAGTAAGAAATATGAGGCAAAAACTGAGACAGAGGTAGCATGCTGTTGAACATAATGGAATCTTCTTCATTCTGTTTTACTTTCAACTTCTTTTTCAGCTCCCTCTGCTGGCTCATGTGTGCATGGTAGCCTCAAGTGAATAATATGTACAATGCAAATCTCAAAACACTACATCTGGAAGCAACTGGTTTGTGCAGAATCCTTGAAGGCCGTAAAAGGTCCTTCAGCACCTGCCCCTGTGTAGACTTTATCAACTTTAATCAACTATAAAATGCACTAAACACTTGTAGCAACAGCCAGAAGAAATCAACTAGCAACAAACCTGTAAATAGTTGATGATCCCTTTAAATACAGCTGGTGGGGCCATCCTTCCTGCTACTGAATACGTGTTCAGCTATGCCAGGTTAAGAGAAGGTGTTAGCTCGAGCATTGAGCTCCAAAATGGCACCACTAGCGTCAAATTACTGTTGCATTTTCTCATTGTTACTAACATGAATACATGGTCTCCGGGCTGAAATGTTCTGGCCCTGGCTTGTTTATCCACCTGCCTTTTCATAGTTGTCTGGGAGGTTTTTAGGTTTTCCTGAGCCACCGCACAGGCTCTCGCGAGCCATTCCTGGAACATGGAGATGTAGTCTAACAGGGAAGATTCGTCCCTGTGTGCCAAAACCCTCTCCTTGATTAGTTTTAGAGGATCTCGCATCTCGTGTCCATAAACTAATTCAAAGGGACTAAAGCCAGTGGACTCATTGGGTGAGTCCCTGGTAGCAAACCGAAGAAATCCCAGCCCTTTGTCCCAGTCATGGGGGTACTCATAGCAGTATGCCCTGATAATTGTGGTACCTCTCCTTATGACTATGCGTGGTAGGCTGAGGATTTCAGCTGGGTTATGCCCAGATTACTCATGACCTTTTGAAAAATACTGGACATAAAATTTGTGCCTGATCCGAGAGGATCTCAACAGGCAGCCCATATCGGGTGAAGAATTGGGTTAGCCCCTCCACCACTACCTTGGGCAGAGATAGTTCTTAGGGGGTTAGCCTCTGGAAATTGAGTAGCCACATCCATAATGGTGAGAAGATGCTGGTAGCCCCCTTTTGTTATCGGCAGGGGCCGCACACAAGCTACCAGCACTCTGCTGAACGGTTTCCCAAAAGCTGGTATGGGAATTAGGGGTGCAAGTTTTATTGCAAGTTGAGGCTTCCCCACAACCTGGCACGTGTGGCAAGTCTTACAGAACTCCATCACATCCTTGTGGCCAATGAAAATGCTGCCTGATGTGGATTTTGGTTTTTCTGATTCTGACATGTCCAGCCACTGGAATTTCACGGGCAATTCTCAATACTTCCCTGCGGTACCTCGGCGGCACCACTGTCCATTTTTTGTCTGCAGGTCTGTGAGGAGATCTCCACTTCCTCATCAGCACCTCATCCTTGAAATAGTAGCACTCTGGAACTCCCTCTGCTTCAGCTTCAGTTTGGGCAGTCTGTGCTAACTTTTTTTAACCCTGGATCAGCTTGCTGAGCCTTGACCAACAAAGACATGTTTAACCCATCCTTTGGGTTCTCTAACTTCCCAAAGAAGGTTCAGATAACCAGACATTAGGGTCATCTGTCTGCAGTTCAGCCTTTTCTGACGAAGCTTGTTTGGACACCACACTGTCAGGAAAAATGCCAGGGACCTTTTCATGTAACTGCTCTGTCTCCCTGACCTCTTTCAGTCTCTCGAAAACCACTGGGGAAGCTGCCACCTTCACCCCTGCCAGATCATTACCCAGGAGCAAGTCAACCCCGTCCACAGTAAACTAGGGACGATCCCCATGGTTACTGCTCCTGAAACAAGGCCGCACTCTAAGTGCACCCCGTATAAAGGTATGGGCATAATTTTCCTCTGATACCGTTTACTTGCACTCCAGCATTTAATGTACACTCTGGGGGAAAGGTCATGCCTTTTCCCAGCAGAAGGGATTGGGTGGCCCCTATATCCCTAAGTATGACTATGAGCTTACTCGCCTCACTCAAGGGCTATGGGATCACTTTTCCTCTGGGCATAAAATCCTGGTAACTCTCAGAGATTTTAAGTTTTCCCACACTCTCAGTGGTAGGTTTACTGGGTTTCACTGCCGCAGTTAAAGCCACAGCCTGGTCTCTGTGCTTTCCATCTGGGCCCCTTCTCCTGCACTGATAGATTTCACTTTCGTTGTTAATATGCACAACGGTTTCTCCCTCTGGATAGCTCTCCTTTTTTCTCTTTCCTGAAACTCTCTCTGCACTTTCTCCTTCTGGAATTCTAATTCCAGTCTCCTCTCTTCTAGTTGTCACTTAGCTAATGTTATTTCCTCTGTTTCAGATTCTCTTCCTGTCTCGGGTTCTTCAGTGTCAATTTTTAAATGGTCTGGTGTACCCTGTCTAAACCTATGGGTTTTCCCTGTAACTTCCAGCAGTCAGCTTGAAGGTGACCTGCTTCGTTACAATGGAAACATACAAGCTTTCGGGTGTCACTACATTCTCAGCACCTTCCTTTTTGGCTTGAGGAGGGCCCCCTGTGTTTCCAGCTCTCCCTTCTCACCCATGGCTGTTCATCCTCCTATCACCCTCCCACCCTCTATTCTTTTCAGGTTTGATCAGGAGATGATTAGGGAAGGGTTTCCCTTGGGGCAACAGCTTGTGAATAAGTGTATAATCATCAGCCAGGATTGCTGCCTGCCTGGCTCTTGCAGCCTTTTGTTCCTCCACATGGTTTCTTATGGAAAGGGGAAGCGAGCTTTTGAACTCCTCGAGGAGGAGGATCTCTTTTAAGTGCCTATATCCATCAGTCAAAAGCAAGCTGCTTAACTCTTTCAAACACGAGGTAAGTTTGTTCAGGTTGCTTTCGGAGGGTTTGGTATTTTTGGCTGTACACCTCCGGTATTAGCTCATATACACTCAGGATAGCTTTTTAATCATCTCATATCCTGATGAACTCTCATCAGATGATAGTGAATAAAACTCATGGGTTTTTCCTGTTAGCTTTCTTTGCAATAACAGTGTCCAGCTCTCAGTCAGCCAATTCAGCTGTTTTGCAAGCTTTTCAAAAGAGGTGAAAAATGCTTCCACATCCCCCTCATTTAACTTTGGTATCAACTGGGAGAACTTTAAGAGCTCAGCACCCGGTCCTGAGCTCGGGGTAGTTCCCTCAGTAATGGTTCCTTCACTGGGTACATTGGGTCTTCCCCTATTCAGTTCAAGCTGCCTTAACTCCTTTTGGAAAGCTCTTTCCTTTTCCCTTTCCTGGAATTCTCTCTGCTCTTTCTCTCTCTGGATAGCTCTCTCTTTTTCTCTTTCCTGAAACTCTCTCTGCTCTTTCCCCTTCTAGAATTCTAATTCCAGTCTCCTCTTTTCTAGTTGTCACTTAGCTAATGTTATTTCCTCTGTTTCAGATTCTATTCCTGTCTCGGGTTCTTCAGTGTCAATTTTTAAATGGTTGGCCACAAGGTTTAGGATTTCAGGCTTCCTAGCTATTTGACGGATAATAATCTCTAACTGCCCAGCTACATTCCTCAACTCTTCAACAGATAGGGTTTTTAACCTGGCCCAAGTTACTTCATTCTTCTAGGAATGTAGTGGCCTCGAATGTGGACATTTTAGTACTCGAGCACTGAAAACCACAAGAAAACCTGTATTGAAGATTTTAAATTATTGCTCAGGACCAATTTAGTTTCCTGCTTCCAATTTCCCATTTGTTTTTGGATTTGATCCCAGACATGAGCCTCCAAATTTCTGTTACGATCAAGTGAGGAGGGGTTAAAGGACCTCCCTTTTTTCCCTCTCCCTGTATGACCTCAACAGGTTTAATACTTTTTTGAAGTGGATATACTGGCCAATTCAATAGGCGTTTGGTTACTTACTTGCTATGATCATAACAAGAACCAATTGGACAGGTTTTCTTAAGTTTAACAAAGAAAGAGATTAACTTCATTGTACCTAATCGAACTAATGAAAATAATAAACTACGCGCCAACTTTCATTCACACACGTACACTGGAGGTTTACGCACACACACACAAATAGGTTAGGGGAAAGGTAGATTGATTGAGTTAGAGTCCATAGAAAAAAGGGGTATATAGTCTGTGGCATTTGGTGATTCGGCTGGCTTCTAGCTGAATTCAGTGGTCCTGAGGCTCTCAGTCTGAAGAGGTAGACGACTGGTTTGGTGGGTCTTTTTGGAGACAACAATGCAGATGATTTCCTCCAATGGGGTTTCTAGCCAGAGTATGCAACGGTGGTCAGTCAACAGGCAGGAGTTGAAGCTTTCAAACTGAAATAGAGAGAGGGACCCCCACGTTAGGTCTACACGTGTCAGGGTCCAGAAGCTTCTCCTTTTGACTACAGAGTAACACAAGCTTAAAACCACAGATGGGGAGGGGCTTGTCACATGACAGTCACTCAGTGATTCAAACATAGCAGTTATCAGTATTTCTTCTTGCTAAAAAAACAGGTAGTTCCCTTAAATTTCCTAGGTCTTGGTTCTTGCTTGGAAATGAGCTGCCATTTTGTCTCCCTCCTCACAAGTCTTGCAATGTTGGATACAGTGTTGCAAATTAGATGGCCATCCTAAGCTGCCAGCAAAGTCATCTTTTTTACCTGTTCCTTTTAAAATTTCTTCCAAAAGAAATAAATTCAGTTCTCCAGTCAGTGGATTAAAGAAAATTAGCATTCAACAAAGCAGGCTGGCGTGACATCATCAATATGGCATCCAGTGCAATTCAGCCCAAAAATATGCTTCTGGACTGTAGATACTATTTTGGAGCTCTAAGGGCACAAACAAGTGCTAACGAGTCCAATTTCTCACCCTACATTTGTGTACTTAATATTTACCTATACAATATACCCCTGAAGCTAGATATTATATTCCTGAAGTAAAATGTACAAAACTATTCCATAAATAGCCATTTGTTGTTTCCTTAAACACCAAGCGAGAAAACACTACAAACAATAATGACTAACATAAGGCATTCCAAAGGCATAAAGTCACGTGTTAAAAATAGAAAAATCTGTATTTGTGACTTGAGATAAAGCACTCTGACTACAACCCACTGACAGAACAGGAATACAGGCTGCAACAATCATTCAGTTATTCCACTTGAAACAAACCCAAACAATCTACAGTTTATTTGGTATAAAATGAAGTAAGCATTTAAAATTAAGTTAGGATATTAATTTACAAAGAGTGACGATCTTGATTTGGCATTTGATTCGTTAAAAATAGTAAGTATCCACAAATTTCACTGTACTAACCTAATACAGTGGTTCTTCTTTGCTAGAAGGATCCTTTTCAAATAGGTTAATAATCGCGGACCCTCCCCATCTAAATTATAATACGATATAATACCCATACTATGAAAGTGCTACATGTAAAGAGTAATTTAATAATGCTTTTAAGAAAAAAGGTATTTACTTACAGATATCAGTGAGATGAGCATGCCTGCTTCTCACTGCTGAGTCTGTCTACTTGTGCACTCTCCTCCTGGGTGAGACAGCCAGCCCCCTCTGCACTGCAAATGTGGCAGGCGCATTCTGCTCCCTCCTCCTTGCTCACATTTCACATCATTTTGTGGACCCCTTAGAAAATCTCTATGGACCCTCAGGGATCCGCAGACCCCAGTTTGTGAACTACTGACCTAACAGTTACACGTGCACAAAAAGTACAAGGAACAATTTCCAGCAGATGTAAACTACAGAATTAGTTTGTACTGATTTAGTCACTATATTCATTTTTTTTTTGTTAATGTTCTGCTTTGTCATGCCTGGTGCCAGATACAACCATATACCTGCTGGCGTCCATTTTTTGTCAAATAAAACCATGGACTTGTTGGTGGCAACATGGGTTGATCAACCATACAGTGATTAGAGTAAATGGGGGCTGTGGAATCATGCTTCTTTTCTGATTTAAATTCCAAATGCGAGTAGAAAAGAGGAAGTCAGAAGTACTCTTGCCATGTTAGATTAAAAAGTGCAATCACCTCAAATAATAGTAAATAGAAAATGAAAGTGATTCAAAGCCAGTGTCTAATTTTCTCACTGTCATCTATGAAAGTTGGATCTTGTCGTAAACTTCTTTCCAAACCCCGCTGTTATTCTGTAGAATTATGCAGTAGTGCTCTGAATTTTGCTTATTTTGTGATAAAACTGTTAAATGTGTTCTGAAAGACATCCTGCAATGATTTTGCTTACAGACCATTAAAGATGACACTGCTGCTCTGAGGGCTGAAGTTCCAGAAATTAGGAGGCACTGGAGAGGTACTGTATTGTTAGTGAATAAAAGGACTGCAATTATAATCAAAAGCATGACATAATACTTCCTTCCTTTCAACAGAGTGAGATAATCACAGAGGAAGATATTAAAAGAAAAACAGCTGACTTGCACAAAAAGTGGACATAAATCTGCAACTGGATTAAAATATCAATTTTCCTCAAAGACAACAATTACATTGAATAAAGTTTTATGGTTTTGAATGGAATAATTGGTAGTAACAGGTAAAATTTTGGAAAAGTAAGCACAATGTTGGAATGAAAGCTGTCACCAAGTGCAAGGAGCTCCAAATGTAGGGACTGCAGGGATGATTTATCGGAAGAAAGTATGTACATGCAAAATCAGACATTAGGCACATTTGCAGAGGCCTAAAAGAGGCAATCAAGTACTGAAACCTTGCACATGTACAGAAGACAAAATATGATCAGAAGAAGCGTCAATTGAAGAGCTCGAGGTCTGTGAATGGAGGAATTTGCAAGGTGATGGTCCTTGAGAGATGAGAAGCTCTACCAATGATTACAGTAAGTTTTACTTAATACATGACAACCCACTACAGTCAGTATAATCGTTAATTGTTCAATATTATTAAACCATTTTCTTTTCAAATCCTTTTTGCCATTACATTCACATAGTGCGGAACCAGTATTGGCAATCGCAAATGGAAGTGAAAGATTGAACCATGGGTATTTGTTTTGTTGCTCATTGTCTTATGACATCTTTTTGAACTAACATAAAACAATTTTCAGAAGTACACATTTTGTTTAGTTTTTCACCATGCATTCTGGTTTCTGTTTGGTCTTTGATTTTTCATCTGTTAAGTAAAGATCAGTAGAAAGTTCAACAGTATGTTCTTTTCCCATTGAAAATGATGGGAAGCTAAAAGGGTACATTTTACCTGAAGCAGAATGAATTTTACATATGCACATCTTTGCAATGAAAGAAAAATGTTTCAACTTATGCTTTCAAAATTTTTCAACAGGCAAAGAACAAAGAACAAAGAACAGTACAGCACAGGAACAGGCCATTCGGCCCTCCAAGCCTGCACCGATCTTGATGCCTGCCGAAACTAACACCTTCTGCACTTCCGGGGCCCATATCCCTCTATTCCCTTCCTATTCATATATTTGTCAAGATGTCTCTTAAACGTCGCTATCATATCTGCTTCCACCACCTCCCCCTGGCAGCAGGTTCCAGGCACTCACCACCCTCTGTGTAAAAAACTTGCCTCGCACATCCCCTCTAAACTTTGCCCCTCACACCTTAAACCTATGTCCCCTAGTAACTGACTCTTCCACCCTGGGAAAAAGCTCCTGACTATCCACTCTGTCCATGCCGCTCATAACTTTGTAAACCTCTATCATGTCGCCCCTCCACCTCAGTCGTTCCAGTGAAAACAATCCGAGTTTTTCCAACCTCTCCTCATAGCTAATGCCCTCCAGACCAGGCAATATCCTGGTAAACCTCCTCTGTACCCTCTCCAAAGCCTCCACGTCCTTCTGGTAGTGTGGCGATCAGAATTGCACGCAATATTCTAAGTGTGGCCTAACTAAGGTTCTGCAACATGACTTGCCAATTTTTATACTCTATGCCCCGGCCGATGAAGGCAAGCATGCCATATGCCTTCTTGACTACCTTATCCACCTGCGTTGCCACTTTCAGTGACCTGTGGACCTGTACGCCCAGATCTCTCTGCCTGTCAATACTCCTAAGGGTTCTGCCATTTACTGTATAATTCCCACCTGCATTAGACCTTCCAAAATGCATTACCTCACATTTGTCCGGATTAAACTCCATCTGCCATTTCTCCGCCCAAGTCTCCAACCGATCTATATCCTGCTGTATCCTCTGACAATCCTCATCATTATCCGCAACTCCACCAACCTTTGTGTCGTCCGCAAACTTACTAATCAGACCAGCTACATTTTCCTCCAAATCATTTATATATACTACAAACAGCAAAGGTCCCAGCACTGATCCCTGCGGAACACCACTAGTCACATCCCTCCATTCAGAAAAACACCCTTCCACTGTTACCCTCTGTCTTCTGTGACTGAACCAGTTCTGTATCCATCTTGCCAGCTCACCTCTGATCCCGTGTGACTTCACCTTTTGCACCAGTCTGCCATGCGGAACCTTGTCAAAGGCTTTACTAAAGTCCATATAGACAACATCCACCACCCTTCCCTCATCAATCATCTTCGTCACTTCCTCAAAAAACTCAATCAAATTAGTAAGACACGACCTCCCCTTCACAAAACCATGCTGTCTCTCGCTAATAAGTTTGTTTGTTTCCAAATGGGAGTAAATCCTGTCCCGAAGAATCCTCTCTAATAGTTTCCCTACCACTAACGTAAGGCTCACCGGCCTATAATTTCCTGGATTATCCTTACCACCCTTCTTAAACAAAGGAACAACATTGGCTATTCTCCAGTCCTCTGGGACCTCACCTGTAGCCAATGAGGATGCAAAGATTTCTGTCAAGGCTCCTGCAATTTCTTCCCTTGCCTCCCTCAGTATTCTAGGGTATATCCCATCAGGCCCTGGGGACTTATCTACCTTAATGCTTTGCAAGACACCCAACACCTCCTCCTTTTTGATAATGAGATGACTGAGACTATCTGCACTCCCTTCCCTAGGCTCATCATGCACCAAGTCCTTCTCCTTGGTGAATACTGATGCAAAGTACTCATTTAGCACCTCACCCATTTCCTCTGGCTCCATGCATAGATTCCCATCTCTGTCCTTGAGTGGGCCAACCCTTTCCCTGGTTACCCTCTTGCTCTTTATATATGTATAAAAAGCCTTGGGATTTTCCTTAATCCTGTTTGCCAATGACTTTTCATGACCCCTTTTAGCCCTCCTAATTCCTTGCTTAAGTTCCTTCCGACTGTCTTTATATTCCTCAAGTGCTTCATCTGTTCCTAGCCTTCCAGCCCTTACAAATGCTTCCTTTTTCTTTTTGACTAGGCTCACAATATCGCTCGTTATCCAAGCTTCCCGAAACTTGCCAAACTTGTCTTTCTTCCTCACAGGAACATGCTGGTCCTGGATTCTAATCAGCTGACGTTTGAAAGACTCCCACATGTCAGATGTTGATTTACCCTCAAACAGCCGCCCCCAGTCTAAATTCTTCAGTTCCTGCCTAATATTGTTATAATTAGCCTTCCCCCAATTTAGCACCTTCACCCGAGGACTACTCTTATCCTTATCCACAAGTACCTTAAAACTTTATGGAATTATGGTCACTGCTCCCGAAATGCTCCCCCACTGAAACTTCGACCACCTGGCCGGGCTCATTCCCCAATACCAGGTCCAGAATGGCCCCATCCCTAGTTGGACTATCTACATACTGTTTCAAGAATCCCTCCTGGATGCTCCTCACAAATTCTGCCCCATCCAAGCCCCTAGCACTAAGTGAGTCCCAGTCAATATTGGGGAAGTTAAAATCACCCACCACTACAACCCTGTTACCTTTACATCTTTCCAAAATCTGTCTACATATCTGCTCCTCTACCTCCCGCTGGCTGTTGGGAGGCCTGTAGTAAACCCCCAACATCGTGACTGCACCCTTCCTATTCCTGAGCTCCACCCATATTGCCTCGCTGCATGACCTCTCTGAGGTGTCCTCCCGCAGTACAACTGTGATATTCTCCTTAACCAGTAATGCAACTCCCCCACCCCTTTTACATCCCCCTCTATCCCGCCTGAAGCTTCTAAATCCTGGAACATTTAGCTGCCAATCCTGTCCTTCCCTCAACCAAGTCTCTGTAATAGCAACAACATCATATTTCCAAGTACTAATCCAAGCTCTAAGTTCATCTGCCTTACCTGTTATACTTCTCGCATTGAAACAAATGCACTTCAGACCACCAGTCCCGCTGTGCTCAGCAACATCGCCCTGCCTGCTCTTCCTCTTTGTCCTACTGGCTTTATTTACTATGTCCTCCTCATTTACTTCACTAGCTGTCCTACTGCTCTGGTTCCCACCCCCCTGCCACACTAGTTTAAACCCTCCCGAGTAACGTTAGCAAACCTTGCAGCCAGGATATTAGTGCCCTTCCAGTTTAGATGCAACCCGTCCTTCTTGTACAGGTCCTATCTGTCCCTGAAGAGAGCCCAATGGTCCAGATATCTGAAACCCTCCCTTCTACACCAACTGCTCAGCCACGTGTTTAGCTGCACTATCTTCCTATTTCTAGCCTCAATGGCACGTGACACAGGGAGTAATCCAGAGATTACTACCCTAGAGGTCCTGTTTTTTAATTTACTACCTAACTCCCTAAACTCTCCCTGCAGGACTTCATCACTGTTCCTGCCTATGTCGTTGGTACCGATGTGTACCACAACCTCTGGCTGTTCACCCTCCCCCTTCAGAATGCCCTCTGTCCGTTCAGAGACATCCTTGACCCCGGCACCAGGGAGGCAACATACCTTCCTGGAGTCTCTTTCACGTCCACAGAAGCGCCTATCTGTGCCCCTGACTATAGAGTCCCCTATAACTATTGCTCTTCTGCGTTTTGTCCCTCCCTGGTGAACAACAGTGCCAGCCGTGGTGCCATTGCTCTGGCTGCTGCTGTTTTCCCCTGATCGGCCATCCCCCCCAACAGTATCCAAAACGGTATACTTGTTCGAGAGGGGGATAGCCACATGGATTCCTGCACTGACTGCCTGCCCCTTCTAGCGGTCACCCATCTATCTGCCTGCACCTTGGGTGTAACCACTTCTCTAAAACTCCTGTCTATGACGCTTTCCGCCACCTGCATGCTCCTAAGTGCATCCAGTACTTTCTCTTCATCATTACCTTTCTATTGTGTACCACTTCAATTACTCATGAATGCTCAGTGAAACAGTCTCAGAAATTCAGAACTTTTTTCCCACAATGATTTTAAGATCTTTTTTATAACTTTTTATAACTTAAGCTGTAGACCACTAAACCATAAATCAGCATTTTCAGAAAAATTATAATGATTCTATATTCCATTTTTAGAAAGTTTTTCACACTAATTAAAATCAGTATGACAGAATATATCAATTCTTAACTAGAAAATTAACTATTGTGTTTGATCAGTTTTTAACTGACAATTCAAAACAAAAAGTTAATATTGGTTTAATTTAGAAAATCTTCTTTACTGTTGAAATGCATATAACTTTTTTTTTATTCTGAGTAAAAACCTCCAAGCAGAACCAAGTGATTGATTGCAAGTATCCTAAGCTTTCTATATACCACTGGTGATGGGAGAAGTTAATACAACATCATTGCAACAGTACTTAAATGGCTTCAGTAAAGTGGATAAAGATCATAGAATCATAGAAGGTTTAAGGCACAGAAAGAGGCCAGTTGGCCCATCGTGTCTGTGCCGGACGAAAAACGATCCACCCCGTTCTAATCCCACCTTCCAGCATTTGGTCTTTAGCCCTGCAGATTACAGCACTTGAGGTGCATATCCAGACTCCTTTTAAATGAGTTGAGGGTTTCTGCCTCAACTATCCTTTCAGGCAGTAAGTTCCAGACCTCCACCACCCTCTGGGTGAAAAGGTTTTTCCTCTTCTCCCGTTTAATTTTTCTACCAATCACTTTAAATCTATGCTCCCTCGTCACTGACCTCTCTGCTAAGGTGAACAGATCCTTCACCTCCACTCTATCCAGGCCCCTCAAAATTTTGTACATTTCAATCAGATCTCCCCTCAACCTTCTCTTTTTCACGTAGAACAACCCCAGTCTATTCAATCTTTCCTCATAGCTGCATTTTTCCAGTCCTGGCAACATCCTCGTAAATCTTTGTTTGTAAAATGTTATCGTTAATTTGTGACAAAGAATAACACAAATACAATTGAATGGCTGACACTGAAAACAATCACAAATGATGCTTAAAATATCATTAGCTGTGTTGCCTCCCTGGTGCCGGGATAAAGGACATCACGGAGAGAATACAGGATATTCTGCAGGGAGAAGGGAGTGAGTCAGATGTTGTGGTACACATTGATACGAACAACATAGCAAGGGCAGGTATTGAGGTCCTAAGGTCAGACTTTCAGGAGTAGGACCTCGAAGATAGTAATCTGTGGATTACTCCCAGTGCCATGCGCTAGCAAGAGTAGAAATAGGAAGATAGGGTGGATCATTGCGTGACTTGAAGCATAGTGCAGGAGACAGGGCTTCAGATTCTTCGGGCATTGGGACCGGTTCTGGTGCAGAAGACACCTATTCAAAAGGGACGGGTTGCACCTTAACAGGACTGGGACCAGTGTCCTCATTGGGAGATTCACTAGTTGGGTTTGGGAGAGTTTAAACTAAATTGGCAGGGGAATGGGCACGAGCATACAGAAGTAGAAAAAAAGAATAAGGTGCATAACGTGAGAGTGTTGGACAGTACTAAAGAAGGGTGTAGTTTCATATTAGATAGGAGCAGACTGAGAAGGGCTACAAGGAATGCATTTAGAGACATTCGCACCACGCAAGTGCCAGGCAATGACGATCTCCAACAAGAGAGAATCTAACCATCTCCCCTTGACATTCAATGGCATTACCACTGCTGAATCCCCCATCATCAATATCCTGGGAGCTACCATTGACCAGAAACTGAACTGGAGCAGCCATATAAATACTGTGGCTACAAGAGCAAGTCAGGGGCTCAGAATTCTGTGGTGAGTAACCCACCTCCTGACTCCCCACAGTCTGTCCACCATCTACAAGGCACAAGTCAGGAGTGTGATGGAATACTCTCCAGTTGCCTGGATGAGTGCAGCTCCAACAACACTCAGGAAGCTTGACACCATCCAAGACAAAACAGCCCACTTGATTGGCACCCCATCCACAATCTTAAACATTCACTCCCTCCACCACCAACATGCAGTAGCAGCAGTGTGCACCATATACAAGATGCAATGCAGCAACTCACCATGCCTCCTTCGAGAGCACCTTCCAAGCCCATGACCTCTACCACCTGGATAGAAGATTGGCTAGCTAACATGAAGCAGAGAGTCGGCATCAATGGTTCATTTTCTGGTTGGCAAGATGTAAGGAGTGGTGTGCCACAGGGATCAGTGCTGGGGCCTCCACTTTTTACAATTTACATAAATGACTTGGATGAAGGGACCGAAGGTATGGTTGCTAAATTTGCAGATGACACAAAGATAGGTAGGAATGTACGTTGTGAAGAGGACATAAGGAGGCTACAAAAGGATATAGATAAGTTAAGTGAGTGGGAAAAGATCTGGCAAATGGAGTATAATGTAGGAAAATGTGAAATTGTCCATTTTTGGCAGGAAGAATAAAAAAGAAGCATATTATCTAAATGGTGAGAGATTGCAGAGCTCTGAGATGCAGAGGGATCTGGGTGTTTTATTGCATGAATTGCAAAAGGTTAATATGCAGGTTCAGCAAGTAATTAGGAAAGCTAATAGAATGTTATCATTTATTGCGAGGGGAATTAAATACAAAAGTAGGGAGGTTATGCTTCAGTTATACAGATGAGACCACATCTGGAGTACTGTGTACAGTATTGATCTCCTGATTTAAGGAAGGATGTAAATGCGTTGGAAGTAGTTCAGAGAAGGTTTACTAGACTAATACCTGGAACGGGCAGGTTGTCTTATGAGGAAAGGTTAGACAGGCTAGGCTTGCATCCACTGTTTAGAAGAGTAAGAGGTGACTTGATTGAAACATATAAGATTCTGAGGGGTCTTGACAGGGTGAATATGGAATGACTATTTCTCCTTGTGGGAGAATCTAGAACTAGGGTCACTATTTAAAAATAAGGGTTGCCCATTTAAGACAGAAATGAAGAGAATTTTTTTTCTCTCACAGCATCCTGAGTCTTTGGAACTCTCTTCCTCAAAAGGCAGTGGAAGCAGAGTCTTTAAATATTTTTAAGGCAGAGGTAGATAGATTCTTGATGAAGTGAGTGAAAGGTTTTCCGGGCTCGGGAGGCATCTGGAGTCGAGGTTACAATCCGATCAGCCATGATCTTATTGAATGGCGAAGCAGTCTCGAGGGGTCGAGTGGCCTACTCCTGCTCCGAATTCGTATGTTCGTATGTAGAAGGACAAGGACAGCAGATGCATGAGAACACCACCATTTGCAAGTTCCCCTCCAAGCCACACACCTTCCTGACTTGGAAATGTACTGCTGTTCCTTCACTGTCGCTGGATCAAAATCCTGGAACTCCCTTCCTAATAGCACTGTGGGTGTACCTGTATCACATGAACTGGAGCAGTTCAAGAAGGTAGCTCACGACCACCTTCTCAGGGGCAATTAGGGATGGGCAACAAATGCTGGCCTTGCCAGCGACACTCACATTCCATCAAACGAACAAAAAAAAGATACTTGTAGCTAATGCCATAGCAGTGGGAAAGGACCTTCCTCAAAAAGTAATGAAGAAAAGCATGCACAGAGAGAAGTCACAGAGCATTAAATTTTCTACCTTCAGGAAGTTTGATAAAGTGAATGAATCCAGCATTTAGCTGAATAAAATTAAATGGCATAGCCATTCAGAGTTTACAACAGGCTCTTTCACCTCCACCAATAGCACATTGGCTTTCTATGCATATGTTTCTCAGATGGGAAACACAACCTTACTCACAAAATCACAAAGCATCCCATATTAATGTGCGATACACTATGCACCTTTCAAAGAAACCTTGTAATGCTGTAGCTCACTTATCAGAAAATGTAGGTCCACTAATGTTTGCACAAATAGAACCTCCATGCTGCATTGTTGTGGGCCTAGAATATTGGGCATGATCCCAGCGCTGTGTACTCTGCACATGCCGAATGAGGCCAGTGGCAGGGCCACAGCAAACTGGCATGCCGGCCTGATTTATTTGTTTACGGAGAACTGCAGACATCAATCACAGCCCTAGTGGCTGCTCCTCAGCAACAGATGGGGAGAAAATTCAGCCAGCTCAAACACTGACGAAGCATACCAGTAGAGTCCATTACAGGGACTTAATAGGTGGGGGTGGTAAGTGAGCACCCCTGCTCCTCCTGATTCCACAATTTCCGGTGGCACTTTTAAGGACCACTCAATTGACTGCTAAGTATCTGAAGAAAC
The DNA here is from genome assembly GCF_036365525.1 of Heterodontus francisci. Taxonomy (NCBI): domain Eukaryota; kingdom Metazoa; phylum Chordata; class Chondrichthyes; order Heterodontiformes; family Heterodontidae; genus Heterodontus; species Heterodontus francisci. The sequence continues at coordinate 68,533,950 of NC_090372.1, read as the reverse complement.
ATACTGCAGTCAGTCATAATCAAATTTTGCAAAGGGATCCTCAAACAGGTGCCAGTATTTGGAAAGGGGCTAACACCAGTTTCAGGTACATATCCTGGAAGCCTAGAGTGTCACAGATGATACTGTTATGGACAGGTAGTAAGTGGTGTGGGTGGCTTCCACTTTTTACTTCCCAACTGACCACAATCGTGTTTTGTTAAAAATGGTGCATCAGTCCCTGGGTGTTTTTAGGGTCAATAAAGAGACAAATGACAAGTTTTCTCTCGGTTAAAAAAAAAGATAATTATTTATTTTCAAACAATTCCTGAAATGGTTGCAACCTTCACCCACTCAGACATTCACACACACATGCATACATCAGAATAGAAAGGTAGAGAGAATAGGTAGGATGCAATAAGTTCAAGGTGATATAAGAGTTTGTGGTTTACATAATACTGTTGAGTCTTCTCAGGAGGAAAGTCTTTTTGAAGGTACAGGCCTGGTTGTTTGCAGGCTGGAACCTGCTTAGGAGTTGTAGAGTTCTCGTGGTTAAAAATCAGCCCAAAGTTGGTGGTATGAATTTGTTTTACCTTCACAGATAGAAAGTCTCAAAGTCACTTTGTAATTTCTCTGCTGTAGTGGTTGTTTAATTCTTGCTCAGCAGGGCTCTTCCATTTAGCGGGATCTCTCTCACAGCCTCTGGCTGGAAACTGGCTTTTTTGTGGTCTTGGCTTGATCAGCCATGATCTTTTATGAATGGCGGAGCAGGCCCGAAGGGCCGAATGGCCTACTCCTGCTCCTATTTTCTATGTTTCTATCTCCCTCTCTCTCTCCAGAGGGTTACCTTTTAAGGTCAAAATCCATTATATTTGAGTTTCTGTTAGGTTACACATGGCCCTCCCCCTGGTGTGACCACACCATGGACCATGGATATGGAAACCATGGCTATCTATTTATGTTTGAATGGGGACCATTCTGTTATAATGGTGCTACTTCACCCTGTTCATTTTGGTTTGGGCTGTAAGTCATTCTGTCTTCAGAACCTTATGTTAGATCATTCATGTAGATAGAAGTCATCAATATGCAATGGTACTCCTTTAATTTCAAAGGGTTCTGCCCAGAGCTATTTCAGACAGGGTTAATGAGTTTCATCCTCAACAGATGGAGGTGTGTATTTCCAGTACAGCTGGGGGTCACGTGACCGCTACTCCATTTTGTCTGTGACACAAGTCTCCATGTTCTTGTGGTTCATTTTAACAGTTGACTTTTTTGTTTCCTAATTCCTCCAATTCGTTGTTTATTTCATCACGGCTCCTTCCGAGCATAACAGTGCACTTCCGATAAAAAAGGAATGCATGCATACCACACATCATATTGGATCCTTGGGCTCCTGTAAAATTGGCACAGCATCATCCAATTCCTAGGCTCTGATCTGAGACATGTTGTCGAGGATTTTAACTGGGCGACAGGGGTCTTGGCCACCGGCTAAAGCACATGCAAGAGCCCCATCTCACCTCCTCTAGGGAAGACCTGCTGCATTACCTGCCAATTAGGCACTTATGTGGACAGCGGAATTAAGAACCCAGGCAATGGAAGTCCCGCCCTCTGAGAGCTGTTCGCCAATTAGCGACCAGCAACTATTTAACTGAGTAGCGCCACTGTGTAGGCAGTACTGGACTCACCAGAAGCACTGGACCCAGATCACAAGTGAGTCAAGGCGGGAGGGGTTTTGCGGGGTGGGGGCCGCAGAGGAGGGGGTATACGAGGGTCGGCAGAAAGAACTTGGGTTGGCTCTCAGTGGGCACCCCCCCCCCCCTTCCCGATGCCAGGTCCCTTGATTAGGCATTAAATACCATTTAACAAGGGACCCATCCACGGAGCTGGCAAGCACACCACATGGGTTTGCTTGGCGCGCTCCCCGTGCCACAACAGGCCAGCCCGCCATTGGGCTGATACTGGCGGTGATGGGATGAGGCCCTTAATTGAGCATTAATTACCCACATAAGGGCCTCAATTGGTGGCGGGGTGGGAAGGCTGTCGATGGGCCTTCTCGTCCCGGACTTAATTTGGGTGGAGGTGGAAGGTGGTGAGTCCACCTTGCAGCATCTCAGAAGATTGTTTTGACTACAGGAAAAAGAAGCCAATTAATAGATGAGAGAGGCAAGCAATTGGAGGTGACCAACACAACCTAAAACTTTTTAATAGGCTTGAAGAAATTATTCTGAAAATAGTGGGGCCAGAATGCATGGAAGCAATCATACAGGAGAGTGTTGTGTACATGAAGAATAGTATTTACACTGATGTTTATTCTACCTGCTTTTAATCTTTCACACATTCAAAAAAATCAGCCATTCATTAAGTTTGGCTACACTCCAGATCAGTATTGTCAAGTCACGTCTTGGGTGGCACAGTGGCACAGTGCTTCGCACTGCAGCCTCACAGCTCCAGCGACCCGGGTTTGGTTCTGGGTACTGCCTGTGCGGAGTTTGCAAGTTCTTCCTGTGACCGCGTGGGTTTCCACCGGGTGCTTCTGTTTCCTCCCACAGCCAAAGACTTGCAGGTTGATAAGTAAATTGGCCATTGTAAATTGTCCCTAGTGTAGGTAGGTGGTAGGAGAATTGAGGGAAGGTGGGGATGTGGTAGGGAATATGGGATTAATGTAGGATTAGTATAAATGGGTGGTTGATGGTCAACACAGACTCGGTGGGTCGAAGGGCCTGTTTCAGTGTTGTATCACTCGATGACGTCATATATCTAGGGTACAGGGTGCAGTTGTCCAAGAAGAAGAGTCTTGTTCAGATCAACTCTCAGGTCTTGAGAACTGGGATTGAGGTCATCCTGGGCCGAATACAAATGTTGCTTTATGAGCACCTCCAATTCTTAGGCTTATTTGCGAGCTTGAGAAGCTCTCTGAAAGGCAAGAAAGCTGCGGTGCAGAAGTCATCAGCCCAGCAGAATTTTGTGGGGGGATGGAGAATTGCATTGGAAGCATCCGCCAGAAATCCAGCATCGTGATGCCACTTCTGGACTTTGTCAGCGGCAGGAAAGCACCAAGGCGGAATTAACGACCCAAAGCAACGGGAATGTATTTTACATTGTCAAGTATTGACTTTAAATACATTAGCATCTCAATCAGCGCGGTTCAACAGGGGATGTGGAATTAAGTGGACGGCAGACAGCACTCATGCGCCTTTGGGTTCATGACAGTTAAAAGCTGGTGGTACCGAGGCAAACCTTCAGTACCATGATGGCAGACAGCCACGACGAGAGCAACAGCAGCCGACCATGCCCACCTGTGCCAGACAGTGTACCAGACTCTAATCAGCTACTTCCAAATGTTTGAGCAGCATTGTCAGTGAAGGCTATGCCTCTCCAGGGAGGCCATCACTGACTTATGCACAATGCTGCAGGACGAGTTGCGACCTATGGGATTCAGTGGTCACCCTATGCCAGTGGCCCTGAAGATCACAGTGGCACTAAACTTATACGCATCGGGATCATTCCAAGGATCCACTGGGGAAATGTGTGGGGTCTCACAGGCAGCAGCCCACTGCTGCACCAAGGAGGTGGCCAATGCCCTGACAGTCAGACTGAGAGGGCCATAGGATTCGTGGCCATCGCTAAATTTCCCCGGGTGCAAAGTTTGATAGATTGCACACATGTTGCCATCAAGGCTCCAATGGACCAGCCAGCTGCCTTCATCAACAGGAAGGGCTTCCATTCAATCAATGTTCAACTGGTGTGTGACCACCTAAAGTATTTCCTGAAGGTGTGTGCCCACTTCCCAGGAAGCAGCCAGGACACCGACATACTTCGACAGTCCCAGGTGCCACAGCTTTTCAGGCCCCCCTCGCTCACCTTCACGGATGGATTCTCAGGGACAAGGGATACCCATTAAAGACATGGCTACTTATGTCTGTGAGGAACCTTACAATGCAGCGGAGGAAAGGTACAACAGTTGCCACGGCTCCACCCGAGCGACCATCGAGCAGGCCATTGGGCTATTGAAGATCAGATTCCGCTACCTCGATCGATCCGATGGAGTCCTGCAGTATGCCCAGCAAGTGTCTCGCGTATCGTGGTGGTCTGCTGTATTCTGCACAATCTAGCACTGCAGAGGGAGGAGGCCTTGCTTGATGTAAGAGGAGTAAGCAGCACTGGATGTTGAAGCCCTTGCACCGGAGGCCAGGCAGATTGAGCAACATGCCAAGGAGGCAAGGAACAACCTCATAAATACCCACTTCCAACCTCCCTGATGTCCAAGAAATAATTAAAAACTCACCTTAATGCATGTTGTTGTCACCTCATTTCCATTTGTGTTCCCTGATTTGTGCCCAGCTGAAAGAAACTCTAGTGCCCATGGAAGGTTATATGTAAATGAGGGCTTTGCTTACATTGGCATTCCACTACAGGGGAAGGGTGAAGTCAACAGTTTACAATTAAGGCATAATAGAATAATCACTTTTACACAATGATCGTTGATGGCTTGACCAAAAGGACTTTATGTTAATCATTACACGTCAGTTGTCAGACACCCGTGATCCCCAAAGTGTGGCTAGGTGCTTTTCTTCATACGTTTCCGAGTGCTTATATGAGGTGTGAGCCCAGCGGCAGCAGCTGGGCTGGAGGCAGACCACCGATCAGTCTTCTCCTTGGTATGTGATGACTTTGGTGGCCGTTCTCTGGATGCCTGAGGCATGGAGAATCCCAGCTGCCTGAGGGTTGCCTGCACTGGTGCAGGACTCTCCTCAGGCGTCGCGGCTACTGGAGCTGGGCTCACTGGCAGAGGGACTGAGGAGCCCCTGTCCACACTCAGAGCACACTGAGGGGAGCCCCAGCTGTGGAGGTCAGCCTCTCCTCCTCTCTTTCAAGGCTCACTTGACCCTCCCTGTTCATCAGAGAAGCAGAAGACTCCATGTGCCTGGTCCTTCTCTCACCCTGCCACTGCTGCTTTGAGCTCATGGCCAAGGCAATGATGTGCACGCCTGTGCACATCTGTGGGATCTGGTTCTCCATGAGGGTCGCCAACCTCTTGATGGAGGAAGTCATGCACTCACACACATGTCATGGTATGGCTGGACTCCTTAATCGTCCGCTCATGGCTGCGCATGACCTCTGGCATCTCAGCCAGATGTTGTCTTTACCTCTGCAACTGCAGCATGCCCTGTGCTGTCGACACCAGAGGCTCATCATCAGCCTGGGGCTCAGCATGAGCCTGGCCAACCACAGTCCTCCAACTATCAGTGGCCTCTGCTGTCTCATCCTCAGCCAGTTGCTCGGGTGCATGTGCAGTGCTCTCATCAGCTTGTGACCCTGATTCCACAGCTGAGTGTGTGAATCTGAGTTCTTTTTGCCTTCAGTCTGGTTCAGTAAATATACCGAGTCGGATGTGTAGGTAAAATCAATTACTTTATTTGCGCAGTCGCCAGCGGACTTACTCTGAGAACAGCGGCACTGACTCCACCAGAGTCTGTTGGGTCCCCCCCCAGAGTAAGTAAAGTTTGTGATACAGGTACTACTGTTTATACATTAAGATTCATGCTACACCTCCTTGTTTAACCAATCAGTGCGATACAATTCAACTTCACCCACGTGGTGACATGCAGTACATCTGTTACTGAGGTTACAATACACTCCATTCTCAATACATACTTGTTCCTAATAAAATATTGTTTTGTACCAGCAAGATAAAATAAAGCGGATAAGCAAGCTAATTAACAAGAGCATAGGAATCATCAATAACCATGCTGGTCTCACTCCCGACATGGATCATGAGTCTGTCTCTACCCTGTGACAAGTAATTGCGGCGCATCCTGCTATCTCTATTAGGTGTACATTCCTGAGTGTTTCGTGTCGTCTGCAGTAGTGGCAGTTCACGAAGATAAGAGGGGCCTAGCACTTCTTATCACTCACACAGGGATGGACATCCTTTGATTCATATGAGTCCATCTACTTCAAACCACAGGGAGTCATACACTCAGGCCATAAAGAACAGATGTCCTTGCAATTACCAGTGTCGGCTAGTCTTTACTGTCTCACACGCTCTGCCTTTACTTTTAACTATTTCATTGTGGTTTCTGCCACTTAAAATCAAAGCTCAGCAAAGCTACTATTCCTAACTTGGCTATATTTCCCATTAAGCATAGTGCCATACCTTTCTGCTCACTTCCACAAGTGCAAACCCACCAAGGTGAAAGTATCTGCACTGGTGGAAGGTGCAGTAGAGTAATGGGATGGTGTAATCTCTGAGTGCTTCTCCTCCTCAGAGGTGGACAGCTGTTCCCCTTCAGCTGGAGTCTCCTGTGTATGCCGACCTGCATAACAGAACACAAACATGTGTGGATTAGGCTGTACAGATCCCAGCATGCCAACGATACGTGATATGGGTTTCCAGAAGTGATATGTATGTCGATGGAATCAAATCCTCACTCATGTGCACTTTCACAGCTATTTGCAATGCAGTCCATATTAACAGAATTTCTAAGCACAGCTGTGTGTTCTCACGGGAATGTTTCCAATGCTATCGATCCCTTGGACTGCAGTGTCTATGGGGAAGAAATTGGTTAGTGCCCGACTGCAGGCACAAAATAACTGTCGAGACTTAAATTGCCCCAGAAAAGCAAGTCCAAGAATCACCCAAAATTGGTCTTCAGGCGACTATACATGAAAATAGCAAACTGAAGGCATCAACTCACGTGTTGGGTCCAAAGCAAGATCAGACAGCAGCAGAAGCCCACTCATGCTCTAAATTAAGGCAAGTGAAAAATGTTTACATACCTCATCTTCATCTACCTTTAAGGAACGCTAGTTAAGTGATGCCACTGAAGAGCCCAATAACTAGCCAGAGCTTCTGCAGCACCAGGTCCACCAAGTTTTTGACCAATTTCAGAGTGGGATCCTTAAACAGACATTAAGCCCTGCATTACCATATGTAAGGAGCATTACACCTCTCTGAAGGTAGCTGCCAGGGATGCTTAAGCCAATACTGGTTTGGACATATTTCAGGTATCCTTGGAGCGTGGGACATTGCCCTGTAAAATTGGACATATTTGCCTGTTTTGCTGCTCAAATTTGGGTGAAACAAGGTCCAGTTTTACTCTTTACAAGTCTTCCCTGCTAGATCTACAATGCTGGGGAGTTGACTGGACAGTGGCATGGGGCTTCAACAATCTCACTACAGCCCTGAAGTCTTCCCCAATGTAAATTAGAGCACACAGTGAGGGAATGCCCAACAGCAGGGACATGGCTGAAACATCCCGCACTCAAATAACCCATGCTAAGCCAGACAAAAGGCTGCCACTCCAACCCACAAGCAACTCAGTTATATGCATCTGCAAGCTATCTGACTTACTTCTCCCAAAAGGATAACAACTGGAAGGAGTACTACAGTCGGCAGCTTAAAGACAGCATATGCAGGTAAAAATGCAAAGCACCAGGTGAAACAAACCCCAATTTACAGAATAATTATTGCTACATTGATCTGTGTTTTCACTTTATTCTGAGAGAGCTATTTTTACTGGGGTAATTCTACAGCAGCAGATGAATTGATGTGCAGTGAAGTCAATGGAAATTAAAAGTGGGTGGAGTGTATAACAAGCTGCTGATTTGCTATCGTCCATTTTGCACTACCGCCAAAGTGAATTTCACCTCCCATATTTTTTTTTGAAATAAAAACAAATATTAGTGAATATTCACACAATTATGTTACCTCATGTTACTTCATGTGCTGCTCATGACACAACACCACGTAGGAAAATATTAGAGAAGATTTAAGGGGTATGGAATTAGAGCACATTTAGCGAACTGGATTAAAAAACTGGTTAGGGGGAGAGAGTAGGGGTAATGGGCAGTTTCTCAGTGGTTGGAAATGGGTTCTGATGTCTCATAGGATTCTATTCTGGTACCACTTTGGTTCGATGTTTACATCAATGATCAGAGAATGGGGTGCAGATTTAAAGAAGATACTAAAATAGAAGGCATTTAAGTAATTCTGAGGAACGAAAGAGGCTTAGATTATGATTAGAGATACAGCACTGAAACAGGCCCTTCGGCCCACCGAGTCTGTGCCGAACATCAACCACCCATTTATATTAATCCTACACTAATCCCATATTCCTACCAAACATCCCCACCTGTCCCTATATTTCCCTACCACCTACCTACACTAGTGACAATTTATAATGGCCAATTTACCTATCAACCTGCAAGTCTTTTGGCTTGTGGGAGGAAACCGGAGCACCCGGAGAAAACCCACGCAGACACAGGGAGAACTTGCAAACTCCACACAGGCAGTACCTGGAATCGAACCCGGGTCCCTGGAGCTGTGAGGCTGCGGTGCTAACCACTGCGCCACTGTGCCGCCCATTTGAAAGGTATATTATTACAATGATGTAATGGCAAACAAGTGGTATATGGAACTCAATGTCAGTAAATATGAGATGATACATTTTGGTTAAAAAAGTAATATTTATAATTTGAATGAGGGAAAGCTGAATGATGTTGAAAAGCAGAGGTACAATAATGAGTGATTATGTGAGTGGACTTGTAATCCAGAGGTCAGGAGTAATAATCCAGCCAAACGAAAATGGAGTTAATGATTTCATGGACTACATAGAATATACAGCACAGAAACAGATTATTCATCCCAACCAGTCCATGCCAGTGTTCATGCTCCATTCAAGCCACCTCTCATCCTTTCTCATTTAACTCTATCAGCATAACCTCTATTCCCTTCTCTTTCATATGCTTATCTAGATTCCCCTAATATTTGCCTCAACCACTCCCATTTCTTCTGAATTCCCTATTTGATTTCTTAGTGATTATCTTATATTGATGGCCTTTAGTTTTGCTCTTCCCTACAAGTAGAAGCACTCTCTATGTCTACTCTATCAAAACCTTTCACAATTTTAAAGACCTCTCTTAGGTCACCCCTCAGCCTTCACTTTTCAAGAGAAAAGAGACTCAGCTTGTTCATCCTTTCCCGATGAGTATAACCTTGCATTTCTGGTATCATACTTGTAAATCTTTTTTGCATCTTCTCCAGTGGCTCGATAGCCGTTTTACAATATGCTGACTGGAACAGTACACAGTACTCCACATGTGGCTTAACCAAAGTTCAATACAAGTTTAGTATAATTTCTCTACTTTTCAATTCTATCCCCTGGTGCTTGGTTTGCTTATTTTCTGGCCTTTTTTACCCTGCATCAACTACTTTTAGTTATATGTATTTGTACTCCCAGGTCCATTTGCTCCTCTACCCCATTTAGCTTCTTATTTTCCAAGTAATATTAAACCTCCTTATTTTTCTAATCAAAATATAATACCTCGCATGTATGTATATTGAAGATCATTTGCCAATTACATATTAATTCTTCCAGTTTATTAATGTCTTCTTGTAATTTGTTGAAGTCCTCCTCAGTATTGACTGACCCTTCCACACCCCAATCCCCAGCATTTGATGTCATCTGCAAATTTATAAATTGTGTTTTTGATTCCAAAGTCTAAATCAATAATATAAATTTTGAAGAACAATGGTCCCAGCACTGATCCTTGTGAGAATCCACTTTCCACCTTCAGCCACTCTGAATAGCTACCCTTTACCCCTGTTCTCTTTTCTGTCTTGCAGCCAGCTAGCTATCCATGCTGCAACTTTTGCCCTGACTCCGCATGCTCTGACCTTATGCATTAGTCATTATGGCACCTTATCGGAGGCCTGGTGAAAATCTAGATTAATTACATATACTGCGTTATTCTTGTCAACTCTCTCTGTAATTGAGCTGTTGGATTCAAGTTCACTAAATACCTAAGGAAAAGAAACCTGCCATCCTTACCTGGTATATCCTAATTATAACTCCAGTCCCACACTGATGTGGTTAACTCCTAACTGCTCTAGCAAACCACTCAATTGTATCAAACTGCTACAGATAATAACAAGAGTTGCAGTGCTTCAATAAATCAGCCCACCACCACCTTCTCAACACAACTAGGCATTTGCAGTGGAGTAGTGGTAATGTCACTGGACTAGTAATGCAGAGGCCCAGGCTCTGGGGACATGGGTTCGAATTTCACCACAGCAGATGGTGAAATTGGAATTCAATTAATAAATGTGCAATTAAAAAGCTAGTCTAATGGTGGCCATGAAACCATTGTCGATTGTTGTAAAAACTCATCGGGTTCACTAATGCCCTTTAGGGAAGGAAATCTGCCATCCTACCATCTGGCCTACATGTAACTCCAGACCCACAGGAATATGATTGACTCTTAAATGCCCTCTGAAATGGCCCAGCAAGCCACTCAGTTGAAGGGCAATTAGGGATGGGCAATAAATGCTGGCCTAGCCAGCGACATCCACATCACATGAGCGAATAAAAAAATAGCAGCAGAATTGTATTCAACCAGACTCATGGCCCAGCATATCCCTCACTCTACCATTTCCAAAGTCAGGGAATCAATCCTGGTTCAATGAGGAGTGCAGGAGCAGCATCAGACATTTTTCTAAAAAAGATGCCAACCTGGTGAAGCTAAAACACAAGACTACATCCATGCTAAACAACAGAAGCAGCATGCGACAGAGCTAAGCAATCCCACAACCAACGGATCAGATTAAAGTTATGCAGTGCTGCAAAGTCCAGTCCTGAATGGTGGCGGACAATTAGACAACTAACTGGAGAGGAAGCTCCACAAACATCCACATCCTCAATGAGCATGTCAGTGCAAAGGACAAGGCTGAAATATCTGCAACCATCATCAGCCAGAAGTGTTGAGTGGATGATCCATCCCAGCCTCTTCCTGAGTTCCCCAGCATCATAAATGCCAGTCTTCAGAAAATTCAATTACTTCCACTGCACACAAGAAACAGCTGAAGTACAGCAAAGCTGAAGTACCACCAGTGCAATGTGGCAGCAATGTATGCTATCTACAAGATGCACTGCAGCAACTCACCAAGTCTCCTGCGACAGCACCTTCCAAACCCACGACCTCTACCACCTAGAAGGACAAGGGCAGCGGATGCATGGGAACACCACCACTTGCAAGTTCCTCTCCAAGTCACGCACCATCCTGACTTGGAATTATATTTGGAGTTCATTCAGTGTTGCTGGGTCAAAATCCTGGAACTCCCTTCGTAACAGCACTGTGAGTGTACCTACACAACATGAACTGCAGTGGTTCAAGAAGCTGGCTCACCACCACCTTCTCAAGGGAAATTAAGAATGGGCAATAAATACTGGCCTTGCCAGAAATGCTCAATTCCCTTCAACAATTTTTTTTAAAATGCCAGCCTTGCCAGTAATATCCATATCCCAAGAATGAATTAAAAGAAGGATGTGGCATTTCAGATTCACAAGATATTAAAATAGCCGCTCAAGTGAATGAGGTCGCTTGATGGAATACTGGTGTTTGTGGCAACAGATATAAGATATAGAACATAAAATTCAAGGTGTGATGGTGAATTGATGTAAAACCTTGGTGTGATCATAACTGGAGTTCTATGCGAGCATCACACAATTGAAATGACATTGAGGCAATTGTGTGGGTACGGTGCAGACTTACTAGGATACTGCCTGGTATAAGAAAGTATAAATACAAAGAAACATATGAAAATTTGCAGCTGCTTTCATTAGAGCAGAGGACATTATGGTGTGATTTGATAGAGGTGTTTAAAGTTATGAAGGGATGAGACAGAGAACATTGAGACTGTTTCCAGCAGTTGAGGGCCTTGAATGAGAGAATATAGAGATAAGGTTAAATTGAAGGGATGTGGGACACAGAATGCTTTCAGGTAGTGCATTTCAGATCATAACAATTCACTGCAAAAAAAAAAGTTCTCCTCTTCCATCTGTTTCTTTTGCTCCCTTCAAAAGTGATTATGGGAACAGTATGGTACATGGAATTAGGACGACTCATCATGTGGAGGATAAACACCACAGTTGGACCGAACGGGCTGTTTCTATGTCGTGAGTTCTATGTTGTTACCAGCTTTGATAATTTTTAGTAATTCTCAAAATAGTACTAGTGGTTTGCAGACAGTTAACCGAATTAACTTAAGTGTAATTACTGTTAAGACAAGGTGAGAAAGAGGTCTAGGGTTCCCTTTCAGCCTTCATCTGGTCTTACACTTTTAAACACACTGTTTTAGCTACCTCTTGGTGAATCCTTGTTCAGTGCTTTCCAATTATAAGGCAAAGAAATGAGCACATACAGGCTTTCTTAGGTTTAAAGAAGAAAAGTGAAATTTTATTAAACTTAAACTCTAATTTAGTTGATGCCTACAGATACACAATGCGCCCATGCTAGCATGCATACGCGATACACACATGCACATAGAGACAGAAAAGAACAGAAGAAAAATAAAGTGGAAAGATTTGAGGCAATATCTGAAGAGTTTTTGTTACGGGTCTTTGAGTTCACTGTAGAGTCCTTTATTGTAGGTGGATCTTGCTTTATGTTGGGGCCCAGTATTCTTCTTAAGCATTGTTCACCGTAGCAGACTTTTCTCTCCTGGGGTTCATGTGCCTTCAGTCAGCTTTTGGAGTTCTCACTGTCTGTACAATTTAAAACTCCCCAAGCTGGCCAGCAGGGTAGTCACGTGACTGACTGGTATAACCACTTCTGGCTTTGTGTATTGTGTGGGTTAGGGAACAATCCTTTGTCTACAAATACTGGCTGTTAATATGCAAAAATGTCTTTCCAGCCAGGGGCCTGACAACCCCTTGTAACGGGCCTTCTCTTCTTCCCAGCACTAATTTGAAATTTAATGTCCGTGTGGCAAAATTAATGTATCTCATTTTTGGCAGGTGGAGGCCTCCATGACACCTCCACACCCAGGGGAATGAAATGCGATTTAAAAACAGGCGCATTTCATTAAAAAGGTTGAGAGAAAATATAAGATACAGAAAACCATGCATTTCTTTCATTCATTCCCATTCATTCATAAATCCTAATTTACTAAAACTGTCTTTTCTGGGTGCCAGTGCTGCTTAAGTTTCTCCTGTTTGGCATCCAAGTAACCAAATGGTTCTTTGGGGAAGTTTTTCTTCAGTTCGCCCATTGCCATGACTGCCTAGGGGCTTTGTTCCTGTTGAGGTCTGCCAAAGGGTCGGGTGGGGGGGGAGGGAGTTAGATTTAATTAGCCCTAAGTTGGAGTTTTTCCAAAAGAGTCAGTCGTGGGCGGGTCTATCCTGAACTCTCTTTCAGTGTTTTGCTCAGTCATGCAACGGCATTTGACTTCAGGTGGTTACCTTTTTCTCTGACTGTGAGGGAGGATTCTTTGTTAATCTCCCCTTTGTTCTCTGGGACACTCCTGCCTGAAGGTATTTGTGCAGACTCGACAGCACTCTCCAGTGGCACTTCGACCAGGTTAGGCATCACCCTCATGGTTTCTCTGCCCCCTGGAGGTCTTTCTTTGTCTGTGCAGATTCCTGTAAATGCTGTTAGCATCTCTGGTGGGGTGCTTCTAGAGTCTGCATTTACGTAGGCGGATGTGAGATCTGGCTTTTCAAATTTTTCAGGGTTGGCTGACCGGACAGTATGGGTTTTCATCCGGGATTCTTCCCAGACTCCCTTTAACCTGCCCTCTTGGTCACTTTTTCCCCTTCCCTTTCTAAACATTTGCCAACCTTGTGCATGCCTGTCCCCTTTTGTTCTCGGCAGGGGTCCCTTACAGTTCACCAGCCCTCTGCTAGAGTGTCCTCCTAACACCGGTACTGAACTTAGGGGTGCAGGTTTCACTTTAGATTTGGGTTTCCCCCCAACCTGGCACATTTAGCAACTCCTGCAGTAATCCACCACATCTTTGTGGAGTTTTGGCCAGTCAAACAGCTGTCTTAAAAGGGCTTTGGCCTTTCGTCTACCGGCATGTACAGCCACTGCAGTCTAGTGGGCCCTTCTTAATATTTCTCTCCAGTACCTCTGTGGCACCACTAACTGATGAACTACTATCCACTCCTTGCTCTCAGGTCTGAGAGCAGAACTCCATTTCCTCATCAGTACCTCATTCTTTAAACAATAGCAATAGGGCGGCACAGTGGCGCAGTGGTTAGCACCGCAGCCTCACAGCTCCAGGGACCCGGGTTCGATTCCGGGTACTGCCTGTGTGGAGTTTGCAAATTCTCCCTGTGTCTGCGTGGGTTTTCTCCGGGTGCTCCGGTTTCCTCCCACAAGCCAAAAGACTTGCAGGTTGATAGGTAAATTGGCCATTATAAATTGTCACTAGTATAGGTAGGTGGTAGGGAAATATAGGGACAGGTGGGGATGTTTGGTAGGAATATGGGATTAGTGTAGGATTAGTATAAATGGGTGGTTGATGTTCGGCACAGACTCGGTGGGCCGAAAGGGCCTGTTTCAGTGCTGTATCTCTAATCTAATCTAAAAACCTCTGCTTCACTTTCAGACTGGGCAGCCTGTGCCAACTCTTGCAATACTGGGTTGGCTCGCTGAGCCTCAGCTAGGGAAAATCCATTTAATTCATTCCCTGAGTCTCCTAACTTTCCAAAGAACGTCTCGGACAGACAGACCTCATGGTCATCTGCCTGCAATGCCAATGCAGTCTCCTTCCGGGGAGCTGGTTTGATCATGGCCTGATCCACTACACATTCAGGGAAACTGCAGAGTCCATCTCCCGCCACTGCCCTGTCTCTTTGACCTCCTGCGGCCTTTCCTTCACTACTGGGGAGGTGACCACCTTCACCCCCGCCACATCTTTACCTAGGAGCAGGTCAACCCCGTCCACAGGCAAACTAGGGACATCCCTACAGTCACTGGTCCCGAAACTAGGTCACACTCCAGGTGCACCCGGTGTACAGGTACAGGCATACAGTGCCCTCCAATACCATTCACCACCATTTTGGCGTTCACTGCACTCTCTGGGAGAAAGGTCAGGCCTTTTCCCAGCAAAAGGGATCTAGTGGCCCCTGTGTCCCTGAGAATTACTATGGGCTTGCTGGCCCCACTTGAGGGGTATGGGGTTACTTTCCCTTCAAACACAAAACCCTGATAACCCTCAGGAATCCTATTAAATTTTCCTCCGCTTGCAGCCGTAAACTTCCTGGGTCTCACTCTTACTGCAGTTAAAGCCATAGCTTGTTCTGCTGTGCTTTCCATCAGGTTCAAGTCTTCACTGAGCGGGTGTGCCCTGATTAACCTGACCCATTTTCCCTTTAGGTTCCAGCAGTTAGCTTTTAAATGCCCCACTTTATTACAGTGGAAGCACACAGATCTCCGGGTCTCACCCTTGCGCACAGCACCTTCCTTTTTGGCTGGAGGAGGGCCCCCTGTGTCTCCTGCTTTCCTTTCTCTCCCAGGACAGCCTGGGCGGGTATCACCTTCCCACCCTTTGTCCTTTTTGGATTTGTGGGGGTGATTAGGAAAGATTCTCCCCTGGGAAACCGACTTGTAAAGTAAACTCATTAGCTAGAACAGCCACTTGTCGGGCTCTCTGAACCCGCTACTCCTCTACATGGGTCTTTATGGAGAGAGGGAGAGAGTTTTTAGATTCCTGTAACAGAATTACTTCCCTGAGATTCACATAGCTGAGCTGTACTTTAAGAGCCCTCAGCCACTGGTCAAAAGCCAGCTGCTTACTTCTTTCAAACTCCAGATAAGTTTGATTAGCTTGCTTCTTGAGGGTTCTAAACTTTTGGTGATAGGCTTCGGGTACTAATTCATATGCCCCGAGGATAGCATTTTTGGTCAGTTCATAATTTAATGAACTCTCATCTGGCTACAGGGAATAAACTTCATGGGCTTTTCCAGTTAGCTTGCTTTGTAGTAAAAGAGACCAGATCTCAGCTGGCCATTTTAGCTGCCTTGCCAGTTTCTCAAAAGACACAAAAAAGGCTTCCACATCTTACTCATTGAATTTTGGGATTAGATGAGCTAGTTTTAACAATTCTGTACTTGGCCCTGAATTACGCTCCTCATAATGGCCATGCTTTCACTGGGTTACTCTGTCGCCCCCTAGTTAACTCAACTGCCTTAGCTCTCTTTCTTCGCATTCCTTCCGGAATATTCTTTCCCTCTCCTGCTCCTCTCTCTCTCGTTTCTTCTCCTATCATTTCTTTCTTTCTCTCTCTCCTCTCTCTTTCATTTCACGTTCCTTCTGGAAGGCTCTTTCTTTCTATTCACGTTCCTTCTGGGAGGCTCTTTCTTTCTCCCTCTCCTGTCTCTCTCTTTCTCCCTCTCCTGTCTCTCTCTTTCTCTTTCCCTGTCTTCTAATTCAGGTTTCCTTTATTCCAGTTGTATCTTTGCTAGCAGTAACCTGTCTGGGTTTGCTTCTAACCCTGTTTCTGCTTCTTCAGAGTCAAGGGAAAAATGGTTGGCCACTAGCCTTAGGAGTTCAGACTTCCTAGCCTTGCCACGTACAGTGATCCCACACTGCTCAGCCATTTTCCTCAATTCCTCCATAGACAGTGCTTTTAACTTATCCCAAGTTACTTCACCCTGGCTTGGAGAGCTTCTAGCTTCAGTTGCAGACCTGTTAGTATTCAAGCACACAAAACCACAAGAAAACCTGTATTGAAAACTTGCTCTCTTTTTGATTGGGAACAATTTGGTTTCCCACTTCCAATTTCTCTCGTTTGTCTGTGGGTCAATTCTGGGTGCCAGCACTCAAATTTCTGTTACGACCAGGTGAGAAAGAGGTCTAGGGTTTCCTTCCAGCCTTCACCTGGTCTTACTGTAACAGGGTTTTATTTTTAAACACACTGTGTTTTTGGTGAATCCTTGTTCACCGCTTTTCAATTATAAGTCAAAGAAATGAGCACAAACAGGTTTTCTTAGGTTTAAAGAAAAAAGGTGAAATGTTATTAAACTTGAACTTTAATTCGGCTGACGCCTACAGATACATGACATGCCCACGCTAGCATGCATACACGATACACACATGCAAATAGAAACAGAAAAGAGCAGAAGAAAAATAAAGTGGAAAGGTTTGAGACAATATCTGAAGCACTGTTGTTACATGTCTTCTAGCTCACTGTAGAGTCCTTGTTTGTAGGTGGATCTTGTTTTTCGTTTGGGCCCAGTATTCTTCTTAAACGTTGTTCACTGTAGGAGACTTTTCTCTCTTGAGGTTCCTGTATCTTCAGTCGGTTTTTGGAATTCCGTGAGAAAGAGATGGGAGCACACAGGAGAGATCTTTTCAATCCAGGAGCGAACGGCTTTCTGCCAGTTCAAACACTGTCTCGACAATTTAAAACTCCCCAAGTTGGCCAGCAGGGTAGTCACGTGACTGACTGGTAGAACCACTTCTGGCTTTGTGTATTGTGTGGGTCAGGGAATGGTCCTTTCTCTACAAATACTGTCTGTCAATATGCAAAAATGTCTTTCCAGCCAGGGGCCTGGCAACCCCTTGTAACAGGCTTTCTCTTCTTCCCAGCACTAATTTGAAATTTAATGTCCAAGTGGCGAAATTAATGTGCCTCATTCTTGGCAGGTAGGGGCAGGTAGGGGAACTGCATGACATTACTAAAAGAATACATAAGAGGTTCCATTATCCATACTCACGGCAGTCATAGGAAAATTTTCTGCAAAAATTATCTGTGAGTTGCCATTGTTACGATCAAGTGAGGAGGGGTTGAAGGGCTTACCTCTTTTTCCTCTCCCTGTTTGACCATAACAGATTTAATTCTTTCTCAAAGTTGATGTACTGGCCAGTTGAGTAGGTGTTTGATCATAACAAAAACCAATCGGACAGGTTTTCTTGAGTTTGACAAAGAATGTTAACTTTATTGTACCTTTATTGTAGGGCGGCACAGTGGCGCAGTGGTTAGCACCGCAGCCTCACAGCTCCAGGGACCCGGGTTCGATTCTGGGTACTGCCTGTGCGGAGTTTGCAAGTTCTCCCTGTGTCTGCGTGGGTTTTCGCCGGGTGCTCCGGTTTCCTCCCACAGCCAAAGACTTGCAGGTGGTAGGTAAATTGGCCATTGTAAATTGCCCCTAGTGTAGGTAGGTGATAGGGAATATGGGATTACTGTAGGGTTAGTATAAATGGGTGGTTGTTGGTCGGCACAGACTCGGTGGGCCGAAGGGCCTGTTTCAGTGCTGTATCTCTAAAAAAAATAAAAAAATAAACCAAACTAATAAAAATAATAAACTACACGCCAACTTTCACACACACACACACACACAGATTATAGAGTGGGAAAAGGCAGATTGGTTGAGTTAGAGTCCATAGAAAAAAGGAGTATATCGGGCGCTTGGTGATTCAGCTGGCTTCTAGTTGAATTCAGTGGTCCTGAGGCTTTTAGTTTGAAGAGGTAGAAGACTGGTCCGGTGGGTCTCTTGGAGACAGCAATGCAGATTATTTCCTCCAACAGGGTTTCTGATTGTAGCTGGAATATGCAAAGGTGGTCAGTCAACAGGCAGAATTCAAAACTTGCAAGCTGAAATTGAGAGAGAGAGGGGGACCCCCACTTGGTCTGCACGTGTCAGAGTCCAGAAGTTTTTCCTTGCTGCTGTAGAGAAAACACAAACTTAAAATCACCCAGTAATTCAAACATGGTAGCAGTGTTTCTCTTGTTGTTAAAAAGAACAGGTAGTTCCTTTAAACTTCCTGGAACTTGGTTCTTACTGGGATGAGCAGCCATTTCGTCTCCACCTCACAGGCTTTGCAATGTAGGATACAGTGTTGCAAATTAGGTGGCCATCCTAAGCTGCCAGCAATGTCATCCTTTTAGCTGTTCTCTCTTAAATTTCTTCAAAAAATATAAATTCAGATCTCCAGTCATGGATTAATGAAAATTATCATTCAACATGGCAAGTTGGCATGACACCATCCATTCAAAATGATGTCAGTCATTACTAAATCATTTTTGCTTAGTACCAGGAATTAATTTGTCTTCCCTTATGTTGTTCATGTTATCAAATTATATTAGTAACCATCAGAAAAGGTTAAATATTGTTGCTACGTTCCTCTTGTCAATAAAGCATTTACTTATTTGCCATCTGCATTCTACAATTTCCACAAGCTTCTGCTTAAATGTCTTGACTAATTACAGCTGAATTATATTACATTCTATTTAAATGGCAAGTAATTTTTGTGACCTAATTCTTATGTAATCATCTCTAGCAGTTCATTAGTAAAAGGCTGGTCACCTTACAGTTAAATGTTTTGCAAGAAACTTGATTATGTTTATAACCTGGGCAGAATGACAACATTAATTCTAACATTAAGTAATCAGACTAACAATTGCTTCTGTTGCCACAAACTTATTCACAAAGTCACTTGAAAAGGCTAATGATAATTCTGTAGTATATATTGAATTTACAGCTGCTCAAATTTTCCCTCGTTGCCAAAATGGCAGCATGACAGCTGGCTGGCTACATTATTACATTTGGCTCAGGAGGATGCATGAACAAACCCTCACCTAGTGCAGTATAAATAGCATATAAAGCTGGGGTAACTTTTCACAGTATGCCACATCTTGCACAACCACAGTGCTTTGATAAAGTTCAGATATTGATGCAAATCATGTTTCTTTTGAAATTAACTTTTCAGATACTGTGGGTAGGAATTGCAGGACCCGCCGAGGTTGGGAATGGAGGCAGACAGGGCCCCAAAATACCGGCGCCGGCTGGCATCCCAGTTTCCCGATGCCATATTGGCAAAGGTGGGTTTGGGGCCAGCAGGGCTATCCATCCCATGAGGCAGGCAGTCAATCAGGCTCATTAACAGCCTTGTTAAGGGCACTGAAAGAAGGCCGACAGGGCATTTCCAGTCAGCCTCCAGTTTCCCGGCCCGGCGGGGAGTAGCTTAACTGCTTGGAGGTGTGTACCCTTCACAGGCTAGGGGGTGGTGGGGTGGTGGTCAACACTCCAGGTAGGCTTGCAGGCCCTCCCTGCCTGCCTGGGATCGAATGCAACTAGGGCTGCCCTGGAGAGGGATTCTCCCTCCACAGTTGTGGCCTAGCTGCTGTATATGTTTTTTATTTAAAGTTTAAAAAGGTTGCTGAGAGGGCATCTCCATGTTGAAGCGCCCTCTCAGTTACTTACTCTCCACTGCATTCTGCTGCTCCTTTCAAACTGGAAGGCCTTGATTGGCACTCCAGCTTCAAGAGCCTGCCTGCTGCCCTTCATTGGATAGGGGACCTGTCTCCATGCTAGTTAAGGGAGTGGCTCCGTGAAAATCCCAGGTCAGTGACTGTTTCCCCTGGGGTTGGGATCAGGACGCAGAAATAGT
Organism: Heterodontus francisci; assembly: GCF_036365525.1. NCBI lineage: Eukaryota > Metazoa > Chordata > Chondrichthyes > Heterodontiformes > Heterodontidae > Heterodontus > Heterodontus francisci. The sequence goes on along the minus strand of NC_090372.1, from coordinate 68,513,795 downwards.
CCCAACTCCTGTGTCCCGCCCCCGCAGAGAAAATTCAGCCCTGTATTTCTGAATGGAATTTTAACCTATTAGTATTTAATCATCCAATATGTCAGTGTCATGCAAGCCTCCCACCTGCCAAGAATGAGGCATATTAACTTCGCCACATGGACATTAAATTTCAAATTGTTGCTGGGAAGAAAAGAAGGCCTGATATATGGAGTTGCGAGGCTCCTGGCTGTAAAGACATTTTTGCATATTAACCGACAGGCTTGTAGACAAAGGAGCTATCCCTGCTCCAATACACTACACAGAACAGACCTGGACAAACCAGTCGGTCACATGACCACCCTGCTGGCCAACTTGGTGAGTTTTAAATTGTAGAGGCAGAAAGCTCTTTGCTCCTGGATTGAAAAGATCTCTCCTGTCTGCTCCCATCTCTCACGGAACTGAAACCCACTGAAGACATATGAATACCAAGAGAGAAAAGTCTCCTACAGTGAACAAGGTTTAAGAAGAATACTGGGCCCCAATGAAAAGCAAGATCTACCTACAAAAGGACCCTACAGTGAGCTCGAAGAACCGTAACAACAACGCTTCAGATATTGCCTCAAACCTTTCCACGTTAACTTTTCTTCTGCTCTTTTCTGTCTCTATTTGCATGCATCGTGTATCCGTAGGCGTCAACCGAATTAGAGTTTAAGCTTAATAAGATTTCACCTTTCATCTTTAAACCTAAGAAAGCCTGTTTGTGCTCATTTCTTTGCCTTATAATTGGAAAACAGTGAACAAGGATTCACCAAGGGGGAGCTAAAAAGTGTGTTTAAAAATAAAACTCTGTTACAGTAAGACCAGGTGAAGGCTGGAAGGGAACCTTAGACCTCTTTCTCAGCTTGTCTTAACAGTCAGTGTAAACATGTACGCTAAACTCATTTCTCTCAATCTGTTAAACTATATTGATTTTAACCCTAATTTCCTGTGTTATTGGATTTGAGCCCGTAGTTTGTCATATCAAAAAATGCAAAGTTAATTCAGAGAATATCTAATTTACTCATAAAATCAGTTTGATACTGTCCCTTCTCATTCATCCACCTGACAGAATAAACTTCTGCCAAAAGAGCAAAATTTATAAAGGACAGTTAGATGTGTCCAGGGCATCATTATCATATGATTCCACAAACTGACTATAGGAAGTACAACCCAGAAATAATGGGAGAATACTCATTTGTACTGAAACAGACGCATGAATAAAGAGAAGTAAATGTAAGTGCAATGAGAGGAGCTGTAACCTGCTTGCTGAAGGCTCAGGTCAAGGACTGCAGGAATTGCTGAGCCCAATTGCTCACTGGGCCTGCCTTCCAATACAATTCATTAGTGTAACATTAGTGGTTTTTACAGTAAACTGAGATTGCACCAAGTTTGGGAGTGTCTGTGGAGGAGTGCACAATCTAAACTGCTTCATGACCACCTGACACAGCTGCAAAGTGGCTGTATCTGAGCTGGTGTATGCCATTGCAAATGTAACTGATGTAGAATGCAATAAGATGATGGTCTTGGATCCTCCTAATTATAGGAGTCTAGAGGATCAGGAGATGTCACAATGCTGCCTGTAAAACACCAATGTAAACACAGGTCGCGAAATTTGACAACTCCTGAAAACAGGCACAGGCATTGCGATGTGCAATTAACACATGCCCATTGCATCTGATGCAGGCAGCACACAAACTCTGTGCTGTCTGCTAATTTCTGTGCTGTCTGCTAATTTAAATGATAGTAGCATGCAGCCAACGCTAACCATGCTGTTGAGTGGCTGTACAGCTGAGCAGGGGCTCCAATATCGTGAGTGGCTAGCACAAGTTAAAGCCAGCCTGCACCTCTTAAAGGAGAGGTGCATTTTGTCTAGAGCAGGTGCTGGAAGCCATTCTGACAGTGATTTTAACATAGGAAAGACTCACAGCTTTCACACACTGCCAGCTATTCGAATACGGCAGCCGTATCACCCAAACACACTGCGCCACACCCACTGATACACTTCGCCCTCTTGCAGGACAAGGTGATGCATGGAGGACGTAGCACCTTACCAGTGGGGGTCAGGCAGTGCTGCATTTCCTTAGCCTATGGAGGAGACGATATTCATTATCATTGGAATGGCCATGACTCAGGCTGTGGCCAGTGGCGAGACTTGAACCTATTGAAGATGACGGTATGCTCATAACTAATCCTTCTTCTCACATCTCACTTTCTCCTTTCCCACAATCTGTTCTGATTCACACACGACAGTTAGTGAAAGCATGCACCTCTTGCTTCCCCCTTCCCTCAGCAAAACCCTACCCTTGTGTGCTTTCAGGTACTCAAGAACTGCAACCTGGTCAGGCAGTGGTTGAAGAGCAAGAGATAGAAGAGAAGGTAGTTCTGAAGAAGAGACACCATCTTTCACTCTCACATTCAGATCAGATACAGACATTATGCACACTTTAAAGGACAGCTAAGAATCAGGATCCGCACATTGGGGGACACAAGGTTGGAGAAGCCTGTAGCCGGGGCAGGGGACAGGAGTAGCAGAGTTGCCAGTTTGTCAGAGGGTGTGATTGCACATTAGTTCTACTGCAGAGGAGTCAGGTGAGGACTTCAATGGGGCAGCCTACCAAAGAAGGCTAATGGGAAAATGGAATAGAGTTTGTATAGGAACAAGGTGGGATGACATTTAGTCAAGATAGCTGTGTATCAATGTACCAGAAAAAGAGGTGAGGGAGGGAACCTGAATAGAAGTGGAACAAAGAATGTTTCACATGTCCCACGAAAAGACAGGCAAAGGTGGACCGATTTCGGCTCCCATAGCAACACCTTTTATTTGGATGTGAGTGGTATCAAAGCAGACGTCGTTCAATGTGAGAGCAAGTTCAGCCAGGTGAAGGAGGGTGGTGATGGATGGAAACTAGTTGGATCTCTGTTCGAGAAGAAACGGAGAGCCCTCAGGCTATGCTGGTGGGGGATGTAGAGGGACTAAACATCCATGGTGAAAAGGAGACAGTTAAGTCCAGGAAACTGGGAACTGTTAAATGTGACAGGAGCCATTGGAAGAGTCGCAGATGTAGGTGGGAAAAGACTGGACAAGGGGAGAAAAAACTGAGTTAAGATAAGAAGAAATGAATTCTGTGGGACAAGGACAGGCTGAAATGATAGGTCTACCAGGGCAGTCCTGTTTGTAGATCTTGGGAAGGAGGTAGAAGTGGACTGCGTGGGGTAGGGGGACAAAGGGGTTGGAGGCTGTGGAGTGAAAGTCTTGGAAACAATGGCTTGTTTGGTAGTGGGGTCGTGGTCCACAGGAGCTAGAAGGAGGTGACAGAGAATTGGTATTCAGCCTCGGCTAGGTACAGGTCAATTCACCAAGCACCAACTTTTGTCCATGTTTCATCATAGATGCCAGTCTTCAGACAATTCATCAATTCACTCCACGTGATATCAAGAAATGGCTGAAGGCACTGGATACAGCAAAGGCTATGGGCCCCGATAACATCTCGGCTATAGTACTGAAGACTTGTGCTCCAGAACTAGCTGCGCCCCCAGCTAAGCTGTTCCAGTACAGCTACAACTTTGGCATCGACCTGACAATGTGGAGTATTGCCCAGGTATGTCCTGTCCACAAAAGCAGGAAAAATCCAGTCCAGCCAAATATTGCCCCGTCTGTCGACTCTGGATCATCAGTGAAGTGTTGGAAGGTGTCGTTGTGCTATCAAGCAGCATTTACACAGCAATAACCTGCTCACCGATACTCAGCTCCAGATCTCAATATAGTCTTGGTCCTAATATTGACAAAAGAACAGAATTCAAGAGGTGCGGTGAGAGTACCTCCCCTTGACATCGAGGCAGCATTTGACAGAGTGTAGCATCCAGGAACCCTAGCCAAATTGAAGTCAATGTGAATCAGGGGAAAAATTCCCCACTGGTTGGAGTCATACCTAGCACAAAGGAAGGTGGCTGTGGTTGCTGGAGGCCAAATATCTAAGTCCCAGGACATCGCTGCAGGAGTTCCTCAGGGTACTGTCCTCGGCCCAACCATCTTCAGCTGCTTCATCAATTTGCCTTCCTCCATCATAAGGTCAGAAGTGGAGATGTTCGCCGATGATTGCATTGTGTTCAGTTCCATTTGCGAATCCTCAGATACTGAAGCAGTCTGTGTCTACATGCAGCAAGATCTGGACAACATTCAGGCATGGACTGATAAGTGGCAAGTAACATTCGCTCCACACAAGTGCCAGGCAATGACCATCTCCAACAAGAGAGAATCTAACTATCTCGCCTTGATGTTCAAAGGCATTACCATCACTGAATCCTCCACCATCAACATCCTGGGGGTTATCATTGACCAGAAACTGAACTGGACCAGCCATATAAATTCTGTGGCTACAAGAGCAGGTCAGAGGCTGGGAATTCTGCAGCGAGTAACTTACCTCCTGACTCCCCAAAGCCTGTCCACCATCTACAAGGCATGTCATCAGTGTGATGGAATACTCTCCAGTTGCTTGGATGAGTACAGCTCCAACAACACTCAAGAAGCTCGACACCATCCAGAGCAAAGCAGCCCGTTTGATTGTCACCCCATCTACCACCTTAAACATTCACTCCCTCCACCACCGGCGCACAGAGGCAGCATTGTGTACCATCTACAAGATGCACTGCAGCAACTCTCCAAGCCTCTTTCAACAGCAGCTTCCAAATCCATGATCTCTACCACCTAGAAGGAAAAGGGCAGCAAATGCATGGGAACACCATCCCCTGCAAGTTCCCCTCCAAGCCACACACCATGCTGACTCGGACTATATCGCCATTCCTTCATTGTCGCTGGGTTAGAAACCTGGGACTCCCTTCCTAACAGCACTGTGGGTGTACCTACACCAGATGGTTCAAAAAGGCAGCTCACCACCACCTTCTCAAGGGCAAATAGGGATGGGCTACAAATGCTGGCCTTGCCAGCAATGCTCACATTCAATGAATGAATGAAAAAAGAATCCTCGAAGACTCGTGTCACTCCACTCCCTGTAGACCTCAACAACTTTAAACAACTCCAGAAACCATCAGACACTTCTAGAATCACAACAAGAGCCAATAGAATCAGTGGCTAAGCTGAAAGTAGTTGATGATCCTTTTAAATAGCACGGGTCGGGGGTGGAAGAGGGGCTGGAGGGGGGGGTGGGGGTGTCCTTCCTGCTGATGTTCATGTTTAGCTGTGCGAGGTTGAGAGAAGGTATTGGCTGGAGTGCTCAGCTCCAACAAGGCAGCCCTGGCATCAAACCAGCATCACACAATAATTGAAATCACAATCTGCCTACTCTGCATAATTCCCATGGCCACTCCCCACGCACACTAATGCCATCACCAAAATAGCATCTGGTGCAGATAGCACCAGAAGTGAGCACGCATTCCGCAGATGTCATTTTGGGGTAAATGGCAGTTGTAGTGCCAAAACACTGTGCTATGGAGCCCAATTTCATGGCCATAGAGTTATAAAATAGTTAAGCACAGATGGAGGGCCTTCGGCCATTCAAGTCTGCTGTAGCTTTTTCAAAGAGCAATCCAGTTAGTCCCACTCCTCAGCTCTTTCCCCATATTGTACAATATTTTTCTCCTGCAAGTATTTGTCCAATTCTCTTTTGAAAGATCCTACTGGATCTGTATCCACCACCCTATCAGGCAGTGCATTCCAAACGCTAACTGCACATTGCATAAAAAAGCTTTTCCTCACACCTCTGCTGGTTCCTTCACTACTCTTCTTAAATTTGTGCCCTCTGGTTATCAACACAATGAAAAAAAAATTTTTTTCAACACTGCTATGATTTTTCTCCAGCATTGCTCAGAGCAGTATCCTGGAGATTAATCTTCAATTCCTGGAGACTCCAGCTCATCCTGGAGGGATGGAAATCCTACAGCATCTGAATGCCATTTTTAGCCCCATTTACTGTACAATAAAAATAAAGATGATCACTCTCACCAAAAATGGCATGTGCACCACACTATCTGCACAAACTCTGACCCAAAATTCCAAATACTATTGCATCAAATGAATACTCATGTGAATTACTCATTCAATGTTTCATGTCCAGCCATTTTAAACAAGGGCAATTTGCCATGTATCATAACTCAGCCATCTGCAGCATAGCCTGCACAAAGCCTTCAGTAATGAGAGAAATTCTGAAACTAGTTACCTGCTTGCCTTAATCATTGTTTTCTGTGGTCCTGTCAATCGCAAGGTAACAAAAGCAATCTGTAGAAACACAAGTCATCTCTTCACACAAGTAAAATATTTAATTATAGATATTCTGTAACAGCAGGAAAGAAACTCTTCACATTTCCAAAATATATCATACAAAACAAGCAGAACAAAACAAATAAAAAATACTATTCTGCTGTGATCAGAAAAAATGCCATCTGTCTCACATTGAAGTGCAATGGACCCTACTTATTACATATTACTTTTTGAAGAATCACCATTAATGAAAAAACAAATTGAAATGTCCTGAATTGAACCTATGGTACCAATGTCTGTTACATAAAATGCATTATCCATGTACAACAACTTTTTAAAAATAATGGCCATAAAATTCAGCTCATTCTTGTCTGGTTTTTCAATGCGATGAATGCCATAATGTCTCCAAAATCACATTTGTGTTGCGGACACATACTTCTGTCTTTTTCTGGCCATTTTGGTGTGAGCGTTGGTGCACACACAAGGATTGTTCATCAGAAGTATGTCGAATAGGCAGATTGAGACATCAATCAGCGTGTAACACTGATTTAATACCACCACTGCCATTTTAGAGCTCAACACTCCAGCTGCCACCCTCTCTTAACCTTGTACTGCTGAACATGCAATCAGCAGCAGGAAGGACCTCACTGGATCATCGACTACTTTCAAGTGAGGCAACCCCGCTTCACTTACCTGAGGTCCGGTTTTCCAGCACTGGGCCTGGGTCCTAGGTCTCTGCAGTACTGACAGTGGCCATTGCTCCCAGTAGTGCTGCCAATACTGCTGACTGCCAGCCCTGTTATTGGCCGGCAGCTCTTGGAGGTGGGAACCCTGTCCATAACAATGGGGGTGGGGGGGCAAAAGGCTGAGGCAGGGCTCCCCCCACTATTTCGGGTGGCGCCGGAAGCCCCGCCTCCTCCACAAAATCAACCCCGTTGTGTGTATAGACTTTCAAAAAGCGTTTGATATAGAATGGCATGATAAACTTGTTATCAGACTAAAGGGAAATTGGACATGGATACAAAATTGGCTAAGGGACAGAAAGCAGAAAGTAGTGAACGGTTGTTTTTCAGATGGGAAGGAATTATGCAGTAGTGTCTCCCAAAGATGGGTAACAGGGTACAGCCTTTTTTCGTATATATTTATGACCTGGACTTCAGTAATTATTCAGGGCATAATTTCAAAGTCTGCAGATGATACGAAACTCAGAAATGTCGTAAAGAGTGAGGAATATCATAACAGACTTCAGGAGAACATAAACAGACTGGTGAAATGTGCAGACACACAGAAAATGAAATTTAATGCAGAGGAGTGTGAAGTTTTCTTAGTTTTTAGAGATGCAGCACTGAAACAGGCCCTTCGGCCCATCGAGTCTGTGCCGACCATCAACCACCCATTTATACTAATCCTATACTAATCCTATATTCCTACCTATATTCCTATATTCCTAAGTGATACATTTTGTAGGAAGAATGAGGAGAAACAATATAAACTTAATGGTATAATTTTAAAGGGGGTGCAGGAATAAAGATATGTTGGGGTGTATGTTCACAAATCTTTGAAGATGGCAGGTCAACTGCTGTGAGTGACAACAACTTGAAAGTGTGCAGTCCAGACCATGGCACCAATGTGCAAGGGACTGCACAGGAGGGAGCAGCAAAGAGCAAAAATTGCAGTTGTTGTAGGAGATTCCATTGTTAGGGGGACAGGGAGGCATTTTTGTAACAGTCATCCTGAGTCCAGCATGGTGTATTGCCTCCAAGGTGCCAGGATAAGGAAGGATGCAGAATATCTTCTCAAGGGCAATTAGGGATGGGCAATAAATGCTGTCCTAGCCAGCGATGCCTACATCCCATGAATGAATTTTTAAAAATTCTGCAGGGGGATGGCAGTGAGCCAGAAGTTGTGGCACACGTCGGTACCAATTGTAATGTTCTGATAACTATTAAGGCTTAGTATAGAATATCTAAGAAACTGACAGTTACAGGAACGGGAGTTTAGTTACACATGTCTTGCATCAATGGCTTCCACTTACACTCTGCATGAGATTCTGTACAAGTTTTATTATCTCACTTCCTGTGATGATGCTCAAAGACTATTTACATATTCTGCCCAGTAACAACCCTATATTACATTATACTACAGGCTAGATTCTATAGGCCTCATGAGGTGGGGTCAGATGCGGGGGCCCACAGAATCACGAAGGGTGGTGGAGGGCCCATCACCAAGCGATCTTGCCGAGGGTGGGATAGGCTGACGATGGCCTTCCTGCCCAGAGGCCTGTTGAGGCCCTTAAGTGGCCTACTCATGGCCACTTAAGGGCCTCTTCCTGGGATCTAACAGGCGGTCGGGGTGCCTCTGCCATGCCGGGAGGGCGCATTGTGAAAAGGGCAGTCTGTGGCCTGGAAACAATGCACCTCCCAGGTCCCCGCTCACCCTAGTCTTTCTAAACAACCCCCCTCGCCAGGGCCTTCCAGACTGGCCCCGGTGACCCTGCCTCACTTATCTGAGGTCCAAGGTTCCAGCGCTGGGCCTGTGTCCCAAGTTTCTACAGTACTGGCAGTGGCTACCGTTCCGGGTGGCGCTGTTGATACTGCTCAGCTGCCGGCCCTGTGATTGGCCAGGAGCTCATGGAGGCAGGATCCCCATCGTTAAAGGGATGGGGATCCCGCCGCAAGACACTTAACCTTCAAAACACCGGAAGATCGTGTCGGGGGAGGCACGAAAGGCCGAGGTGGGGCTTCCCCTACTTTTTCGGCCCGGTGCTGGGAGCCCTGCATCTTCCCCCAAGTCTTTGACTTCTCTTTTCAGATTGATAATCGCTGTGGCGTTTTGTAAGTTTGCCAGAACATGTTCTTTTTTCTTTTGAAGGCTTATGAGGTTTTGAGTCTTCTAGTTCCTCTTTATTCTTTTGTACTTCAGTAGAACTATTTGATGACTCAAGTTCTTCACTCGGGTTGTCCTCTGGGTTGATGGCTGATTGCAGCATTATTGGTTCATCAACATCTTGAGATGATTGGTCCTCTTGTATTTGCTGATTCTTTGGTATGACCACATTTGGTATGAAACATTCTGTTTCTTATCATCCCTTGGTCAGCTTGGATCGTGGATATGTTGATTGGTCTATCACTTCTCCATGCCTTTTCTGGTCTCTAACCCAAACTGATTCTCCAGGTTGGATGACTGTCAAGTTTTTGGTCTGTGACATCTGTCATAATTATCTGATTGATTAGATCACTCTCTATCCTCTCTCTCCCTCACTTTTTTCAAGTCTCTGCACTCACTTGTGGCTTGAGTGTTCTTAGAAGTATAGGAAGTTGGGTTTTCAAACTTCTTCCCATCAACAATTCACAAGGGGCTAAACCATTCTGAAGTGGTGTCTTCATCTCATGACGATTGATAGCACATGTGATACACATCTCTTTAATTTCTTTCAGTATACCAGGCCACCATAGTGACTGTCGTGCCCTGGTTCAACACTTTGTTATTTTCAAATGTTCTTGATGAAATCTTTCCAAGATCTCTAGTCTTAGTATCCTAGGGATAACTAATCTCTCACTGTAGATCAATAAATCATCAACATGCTCAGATGACCTCTGTTCATAATATTGCCTTAACACTGGGTTGTGTGGCATGTATGCTGGCCATCCATGCAAACAATATCCTCTGAAAGCTGTACCTACTTCATCTTTTTGAGCATTCCTGGTTTCACTCAATTTCTGAGCTGTAGCAGGCAAAGTTGCTGTCATTGTCAAAGCAAGCACTTCAACTTCATCAAGAAATAAAATATCGCTTTCTTCAGGTCCTGGTGATGAAATACATGATAAAGCATCTGCTGTGATCTGCCGTTTCCCTGGAATGTATTTGGTTTTTGTGTCAAATCTCATCAATCTTAATCTAAACCTCCACTCTTGGAGGTAACATTTGTATTAGAGTAACTAATAGTTTATGAACTGTTTCAATCTTAAATTGAAGACCTACCACGTAGTCAGAAAATTTCTCACATACCCAAGCTGTTGCCAACGTTTTCTTTTCTATGACTGCATATCTTTACTCTGTTTCTGTTAATGAACGAGAAGCAAAATATACAGGTCTGCATCTCCCATCTCTCTGCACCTGAAATAAGACTGCCCTAGTCCTGTTGATGACTCATCCACTGCTATGATGGTTGGTAACTTTGGGTCCTAGTGTGCTAACACTTCTGAAGAAACTAGCATGTTGATTTTCTCAAAGGATTCTTGTTGGGCTTCTCTCCAGCACCAGGCATTGTCATTTTTTAACAACTATCATAATGGCTCATTTATCATGGCTAAATTCAGTAGAAATTTCCCCACTTGATTAACCATTCCCATAAACCTTTGCAACTCAGTAATGTTTCTAGGCCCTGGAAAGTCTTTTAACACTTGTTTTTTGTGGATCAATAAGGTATAAGGATTAGAGTGACATGAGGAAACATTTTTTCACCCAAAGGGTGGTGGGTGTCAGGAACGGTGGTGGAGGCAGAAACCCTCAACTCATTTAAAAGGTACCTCGACAGGCACCTGAAGTGCTATAACCTGCAAGGCTATGGACCAGCTGCTGGAAAGTGGGATTAGATTGGGCGGCTAGATTTTTCGGCCGGTGCAGACACGACAGGCTGAATGGCCTCCTTCTGTGCCGTAATTTTTCTATGGCTCTATGGTTCTGAAAGTCTGTCTATAAATCTCACCATTTGCTGTGAAAAGACACATCTCTCACTCAATGTGAGACCTGCTTCCTCCAATTTCTGCAACACTACTCTCACTCTCGTATCGTGTTCCTGCTGATTGGCACCGTGGATCAACACGTCGTCCATGTGGCAGATGACCCCATCTAATCCTTCCAGGATTCTCAACATCGTCCTTTGAAAGATCTCCGGTGCTGATGTAATTCCAAATGGTAATCTGTTAAAACAGAATCTTCCAAATGGTGTTATAAAAGTCGTCAAGAGTTTAGATTCCTCATCCAATGGTAATTGCCAACATCCGCCATTAGCATCTAATTTGGTGAAAATTGTGCTTTTCCCTAGCTTTGCCAAACTCTCATCCACTGATGACATTGGATGTATTCCTCTCCCCACTGCCTTATTCAGTTGTGAGATCTACACAAATTCGAATGGACCCATTAGGTTTCTTCACTGGAATCATACCTGAGACCATCCTGTAGGTTTTGTAACAGGTGAAATGACCCCCTGTTTTGTCATTAATTCGATTCCTTTCTTAACTTTCTCTAGGAGTGGATCTGGAACTTTCCTAAGTGTATACAAACACTTTGGCTCTGCATCCTTTCTCAAAATGATGTGGTATGCTGTTTTTATTTTTCCCAATCATTTGAATAATTTAGGGATTTCAGCCCTAAAATTTCTTGGCAGTTCCTTTGTACCTTTAAGCTCTTCTACTCCACATATTAGCTATAGGTCTATGCAAGCCTATCTGCTTAGGAATGAACAACTCTGACTCTTGATAAATACAATATCTCAGGAATATATTCTCTTCGCTAACTCAGAATCATTTTCAACTCTCCTATTACCTTCAACTCGATGCCTCCAGGTCCATGCAATTTTTTACCTCTAGGTTTAAGGCTTATCTTCTTCAGCCACAGTTCTGTGTCTGATAGTCCTGAAACTGCTGCTCCAGTGTCCAGTTAGAACTTTGTCTTGTTGCCTTCTACAAGAATTTCTGCCATCCAGCAACTTCACTTGCTCCGTGGATTTCCACTAGAAATGGTAGTTCAACACATTGAACATCCTGTACTTCATAAGCTTTTTTATTTTCTTTCGATTTCCCTTTTATATTTTGCAGCGCTGGTTTTTACTGCAGCATACCAATTGGAAATGTCCTTATTTTTTACATACGAAACACTCTGCTTCTCTGGCTGAGCAATTTTCCTGCTGGTGTCTCACTCAGCCACACCTACTGCAATTAGATGCTTCTAGATGTTCTTTTCGCCTTTCCTATCTTTGACTGTCATTTTTCGCTTTCTTTATGTGTTCAATGGAGTCTGCTCCTTTCGAGATCTTGACTCTCCCTGTCCCCTTGAACAACGAATTGGTTAAATTTTCTAACCTCTGCTTGCCTGCTCAACTGAAACGCTTTTGTTAACATAAGAGCATCCCTCGACTGTAGATGATCCGAGAGGGCGTCGTCTACTACTCCGACCACTAATCAGCTCTTCCCGTAAACTGCCGTATTCGCAATCTTCAGTGAGATTATAGAAATCATTGATAAACCATAGAAAAATTCTAACACAGAAGGAGGCCATTCAGCCTGTCGTGTCTGTGCCGGCTGGAAAAAAAACTAGCTGCCCAATCTAATTCCACCTTCCAGCACCTGGTCCATAGCCTTGCAGGTTACAGCACTTCAGGTGCATGTCCAGGTACCTTTTAAAAGAATTGAGGGTTTCTGCCTCCACTAATGCTCTCCCCTTTCTGCTGAGTACACTTATTAAATTTGGTACACTCGATGATTATGTTTTTCCTTACGTTACAGTAAATTTCCAGGCCTTAATAACTTCTTCATATGTCACCTTCTCTTCATCTATGCCTTGAGTAATGAGGATGTCATCTGCACATTCCACCATTGCATACAATAACGTACTGACCTGCTCCTTGTCTGGCTTCTGTGCAAGACCCGATGCAGTACAATACCTTGCAAACCTCTGGACCCATTTCGGCCATGCCTCGGCTTGGTTCTGTCCAGCTACATTTTCAAAGTTCTCCGGTAAGGGAAATTATTTTTCCATCTTGTCTTCTGTTTAATGTTGCCACCATATAATATTCTTATAATTATTAAGGTTTAGTACAGATTACGGAGACTGATGGTTACAGGATTAGGAGTTTATTTACACAAGTCTTGATCTATGGCTTCCACTTACACTCTATATGAGGTTCTGTACAAGTTCTATTACATCACTTCCTGTGATGATGTTCACAGACTATTTACATATTCCTCCCAGTAACAACCCTATATTACATTATACTACACTAACGATATAGGGAGGGTAGGTATTGAGGTCCTATGGTCAGATTTTAAGGGGCTAGGGAGGAAGTTAAAGAGGATCACAGAGGTAGTAATCTCTGGATCACTCCCAGTGCCGTGCACTAGTAAGATTAGCAATCGGAAGGATTAATGCGTGGTTCGAGGCAGGGGGCAGGGGGGAGTGCTTCAGATTCTTGGAGCATTGGGACCATTTCTGGGCCAAAGGTACATATTCAAAAGGAACGGGTTGAACCTCAACAGGACGATGACTAATGTCCTCATGGGGAGGTTCACTAGTGTTGTTGGGGAGGGTTGAAACTAAATTGGCAGGGGATGGGCAGTAACATATAGAAGTAGAAAAGAGAAATAAGGTACATAAAGGAATGAGAGTGTTGTATAGTACTAGAGAAGGAAGCAATACCATATCACATAGCAGCAGACTAAGAAGGACTACAAGTCATACAAAGACAGGCTTAGAATGCATGTAGGTAAATGCACGAAGTGTGATGAGTAAAATTGGTGAGCTACAAGCACAAATAGCAGTGTGGTAATATGATGTAGTGGCAATAACGTAAACATGGCTTAAAAATGATAAGGAAAGAATGTTGAATATTCAAGGATACAAAGTATTTAGAAAAGATAGGGAAAGAAATAAAAGGACAGGTGGCAGTGTTGATAGGAAAATTGGCCATTGTAAATTGCCCCTAGTGTAGGTAGGTGGTAGGAGAATGGTGGGGATGTAATAGGGAATATGGGATTAACGTAGGATTAATATAAATGGGTGGTTGTTGGTCGGCACAGACTCGGTGGGCCGAAGGGCCTGTTTCAGTGCTGTATCTCTCTATGACTCTATGACTAATTAGGGAAGACATTGCAGTGTTGGAAAGAAAGGATGCCCCTCAGGGGCCAAGGACAGAATTGACTTGGTTAGCATTAAGAAGCAAGAAAGGTATGACCATGCTACTGGGGATATTCTATAGGCCTCCAAACAGTGAGAGAGAGACAGAGGAGCAAATCTGCAGGGAAATCACAGAGATGTGAAAGAACTATAGAGTGGTGATATTGGGGGACTTTAGTTACCCAAATATCAATTGGGATAATGTTAAAGGGAAAGAAGGGAGAAGGATTTCTTAATTGTATTCAGGAGAACATCCTTGACCAATATGTTCTCTAGAAAGGAGGTATTGCTAGATATGGTGCTGGGAAATGAGGTAGGCCAAGTGAACCAGGAATCTGGGGCAACACTTGGGTAAAAGTGATCATTGTACCATAAGGTTTAGATTAGTAATGGAGAAGAGCAAGGAACAATCTAAAGTAGAACTTCTAAATTGGAAGAGGGCTAACTTCGATGGAATGAGAAGGGATCCAGCTAGGGTAAAATGGGACCAAAGAGTGACAGGAAAAACTGTAATTGAACAATCGGTGATCTTTAAGGAGGAGATGCTTCAGGTAGGCTAGGTACATTACAACAAGGACGAAGTGTAGGGTAGCTAAAGCAAGGGCTCCTTGCATGATGAGGGAGATACAGAATATGATGTATCAAAAAAAGGGCATATGATGCATGTCAGGTGATTTTTTAAAGCAAGAATCAGGCCAAATGCAATAAGTTGAGAGGGGAAGTGAAGAGGAAAATAAGACTGGCAAAGACAGAATATGAGAATGGAATGGCACTTAACATAAAAGGGAACCCACAATCTTCTACTGGCACACAATTAGTAAGCTAGTAGTAAGAGGCAGGATGGGGCCTATTAGGGACAAAGAAGGTGATATATGCTTAGAGGCACAGGGCAAGGATAGAATAATTAACGAGTACTTTGCTCGAGTCGCTCTAAACAGGCTCCAGAAGCTGGCCGAGCGCGTCTACCCTGAGGCACAATGTGGCTTTCGTGCAGAGAGATCGACCGTTGACACGCTGTTCTCCCTTCGTCAGATACAGGAGAAATGCCGTGAACAACAGATGCCCCTCTACATTGCTTTCATTGATCTCACCAAAGCCTTTGACCTCGTCAGCAGACGTGGTCTCTTCAGACTACTAGAAAAGATTGGATGCCCACCAAAGCTACTAAGTATCATCACCTCATTCCATGACAATCTGAAAGGCACAATTCAACATGGTGGCTCCTCATCAGAGCCCTTTCCTATCCTGAGTGGCGTGAAACAGGGCTGTGTTCTCGCACCCAAATTTTTTGGGATTTTCTTCTCCCTGCTGCTTTCACATGCGTTCAAGTCCTCTGAAGAAGGAATTTTCCTCCACACAAGATCAGGGGGCAGGTTGTTCAACCTTGCCCGTCTAAGAGTGAAGTCCAAAGTACGGAAAGTCCTCATCAGGGAACTCCTCTTTGCTGACGATGCTGCTTTAACATCTCACACTGAAGAGTGCCTGCAGAGTCTCATCGACAGGTTTGCGGCTGCATGCAATGAATTTGGCCTAACCATCAGCCTCAAGAAAACGAACATCATGGGGCAGGACGTCAGAAATGCTCCATCCATCAATATTGGCGACCACGCTCTGGAAGTGGTTCAAGAGTTCACCTATCTAGGCTCAACTATCACCAGTAACCTGGCTCTAGATGCAGAAATCAACAAGCGCATGGGAAAGGCTTCCACTGCTATGTCCAGACTGGCCAAGAGAGTGTGGGAAAATGGCACACTGACACGGAACACAAAAGTCCGAGTGGATCAGGCCTGTGTCCTCAGTACCTTGCTCTATGGCAGCGAGGCCTGGACAACGTATGTCAGCCAAGAGCGACGACTCAATTCATTCCATCTTCGCTGCCTCCGGAGAATACTTGGCATCAGGTGGCAGGACCGTATCTCCAACACAGAAGTCCTCGAGGCGGCCAACATCCCCAGCTTGTACACACTACTGAGTCAGCGGCGCTTGAGATGGCTTGGCCGCATGGAAGATGGCAGGATCCCCAAAGACACATTGTACAGCGAGCTCGCCACTGGTATCAGACCTACCAGCCGTCCATGTCTCTGCTTTAAAGACGTCTGCAAACGCGACATGAAATCCTGTGACATTGATCACAAGTCGTGGGAGTCAGTTGCCAGCGTCCGCCAGAGCTGGCGGGCAGTCATAAAGACGGGGCTAAAGTGTGGCGAGTCGAAGAGACTTAGTAGTTGGCAGGAAAAAAGACAGAGGCGCAAGGGGAGAGCCAACTGTGTAACAGCCCCGACAAACAAATTTTTCTGCAGCACCTGTGGAAGAGCCTGTCACTCTAGAATTGGCCTTTATAGCCACTCCAGGCGCTGCTTCACAAACCACTGACCACCTCCAGGCGCTTATCCATTGTCTCTCGAGATAAGGAGGCCAAAGAAAGACTTTGTATCAGTGTTTACTAAGGAAGAGGATGCTGATAAAATATCAGTAGAAACAGAGATGGTAGAGGTAATGGATGAGGTCAAAATTGATAGGAAGGATGCACTGGAAAGGCTGGCTATGCTGAGAGTGGATAAGTCACCTGGGCCGGATGGCTTGTATCCCAGGTTACTAACAGAAGTGGCTGTGGAGATAAGAAAAGGGCTTGCCATAATCTTCTAGTCTTCCCTAGGTACGAGGGAGGTGCTAGAGGATTGGAGAGTGGCAAATGTGGCAGCCTTATTGAAGAAAGTGTGTAAAGATATTCCTAGTAACTACAGGCCAGTCAGTTTAATTTCTGTGGTGGGTAAGGATGTAGAAAGAATAATCAGTAAAAAATCAACCGGCACTTGGACAGGTTTGAGTTAATTAGGGAGAGCCAACACGGATTTATAAAAGGCAGCTCACACTTGACTAATCTAATTGACTTTTTTGATGAAGTAACAGAGAAGGTTGATGAAGGAAATGCAATGGACGTTGTCTACATGGATTTTAAGAAAGCATTTGACAAAGTACCACATAAAAGGCTGGTTAACAAAATGGAGGCTCACAGAATAGAAGGGTCAGTGTCAGCCTGGATAAAAAAATTGGCTTAAGGACAGAAATCAGTGAGTTGTGGTAAATGGTTATTTTTCCAACTGGAACAGGGTTCAATGCTAAGACTACTGCTTTTTAAAAATATATATAAATGACTTGGATATTGAAATACAGAATACAATTTCAAAATTTGCCAATGATACCAAACTTGGAGGTGTGGCAAACAATAATGATGATACGAATCACCTGCAACAGGACATAGATAAATTAGCAGAATAGGCAGACAAGTGGCAGATGGAATTTAATACAGAGAAGTGTGAGGTGATGCATTTTGACAGAAGGGTCAGGGAGAGGCCTTATAGACTAAATGGCGAAGTTCTAAAAAGTGTCCAGGGATAGAAAGACCTGGGGGTCCACGTGCAGAGATCCTTTAAAGTGGCAGGACCTATTGAGAGAGTGGTTAGCAAAGCATATGGGATCTTGGGCTTCATAAACAGAGGTATTGAGTACAAAAGCAGGGAGGTTATGCTGAACCTTTATAAAGCTCTGTTTAGGCCACAACTAGAGTATTATGTCCACTTCTGATCACCACGCGTTAGGAAGGATGTGAGGGTCCTTGAGAGGGTGCAGAGGAGATTGACTAGAATAGTTCTAGAGATGAGGGATTTTAGCTACAAGGTAAGGTTGGATAAGCTGGGGTTGTTCTCCTTGAAACAAAGGAGATTGAGGGGAGATTTGATAAAGGTGTACAATATTAAGACAGGTTTAGATAAGGCATACAAAGAAAGCTGTTTCCATTAGCTGATGGTACAAGGACTTGGGGGCACAGAATTAAGGTTTTGGGTAAGAGATGCAGGGGGATGTAAGGAAAATCTTTTTTAGGCTGTGCGTGGTAATGACCTGGAACTCGCTGCCTATGAGGGTGGTGGAAGCAGCGGCAATTAGTGATTTCAAAAGGAAATTGGATGGGCACTTGAGCGGAATAAACTTACAGGACTACAGGGATAGAGCCGGGGAATGGGACAGACTGGATTACTCCACAGAGAGCCGGCGTGGAATCGAATGGCCTCCTTCTGTGCCGGAATGACACTATGATAAATTGAGAAGGTTGCAAGAAAAACAAATAGAATCCTTGGCTTTATTAATAGAAGAACTGAGTACAAAAGCAAGGAAGTTATGCTAAATCTTTATAAAACACTGATTAGGCCTCAGCTGGTGTACTGTACATTACTGCAGGAGTTCCTCAGGGTAATATCCTAGGCCCAACCATCTTCAGCTGCTTCATCGATGACCTTCTCTCTATCATAAGGTCAGAAGTGGGAATGTTCGTGGATGATTGCCCAGAGTACCATTCACGACTCCTCAGATAATGAAGCGGTCTGTGCCTGTATGCAGCAGGACCTGGACAACATTCCGGCTTGGACTCATAAATGGCAAGTAACATTACTGTCACTCAAGTGCCAGACAGTGACCATCTCTAACCAGAGAGAATCTAACCATTTTCCTTTTTCATTTAACAGCATCACTATTGCTAAATGCCCCACCATCAGCATTCTGGGGTCATCTTGACTAGAAATTTAACTGGATCAGCCACATAATTACAGTGGCTACTAAAGCAGGTCAGAGATTGGGAATTCTGCAGCGAGTAAGTCAACTCCTGACTTGCTAAAGCCTTTCCACCATCTACAAGACACAAGTCAGGAGTGTGACTCTCTAATTGCCTGGAGTGTGAAACTCCAACAACACTCAAAAAGCTCAGTACCATCCAGGACAAAGCAGCATGTTTAATTGGCACCCATCCAGTTCCATAAATACTCACTCCCTCCATTACCATCGCCCATTTAGAAGGTGCATTGCAGAAAGTCTTTGACAGTATCTTCCAAACCCATGACCTCTACCGTCTAGAAGAACATGGGCGCAGGCGTATGGGAGCACCATCACCTGCAAGTTCCCTTCTAAGTTACACACCATCCTGACTTGGAAATATATAGCCATTCCTTCATCACGGTGGAGCACTGTGAATGTACCTACACCACACAGACTGCAGCAGTTCAAGAAGGCGGCTCACCACCACCTTCTCAAAGGCAATTTTAGGGATGGGCAACAAATGCTCGCCTTGCTAGTGATGCTAACGTTCAATGAATAAATAAAGAAGGTGTTCAATTCTTGCTTAGGTGGAAAGACTGTAGAAGCTGGAATTGTTCTCTATCGAGCAGAGAAGGTTAAGATGAGACTTGTTAGAGATGTTCAAAATCATGAACTGTTTTGATAGAGTTAATAAGGAGCAGCTGTTTCCAGTGGCAGCAGAGTCAGTAACTAGAAGACACAGAGTTAAGGTGATTAGCAAAAGAACCAGAGATGACATGAGGCAACTTTTTTATGTAACGAGTTGCTATGATCTGGAATGCACTGCCTAAAAGGATGGTGAAAGCAGATTCATTAATAACTCTCAAAAGGGAATTAGATAAGTAGTTGAAGGGGAAAAAATAGGGTTATGGAGAAAGAGCAGGGCATTGGGACTAATTGGACAGCTCTGCCAAAGAGCCAGCACAGACCTGATGAGCCGAATGGCCTCCTTCTGTGCTATATAATTCTATGAGGGTAATTGTAATTCCCCAAAGGTTGGTGGGGACTAGATTGGTTAAAAGTAACAAAATGAGCTACCCAACCCAACATGCCCACTTCCAGTTTTAGTTGAGTTGGGAGGGGGTGGGGCAGGCAACCTACCCACTGTCAGGTCGGTCACTAAAGTATCTTAAGGAAGCTACATGTTTCCAATTTAACTTAGCTTTTAGTTTTAACGTCTGTAGCTGAAGGGAAGCACAAAGTGTCTTTATAGCATTGCTTGTGGGCCAGCATGAGCAAGAGTGCATTTCCCCTAGCCCACCAAGCTCACATGATCAAACTCCCACGATCACCCTCCCCCACCCCGCAATGCCCAATTCCCACTCCGCAATGCCCATCCCCACCACCACCCCAATGACAGACTTATCTCTGCTCTGCTCCTCGGCTGCCTTCCCACCCAAAGGCCAGCCAGACTGTCAATCTGACTGGCTGCGGCGAGGAAACGTGTTGAGAAAATTTAAATTGTCCTGCCATTAAAATCAGTAGAATCTACGGGAAAATCACACCTTCCCAGTTTCCGGGCTGCAAATCCTCTTCCCCGATCCCTTCGCACCTCACAGTTATTATTGGGTCCTATGATTTTACTACAGGTACCACTGTCTCCTTTTCTAATAAAAAGCCACTATTACAACAAATAGCTTTATAAAATCAGAAATGCCCCCATACACGGTCAAAAGGATACAATCCATAATTCAATTTTTCTTTGATAGATCTAATTTCTGATTTCTCTAGAATTTTCTGACACTTTGAAGGGTTAGAAATCAACAACACCTTAAATAAAGGATACTGGCAGGTTATCAACTATAAGCTGCTTCAGGTGAATCTTCAAATTGCTTTTATAAAGGCAAAATACTGCTGGAAATCTGAAATATAAACAGAAAATGCTGGAAACATTCAGCAAGTCTGATGAGGACTAGCAGTGGGTTGATTGGGGTTAGGCTGCCCTTTTTAATGTTTTTATGTAAACAAAAATGTTTCTATAAATTAAAAGCATCTGTAATACTCAACTAAACAGAGTTGAGTATAAGGAACAGGTTGCTATAACATCACCTAAAATGCTAATGGAAAAGTGGATCAAAGAGAATTCTGGAATTAATGGGAAAAGCTTTTTTAGCTCTGTGAACAGTCAGACAATAATGGGCCATTAATGGATCTTCAAGGACAGATTACAAAGAACTCACTGGATATGGTGGAAATATTAAATGAGTACTTTGTATCGGTCTTCACTCCTGAAGACCATGCTCAACTATTAAAACAGAATGATTTTAATAATAAAACTAGTAATATTATAATAGATGAATATATTGTTTTAAATAGCAAAATAGAGCAGCCAGACCAGATGATATCCACCTGAGGGTCCTTGGGGAGATGGGGCATGTGTTGTAGCCTGTATTTTTAATAGTTCACTGCACTCTGGGATGGTTCCTGTAGACTGGAAGGATGCTAATTTAGTCTCCACCTTTAAAGAAAGATAACAAGACGAAGCCAGGTAACTATAGGCCCATTAGTTTGACATCAGTACTCGAAAAGGTGCTTAAGGGAATCATTAGGGTGTCATATATGGTTGCTTGAACAGACAGGGACATATCAGGGACATTTAGAGAAGTGTAGATTGAACTTTATAAGAAAATGAAGAGAGTAGGTTGTGTTCCAGTTAACAGATTGTTCCAATGAAATTGATTAGGGAAGACTGGCTGGGGCAGACATCTTAGAAAAGTTAGTTACTGCAGGGAATGCATGGCCAGACTGATCTCCTAGACTCGTTTTGATTGCCTAGATGGGTCAGAGAGAAATTTTCAATTTTTTTTGTCCTAAATTGGCCTGGGTTTTTACCTATTTTTTCACCTCTCACAGGAGAGCACATGGTTTTGGGTGGGGTGGAGAGTGTATATATGATACACAAAATTTCACAATTGTATGGGACAGGCTAGATGTACCAGAGAGACTTTACCTCTCCATCATTGCTCTTATGTTTGTAGGATATGCAGCATCTATGGAAAAGGAAACAGAAGGTCAAATGGTCACCAGCCTGAAACATTAACTTTATTTCTCTCTCCACAGATGCCTGACCTACTGAGTATTTCTGTAATTTCTGTTTCTATTTCTAATTGCTTTGGTTATTATTCAAATTATTCCAACTATACAACCAATTAGCAGTGAACCAACAATAAGATATTTAAATATTGGATTCATATAGATCAGGATTGTCCAACCTTTTCATGCGGGGGGGCCACATTACAATTTTTGTCTTACTTGGGGGGGGGGTGGCGGTGAGACAATTTCAGAAAGATAACAGCATTAAAAATGTATCTTACTATTAACCATAACAACAACAAATGTGCATTCTTGTGAAGAAGCTCTAAATGAGATTAATTTATTGACTTTTTCATCACTATGTCAGACACTGATTTAGTCAGATACCTGGCATTTTTTGCTTGCACAGGTAGTCAGTGTCTTCTCGCACACATCAGATGTGCATCTGTTGGGAGCAAACTTGATCACTCTCTCTGTCTCTCTCTCTCTAATTCTCTCCCTCCAAGTGTTCCCCCCTCTCTGTGTTGTTCCCCTTTGTGTTGTCCTTGCTCTCTATGTCCCTCCTCTTTCTCTCTCTATCCTCCCCATTTCCCTGTTCCCCTCTTTCTCTCTCTGTCCCCCCCTCTATGTCCCCCCATCCCCCTCTCTCTGTCCACCACTCTCTCTCTTTCTGCCCCCTCTCTGTCCCCCCTCTCTTTCTGTCTCCCCCACTGTCCCCCCCCCCCTCTGTCCTCTCTCTGCTACCCCTCTCTCTGATACCCATCTCTCTCTCTGTCCCCCCTCTCTCTCTGCACCCTCTCTTTCTGTCCCCTCTCTCTCTCTGACCCCCCTCTCTCTCTGCTCCCCCTCTCTTTGTCCCTCCTCTCTCTCTCTGTCTCCCCCCCCCCACCGCCCCCCCTCTCTCTGTCCCCTCTCTCTCTCTCTGCCCCCTCTCCGCTACCCCTCTCTCTGACCCCCATCTCTCTGTGTCCCCCCTCTCCCTGCACCCTCTCTTTCTGTCTCTCTCTCTCTCTCTGACCACCCACTCTCTTCTGCCCCCTCTCTCTCTCTCTACCCACCCCCCTCTCTCTGTCCCCCCCTCTCTCTCTGTCTCTGACAGTTGCAGAAAGCAGGAGCTCAGCACAGCAGCTTGGCAGTTGGTCAGATTTTTTTTTAAATTGCACTGAGTTTCACAGCTGACAGGTGCTGACATCGGGAACAGCGGCTTCTGAACTTCGGACACATTCAGGGTTTTCCAGCGGCCTTTAAAAAAAGTCAGAAAACCCCAAATCTGTCTGAAATTGAGAAGCTGCTGTTACCGTTCCCATGCAGCACCTATCAGCTGTGAAACTGACACTTAGGGTATTTTTAAAAAGCTGGTCCAGAAGAAGAAGACAATGGAAAATTTCTCATCTCTGAAATACATCAGGGGGCTGGATAGAAACCTTTGGCGGACCGGATCCTGGCCTGCAGGCCGTATGTTGGACAACATATAGATAAATAATTCCTACTATGAATAAATATTGTGTGCTAAAGACTGGCATTCAGAGGATAAATAGAAATTCAAGCAAAAATTAGATCAGAAAAATCTATGATACAAGTTTAATAAAGAAGAAAAAATGCAATTTGGAAGGTCAGAAAGCAGGACAGAAGATTGAAGTAAATATAAAAGTTGTTACAACCAGGTGAGAAGGGGTCGAGGGGTTCCCTCTCAGCCTTTGCTTGGTTTAACTGTAACAGGGTTTAATTTTAAAACACCGTATTTTTAGCTCCCCCTTAGTGAATCCTTGTTCACTGCTCCAGTTCTAAGCTAAAGAAATCAGACAGGTTTCCTTAAATTTAAACAAGAAAGGCAGATGTTTATTTATCTTAAACTCTAATCCAGTTAATAACTACAAATACGCGACGCAACCACGCCAGCATGCATATACGATAAACACACATGCAGATAGAGCCAGAAAAGGTAGAAGGTATAAAGGGGAAAAGTTTGAGGCAATATCTGGTAGTTACAGTCCTTTAAATTCAATGTGAAGTCTTTGGTTGCACTAAGTCTTGCAATTCATTGGGGCCCAGTCCACACTTCAACTTGTTCCGATGTAGAAGTCTTTTCTCTCTTGAGGTTTACGTGTCTTCTGTGGGTCCGGTAGCTTGGGAGAAAGCGAGAAAGAGAGCCAGGTTCCAGGTTCCAGTTCAAACAGCCTTCTGCAGGTTAGTCATGTGACTAGCTCCTTATTTGGAACAGTCTCTCCTGCGAGGTTTATGGATTGTACCTTCGCAGTCTCTGGACTGTGCTTCCTTACACCTTCAATACCTTGTGATCAAAATCCATTTGGGTTAATTGGGGCAGGGAATAGTCCTTTGTCTCCACAAGCAGCATTTCTTAGTATGCAAATGTCCTTCTAGCCCAGTGTCTGGTGATCTTCAAACAAGTAATTTCTTCACTCCAGCAACGGTTTAAAATCAATGTTCATATGACAAAATTAATATGCCTCATTCTTGGCAGGTAGGGAGTCTGCATGACACAGGAAACTGCAAAGGATTTTATACAGACTTAGAACAGTAAATAACATACATTATAATTCATTAACATAAAATATAATCAAAGTTATGGATGAGATAAAGCATCCAGAAGAGTAAAACTCATCCTTCCAGTACAGGCCAATCAGCCCATCAAGTCTGCACTGCTGTTTATCTTCAAGACAGCCATGTGGTCCAATCCAACTTCCCTGATCGCTCACCAGAACCTTTAATGTTCTTTTTGAAGTAACTATCCAATTTACTTTTAAAGAATTTCTGAACTAAGCTTCAACAATGGGTTTGCGGCACAGAATTCCTCATTCCAGTTCTATAGTACAGGGAAGAAACTTGAATCATTCAAACCTTCACTGAGTATTTCTTTAATTGTGACTCTGCAGCATAAAAGCATTATAGATCTTATTCATTAAATTCACTGTGAGGGGACTAATATAAAATTTGAAATACACAGCTGCTGAAGCACTGGGGGAATTTTATGCTCTCCCCCACAGTGGATTTGGAGTTTCCCGCCACCATCCCGCCTCTGCCAAAATTTAATCTGGGGCAGGAAGGCCTGTGACCAGCCTTCCTGCCCCGCCACCAATTGAGGTCCTTAACTAAGCGATTAATCCACAATTAAGGGCCTCATCCCCACTGCCACCGCAATTAGCCGAGCGGTGAGTGGACCTGTCAGCGCACAGGCAGCACACACGGAAAACCATGCGGGCTGTTTCCTGGCTCAGGTCGGGTGTGGGGGGGGCGGGGGGGGGCGCGGTTTCCTCGTTAAATGACACTTAGTGCCTGAACGATGGACCTGGCATCAGGGAAGGCGAGCCCGCTAAGAGCCACACCCTCCCCTTGCTTGTCACCCCCCCCCCACTACGCAACACTACTCCATGACTCCCACCCCGCGGGACGCCTCCCGCCCTGACCTGCCAGTGGCCTGGGTCCAACGCTGCCTCTGCGGTGGCGCCCCTGAGTGAAAGTGCTGCTGGCCTCTGATTGGCCAACAGCTCTTCAAAAGAGGGACTTTCGGCGATGGGGTCCTTGAGCCTGTGGAAGGCCGTCTGCTGTCCACATAAGAGTCTGATCAGCACTAGATTCGGTGGGCCTTCCGGAGAAGAGGCGACGCGGGGTTTTCGGCATCGCTTTTACCAAATGTCAAGACCAACGTCGCCAGCGCAAAATCACAGCCATTGTGTGCTGTGCTGCTCATTACATCATAAAAAGGATCTGGCCTGGAATTTATTTGGAGCTGTTGCCACTCCATTACCGTAACAACTGCAAGTGCGGCAGAAATCTTGGCTGGATTTATTGATTTTTTTTTTCCAGTGACGGGTCCCAGCAGCAAGCCGGAAGGTGAGGAGAGGCACTACCTTGGCCCTCCATTTGACCCCCATTGCTATCACATGATGAGCAGCCAATTAACTGCGCACCATCGGGGACACCTTCCATTTAAGAGACGTGCTCCCGCCTCCAGAGCTATTGACCATTCGGAGGGCTGGCTGCTCCTCAGTAACGGCAATGCCACCAGGAGCGGTGGCCACTATTGGTACTACAGGGGGCCCTGCAGAGGAGTAGAGTTCGGAGACCCTGGGAAGGGTAAGAGGGGTTGGGGTCGCTGGGGCCAGTCAGGCAGGCTATGGTGACAGGGTGGGGTGGGTTGCTCCCTCCGGGAGCCCTGGATTTTCCCCCAAAGGAGGGTCCCACCCCAATCCCACTAGTTGGCCAACAGGCTTTAACTCGCGGTGTCTCCCCATGGCAGTGAGCCCCTCCAGCTTCAAATAAACTGAAGTGGAGGCAGAAAGAGGCCCTTAAGGGCCTCAACTGGCCTGGGCGGGAAGGCTGTTGGCTTTCCCCGCCTAGGACTAAATGATAGGGAGTCCAAGCAACATTGGGAACAGCACCCATTGCCATTTTGTTTGCCCCCCTGCCTCTGTGCCCGCTTCCAAGGACTGAACAAAATTCAGCTCCCTGTGTGCATGCATAAACAGGTTTTCACTGCACTTCCAGCAAAGTAATGGCGGCAGACAGCAACTCCCTGGAACTTCCAGGCCATTACTACCCTACAGAAGGTACAGGCAAGGAGCAGCAAAGATCTCTGGAGGGTCAAAGAAGACGCTGAAGGAAGGAGGCGATACAACATTCAGGTCTTCCGGAATAGATGTCATCAACATGTCAGAGGTGTCAGGGCAGTGTGTGAAAAGACTGCACTTCAGCAGACAGGGAATCACTAACCAATGTCACCTGTTTCAGCAGAAATTCGAGTAAAAAGCCCAGGCACACAGAGCACTGCCTATTGCTATGAAGGTTACGGTGGCCCTCAACTTCTATGCCACAGGCTCATTCCAGGCTCAAACAGGTGACATCAGCAATATCAGTCAGTTTGCTCTCCATAAGACTGTCAAACAAGTGAAGGATGGTCTTTTTGCAAGAAGAGAGCAGTACATCACCTTCCCAATGCAGGCTGCCAATTAGCAGGTGTGAATGCTTGAATTTGCATGCACCACAGGATTTACCCCAAGTGTAAGGTTTAATATGAGTGCAAAAACATTGCCCTGCACTTTTCCCATTAAGAACCAGCCATGTCTTATAACAGGAAGGGGTTCCACTCCTAGAAGGTCAGTTGGTAACCAAGGGAGCGAATAATACAGGTTTGTATCCAATATCCTGGCAGTAATTGTGGTACCTTCATGTTCTGCCAGTCATCAAATCCCCCCCTCCCACTTCGGCTCAGACTGGAGTATCAAGCAGACTCTTTGCAAAAATGGGTATCCCCATTACATCTGGCTCATAACTCCTGTCAGGCACCTGGACACGGACGCAGAGCACCAATGCAACAAAAGCTACACAAGAACAAAAGCTCTCATTGAATAAACTGTAGCTATCCTCAAGCAAAGATGCCTGGACTGATCGGAAGGTGTCCTGTTCGAAAGCGGAGAGAATTTCCAGATTTGTAATGGTTTGCAGCATGCTAAACAATTATGCCATTCAGAGGCACCGGAGAACAAAGTAATGCAGGAGCAAGTTGAAGAAGGGGCTGAGGAATAAGATGATAATGAGGAAGACCAAAGCCAAAAAGTGCTACCAGCTGCCAGAGCTTTATGGCAGAAAATTATTAAGAACATAAGAAATAGGAGCTGGAGTAGGCTATTTGGCCCTTTGAGTCTGCTCTGCCATTCAACAAGATCATGACTGATCTTCTACCTCAACTCCACCTTCCCGCACTATCCCAATATCCCTTAATTCCCTTAGTACCCAAAATCTGTCAGACTCTGCCTTGAATATACACAACAAATGGGCATCCACAGCTCTCCAGGTTAGAAAATTCCCAAGATTCACGACCCTATGAGTTAAGAAATTTCTCCTCATTTCAGTACTAAATGGCCAACCCCTTATTCTGAGACAGTGGCTCCATGTTCTAGATTCCCCAGACAGGGGAAACATTTCCTTAGTGTCTACCCTGAAAAAGCACATGAAGAATGTTATATGTTTCAATTTGATCACTGCTTATTCTTCTAAACTCCAGGGAATACAGGCCCAGTCTACTCAATCTCTCCTCATAGGTCAATTCCCTCAACCTACAAGAAAGTACTCTGGGTCGGGAACTTCAATGTCCATCACCAGGAGTGGCTCGGTAGCACCAATACTGACCGAGCTGGCCGAGTCCTAAAGGACATAGCTGCTAGACTGGGTCTGCGGCAGGTGGTGAGGGAACCAACAAGAGGGAAAAACATACTTGACCTCGTCCTCACCAATCTGTCTGCCGGAAATGCATCTGTCCATGACAGTATTAGTTGGAGCGACCACCGCACAGTCCCTGTGGAGATGAAGTCCTGCCTTCACATTGAGGATACCCTCCATCGTGTTGTGTGGCACTACCACCATGCTAAATGGGATAGACTTCGAACAGATCTAGCAATGCAAAACTGGGCATCCATGAGGCACTGTGGGTCATCGGCAGCAGCGGAACTGTACTCAAGCACAATCTGTAACCTTATGGCCTGGCATATCCCCCACTCTACCATTATCATCAAGCCGAGGGACCAACCCTGGCTCAAGGAAGAGTGCAGGAGGGCATGCCAGGAGCAGCATCACGCATACCTCAAAATGAGGTATTAACCTAGTGAAGCTACAACACAGGACTACTTGCATGCCAAACTGCCTAAGCAGCATACGATAGACAGAGCTAAGCGATCCCATAACCAACGGATCAGATCTAAGCTCTGCAGTCCTGCCACATCCAGCCGTGCATGGTGGTGAATAATTAAACAACTAACTGGAGGAGGTGGCTCCACAAATATCCCCGTCCTCAATGATGGGGGAGCCCATAAGAACATAAGAAATAGGAATTGGCGTAGGCTATTTGGCCCTTTTGAGCATCAGCGCAAAAGATAAGGCTGAAGCATTTGCAACAATCTTCAGCCAGAAGTGCCGAGTTGATGATCCATCTCGGCCTCCTCCTGAAGTCCCCAGCATCACAAATGCCAGTCTTCAGCCAATTCGATTCACTCCACATGCTATCAAGAAATGACTGAAGGCACTGGATACTGCAAAGGCTATGGGGCCTGACAATATTCTGGCAATAGTACTGAAGGTCTGTGCTCCAGAACTTGCTGCGCCCTAGCCAAGCTGTTCCAGTACAGCTACGAAACTGGCATCTACCCGGCAATGTGGAAAATCACCCTGGTATGTCCTGTACATAAAAAGCAGGACAAGTCCAACCCGGCCAATTACCGCCCCTTCAGCCTACTCTCAATCATCAGTGAAGTGATGGAAGGTGTCATCGACAGTGCCATCAAGCGGCACTTGCTTGGCAATAACCTGCTCCGTGACACTCAGTTTGGGTTCCGCCAGGGCAACTCAGCTCCTAACCTCGTTACAGCCTTGATTCAAACATGGACAAAAGAGCTGAAGTCAAGAGGTGAGGTGAGAGTTACTGCCCTTGACATCAAGGCAGCATTTGACCGAGTAAGGCATCAAGGATCCCTAGCAAAACTGAAGTCAATGGGAATCCGGGGGGGGAAACTTTCTGCTGGTT
Organism: Heterodontus francisci; assembly: GCF_036365525.1. Taxonomy (NCBI): domain Eukaryota; kingdom Metazoa; phylum Chordata; class Chondrichthyes; order Heterodontiformes; family Heterodontidae; genus Heterodontus; species Heterodontus francisci. Next base: position 68,484,486 of record NC_090372.1, on the reverse strand, counting down.
GGAGTCATACCAAGCACAAAGGAAGATGGTTGTGGTTGTTGGAGGTCAATCATCTGAGCTCCAGGCCATCACTGCAGGAGTTCCTCAGGGTAGTGTCCGAGGCCCAACCATCTTCAGCTGCTTCATCAATGACCTTCCTTCAATAATAAGGTCAGAAGTGGGGATGTTCGCTGATGATTGCACAATGTTCAGCACCATTCGTGACTCCTCAGAAACTGAAGCAGTCCATGCAGAAATGCAGCAAGACCTGGATAATATCCAGGCTTGGGCTGATAAGTGGCAAGTAACATTCGCGCCACACAAGTGCCAGGCAATGACCATCTCCAACAAAAGAGAATCTAACCATCTCCCCTTAACATTCAATGGCATTACCATCGCTGAATCCCTCACGATCAACATCCTTGGGGTTACCATTGACCAGAAACTGAACTGGAGTAGCCATATAAATACTGTGGCTTCAAGAGCAGGTCAGAGGCTAGGAATCCTGCGGCGAGTAACTCACGTCATGACTCCCCAAAGCCTGTCCACCATCTACAAGGCACAAGTCACGAGTGTGATGGAATTCTCTCCACTTGCCTGGATGCGTGCAGCTCCAACAAAACTCAAGAGGCTCGACACCATCCAGGTCAAAGCAGCCTGCTTGATTGGCATCCAATCCACAAACAGTCATTCCCTCCACCGCCGACGTACAGTGGCAGCAGTGTGTACTATCTACAAGATGCACTGCAGCAAAGCACTAAGGCTCTTTGGACAGCACCTTCCAAACCTGCGACCTCTACCAACTAGGACAAGGGCAGCAAATGCATGGGAACACCACCACTTACAAGTTCTCCTCCAAGTCACACACCACTTGGAACTACATTGCTGTTCCTTCACTGTCGCTGGGTCAAAATCCTGGAACTCCCATCCTAACAGCACAGTGGGTGTCCCTACCTCACATGGACTGCAGCGGTTCAAGAATGCAGCTCACCACCACCTTCTCAAGGGCAATTAGGGATGGGCAATAAGTGCTGGCCTAGCCAGCAACGTCCACATCCCATGAATGAATAACAAAAAAATTTGCCTCAGCAAACCCTCCCCCAGCACAAGAACAATCCCACCATTTGATCCATTCTATCGACCCATTTTCTGAATGTCCACCAAAACTACAACCTCATTGGTTTTCCTCCTACATAACAATGAAAATGAAGAACAGCAGTGTTTTACAATTTTTCTCATATCTTCATATTAAGATGAAACCACCAAAATACAATCCCTTTGGGCCTAGCTTCTGTGATTGTTGATTTATTCTCATGTTCCTACAAAGTGTTTCCCCTGTCACTGAAGCCTCTGAGGTGGGATGCTGCCGCTCACTCACTGAACGCGCTTGAGATGGACGTGGTGGGTGACGCTCAGCAGCTCTGGACCTTGAGGCCCAAGCGGAAGAATGCTGTGCCTCAGCGTCAGCCAGAGCAGTCTGGGCCACCTGGGTGTGCGGGCCTAATAAAGGCACTGGGTCAGAAGCTGCCAGGGGAGCTGGCCAGCTGTCACCTTGTGAAAGGATAGTATGAGCCTTTCCCATGGAGCCAATACCACCATAATGGTTCAGCATCTCTCCACCCCCTGTGCTCTGCCTGAGAACACAGTCAGAGTGTAGTGATGTACTGGAGGCCCTATTCATACTCTTCACACTCGTATCCATGGTCTCCTTCATGGACTGAGAGGCTGATGAGGAAATGATGCTGGACCTCATAGCTATGATGGCAGCCCTCTGAACTCCCCAAAAAGTTGTCAGAGCTACCACCAGAAGCTCCATTATTGTGGCCACCATTGCAGTGTTCATAGAGTGCACCACTCACTCCATGTTTGACTGCATGACATGAATGCCCAGCTGGAAGATCCCACACAAGCTAGAACTGGACTGCTCCATGGTCTGTGTCATTGTGCTCATGTTCTGGGCAGAAATGGGAATGCCCGCCTACACCACTAGAATTAGAATTAGAATTAGAATATTACAGCGCAGTACAGGCCCTTCGGCCCTCGATGTTGCGCCGAGCTGTGAAACCATCTGACCTACACTATTCCATTTTCATCCATGTGTCTATCCAATGTCCACTTAAATGCCCTTAAAGTTGGAGAATCTACTACTGCTGCAGGCAGGGCATTCCACGCCCTTACTACTCTCTGAGTAAAGAAACTACCTCTCACATCTGTCCTATATCTATCACCCCTCAACTTGAAGCTATGTCCCCTCGTGTTTGCCATCACCATCCGAGGAAAAAGACGCTCACTATCCACCCTATCTAACCCTCTGATTATCTTATATGTCTCTATTAAGTCACCTCTCCTCCTCCTTCTCTCCAACGAAAACAACCTCAAGTCCCTCAGCCTTTCCTCGTGAGACCTTCCCTCCATACCAGGCAACATCCTAGTAAATCTCCTCTGCACCCTTTCCATAGCTTCCACATCCTTTCTATAATGCTTCCAATGTCACTATGGATGCCTCTGTCTGCCCTGGTGTTCACTTTGCAAGAATTGACGTTCCAGCAATTTTTAGTGCAGCTCCCCTTTAAGATCAAACTTGCCTTTAAAAAGGGAAGGCTGCCTATACCACGTGACCTACAAACAATGTTGCCAGAGCCTCCTGCTGTGCACAGAGTTTGCTGTGTGCAGGAGCAGAGAGCAGCACTGGAGGTGCACCAGCTGGCGCCACAATTATTCAGATGAGGTGGGTGCATGAATCACAACCGCCCTGTTCAAAACATGGTGCTATCCAATTTCTAGCCCAATAGATTTAAAATAATTGGGAAAATAACTAAAGGGGAAATAAGGAGAATTTAGTGAGATCTGGAACACCAACTGAAAGGGTGATGGAAGCAGTTTGCATAGAAAATTTCAAAAGGCAATTAGACATGTACTTGAAGAGCACTAATTTGAAGGGTTAAGGGGGGAAAGGCTGGGGTAAAAGACTAAATTAAAACAGCAGGCACAGGCACGACTTGCTGAATGGCCTCCTTCTGTGCTGTAAATTTCTAAGAGTTTGATTTTTCTATCCGGGGTCGGGAGCCTGATGCCTGGATAATTTCTGGGTTCTGACCCAATACCACATTTGCATTGTTCATATGACACAACCTTAATAGGGCCGGCAGCAAGCTCGGCGCAAGCTTTGTCAGGCGGTGTGAGTTGCCTGCTCAGCACTATCATCAGGCAGATGGCAGCCATGATGGGGCCAGCCGCTGCCTTACAGAAGAGAGCGGACAGGTCATTCGAGGGTCAGCAGCCTCAGAGTGCAGAGAAGTGGCCAAATGGCCAACTAAAAGGTACTGCACCAAGTCTCACACAAAAACCCCTAGTAGCAAAAAATTTTCCTCAGAAAAACTATTACTTAATGATGCAGACTTTGTTGTATCACGTATCTTCTTTTCCCTTAAACTTTCCGTTGATGTTGAGTACTCAAGGCGACAATATGTTAATCAATGTGAAAAATGTCAAAAGAACATTTTTATGGAGTAAAATTATCCTATTCCGTTCACTCGTAGTACTGTTGCTATGGTAACAACCATTAATTAGGCAGCTAAGAGTTAGAATATCTAATAATGAATTTGCCATCAGCACATAACTTGGAAAAGGTTACAGATATTAGAGGTTAAACATTCCCACGTAAGCCATTCACACATAAGTGATAAAATTACAATCAAGGCAGCAAATACTGAAGTTGTAAGTTTAAACTATGAAAAGTATTTCATTTACGAGTAGAAAATGCAAAGTTTTTTCAAAGATTTATTTTCTGATTTTCTAATTTTATGCTCAACAAGGTGAGATTATTGAGTCTGGGGAATGGATCACTTCTCATTTTGAGCACCCAGTGTCAGCATCAAGCATTTCTGAGTTAGCAGGATAGCTCCTTCTGCACCGCACTATCCTTATAGCACATCTTACCAATAGAGTATTGCAGTATATGGTAAGAGATGATCATATTGTAATACTGCCCTCTCTGTTGGGAGGAGTGATTAATAATCGGGTGAAACAACATGGCTGATTAACTAGAGTCTCCGGGTGAGTTATTTCCAGTTCAAACACAAGTATGACATTTTTCCAAACCACCGTCCTATTCCCTCTCAAATTGTGACTTTAGTATTAACTGTAAAGCGCTAACTGCACTTGGGGAAACCAGACCTAGCTTTTGCCTGCGAGGCCCAATCAAGAAGGTAAGTAACTCACCTGAATGTGGAGCCAAGAAGAGCATCCTCCTGACCCCATATTACAGGAACCGATCACCGTCCTACCAGCGCCGACCCCCAAACTCCCTCTCCTCATCACCACATCATTATTTTGATGCCTAAGGCCCAACATCTCGGGGGAGGTGGAGGGTGGGAGGGATGGTGAGCTGTTGGGGCTGCTTCAGGCCTTACCATTCAGGTGCAGGAAATGTACTCTGCGCCCTCTGGCACTCAAGTTTCTGGGTCCTGGTGTTTAGCAATTATTGGACAATGTTTAGCTACAATTGAAGACAGTCATGTACTTTGATAACAATGGACAGCAGTCCTGGATTTTAGTAGCGCTGGGGAATGGGGTTTTACAGAATTGTGATAGGGATCCAGGATTTTGAATATACCGTACCAAGAAACTTTTTCTTTTAATTGAAAACATCTAGTTCCAAAATCTCTTTCTTTCATTTCTTTCAAATTTATTCGTGATATGATGCATTTCTAAATATCTACTTTAGTTATTTTTCATGAATTCAAGCACATGTAGGCTGAAAATGATAATTTTAGTAAATGCTTGCCTGTGTCATCTGAACAAACAGAATACATGAACTCATTATATTATGTTTAAAGGAAGTCTATGGTGGTGTGAAACAAAGCGTGACTTTGATGTCTATTTGAGGCTTCAGGTTACAACACTGGCAATTACCTGCTCTACTTCTATTAATGTGTAAGTGAATAAGATCACAGAATATAGCTGCTATGGATTGGAGCACATAACAGTAACATTCTCATTGATATAGAATGGGCCTTCATATTACAACTGCCACATACAGGAAAGAGTTCTACAGAAGTTTAGAGATATCAGAGTAAATATCAACCAACAGTTCTAAGATATTTTTATCTGTCGTTTGTAATGTAAAGATCAGAAGGATGTACGTAAAGTATTTAAGTGAACTAGTTCACTATTAATGTAAAAAATACATAGTTATACATCAGCATTATCAATTACATCGCATTATCTCAGCTTTAATACATGTTATCATGGCACACTGTATAGAAATTATATTGCTACACAGCACACAGCAAAAAAACCGGGAAAAGCAGAATAATGTCATGCAAATGTAGCACAGAACCGCAGTTTGAAAAGCACATTTCCCTGCAAATTCTGGGGCTGGTAATGCGATCCCCAATTTAACTTGGTTTTGTGTGGCCAGAGTAAATTAGTAACACATCTCTTTTAGCAGAAAAAGGCTCAAAGTCTTTTAACACCCAGGCCTCAGTAAAACGGTGTTCATCCACTTCTTCCAGTGGAAAACAATAGCTGGCCTCTGGAAAATTGGGCGGCCCATTTACATGTAAGAGAAAACAAGGAATTAGAATTTTGAGAAAAAATATTTCAGATGCAGATCCATTGAATTTGTCATTCCAATTCACTTATTTCTATAGTGTCATGCCAATGTGTTTATTGAATGATACTTTTCTTTAATCCACTGACTGGAGACATGAATTTATATTTTTAAAGAAATTTTAAAAAGGACAGATAAAAGATGACTTTGTTAGCAGCTTAAGATGGCCACCTAACTTGCAACACTGTATCCTACATTGCAAGGCTTGTGAGGTGAAGACGAGATGTCTGCTCATCCCAGCAAAAACCAAGACCCAGACGTTTAAGGGAACTGCCTGTTGTCTTTAGCAAGAAGAAATACACTGCTAACTCTTTTTCTTTTGGGCCTCCTTATCTCGAGAGACAATGGATACGCGCCTGGAGGTGGTCAGTGGTTTGTGAAGCAGCGCCTGGAGTGGCTATAAAGGCCAATTCTGGAGTGACAGGCTCTTCCACAGGTGCTGCAGAGAAATTTGTTTGTTGGGGCTGTTGCACAGTTGGCTCTCCCCTTGCGCCTCTGTCTTTTTTCCTGCCAACTACTAAGTCTCTTCGACTCGCCACAATTTAGCCCTGTCTTTATGGCTGCCCGCCAGCTCTGGCGAATGCTGGCAACTGACTCCCACGACTTGTGATCAATGTCACACGATTTCATGTCGCGTTTGCAGACGTCTTTATAACGGAGACATGGACGGCCGGTGGGTCTGATACCAGTGGCGAGCTCGCTGTACAATGTGTCTTTGGGGATCCTGCCATCTTCCATGCGGCTCACATGGCCAAGCCATCTCAAGCGCCGCTGACTCAGTAGTGTGTATAAGCTGGGGATGTTGGCCGCTTCAAGGACTTCTGTGTTGGAGATATAGTCCTGCCACCTGATGCCAAGTATTCTCCGAAGGCAGCGAAGATGGAATGAATTGAGACGTCGCTCTTGGCTGGCATACGTTGTCCAGGCCTCGCTGCCGTAGAGCAAGGTACTGAGGACACAGGCCTGATACACTCGGACTTTTGTGTTCCGTGTCAGTGCGCCATTTTCCCACACTCTCTTGGCCAGTCTGAACATAGCAGTGGAAGCCTTACCCATGCGCTTGTTGATTTCTGCATCTAGAGACAGGTTACTGGTGATAGTTGAGCCTAGGTAGGTGAACTCTTGAACCACTTCCAGAGCGTGGTCGCCAATATTGATGGATGGAGCATTTCTGACATCCTGCCCCATGATGTTCGTTTTCTTGAGGCTGATGGTTAGGCCAAATTCATTGCAGGCAGACGCAAACCTGTCGATGAGACTCTGCAGGCATTCTTCAGTGTGAGATGTTAAAGCAGCATCGTCAGCAAAGAGGAGTTCTCTGATGAGGACTTTCCGTACTTTGGACTTCGCTCTTAGACGGGCAAGGTTGAACAACCTGCCCCCTGATCTTGTGTGGAGGAAAATTCCTTCTTCAGAGGATTTGAACGCATGTGAAAGCAGCAGGGAGAAGAAAATCCCAAAAAGTGTGGGTGCGAGAACACAGCCCTGTTTCACACCACTCAGGATAGGAAAGGGCTCTGATGAGGAGCCACCATGTTGAATTGTGCCTTTCATATTGTCATGGAATGAGGTGATGATACTTAGTAGCTTTGGTGGACATCCGATCTTTTCTAGTAGTCTGAAGAGACCACGTCTGCTGACGAGGTCAAAGGCTTTGGTGAGATCAATGAAAGCAATGTAGAGGGGCATCTGTTGTTCACGGCATTTCTCCTGTATCTGACGAAGGGAGAACAGCATGTCAATAGTCGATCTCTCTGCACGAAAGCCACACTGTGCCTCAGGGTAGACGCGCTCGGCCAGCTTCTGGAGCCTGTTCAGAGCGACTCGAGCAAAGACTTTCCCCACTATGCTGAGCAGGGAGATTCCACGGTAGTTGTTGCAGTCACCGCGGTCACCTTTGTTTTTATAGAGGGTGATGATGTTGGCATCGCGCATGTCCTGGGGTACTGCTCCCTCGTCCCAGCACAGGCATAGCAGTTCATGTAGTGCTGAGAGTATAGCAGGCTTGGCACTCTTGATTATTTCAGGGGTAATGCTGTCCTTCCCAGGGGCTTTTCCGCTGGCTAGGGAATCAATGGCATCACTGAGTTCCGATTTGGTTGGCTGTATGTCCAGCTCATCCATGACTGGTAGAGGCTGAGCTGCATTGAGGGCAGTCTCAGTGACAGCATTCTCCCTGGAGTACAGTTCTAGGTAGTGCTCAACCCAGCGGTCCATCTGTTTGCGTTGGTCAGTGATTATGTCCCCCGATTTAGATTTGAGGGGGGTGATCTTCTTGATGGTTGGCCCAAGAGCTCTCTTCATGCCATCATACATTCCTCTGATGTTTCCGGTGTCTGAGGCCAGCTGAATATGGCTGCATAGGTGTTGCCAGTAGTCGTTTGCGCAACGCCTAGCTGTTCTTTGTGCAGTACTTCTGGCTGCTTTAAGTGCTGCGGATGTTAAATCGCTGGGGGCTTTCTTGTAGTTCAAAAGTGCAATGCGCTTAGCGGCTATGACAGGTTCCAGCTCTTCATTATGAGATTGAAACCAGTCTGCATTTCTCTTCGCACTTTTGCCGTAGGTGGTCAAAGCTGACTCATAGATGGCGTCTCTGATGTGGGCCCACTTGGTCTCAGCATCCCCTGTGGGAGTGTTTTGAAGGGCTGTTACAAGTGAATTTAGAAATTTTTGTAACAGCTGTGGGTGAGAAATTCTGCTCGTGTTGATGCGCGGGTGGCCCTTCTGCTTGGAATGATGCAACTTCTTTGGTCTGAGTCTAACCTTGCTGCACACCAGGGAGTGGTCGGTGTCGCAGTCCGCACTGTGGAAGCTGCGTGTGATTTGAACACTGTTTAAGGCGGCTCGCCTTGTGACAATGAGGTCTAGCTGGTGCCAACGACGTGATCTTGGGTGCCTCCATGAAACCTGGTGACAGGGTTTAGTGTGAAAGAACGAGTTGGTGATGCAGAGGTTATGATAGGTACACAACTCAAGCAGTCTCTGCCCGTTCTCATTCATCCTTCCAACGCCATAGCGCCCAAGGCAGGAGGGCCATGAGTCATGGTCGGCCCCAACCCTGGCATTAAAGTCCCCCAGCAGGAATAGGTGTTCAGTGTTGGGGATGCTGCTAATGATGTTATGGAGTTGTTCATAGAACTGGTCTTTAGCTTCAGGTGCGGAACAGAGTGTTGGAGCATAGATGCTGAGTAGGTGTACTGGACCAGAGGTGGTGAGCAGTCGGATGGACAGTATGCGTTCCGAGCCATTTGAGGGAGGCTCTATCATGCTGAGCAAGGAGTTTCTGATGGCGAAGCCCACTCCATGCTGTCTTGGTTCTTCAGGATCCCTGCCCTGCCAGAAGAAGGTGTAGTCTTGCTCTGCTAGAGAGCCACTCGCGGGGAGGCGAGTCTCCTGAAGTGCTGCAATGTCCACATTGAGTCTACTGAGCTCGTTGTTAATGATGGCGGTCTTCCGAGAATCGTTGATTTGTGTAAGGTCTTCCGACAGGCCAGGACACATAGTTCTGACGTTCCAGCTTGCAAAGCGAAGGGCTGGTACCTTCTTTCCTTTTTTCATGTTGTTTGGTGCGGTGTATCAGTCCACCTTTCGGGCAATGACCCTGAGCTCCAAGCACCCATTGAAGCAGGCAGACTGTGGCGGGACAGAACCTTATTAACCGGGGGCTGCCCGGTTTGAGGCGGGCGGTAGCTGTCCAGTGAGGTGCAATGACCTCTCCCACCGACAAAGGCAACCCGTGGCGCCCAGTTTCTACGCCAATTTATCTGGACTTATAACCCGTAACTGCTGCCTTCCGTGTTGTTTCAGTCGCTGTGAGGCAACTATGGAGTGACCTCTCCATGGCGCATGCCTGGGCAAATTTATGGAGGTTGAGAGTTGCCCAGTCGTCAAAACCCCCCTCTCGGCCTTTCTGGTGGGGTCCAAAGGAGTGCAGGACACGACGTTTGGCACCAGTATGGCTGCAGGAACTGCCGGAAACATGCCAAAGGTGACACATGACCGCCTACGGGGTTCCGCTCCGGATTTTCTGTTAGGGTTTACTCCCTTAGCCTTGGTCTCTCCCGAGACGCCCACAAGGCAGTGGGGTTGTTGGGGCCCCTACACAGGTGTAGGATGGTGCCGGTGGGAGGAGGGGATGCAAGGGGGAGGGGTAGAGGGAGGGGGTGGGGGGGGTGCAGGGGAAGGGGGTGCGGGGTGAAGATGGTGCGAGGGGGGGGCGGGCTGGGACGGGGTTGTGAGGGGGTGAGCTGAGAGGGTGGAGCAGGGAAGGGGACGGGGGTGGGGGGGGGGTGGAAGGGGGGTAAAGGGGGGGGAGGGGGGGGGGAAGCTGGTGCAGGTAATAAGCCATTTCCTCAGTGCCCACCATCGACGTCCGGAAAGCTCATCCACGTCCTTCGGGAGGTGAAGCATCATTTGGCAGACTTAGAGGTGATTACATTTGCTAAGGGTTTTTTTTTTGCAGTGGTTTAAATAAAGGCATGCAGCATTGCCGACAGTGCGCTGCAGATGCTCTCCGAGCCATCTCCCGCGGGCGCTTTGAAGTTGCGGCCGGGGGGGGCCGTTCGTGGATGTTTTGGGTGTTCGGGGCACCTTTTCACAGGACTTCTCTCGGGTCCCGCAGCTCCTTCTTCACCTCAATGGACTTACCGCATGCCGTGGCTGCAGACACTCTGGACTGTGAAGACAGCAGGATCGGAGATTAAAGTATCGGCAGCTGTGCTCGTCAGTTTCATCCGGATCAATTTCATTGAGAAAACAAAGAGCAGGTGTGGCTGGGGGAGGGCAGTGCGCCCAGGTAACATACACTAAACTAACTGTTAACTTTTAGATAGGGCTAAAATGAACTGATTTAAAGAGCCAGGGGAATTTAAACAGTTTAAGAGGGCAGATTGGGGGAGAAAACGTTAGGGATGGGAGCAGATGGCCATGGATAGAGTTGAACAGCTAGGGAGCTTCCTCGGGAGCTTCCAGCCAGGAGCCATCTTGACACAACATCTTGACTGCTAACTACCATGATTAAATCACTGCACCCACCCGCCCCCCCCCCCAACTATGGTTTTAAGCTGGTGTTTCTCTGCAGCAGGTTGAGAAGAATCTAGACTCGGACAAGTGCAGACCCATGTGGGGGTCCCTCCTCGCTCTCTCCTTTTCAGCTTGCAAGTTCGAACACTGCCTGTTGACTGACCAGCTCTGCATACTCTGGCTACAATCAGAAACCCCAATGGAGGAGATCATCCACATTGCTGTCTCCAAGAGACCCACCAAATCAGTCATCTAGCTCTTCAAACTAAAAGCCTCAGGACCACTGAATTCAGCTAGAAGCCAACTGAAACACCAGACACTACATATTGTGTACTTTTTTTTCTCTGGACTTTAACTCAACCATTCTACCCTTCCACACTGTAACCTATTTCTGTGTATGTGGAACTCTAGTGTGTATGTGCGCATGAAAGTTGGCATGTATTTTATTATTTTTACTTAGTTCTGTTTAGGGACAATAAAGTTAACCTCCTTCTTTGTTAAACTCTAGAAAATCGGTCCCTTTGGTTCTTGTTCTGATCATAGCAAGTAAGTAATCAAACATCTACTAAATTGGCCAGTACATCCACTTTAAAAAAGAATTAAACCTGTTGTGGTCAAACAAGGAGAGGGAAAAGAGGGAAGCCCTTCGACCCCTCCCTCACCTGACCATAACAATAGCTTCAAATTCTCTTTCTCCCGCCACCTCTTCTTTTCCAATTCTATCAATTTCCAGTTGTAGAGCTCCAGATCCCAACACCCTCAATTAATGCACTCAAATATACAAGGTACAAATCTACAGGTAATTTTAATCATGTCATTGTGAAACATTCAATTTTTAATTTTTTTAATCAATGTCACTACTTTCCTCCCCCATCTATTTACTATAGTCTCAAGCTACTCATCAAGACCCCACAAGTGTTCTTTTCTCCAAATCCCTTAACTATGCCAACAATTCCTCCTTACAAAACCAGCATCCCTCTCTCAAACAGTAGATGCAGTATTGGCCCAAATATTTGCCAAAATAACAGCGAGGTTAATATTGCACTGATGTCCAAAATATGGTTTTAAACAAAAATAAATTCACAGATATGTTTAACATTATTAATTGAGGTCTTTTGCCTTTTAATACCTTCATTAAATATTTCCTAAAAGCCTGAGTGTAAATTTGATATCTTTCCCAGGGTTGTGACTCTGTGAGATAAAGACAGGTCCTGTTGTCAGAGCAAATGCAGTGTGCACGATTTCCAACCATTCATCAGTGGCATTTAAGCTAGTCAAATGATAGAAGCTTTTCTGTCTCTAACCAGTCCTACCCATTCCCAGCAGTAAAGCTTTACATTCCAATAATTTCAATGAATGTACTCAAAGATATGAGATACAAATTTATAGGTAATTTTAAATGTGTTATTTCAAAAACTTTACAGGTAAAATTTATATTGCAATAGTTTAAATATTGTGTGTTGTGTTTGAGTGAAAAAGAGGGATACCACAGATTGCACTGATCACACACTTAGAATAACTCTAGTTGGTGTTCCAATTTTATACTCTAAAAATTTCAGAAAATATATTAAGCTAAAAGAGAAATTGAATATTTTTGATCAATTTTAATTGGAGTTCTTTAAAAGAAAAACAGTTGCATTTTTAAAGCAAACAGAAGTTTTTTAATTATTCAATTATCACCAAATATTTTGCTGATAGAAAATATAAACATTCTAAATGGTGGCACTTGTGAGATAAAGACCAAATTTTACCGGACCATTTCAAGCAAGTTTGGACGCAATGGGGGAGACCATAAAATGGGAGCTGATCACGTTTGGCTGGAAGTCCAATGTCTTGACGTCTCTTCCAGATTTTACCAGCAGCGGGAACCGTGGAAGGCAGACTTCTGACATCAAGGTGGCAGAACAACAATTGAGCTATTTAAAAGGCCAAATACCTCCAATTTTGTGGTGCATTTCTAATTTAATCAAGGGCACATGGAATCCACAGGGCTTCAGAGCCCCGCCAGGTGAAACAAAGCAGCAAAGAAGTGGAGCATAAGTACTGGCTCTTTCACAAAGTCATTGGGCACTGGCAGGAAGTGTGGTCCACACGGGTAACTGCCAGATGTTGAAAGAAGAGGGAGAGAAGCTGCCAGGAACGTGAGGGCGTGGCCAGGATCACATGGGGCAGTGGCACTTACCCCGAGGAGAGGTCTCAGGGAGAAGTTTGGGGGGGTGGGCTGGGGTGGATCCTGGTAGACAGCCTAGCAATCAGAGAGACAGGACACCTACCATGGGCCTCTTCTACTCAGCCTTGTGGCACCCATCAAGGAAGAGGGGCAGCTCAGAGGGAGGTCCAGGCCCAAGCGAAGACACATCACCAACCTCAGGACCAGCAAGAGGGTCAGCTTCACAGTCGGCATGCCAGAGAAGGGCACAGAGAGACATTGTCCCAGGACAGAGTGCCCAACTTGATGCTGAACTTTCTCCAAATGTCCAAGCGGCAGTGACAGCGAAGGGAGGTAGTCACTGAACTCTATGCTATGCTGCAGGCTAAGCTGCGATCCACTGGGTTTGGTGGACACTCAATGCCAGTGGCTCTGAAGATCACTGTGGCTCTCAACTTCTACACCTCTGGCTCTTTCTAAGCGTCCAGTGGAGACATGTATGGGAGCTTCCAGTCTGCAACCCGTCGGTACACCAAGGAGGTAGCCAATGAATGCCCTGTTCAAGAGCGTGGCGACTATATGCAATACCGCTCCAATCTGGAAAGTCAGGCAGAGAGGTCCATCAGCTTCGGGGCCAACGCTAGATATCCCCAAGTGCAAGTGGGAGTCATTCAAAGAGGAAATAGTGAGAGTTGACAGCCAACATTTACCCATTAAGGTGAAGGGTAGGACCAATAAGTCCAGGGAACCCTGGATGTCAAGGGATATAGAGGATTGGATCAGTAAAACAACAGGAGGCTTATGGCAGATTCAGAGTGCTGAAAACCGTGGAGGCACTAGACGAGTATAGAAAGTGCAGGGGAATACTTTAAAAAGTAATTAGGAGAGCGAAGATGGGATTGAAAAAACACTGGCGGGCCAGATAAAGGAAAAACCTAAGGCGTTTTATAAGTATATTAAGGGCAAGAGGATAACCAGGGAAAGAGTGGGGCCCATTAGGGACCAAAGTGGCAATGTGTGTGTGGGGCCGGAGGAATTAGGTGAGGTTTTAAATGATTACTTTTCATCTGTGTTCACTATGGAGAAGGACGATGTAGGTGTAGAGATCAGGGAGGGGGATTGTGATATACTTGAACATATTAGCATTGAAAGGGAGGAAGTATTAGCTGTTTTCGCAGGCTTAAAAGTGGATAAATTCCCAGGCCCAGATGAGATGTATGTGAGGCAAGGGACGAGATTGCAGGGGCTCTGACACAAAGTTTCAAATCCTCTCTGGCCATAGGAGAGGTACCAGAGGATTGGAGGACAGCAAATGTGGTACTGTTATTTAAAAAGGGTAGCAGGGATAAACCAGGTAATTACAGGCCGGTGAGTCTAACATCAGTGGTTGGTAAACTATTGGAAAAAATTCTGAGGGACAGGATTAATCTCCACTTGGAGAGGCAGGGAGTAATCAGGGATAGTCAGCATGGCTTTGTCAGGGGGAGATCGTGTCTGAAGACCTTGATTGAATTATTTGAGGCGGTGACGAAATATGTAGATGAGGGTAAAGCAGTTGATGTAGTCTATATGGACTTCAGTAATGCTTTTGATAAGGTCCCGCATGGGAGATTGGTTACGAAGGTAAGAGTCCATGGGATCCAAGGCAATTTGGCAAATTGGATCCAAAATTGGCTTCGTGGCAGGAGGCAGAGGGTAATGGTCGAGGGTTCTTTTTGCGAGTGCGAGCCTGTAACCAGTGGTGCACCGCAGGGATTGGTGCTGGGACCCTTGCTGTTTGTAGTGTACATTAATGATTTAGACGTGATTATAGGAGGTATGATCAGTAAGTTCGCAGATGACACGAAAATTGGTGGTGTCGTAAATAGTGAGGAGGAAAGCCTTAGATTACAGGATGATATAGATGGGCTGGTAAGATGGGCGGAGCTGTGGCAAATGGAATTTAATCCTGAGAAGTGTGAGGTGATGCATTTTGGGAGGACCAACAAGGCAAGGGACTATACAATGGATGGTAGGACCCTAGAAAGTACAGAGGGTCAGAGGGACCTTGGTGTACTTGTCCATAAATCACTGAAGGCAGCAGCACAGGTAGATAAGGTGGTTAGGAAAGCATATAGGATCCTTACCTTTATTAGCCGAGGCATAGAATATAAGAGCAGGGAGGTTATGATGGAGCTGTATAAAACGCTGGTTAGGCCACAGCTGGAGTACTGTGTACAGTTCTGGGCACCACAGTATCGGAAGGATGTGATTGCATTGGAGAGGGTGCAGAGGAGATTCACCAGGATGTTGCCTGGGCTGGAGCATTTCAGCTATGAAGAAAGACTGAAAAGGCTAGGGTTGTTTTCCTTAGAGCAGAGAAGGCTGAGGGGAGATATGATTGAGAGATACAAAATTATGAGGGGCATTGAGAGGTTAGATAGGAAGAAACTTTTTCCCTTAGTGGAGGGATCAATAACCAGGGGGCATAGATTTAAGGTAAGGTGCAGGAGGTTTAGAGTGGATTTGAGGAAAAAAAATTTCACACAGAGGGTGGTTGGAATCCGGAACGCACTGCCTGAAGAGGTGGTAGAGGCAGGAACCCTCACAACATTTAAGAAGTATTTAGATGAGCACTTGAAATGTCATAGCATACAAGGCTACGGGCCAAGTGCTGGAAAGTGGGATTAGAATAGTTAGGTGATTGATGGCCAGCACAGACACGATGGGCCGAAGGGCCTGTTTCTGTGCTGTATAACTATGACTATGACTGTATGACTATCGACTGCGCACATGTGGTTCCAAGGCACCCAGACTGGCCAGCGATCTTCATCAACAGGAAGGGCATCTATTCCATCAATGTCCAACTGGTCAGCAACCACTGAATGCGGATCCTTCAGGTGGTATGCACAGTTCCTGGGAAGCAGCCACGCCGCCTACATACTTCGGCAGTTCCAGGTGCCACAGATTTTCTGGCCCCCCTACGCGCCTTCCAGGATGGATATTGGGAGACAAGGGCGACCCACTAAAGACATTAGCCTGTGAGGAACCCACGCACGGATGCAGAGGAGAGGTACAACACTTGCCACAGGTCAACCCGAGCGATGATTGAGCAGGCCATTGACCTCCTGAAGATACGTTTCAGGTGTCTAGAACAATCTGGTGGAGCCATTCAGTATGCTCCAGCGAGGGTCTGGCATATTGGGCTGGATTTTATGTTTCCGCCACCAAATGCGGCGGGGCCGTAAAAGATGGCGGCCCGCACGCATGGCTTTTAGTCTACAGAGTACGCGGTGGCTCATTAACATGGTCGTGGCGGACCCCCACCCCCCCAAACGATGACGTGGAGGGGCGGTCGAGCCATCCCCGGCAACGGCGTCTAGCGTCACTGCAAAGGCACCGGCGCCATTTTTAAGGGCTTCCAGCCCTTACATACATTTTACATTTTTAAAGGGCCATTGCTTTAAAATGTATGACAAATAATGAAATAAATGTTGCCAGCCCCTCTCCCACCTCCCCAATAAATTTTACATTTCAGCCCCTGTCCTCTACCCACCAAAATACACATATTCTGTACCTGACCTCTCCCCCAACCCCCAAAGGTCAGAAACGTTTTACTTTACCCCTTCCCATCACGTCCTAGACCAATCGAGTAAGTTTGACCCCACTTCCCGCCCCCCACCGCACTGATAAATTTAAATCTCCCCCCCACCCCCCCACAGGTGTCACACTTCGTTTCCCCGGATGGGGATCCGAAGGCGCGTCAGTGCCGGCCGCCAGGATGAAGATCGCGGCAGCACATCAGGAAGTTAATTATTTTACATATTTAAATTGAGATCCCGTCGCCAAGCGGCGGGGGGGCCACCATAAGGCCTCGCCGCTGCCGGCAAGATCGAGATTGGCCCTGCCGACGTCGAGGTCCATGGTGGGCCTCATCCGGGGCAACCTTCATGCCCCCGCCCCCCGTCACGGGTCCCAATGTCAAGGCCCCTATATAATTCATCCCATTATGTTGGTCTGCTGTGCACTGCACAGCCTAGCACTGCAGAGGCGGGAGGCATTGAATAATAAGGACATTGCTGATCGCGAGGCCTCCTACACCGCTGAGGATGTGGAGGAGCCAGCTGACCAGGCGGTGCAAGGTGAGGGACCCCTTGGACCACCGCAAGGTGCAATGAGATACATGCAAGGGAAGCTTGGGACACCCTAATATATAGCCATATCTTGTGACTTCTCGGAAAGGTGCCAATAAAGACTTACTTTTAATTGCTGTCGTCCCCTTCATTTTACCCTCCTTCGCCCAGTGGCCATGTACACAGCGCATAGTGGCAAGGCTGAGGAACTAAATGGATGTGCTTTAGTCCACTGCTTCAAGCCCATTAAGGGAGCAAGAGAGTAGATGCTAATTCACAGGGTAGCAAGAAATAGAATTAGAAGCATCAATGGTGAAAGATTTATTGAGGCGAACAGAAATGAGGCTTGACATCTATAGATTGAAACACAAGTGCAGCTCCTCTTTACTCTAAAGTGTGCTCCTGTAACTTAGCCCGACTCTGCCCCTGCTTCAGCTCATCTGCTGCTGAAACCCTCATCCATGCCTTTGTTACCTTTAGATTTGACTATTCCAATGCTCTCCTGGCCAGCCTCCCATGTTCTGTGCTCCATAAACTTGAAGTCATCCAAAACTTTTAATTATATGTGAAGCTGTAGGGGTTTTCGGGGTGAAATTCATTTTTTGAGTGGTAGCACAAAATAGGTGATAGCTAATTTGCAGCCAATTTTACTATACACCCACAATGGAAAAGAAAATTATTGGCGAGGTTGATGGGTGGTGTGTGTCAGGTGGATATAAAGGAGGCTGTCAATTCACTATCACCCATGTTGTGCTACCGCCCAAGAATATTCACCCTCTTTATCTGGCATAATAAATAATTTGCAGAGGCTCACAGGAAGACTGCTTTACAGAACAAAGCATTCTTGGTCATTAGAATTTTTTTTGTATTAAGGCAAAGAAACACAATTCCAGAATTTGCAGACAACCACAAATTGAAGGGTATAGTTAATACAGAGCAGATCTGTGATAAAATACAAGAAGGTATTAATAAACTTGCAAAATGCGCATGTAATCAGCAAAAGAACTTCAATATAGATAATTCTGAGGTAGTACATTTTGGTAGGAAGAATAGGAGGTCATCTACACCTTGGAAAATAAGTGGGGGTACGGATAGACAAATTACTAAAAGTAATGACTTTGCCGTGTCCCAACTCATACCATCCCATTCACCCATCACCCCAGTGCACGCTGACCTACACTGGCTCCCGGTTAAGCAATAATGGCTCAATAAGGCCAGAAAAATACCAAAACACTGGGGTTCATTTATAAATGAATAGAAGCGGGGAAGTTATGTTAGAACCTTGGTTAGACTACAGTTGGTAGACCGTGCACAGTTCTGGTCTCCGTATTATAAAAAGGATGTCAAGGCACTGAAGAAGGTGCCAAAAAGATTTACTAGAATGATGCCAGAATTGAGAAGCTATATCTATCAGAAAAAACTGAACAGGCTAGGGCTCTTTTCTCTAGAAACCAGTAGACTGAGGGGTGATCTGATACAGATCTTCAAGATTATGAAAAGTTTTGACAGGGTAGACATAAAGATGTTTCCACTTGCTGGCGAGCCTCGAACTAGGGGTCATAAATATAAGATATGCACTCACAAATCTAACAGGGAATTCAGGAAAAAATAGCTTTACCAAGAGGGTAGTTAGAATGTGAAACTTGCTACCTCAAGCAGTAGTTGAGGCTAATAGCATAGATGCATTTAAGAAGAAGCTAGATAAACACATCAGGAAGAAAGGAATAGAAGCATATGTTGATGAGGTTAGATGACTAAGGGTGGGGAGAGGTTCATGTGGAAAATAAACACTGGCATGGATCAGTTGAGCTGTGTGGCCAGTTTCTGTGCTATAAATACTTTGTAAAATAAAGCATGAATTTACAACTGTTGTGAAGGCAGCCAAATAGTCCTTCAAACGGCACTGCAGCTTGTTATTACCATAAATACAGCTGCATAGGGAGCTCCAAAGTTTTAATATTTTAGTCAGCTACAGATTTAAAATATTGTTACGACCAAGGCGGGAGGAGTGCACTGTTTATTCTAGTTCCACTTCTCCAAGGGTCACAAAATATATTTAAAGTTTTTTCCCACTTACCAATATGGTCAATCATAGACTCTATTTTTATCCCAGAATAAAACACGCCAACCAGGTTTCTTTAAAAACAACAAAATTATCAGTTTAATATAAAACAAGTCTTAGCCAGTAATGAAGTGAAGTATTAACACACAGATTGAAATATTAAAGTTCCCTTTTTACCTTAGTCCCTCACATTCACACACACACATACATACACCAGTTAATCAGAAAAATAAAAGGGATTTTTGTTTAGAGCTTTGTTACAGACAAAAAAATAACACTTGGGCTGAATACTTGCTCATTCTTGCAGAAACAGCAGATGAGATATGTTGTGATCCAAAACTGGCATACAGTCTGGCCTCCGAGTACACGGAGTCATGTCACTGGGATCTTTTAGAACAGTTCTTTTCAGGTGATGTTGAGAATTAATTTAGCAGGTTTTTCTACAAAGACAGGAGATGAGATGAGTTGACACAGTGGACTTCTTTTTAGAGAGATGCTGGAAAGCTGAGCTGGGTTACGGTCTTCTCTCCTTCCTTGGGAATTCTCTTCTCTCCTTGGAAGTTCCCTTCTCTTGTTCCTTGCAGGCTTTTTAAAGAGATGGAACAGGCTGGGCTGAGTTAGGGTTCTGCCTTTCAGTTTTACTTTTTAAAACTCCAACCCCTTTTAACCAGTTCATTCCCAACTCCAAACAATTCAAAAGTGAATGCGGAAACAGAAAGTTCACCTTCTGACCTGTCACTTCTCTGCACACATCTTCCCCAGTTACCAGGGTTTCTGTTCTATTTTTAACTTGAGTCATGTGACAATCAGTAAATGTTGTTGTCAAGCAAGTCCTTTCAGTGTCCTCTTGATGACACTCTTGGAAAAAACTGGTCCAACATTTTTTCAGTTTGACTATGAATTCCTCAAAAAATATATTTAACAAAAACAGAAGCACTTTCATAACAATATCCAGCAGGTAAACGTAATTATTTTTGACATTATTGCAACAGTTTATTGACACTAATTCTAGACATTAGAAATCTTGTGTGGGAATATGTTATTTTAAGGTGCTTAGTATCTTTCTTTCATTTCTTAAACATTCAGGAATGTTTTAAATAGTAAAACATTAAATATACTCTGTTACAGAGGGCTGCTGCTGTAGGATAATTATTTCACAATATCTGCAGCTGAATAATAGACATGCCAGAGTAAAGCGCCAGTATTAATAGAAAATAAGCTTCCTGGTCTCATGTGAAATATTGATAGCAGCATATGAGATGGGGTTGTCCACTTGATTTCAATGGCATAAAAGCAGGTGGGTGATCTGTTCTGCCAGGTTTCCACCCAGGCAGCAGAGTTGAAAATTACTTCTATTAAGTTTGAAATGTTGAGTGTCTGCATACAGCATAGGAATATAGCAGCAGGGATACAGAAGCAAAATACTGCAGATGCTGGAAATCGGAAATAAGAACAGAAAATGCAGGAAATACTCAGCAGGTTTGGCAGTATGATTGGCCGCTGATTGGCCGGCAGTTCAATGAGGCGGGACTTCCTCCCTCAAGCGGGTGGACGTCCCGCCTTGGAACAATTAAAGCCTGGGGACCAGTAATATGCGGGTCGGATCCCCAGGCGAGGCGGAAGCGGGTTCGCCACCGACTTTTACGTCGGTAGCCAGCTCCCGTCCGCCCAACGTAAAGTCCAGCCCATTAACTCTGTTTCTCTTGCCACAAAGTACAGCACAGCATGGGCAGCACAGTGGCGCAGTGGTTAGCACTGCAGCCTCACAGCTCCAGTGACCCGTTCTGGGTACTACCTGTGCGGAGTTTGCAAGTTCTCCCTGTGACTGCGTGGGTTTCCGCCGGGTGCTCCGGTTTCCTCCCACAGCCAAAGACTTGCAGGTTAATAGGTAAATTGGCCATTGTAAATTGCCCCAAGTGTAGAAAGGTGGTAGGAGAATGGTGGGGATATGGTAGGGAATATGGGGTTAATGTAGGATTAGTATAAATGGATGGTTGTTGGTTGGCACAGACTCGGTGGGCTGAAGGGCCTGTTTCAGTGTTGTATCAATAAATAAATAAAAGTAGTTCCAGCATTTTCTGTTTTTATAACATAAGAACAGAATTAAGCCTTTCCGCCCCTTGTGTTTGTTCTGCCATTCAATTGGACAATTAACTAATCTGTACCTCAACTCCATTTTTGTTCCGTATCTCTTGATGCCCTTGCCTAAAAAAAATCTATCTATCTCAGTATTGAAAGTTTCAAGTGTCCCAGCACCACAACCTTTTGTGGTAGAGTTCCAGATTTCAACTACCCTTTATGTGAAAACATGCTTCTTAATTTACTCTAAATGGCATAGTTCTAATTTTAAGATTATGCACTCTTGTTCTGGATCCCCAAGAGGAAATAGCTACTCTGTATTTATTCCATCAAATAACGTAAATTATTTAAAATACCTCGATTAGATCACCCCTCAACCTTTTAAATTCAATGGAATACAAGCAAAATTTATGCAACCTCTCTTCATAATGTAACTCTTCAAACCTTGGTATTGTTCTGGTGAACCTGGAGTATACCCCACTTGATGTCAGGAACACCAAACTAAATATAGTAGTCCAGATGGGGTCTGACCAAATCTCCATATAACTGAGGTATCACTTCCTTACTTTTGAATGCAAATACCCTTGAAGATGAAGGCCAGCATTCTAGTATAAAAGCAAAATACTGCAGATGCTGGAAATCTGAAATAAAAACAAGAAATGCTGGAAATACTCAGCAGGCCTGGCAGCATCTGTGGAGACAGAAATAGAGTTAGCGTTTCAGGTCAGTGACCCTTCATCAGAACTGACAAATATTAGAAATGTAAAAGGTTATAATCGGAGGTGGGGCAAGAGATAACAAAAGAGGTGTTGATAGGACAAGGTCACAGAGATTAACTGACCAGAAGGTCATGGAACAAAGGCAAACAGTATGTTAATGGTGTGGTGAAAGACAAAGCATTAGTACAGAGAGGGTGTCAATTGATCGTAAAATGAACAGCTCTGGCTCCAAGCACAAACATTAACAAAAAACAGTGGGTCGGCACAGTGGAAACAACCTAAACAAATAAAAAAGAAAAAGCAACTGAAAATAAAAAGGGGGACCCGTCATGCTCTGAAATTATTGAACTCAATGTTCAGTCCGGCAGGCTATAATGTGCCTAATCGGTAAATGAGGTGCTGTTCCTCGAGCTTGCGTTGATGTTCACTGGAACACTGCAGCAATCCCAGGACAGAGATGTGAGCATGAGAGCGGGGGGTGGGGGGGTGGTGTTGAAATGGCGAGCAACCGGAAGCTCAGGGTCGTGCTTACGGACTGAGCGGAGGTGTTCTGCAAAGCGGTCACCCAATCTGCGTTTGGTCTCCCCAATGTAGAAGAGACCACATTGTGAGAAGCAAATACAGTATACTAAATTGAAAGAAGTACAAATAAATCGCTGCTTCACCTGAAAGGAGTGTTTGGGGCCTTGGCTAGTGAGAAGAGAGGAGGTAAATGGGCAGGCATTACACCTCCTGCGATTGCAGGGGAAGGTGCCGTGAGAAGGGATCGAGGTGGTGGGGGTAATGGAGGAATGGACGAGGTGTTGCGGAGGGAACGATCCCTTCAGAATGTTGACAGGGCAAGGGAGGGGAAGATGCGTTTGGTAGTGGCATCATGCTGGAGGTGGCGGAAATGGCGGAGGATGATCCTTTGGATGTGGAGGCTGTTGGGGTGGAAAGTGAGAACAAGGGGAACCCTGTCGCAGTTCAGGAGGGAGGGGAAGGAGTGAGGGTAGAAGTGCGGGAAATGGGCCGGACACGGTTGAGGACCCTGTCAACCACAGTGGGGGGGATTCCTCGTTTGAGGAAAAAAGAAGACATATCAGACGCACTGTCATGGAAGGTAGCGTCATCAGAGCAGATGCGTTGGAGATGGAGAAACGGGGAGAATGGAATGGAGTCCTTACAGGAGGCAGGGTGTGAAGAAGTGTAGTCGAGGTAGCTGTGGGAATTGGTGGGCTTATAATGAATATTATTAGACAGCCTATCCCCAGAGATGGAGACACAGAAGTCGAGGAAGGGAAGGGATGTGTCGGAGATGGACCATGTGAAGATGAGAGAAGGGTGGAAATTAGAAGCAAAGTTGATAAAGTTTTCAAGTTCTTGGTGGGATCAGGAAACGGCACCGATACAATCATCAATGTTCCAGAAAAAGAGTTGGGGGAGGGGACCTGAGTAGGACTGGAACTAGGAATGTTTGACATATCCCACAAAAAGACAGGCATAACTTGGACCCATGCAGGTACCCATAGCAACACATTTACTTGAAGCAAGTGAGTGGATTCGAATGAGAAGTTGTTCAATGTTGTTCAATATGAGAACAAGTTCAGCCAGGCGGAAGAGGGTTGTGGTGGATGGGGACTGGTTAGGCCTCTGTTCAAGCAAGAAGTGGACATCCCTCAAGCCGTCCTGGTGGGGATGGAGGTGTAGAGAGATTGGATGTCCATAGTGAAGAGGAGGTGATTAGGGCCAGAAAACTGGAAATTGTCAAAATGATGCAGGATGTCAGAAGAGTCATGGATGTAGGTGGGAAGAGACTGGACCAGGGGAGAAAAGATAGAGTCAAGATAGGAAGAAATAAGTGCAGTGGGCCAGGAACAGGCTGAAACAATGGGTCTGCCGGGACAGTCCTGTTTGTGGATTTTGGGAAATTTCCTCTCAGCCTTCTCTTCTCCAAGGAAAACAGTCGCAACTTCTCCAATCAATCTTCATAACAAAAGTTCCTCATCCTGGAACCATTCTCGTGAATCTTTTCTGCACCTTTCTAAAGCGTGTCGCTGTTATGACCGAGGCGTGAGGAGTGCACTGACCCCCAGGCCACTAGCATCAATCGCCACCTTGAAGGTCATAGTGAAACTTGGAGCCGCCAACACTGGTTCACTAGTCAAAATGGCCTTCAGCTTTCCAAACGATGCCTGGCACTCCCCTGACCACAAAGCCTTGGTTTTCTTTTTCTGTAGCAAATCTGTTAGCTACAGTACTGAAATTTGGTCCAAACCTTTGGTAGAAACCACACATCCCAAAAACCTCATGATTTCTCATTTAGTCTCAGGGGTAGAGAACTCCACCAATGCTTGTATTTTTGCCGCTATTGGCAACACTTGTCCTTGCCCTACTATATGCCCGAGGTAGGTCCTTCTCACTTTTGCAAATTCGCTTTTGGCCAGGTTTACCACTAAATCAGCTGCTTATAATTTTTTGAACAGAATTTCTAGCTGTTTCAAGTGGTCCTTCCAAGTGTTTACTGTATACCAACACATCATCAAGGTAAACTACAATTATGAACACTGGCTACCACTTGATTCATTAGTCTCTGAAAGGTTTCTGGGGCATTTTTTTTAGCCCAAATGGCATCACTCAGCACTGGAAAAGACATCAGGTGTGACAAAAGCCGCTATTTCTTTAGCTCGGGGTGTTAAAGGAGCTTGCCAGTATCCCTTTAACAAATCTATCTTGGTAAGAAACATGGCACTGCACACTCTGTCAATACAGTCTTCTAAGTGAGAAATTGGGTAGGAGTCTGCCTTTGTTACTGCATTAACTTTTCTGTAGTCTATGCAAAGTCTAGTTGAACCGTCAGGTTTAGGCACTAATACTATTGGTGAACTCCAGCTGCTTTGACTGGGTTCAATTAGGTGGTTTTCCAGCATGTATTGGATTTTTGCTTTTACTTGGGCTTGTTTGTCTGGACTTAAGCAGTAAGGATGCTGTTTTATGGGAACAGATTCCCCTACACCCACATCATGGCGTATCCCTACAGACTCTTTAGAATACTGTGAATAGCCTTGTTAGGTCTTTTCATTGTTCTGCATCTAAATATGAAAGCATAGTGTCCAATCTTTATAGCAATTCCGTATTCGCTAACTGGATAGTAGGAGGTTCAATTAGAGAACTGTCTAGGCCTCCTTCTGCCTCATCCTCGCCATCCCTTTCATCCTTCACTGTCCCTACTACATGACATACCTGTGCTTGCTTATCATCCTCCCTGCGATAGTATTGTTTTGACATATTGATAAGACACAGTTGACTCTTTTTCCGGCGATCTGGGGTGTCAGTCAAATAATTTACCTTGCCAATTCTTTTGACCACTTTATACGGACCTCTGAACCGTGCTTTTAATGGTTCACCCTGTAAAGGTAGTAATACCAACACTTCATCCCATGGTTGAAATGCTTGGGTCTCAGCATGCTTGTCTGCCCATTTTTTCATAGTTGTTTGGGATGCTTTAAGGTGTTCCTGAGCCACATTGCAAGCTCTTGTGAGCAGTTCGTGGAGCACGGATACCTAATCCAGTACAGAAGATTCATCCCTCTGTTCTAAAAACTTTTCTTTAATTAGTTTTAGAGGATCTCTTATCTGATGTCCGTAAACTAATTCAAAAGGACTAAACCCTGTAGACTCATTAGGTGAATCTCTAGTGCCAAATAAAAGAACGTCTCGCCCTTTATTCCAATCATGGGGATATGCATGACAGTTTGTCCAGATCATTGTTTTAAGGGTCTGATGGTACCTTTCTAAAGCTCCCTGTGTCTGTGGGTGGTATGCTGAAGACTTTAACTATTATACCCAAATTACCTATAACTTCTTGAAATATTTTAGACATAAAATTGGAACCTTGATCCGACTGAATTTCTGTCGGTAATCCATATCTAGTGAAGAATTGGGTTAACTTCTCTACCACTACCTTAGAAGTAATTGCTGTCAAGGGAATGGCCTCCATATCCATGATTGTGAGTATATATTGGTGTCCCACTTTTGTTTTCGGTAAGGGTCCTACACAGTCTATCAATATCCGACTAAATGGTTCTCCAATAACTGGTATGCGAAATAGAGGTGCCGGTGTTATGGCAAGGTGCAGTTTTCCCACAATTTGGCATATATGGCATGTTTTACAAAACTGCACCATGTCATTGGAAAGACCTGGCCAGTAATAATGTTGACTTATACGTGATTTGGTCTTCCAGATCCCCACATGTCCCGCTATAGGAATTTCATGCGCTAACTTTAGTAATTCCCAGCGATACTTAGGCAGTACCCCTATCTGTTGAACAACCGTCCACTCTTCGTCCACAGGTCTGTGAGGCGGTCTACACTTCCTCATCAGAACCCCATTTTTAATATAAGGTTGCGTTTGCTGACAACGCAACCACTTGGTGGCACAGTACTAGCACAAGTGCAAATGCAGCCTCTTCCACTGAAACGTCACTGGTCTGCGACGTTCAGATAGCTGCCAGGATTAAAGATGGTGCTGTTCAATTTATCACAGGAAATGCTTATGGCTAGTTAGTTCTAGCAAACTAATCTTACATTAAATTGGATGGAAGCCCAGTAATATACTAGTATGTTGTATAGGATACTAACTGTAATCCTCAGATCCATTTAATATTCCAGTTATCCTATCAAATACAAAAGGAATTTTATGATTGAATTTCCATGTTCTGATACTTTTGGGAGATAGTGAATTGGCACCCAATCGATGGAGAAGAAAATTGGGCAGAGTATAAAATGTGCTGCCAATTCATTATCCATATGACTGACCAGGACTGATTTCACCCCAACTCAACCACTCGCTCCAGACCTCGCTGCTCCGCCCCACTCCCCTGGCTGATTGTTCCCCATTCCTCGCTCTCCGGCCGCTCACTCCCTGCTTCCCTCCACCCTAGCACCTTAGCTCTAGGCCGTGCCGTTTCCCTCCTCTCGGCCACTCACTCCCACGTTTGATCGTTCTCCGTGCGCCGCCCGAAGAAGCGAGGCGAGCTGCGAGGGGTGACGGGGCGACATAGGAATGAGTGGCCGAGAGAAGGGAAGTGGCGTGGCCTAGAGCTGGGGGCGAGGGGGAAGCAGGGAGTGAGCGGCTGGATAGCAGGGTGGCACGAAGCGAGGAGCGGGGAACAATCGGCCAGGGGAGTGGGGAGAGCAGCGAGGTCTGGAGCAAGTGGCTGAGCGGGGAAGTGGCCGGTGTGGAGAGGGGTGAGGGGGAGAAAGTGTCGAGTGAGTAGCAGGGATCGAGCACCAGCCTCAAAGGGGCTAGATACCCGAAGATACTTTATCGCCAATGTGCGAAGACCAGGCGCATGCGCGATGACGTTGGCGCTACGCGATGACAATATCCCATGCATGCGCCACTTAGTCCTGGCAAGACATAAGCTGCACATGTGCGCAGCTTGGCGTACTCTGATGATGTTGGCGGGCGACTGCGTTGTCAGGAGTCACTTTGTCCTTTTGCCTCAGCTTCTGTCAGAGCTGATTGTGCCATTGCTCAGGTTTTCCTGTAACTGTTCTGTCTCTTTAACTTCACTTGGTTTCTCAGTGACTACGGGAAGCTAATACTTTTGCTCCAGCCAAATCATTCCCCAGGAGGAGGTCAATTCCATCTACCGGAAAACTATGGACAACTCCTACAGTTAACGTCCCAGACATTAGGTCACACTCTAGGTGCACTTGATACAAAAGTATGGGTATATACTCCCAGCCAATATCATTCACTAAAATGTTAGCATTCAGTGTGCTCTCTGATGGAAATGTTATGCCTTTCCCCAGCAAAAGAGTTTGGGCGGCTCCTGTATCCTTAAGTATAATGATAGGTTTGCCTGCCTCACTTGAAGGATAAGGAGTTACTTTTCCTTTCAACAAAAATTCCCTATAACTTTCAGGTATCTTATTCTCAACCCCTACACTCACATTGATTTTTGATTTTGGCTTTACAGCTGCAGTCAGAGCTGCAGTCTCATTTGCTCTACTGTCAGTCAGGGCCCCCTTCTCTGCATTGACTTTGTGTGCCCCAACAAGTTCCATGGATTTACCTTGCAACTTCCAGCATTCTGAACGAAGATGTCCCACCTTGTGACAATGATAACACCTAGGTTTGCGAAATCTCAATTCCACCCTCAGCACCTTCCTTTCTGGCCTGAGGAGGGAATCCTGAGGCATTCCCAGCTATCCCTTCTTGTCCCAGGCTACTTGCCTTCCTCACTCTCCCACTTTCTATCCTTCTCGGGTTTGTGGGAGTGACGGACAAAGGGTTTGGGCTCATACACAAGCTCATAATCATAAGCAATTTCCACTGCCTATATGGCCCTTGAAACCTTCTGGTTCTCTACATGAGTTTGCACTAATGGAGGGAATAAATTTTTTAATTCTCCCAGGAGAATTAGTTCTCTAAGGTTCTCATACGTGGCTTCCATCTTTAGTGCCCATATCCAACGATCAAAATTAATTTGCTTTACCATTTCAAATTCTACATAAGCCTGCCCCGCCAATCTCTAGAAGTTCCAAAACCTCTGTTGGTAAGCTTCAGGGACTAACTCATACGCAGCGAGAGTGGCCTTTTTTGCCATCTCATGATCTGCAAAAGCCTCCTCAGAAAGCATGGCGTAAATTTCATGAGCTCTGCCCATCAACCTACTTATCATAAGCAGTATCCAGCCTTCCTTTGGCCACTTCATTTGTTTGGCTATCTTTTCAAAAGAAATGAAAAATGCCTCTCCGTCCCTTTCCTCAAACTTAGAGAGGGCTTGTACAAATTTGAACAGCTCTCCACTGGATCCTGGACTGGAAATGGATCTTTCCCCACCAGAACCTTCACTGGAGTCAAGGCCACCCCTTTGTCTTAGTTCCATCTTTTTTAATTCCAATTCCCTTCCTTCTTTTTCATTTTCTCTTTGAAATTCAATCTTAAGTTTTTCCAATTATATTTCTTTTTCTTGTCAAGTTCAAGCTGCTTCATCTACAACTGAATTTTAGCTAATTCAACTGCACTGCCTTCTGATTTACTTTCTTCTTCTTCCAATTCACATGTTGGGCTATTACTTCAATTATCTCTGCTCTTTTGGCTCCTGATTTCAACCTGAACCCCAATTGTGCTGCAAAATCCATTCGTTTAACCTTGGTTAAGTTTTGCAAGAGGAATACATCCTTCTTCCCCAGAAAAATTTCAGCAACTGCTAAAGACATTCCTTTACTCTATTACACAAGAAACCTGGTTGTTTTATTTTCCTTTTCCAATTATTATTACCCCACTTACAATTAAGCGTTGTCAGCAAGAGCCCCCGATTAATATGTTATGACCGAGGTGGGAACAATGCACTGTTAATTCAGTCTCACTTCCCCACAAGTCAAACATATATTTAAATTTTCCCACTTACTGAAACAGTCAAACAGATACTCTATTTTTCCCCAGAATAAAGCACACCAACCGGGTTTCTTTAATAAACAACAAAATTATCCATTTATTATACCCCACGTCTTAACCAATAATAAAGTAAACATATACGTGAAGTGAAATATTAAAGCCCCTTATATTTTCCTCGCCCTCACACACACACTCACATACACAACCGGTTAACTGGGAAAAACGGTATTTTTTTTAACAGCTTTTACAAAGAAGGAATAAAAACTTAGACTGAAGAGAAGGTATGGAAGTCCTTTGTTTTAGCGAGGTATCCCAAAGGTGAATAGGTAGCTGTCACTAGGAATCTTCCTAGAACAATTCTTTCCAGGCGATGCTGATGAACAATCTGGGTAGGCTTTCAAGAGACGCAGCTACAGAAGGCTTCACATAGGTCTTACATCAGGTGTGCAGCAACAAGAGATTCAATTCTCACACATGTTCCTTCAAAGATTTCTTCAAATACAGGAACCACACTTGACACAGGATTTACTTTTCAAGAGAGAGACAAGCAGAGTCTTCTGTTCTCTTGGCAGGTCAGGAAGTAAAGTTTTTGTTCTTGGCCAAACACCCACTGGATTTTTAACAGTTCAAAATCCTTCCAGAGGCAAGTCATATGACAACCATAAATCTTAGTTTGTCGTCCCCTTGTAAACATCCGTTTCAGAGTCACAAGCACAATCCCCCTGCTGGGTTATTTGCAAACAGATGTTTTCTAGTAAGATTTGTTTATTGATCAAATCTCCTCTCAGCCTTCTCTTCTCCAAGGAAAACAGTCCTAACTTCTCCAATCTATCTTCATAACTGAAGTTCCTCATCCCTGGAACCACTTTCGTGAATCTTTTCCGCACCCTCGCTGCTGCTTTCACGTCCTTCCTAAAGCACGTCACCAAGAACTGAATGCAATACTCCAGCTGAGGCTGAAATTGTGTCTTATACAAGTTCAACATAACCTCCTTGCTCTTGAACTCTGTTCCCCTATTAATAAAGCCCAGGATACTGTATCCTTTATTAACCTCTCTCTCAACCTGTCCTGCCACCTTCATTGATCTATGCACATATACAACCAGGGCCTGAATTTTATTAGCGTGCTGCACTTCCCTTTGAACTCAGCACTGTGACTGCACTGAGCGGCCACCGTTGAGCCCCTGCGATATTATGCATGGGAGCTCATTAGCATCACTGCGCGCACCGCCCGCCCCCCCCATATTAGGTGGGGAGAGGCGAGACATCCGGTGCAATAAGGGACCTTTTCACAGCTGTGTAGCAGGTGTTGGGGCCCTATTTAAAGCGTCCCAGCACTTGCTTCCTGACAGCACGTGAGGATATACTTACCTCACTGCTGAGCTGCTGTCAATCTGGCAACAACGCAGAAAGTGGTGGAGAAACTCAGCAGGTCAGGCAGCATCTGTGGAGAGAGGAGAGTTAACTTGACCAGGTTCACAGATCTGAAAGTTAACTTTGCTTCTATCTCCACAGATGCTGCCTGACATGCTGAGTTTCCCCAGCACTTTCTGCTTTGCTGCCACATACTTACCTGCTGTGTCCCAGTGTTCCGTGAAGTTGCGATCCTCTTCTTCCTCTCAAGTGTAACATTCCTTCTTGTAGGCATGCTGAAGCTGGGTGAATAATCTTAATTTTGCATATTCCGGGACGTGAGACTTAAATGTACCATAAAAGGCAAATACACAACAGAAATAAAATCATAATTGAAGAATATCTACATACTATGGGTTTCTAATCATCTGACTGTGAAAAGCCGCAGACTAATATGCATTTGGAATCTGTATTCATTTCTCTGCTAACTATTATGTGAAAAGACATGTAACTCAATTAAACAATCCTTGTAAAAAAACAGGAAAATGTGTTCATATTCTAGCTGCATTGCCAACTTGAAATAATACACCAATCCTTATGATCAGCTGTTGCAGAAGCAAAGTGTTCGTCAACACGTGTCAATGTGTAATAGATGAAAAACCATGACAACAGCACATATTTCCTCACTAGTCTTGCATTGGTTTTCAAGCATGTGAAAGACAAGCCTTGCAGGAAGAGGTTACAGCAGTTACACGGTGGAGTCACCTTTGTACTTAAAGGACCACACCAAGAACTGAAGATGGCAGAGGGGTACTCTAGGGTGGCCCCACAGTTCAGCGAAGCTTCCCTGCTCATTCTCCTCAGGCTGTGTTGGCAAGGCAGGAGGTCCTTTTCCCCAGAGATGGTACAAAGAGGATCTCCCGCCTGAACAAGGCAGCCTGGCTGGAGATGGCAGAGGAGGTGAGTAGCCGTGGGACTGTGAGAGTGGGAAGTGCTGAAGTGTTGTTTCTACAGCTTGTGGAAAGTTACCGAGAAGTCATTTCTACACAACATAATGAAATCACTGAAAAAGAGAACTGATAAGGGTATGTAAGTAAAGACCTTGAGACAGTACAGCAGTTAAAAATTGTGCTTAGGCAGAGAAAAGAAAAACAGCAAGAGTTAGAACCAAGGATGTAGTGAATAAGAAACTGCCCCACTAAGATAAAGGCTGACAGCTGCAAGTTAAAACACACAATGGAGAGCCAAATAAGGTAAAACAAAAACAAGAGTTAGGGGCTAGAAAGTTAGAGTAGGGGGAGAAGTAAACAGAGGAGGAGACTGTAGCAACCATAGGATAGGTTAGTGTCATAAAACGTTATAACCAATAATGTAAAATAAAGGCGTGGACAAATGGATTTGTATTGTATAAACATGAACTGAATATGTTGATGGGTGTGCCTGCTTGTAGGACACCCGATCTTGCAAGAACGTTAAATAAACTTACTTCTTCAGAGTTTGACTTGGTGTAAATTATTATTAAGTGGGCTACGTTTCTCAGGACCATCCGGCATCAAAGGGTCCAATTCCGGAAGAGGATGAACGAGCACTGCCCCAGCCAGTTGGTGCCCTCTAGGCCTCGTGCGCACAGGGTACGAGTGCCAAAATCATCCACAGCCAAAGGGCAATCAGATCAGCAGCCTTCCTCCAGTCAGGCTGCGAGCACAGAGGTTGCACCGAGAAGGGGCACTTGCAAGCATTTACAGAGAATGCACTGACACAAATGGGAATGCACGGGTGTCACAGCAATGTAAATACGTCTTACACTAAATGTTCCTCACCAACATGTGTGTCCTTTTCTCCGTCTCAATGATGTGTGTCAGCATGTAGCACCAATGTCACATCGCTTTGCACCATTGGCCCTTCAGAAGAGCCAATGTATACAATAACATCATGCCACCATTACTCATGAGTGCCTCTATGGTTGCACTGACATGGACATTGGCTCAGTCAGCTGCTGCCTCTAATGGTTTACTCAGGAATGCTGCAGATGTGGTCTGCTGCACAGCAGGTGAGTGAGGGTGATGTGTGGCCTGCAGACCTCATGTCGGTTCCAATGGAGCAGAGAGCCTTTGTCTGATAAGCCACTGCCGTACATCCTTAGCTCACTGCTAGCCCTGCATGCAGAGCCTGGGTGCCATCTGCCCTCCCATGAGCCTTTCCTGTTGTAGGTCCTTAGTGTCCTCAAAGCCCAAGATAAAATCCTGTTGATGTCTCTCCTCATCATGCCAGGCCTGCCCTCTATTGGGTGCGTAGTTGTGCAGAGCACAGCGAGCAGCAAAGAAAGGAGCAGGCCTTTTCGGCTCATAGTACAGGGCATCACCCTATCTATCCAGGCATAGGAAGTGCTTTTTCAGCATGCCGATCTCCTGCTCAATGGCTCAATGGTGGTTCTTGTAGCTCAGTGGCTGGTGTTGTATCTGTCCTCTGCTACAGTGGTGGGGTCTCTCACCGGTGTTGGGAGCCAGGTCTGCAAGGGATAGCCCTTGTCTCCAAGAAGCCACCCCTCCAACTTAGCCAGTTCAGTGAACAGCGGTGGCAGCTGGGACTGGCGCAAGACCCTGGTGTCATGGCAGCTGCATGAGAAGCAGGCACAAATTTGCATGAAGCATCTCCAGTAATCACATTGCAGCTGCACCTAGATTGAGAGGATTCCTTTAATGGTAACGTCTGCAGGTGGGGCCTGGCAGGAGGACTGATAGCCACATGGGTGCCGTCTATGAACGCTAAAGCCTATGGTTCTCCCGCAATGGTGCCAAAGCCGATGGCTCTCTGGGCCTGGCTGTAAGAGTCCATCCTGAAATGGACATACTAACTGGCCTTCCGGTGCAGGGCATCGATGACCTCCCTGATGCAGCGGTGCACTGCTGACTGTGTGACCCCACAAAGATCTCCAGTGGGACCCTGAAATGCAGCAGCGGCGTCAAGCTTAAGAACCGCTGCCACTATGAGGACCACAGGCATAGGATGTCCACTGAAGCCCATGGGCTACAGGTCATCGTTGAGCAGGGCACGGAGACATGTCAGCACCCTCTCTACATGCACAATCACCTCTGACATTGGTGCTCTGACATCCGATGGCATGTCATGTGGGGCCTGTAGATGCACGGCAAACATAATGGCGAGCTCCCCTTGGGGGCTGCTGCTCATGACCGGAGGCCTCTACATGGACCGCGCCTGCCTGTTAATTTTGCCTCCGGCGCATACAGATCCTCAGGAGCAGAGGATCACACAATGTGGGATGTGCCATACCAATTTCTATGTGATAAATAAAGTTGTAATTTTAATTTATTCGAAGGTTCCTAACAGGGTAGGGATTGGTGTTGACGGGTACATCAGGTGCTTTCATGGATCAACTATGTGGAGTGGTATGGCATTGCCCATCTTGGCTAACACTCAGTGTGGCACAGCATGACCACATCAAGATCCTACCGACTGCATCGATTGCTCCCACCATCCATATAACCTTAACGCTCCTACCCTTTCTAGCACCCTCCCCACACACAGGGTGACTAGAGTGCCATTTCTCCTTCACACACAAACAAAAACAAAGCCTACATTGTTTACAGAGGCAGGGTACACAGTACCTCCCTTCATGCCTGCAGAGCTTCCCCTCCAGTAATCCCAGACCCCCTCCCTTCTCCCTTTAAGAATGCAGAGTGAGACCTCTGTAATCCCCCCCTCCCTCCTCCCTTGCAGTATGCAGAGTGAGACCCTTGTAATCCGCCCCCCCCTCCTCCCTTCCAGTATGCAGAGTGAGACCCCTGAATATCTGGACTTACCTTCACTGGCGAAAACTTCTGCTTCTGATGACCCATCGGCTTTCCTGTTTGTGAATGGGACAGCCGCCCGTTCAACATAAAACGTGGAAGTGTGCAACTAGAGGCGGCGGGCTGCATAATCAGGAGAGGTAAGTACCGTTTTGAATATGGTAACTGGGGTGCCACCGCCAAGCAACGGGGAGGAGGGGGGCCCGCATCGGTAATATGCGGCGGGCCCTTCTCGACGTCGGGGATTGAGGCCAGCCTGTCCCCGCAAAATTTTACCAGCCCCCCCCCACCAGGGCCCGCAACGTCGAGTGGCTGGTAAAATTCAGCCCCAGGTCTCCTCTGCTCCTGCACCCCCTTTAGAATTGTACCCTTGATTTTATATTGTCTCCCCATGTTCTTCCTACCAAAATGTATCACTTCACATTTCTCCATATTGAACTTCATCTGCCACCTGTCCGCCTGTTCCACCAACTTGTCTATGTCCTTTTGAAGTTCTACATGATCCTCCTCACAGTTCACAATGCTTCCAAGTTTAATATCATCTGCAAACTTTGAAATTGTGCCCTGTACACCAATGTCTAGGTCAGTAATATGTATCAGGAAAAGCAAAGGTCCCAACACTGACACCTGAGGAACTCCACTACAAACCTTCCTCCAGCCCGAAAAACATCAATTAACCACTACTCTTTGTTTCCTGCCACTCAGCCAATTTCAAATCCATGTTGCTACTGTCCCATTCATCCCATGAGCTATAACTTTGCTCACAAGTCTGTTGTGCGGCACTGTATCAAACGCCTTTTGGAAGTCCATGCACACATTAACTACATTGCCCTCATCAACCCTCTCTGTTACCTCTTCAGAAAACTCCAGCATGTTAGTTAAATATGATTTTCCCTTAAGAAATCCATGCTGGCTTTCTTTAATTAACCCACATTTGTCCAAGTGACTATTTGTCCTGAATTACTCTCTCTGGACTTTTTCCCACCACCGAAGTTAAATTGACTGGCCTATAGTTGCTGGGCTTATCTTTACACTCTTTTTTGAACAAGGGTGTAATGTTTGCAATTCTGCAGTCCTCTGGTAACATCCCAACTCGAAGGAAGACTGAAAAATTATGGCCAGTGCCTCTGCAATTTCCACTCTCACTTCCCTCAGTATCCTTGGATGCATCTCATCCAGTCCTGGTGCCTTATCCACTCTGAGTACAGAAAGCCTATCCAATACATCCTCTTATCAATTTTAAACCCTTCTAGTGTCTGAATTAACTCCTCTTTCACCATTGGCTGGGTTGCATGGTCTTCCTTAGTAAAGACAGGTGCAGAGAATTCATTTGATACCTCAGCTATGCCCTCTGCTTCCATGCGCAAATCCTCTTTTCGTCCCTAATTGGCCCCACTCTTCCTTTCACCACCCTTTTACTATTTATATGTCTGTAGAAAACTTTGGGATTCCCTTTTATGTTAACTGCAAGTCTCTTTTCATACTCTCTCTTTGCTTCTCTTATTTGCCTTTTCAATTTCCCTCTGAGCCTTCTATATTCAGCCTGGTTCTCAATAGTATTTTCTACCTGGCATCTGTCGTAAGCACACATTTTCTTCATTATCTTAATCTCTATCTCTATTGTCATCCAGGAAGCTCTGGATTTGTTTACCCTACCTTTCTCCTTCAAGGGAACAGACCTTGACTGTGCCTGAATTATCTCTTCTTTGAAGGTTCAGCCATCATTTTTTCTGCCAACTTTTGACTCCAATTTATTCGCTCCAGCTCCACTCTTACCCCATGATATTTGGCTTTCCCCCAGTTAATTATTCTCACTCTGGATTGTTCTTTGTCCTTTTCCATAGTCAGCCTAAACCTTATGATACAATGATCACTGACCCCGAAATGTTCTCCTACTGACACTCGATCCACTTGGCCCACCTCATTCCCAAAAGCCAGGTCTAGCAGTGCCTCTTTTCTCATAGGACTATAAACATACCGCTGTAGAAAATTTTCCTGAACACACTTTAGGAATTCTTGCCCCTCACTGCCCTTTACACTACTGCAATCCCAGTCTATGTTTGGATAATTGAAGTCCCCCATTATAACTACCCTATAATCTTTGCACCTCTCTGTAATTTCCTTGCAAATTTGTTCCTCTACATCCTTCCCACTAGTTGGTGGCCAACAGACAACACAAAGCAATGTAGCTACACCTTTTTTGTTCCTTAGCTCTAGGAAAATAGAGGGCTGAATTTTACCAGCCCCTCGACGCCGTGGGTCGTGGCAGGGGGGGCCGGTAAAATTCTGCAGGGAGAGACCCGCCTCGACCCGCGACGCGAGAAGGGCCTGCCACGTAATACCGGCAGCGGGAGGAGCTCAATGCGGCCCCCTTGCCACCTGGCGGCGGGCCCTTCATCTTAATATTCAAATTATTAATAAAGATATGTAAATGAACTTACTTGCAGGCGACGGCTGTCCCACGCCAATTTTATGGCCGCCGTTCGTACTTCACGTGCCTTCAGAACTCCATACAGCGTTCCGCGGCGAGAACCTGGTGGGGAGGGGGAGAAATAAAATTTTCAGGGCAGGAGGGATGAGGAAGCAGGGAAAACACTGTTTATTAACTGTGGGGATGGTGGGAAGGGGTTGAAGTACAAAATTTAGAAGGTTGGGGGGGGAAGGTTCGGGTAGGGAAAAAGGCAAGTATTATCGGGCAATGAAATGACCATTGGGGGGTTGGGGAAGGGCCTCCATATCTTTTATTTTTTGATAAAAAATACCTAATACTGTATCTTTAAAAATTAAAATTACTTCTAAGGGCATAAAGCCCTTTAAAAATGGAGCTGGCGCCTGCGCGGTGGCACCGGACGCCATTGCCAGGGACGCAGCAGCCGCCCCCTCTACATCATCGGGGGCGACCACTCCAACCCCTCTATTTACATCAGCTCCCACACGTAATATCACAGGGACTGTGCGGCGGCCCTTTCTTGTCGGAAGGCCGCCAAGTTAAAAGCGTGCCACCACAGAGCAACGGCACGCGAATAAATTCCAGTCCACAGTCCTCGACCCCTCTGGGACATCCTTTTTCACCAGCACTGCATTGCTCTCCTTAATCAATACCACCACCCCTCTCCCATTTTTCCCTTTCCTATGTTTCCTGAACACCTTGTATGCCAGAATATTTAACACTCAGTCCTGCCCGTCTTTGAACCAAGTCTCTGTTTTCGCCACATCATATTTCCACCTGTCAATCTGCACCTGTAACTCACCAATCTTATTAGCAATGGTTCATGCATTCACATATATGCACATTAACCCTGATTTAGACTTTATTACTTTCTCCCTTACTCTGACCCCACCTAATAGCTTACTATTCCCTACTCTAGTGCTATCTATCTCTCCCATAATTTTGTGCACCCTGGTATTCATCTCTGATATTTCCTCCTGGTTCCCACACCCCTGCCAAGTTAGTTTAAGCCCTCCCCAATAGCACTAGCAAATCGCCCCGCAAGGAAATTTGTCCCAGCTCTGTTCAGGTGCAACCTGTCCAGCCTGAACAGGTCACACATTCTCCCGAACTGGTCCCAGCGTCCCAAGAATCTAAAGCCCTCCCTTCTGCAACATCTTTCCAGCCGTGCATTCATCTGCACTATCATCCTATTTCCATACTTATACTCTGTGCAAATTGGTAGGTGGCTGTCTTCTGAGCAGAGACCCAACATTTCCTGGTCTCACCTGAAATCTATACTTCACTATGTCTCTTGCACCCCAGTTCTACCAGGGATCTGTCCTTGGAGTCAAAGATTTTCGGCTCCTAAATTACAGGCCCATGACCCATTCCATTTCCAATGCTTCTTTTCACATAATAATTGTGGGAATTGTTCTGTGGCAGCATCAGCTCTGGTCAAGGCATTGGGGCAGCTTTTGGTAGTTTTATTCTGGTGCAGTAGTAGCCATTTTAATGCACACAATTTACGAAGCAAACTGTTAACCTACAACTCAGAGCCCGTCATGCTCAGCAACAAGTAAAGGATCTAACTATATACTTCCTCATCTTGTTCCATTACTAACAATGCCAAAAATGTACTTGATTAATTAAGAGGAATATGACAAAGAGAAAGAAAGTACAGCTTCTAAAAATCATCACTCTGCCAAAAGCAAAATAAACTCATCTGTATTCACAAGTTTCCTCAAAAAAAACAATGATGAGACTATTTTCTTGTTCAAAATAGCATAGTTCCACTACTTAGTCTGAGCAACCACTCCCTCTCCTAAAGGAAAATGTAAATTTCTGAGTTATTTCAAAAGTAAAAGTAGTTTCATGTGCACTATGCAGGTATGATAGACGAGGAACAGAGATGGCTTTAATAATATATATATATATCAAAAATTAGAGTCATTGCTACTTCTATTTGAGGGAAATAGTAGAATAGTAGAACCTTTCCCCAAAAATTTGAGATTTAATCACTAAATTTACTTAACTTAGCTCCAAAACATGGTATTATTTGAACATGAATGTCATTCATTCTGCTTTCATAAAATAATTCTCATTGGGCATAAACTCTATGCCAGAAGCTCAGTAAAGTAACAAGCAGATGCATAGCAGTGCTAAGATCTGCACTTAGTAGTGACACCACATAGTAGAAGTGGTTCTAGAACTGGTGGTAATACATATTAACTGCAATACATAAGTAACCTGTGCAAAGTCCACCTAAAATTTAAGTAAAAGCAATTTTCAGTGTTTTAATGGACCACCATTTATACTTTATTGATAAGAAAGATTCACTCTTTGAATTCAATTAAATCTCACAGTCAGAGGTTGGCAGGCCGTTTTTGTGAATGTTCAAGTACAAAAGGTTGCTGAGGCTAGGCCAATTGAAAATCTCAAAACTGAAATTGATAGATTTTTGTTAGAAAAGGGTATTATCGATTATGGAACAAGGGAACTGAAGTAAATAGAATTAAAATACAGTTCAGCCATGATCTAATTGAATGGTGGAACAAGCTTGAGGGGCTGAATGGCCAACTCCTGTTCCTATGTTCCATATGTGTGAAACTCTGAAATACTTCTACTTTACAGTGTAAGTATGCAGAATGTACTTGCTTCCTGCTTGTACTGTTACTGAAAAATGAGTCAACTCTCTGCTCCTTGATCCAGCACAAAAGTCTATAATAAAAGCAAAATACTGCAGATGCTGGAAATCTGAAACACAAACAAGAAATGTTGGAAATACTCAGCAGGTCTGGCAGCATCTGCGGACAGAGAAGCAGAATTGATGTTCCAGGTCAGTGACCCTTCATCAGAACTGGCAGAAATTAGAAATGTAAAAGGTTTTAAACAAGTAAAGGGTGGGGCAAGAGATAACAAAAGAGGTGTTGATAAGACAAGGCCACAGAGAATAACTGACCAGAAGGTCATGCAGCAAAGGTAAACGGCATGTTAATGGTGTGGTGAAAGACAAAGCGTTAGCACAGATAGGGCGTTAATGGACAGAAAACTGAGCAGCCTGGCCCCAAGCACAAACATGAAAAAAACAGTGGGTAGGCACAGTAGAAACAAACTAAAATAAAATAATCACATAAAAAAGAAAAAAGAACTAAAAATAAAAATAAAAAGGGAGGCCTGTCATGCTCTGAAATTATTGAACTCAATATTCAGTCCGGTAGGCTGTAGTGTGCCTAATCGGTAAATGAGATGCTGTTCCTCGAGCTTGCGTTGATGTTCACTGGAACACTGCAGCAATCCCAGGACAGCGATGTCAGCATGAGAGCAGGGGGTAGTGTTGAAATGGCAAGCAACCAGAAGCTCGGGGTCATACTTTCGGACTGAGCGGAGGCGTTCCGCAAAGCGATCACCCAGTCTGCATTTGGTTTCCCCAATGTAGAAGAGACCACACTGTAAGCAGTGAATACAGTATACTAAATTGAAAGAAGTGCAAGTAAATCGCTGCTTCACCTGAAAGGAGTGTTTGGGGCCTTGGATAGTGGGAGAGAGGAGGTAAATGGGCAGGTATTACACCTCCTGCGCTTACAAGGGAAGGTGCCATGGGAAGGGGATGAGGTGGTGGGGGCAATGGAACAGTGGACCAGGGTGTCGCGGAGGGAATGATCCCTTCGGAATGCTGACAAGGGAAGGGAGGGGAAGATGCGTTTGGTAGTGGCAACATGCTGGAGGTGGCGGAAATGGCAGAGGATGATCCTTTGGATGTGGAGGCTGGTGGAGTGGAAAGTGAGGACAAGGGGAACTCTGTCGCGGTTCTGGGAGGGAGGGGAAGGGGTGAGCCTCGAGGTGCGGGAAATGGGCCGGACACGGTTGAGGACCACAGTAGGGGGGATTCCTCGACTGAGGAAAAAGGAAGACATATCAGAAGCGCTGTCATGGAAGGTAGCATCATCACAGCAGATGCGTCGGAGACTGGGAGAATGGAATGGAGTCCTTCAGGAAACAGGGTGTGAAGAAGTGTAGTCGAGGTAGCTGTGGGAGTCGGTGGGCTTATAATGAATATTATTAGACAGCCTATCCACAGAGATGGAGACAGAGAAGTCGAGGAAGGGAAGGGAAGTGTCGGAGATGGAGCATGTAAAGGTGAGAGAAGGGTGGAAATTAGAAGCAAAGTTAATAAAGTTTTCCAGTTCCGGGTGGGAGCAGGAAACAGCACCGATACAGTCATCAATGTACCGGAAAAAGAGTTACGGGAGGGGACCTGAGCAGGACTGGAACAAGGAATGTTCGACATATCT
The DNA here is from genome assembly GCF_036365525.1 of Heterodontus francisci. Lineage (NCBI taxonomy): Eukaryota > Metazoa > Chordata > Chondrichthyes > Heterodontiformes > Heterodontidae > Heterodontus > Heterodontus francisci. The sequence continues at coordinate 68,443,475 of NC_090372.1, read as the reverse complement.
CACAAAAAGACAGGCATAACTAGGACCCATGCGACTACCCATAGCAACACGTTTTACTTGAAGGAGGTGAGCGGAGTTGAAGGAGAAGTTATTCAATGTGATAACAAGTTCAGCAGAGGAGGGTGGTGGTGAATGGGGACTGGTTGGGCCTCTGTTCAAGGAAGAAGCGGAGAGCCCTCAAACCATCCTGGCAGGGGATGTAGAGAGATTGGACATCCATAGTGAAGAGGAAGCGGCTGGGGCCAGGAAACTGGAAAAGTCTGTTCACTTGAGGGAACAGGCTAGTCACATAGCATTAGGATTACTGTTTATATGGAAGATGTACAATAACTGGTTGGGCTGTTGCCTGGCTGTTATCCTGTTTTTTTCATGGGTAAGATTTATGCTTTATATAGTGTACTGTATTGAACTGGCTGATTGCATTGTGATAACTGAGCATTTGTGTACTGCAATACTGCCTCTCCGCTGCCCTCTCTGCTGGGAGGTTTAAACAGAGTCTCAACATGACTGTTCCCAGTAAAGACCTCATGCACATTTACTCTGTGAACACACAACAGAAAAATGAGGACAAGATGGGATTGAATTTTTTTCACATTTCATTCAAGTGGTTATGGTCTGAAGAACATTGTGACAAACTTTTTGGAACTCCCAAAGTCAATTTTGAGAAAGTTTGGGTGATTTGAAAGATTGCTCCAGGTGCGTCCGCACATTATGTTCAAGTACAACTCTGTGAGTCAGCACGGTACGTAATTGAAAAAAATGGCACTGAAGACATATTTTGGGGCAATGGGGAAATTCAGCCCTAACAAAGAGCACTGGTGTAATTATGAACATAGGTTACACATTTGGCTGCAAGCTAATAAAATAAGGGATGAGGATAAAGTGAATATTTTCCTCCCCATAATGGGGACAGATGCTTTTGAGGTTGTGTTTAACAAATGTTGCCTGTGAGACCCCAGTACTTTGGAGTATTCTGAAATTAATGAGATTCTGGACTCAAACTATGGCACAACTAAAAATGAAATCACACTTTGAGTTGCATTTCGTGAAAGGAGGCAGTTTCCAAGTCAGTCTACTGATGATTATATTCTCGAATTATAGAAACTCTCTTGTCGCTGTGGTTATGGCTCGACCTTAGAGACGTGGTCGTTGGAAGTCTAAAGAACAGCAAAGTCCAGGCCAAGCTTTCGAGTAAAGGCAATAAACTAACGTGGAAGGAGACCTATGATGAGGCCACAGCCACGGAAATTTCAGGAGGAGATAGTTGCAGATTGCAAGGAAGCTCTTTTCCTGAGCCGCAAGGGAGGTCCACCGGTTTTCAGCAGGAACCAGACCACGGCTGCCAAGTTCACAGAATCAGAGTCAGAAATTTAGATGCTCCCGTTGCCATGGTAGCTACCAACAATCTAAATGCCCCCATTTCCAGTCAAAAAGCTATGCCTGTGAGAAAGTCAGTCATATCCACAAGGCCTGCAGGAGACGAGGCAACAGTAATGCTCCAGGTCTCGGTAAAACTCCAGGTTTCAGCAATGCACCAGGTCGAGGTCATGGTAGACTTAAAGCTACTTCAGGAGCCTGGAAGTCCTCGAATGTGCACATGATTGATATGGAAACAGAAGTTGATGTTATCGAGCAGGAAGATCAGTTCTACTCAGTCAGAAAACAAGAAAAACAGCACTTGGAAGATGAGAGAAAAAGGGTTAAAGATATAATTCCAGCGCCCACAGTAAAAATGAAAGGCGGAGATTCACAACTTCAGTACATATTGACATAATACAAGGAAGGATGCATTGTTGGATCTGATTATGGAGAATGAGGTGGGTCTGTGTTCTATAGTGTAGGTCAGATGGTTTCACAGGTCGGCGCAACATCGAGGGCCGAAGGGCCTGTACTGTGCTGTAATGTTCTATGTTCTATGTTCAAGTGGATTAAATGTCAGTTGGGGAACATTTATGGAACAGGGATCATAGTATCATAAGGCTATGGAAAAGGACAAGAAGCAATCTGGAGTAAAAATACTTTTTTGGAGGAGGGACAATTTAAGTGGGTCAGGAATGGAGCTATTTCGGGTAAATAGGAATTAAATATCGGCAGGTAAACCTGTAATAAACAATGGGCTTCCTTTAAAGAGGAGATTGTTTGAGTACAATTGAGGTATCTTCCCTCAAGGAGAAAAGCCACAGCTCACTGGATAACAAAAGGGATAGACAGTAAGATGTAACAGAAAAAGGGTGAAAAGGGTGCGTATGACACATATCAGGTTGATAACACAAGTGAGAACAAGGCTAAATGTAGAAAGTTCAGAGGAGATTTGAAAAATAAAATGAGAGGCAAAGCAAGAATATAAGAGACTGCAGCTAACATAAAAGGCAATTCAAAAGCCTTCTATAGGCACATATAGGGCTGCATTTAGCTCCCCTCCCAGGCGCAGGGTCCGTGGTAGGGGAGGTCTGAAGGTCGCTCCGGAGGAGGCCAAACGCCGCGCCATGAGGGCCCAGCCCGATTTTCACGGAGGCAGAGAGGCCTCATGGCGGTACCCCGCTGCTTGCCGACGGGTCCTGCATTAAAATATTTAAATAAATTTACATACCTGACTTAATTGCAAGCCCCCCGCCGCCTCCGGTCCTGGTGCAATATTTCGTGCCGCTGGCCGGCACTCCCGCGCCTTCCAATACCCAGCCGGGGAAGTGAGGCGCCACACTGGTTGGGAGGGGAGAACAGGTAATTTTTTAACTGTGCAGGGGTAGGGGGGAGCAGCGATAAAGGACTCTCACTGGTGGAGGGGATGGTGGGAAGGGGTAAAGTTTATAGTTTATGCACGTTGAGGAGCAAAAGGTCAGTTGCAAAATGTTAAGTGTTTTGGGATGGAAAGGGTAAGTACTTAATATTGTGGTTATGGGGAGGCGGTGGGAGAGGTGCAAAAATAAAATTTTTAATTGTTTTCAAAATGTTTCCTAATTTCTTTAAAAATACCAGAAGGGATCCAAGCCCTTTAAAAATGGCTTCAGCACCTGTGCACAGGCAGCTGACATCATTGCCAGTGACAGACGGGCAGCCCTTCCACATGATTGGGCGGGCAGGACGCCCCGTCCATTCAAATGAGCCGCTGCATGGAAGATTGTTGCAGGTCACCGACATGCGGCCAGCGCCAGCCAGGGGCCGCTTCCTTCGCCGCCGCCGGCAGAAGATTCCATCCATATAGTAAAAAGGTAATAAGAGGTGGGGTGGGGATGATTATTGACCAAAAAGGAGAATAATGCACAATGGCAGAGGAAATTAAAGCCTGGCTACCCGATCCGAACCCGACTAGACCCGACTACGTGTCGGGTTCGGGTTGGGTTGGGTCGAAATTCCGAGTCAGCATTCGGGCTCGGGTCAGGTCAAGCTGCGCAGTGCTGCTTCCGGGAAGTCACGGGATCAGGCTTACTCATGATTCCACACAACTCCAAATGCAGGAATAGCCTGCTGCCGGAACAGATGAAGGATATTCATGTAGGGTCAGGTCAGGCGCGAAAAAAAATTAAAGAACTCGGGCCCGGGTCAGGTTCGGGCTGGCTGTGGTTGGGTTGGGTTTTAATTTTATGCCCGAGCCAGGCTTTGGAGGACATGGCTGAGGTACTAAATGAGTACATTGCATCTGTCTTTGCCAAGGAAGAAGATGCTGCCAAAGTCATAGTGAAAAAGGAGGTAGTTGCAATACAGGATGGGCTAAAAATTCATAAAGAGGGGTTATTAGAAAGGCTGCCCGTACTTAAATTTAATAAGTCACCAGAACTGGATGGGATGCATCAGAGAAGGCTGAGGGAAGCAGGGGTGGAAATTGCAGAGGTACTGGCCATAATCTTCCAAACCTGCTTCGATATGGGGGTGGTGCCAGAGGACTGGAGAATTGCAAATATTACACCCCTTTTCAATAAAGGGTGTAAAGATAAACCCAGCAACTAAGGCCAGTCAGTTTAACCTTGGTAGTTAAAGCTTTTAGAAATGATAATCTGAGACAAAATTAACAGTCACTTGGCCAAATATGGATTAATTAAGGAAAGCCAGCATGGATTTGTAAGAGGCCAATTGTGTGTAACTAAGTTTTCTGATGAGGTAAGAGAGAGGGTTAATGAGGGTAATGCAGTTGATGTGGTGTTTATGGACTTTCAAAAGGCATGTGATAAAGTGCCAGCAAAGTTGAAGCTCATGAAATAAAAGGGACCATGGCAGGATGGATACGGAGTTGGCTGTGTGACAAGAAACAGAGAGTAGTGGTGAAGTTGTTCTTCTTGGACTGGAAGAAGATATACAGTGAAGTTCCCCAGGGTTTGGTACCAGGATCACTGCTTATCTTGATATATATTATGACCTAGACTTGGGTGTGCAGGGCACAATTACAAAATTTGCAGAGGACACATAAGTATTCTGTACTGTGAGAAAGATAGTGATTGACTTCAAGAGGACATAGACAGGCTGGTGGAACGGGCAGACATGTGGAAGATTAAATTTAATGCAGAGAAGTGTAAAGTGATACATTTTGGTAGGAAGAACAAGAAGAGGCAATATAAACTAAAGGATACAATTTTAAAGGGGGTGCAGGAACAGAGAAACCTTGGGGTATATGTGCACAAATCGTTGAAGGTGGCAGGGCAGATTGAGGAAGTGGTTAAAAAGGCATACTGGATCCTGGACTTTATTTATAGAGGCATAGGGTACAAAAGCAAGGAAGTTATGATGAACATTTATAAAACACAGGTTCAACCTGTGGGCGGCACAGTGGCGCAGTGGTTAGCATCGCAACCTCACAGCTCCAGCGACCCGGGTTTGATCCTGGGTACTGCCTGTGCGGAGTTTGCAAGTTCTCCCTGTAACCGCGTGAGTTTCCGCCGGGTGCTCCGGTTTCCTCCCACAGCCAAAGACTTGCAGGTTGATAGGTAAATTGGCCATTGTAAATTGCCCCAAGTGTAGGTAGGTGGTAGGAGAATGGTGGGGATGTGGTAGGGAATATGGGATTAATGTAGGATTAGTATAAATGGGTGGTTGTTGGTTGGCACAGACTCAGTGGGCCAAAGGGCCTGTTTCAGTGCTGTATCTCTATGACTATGACTAACCTCAATTGGGGTATTGGCTGGAATTTTACGCAACTGGGGGGGACGTAAAATTGAGCGGGAGTTTCTGGGAGCCCTTCCCAACCCGCTCCCACCTCCTTCCCACTTTACGTGGGCTGGAGGGGAGGGGGGGCAGGAAATGGGCTGCCTGTCCCAGGCCAATCAAGTGGCCAGTGAAAGCTGGTGGCCTCTCAGCGCCCCGGGGGTGGACCCTGACAAACAGGCACCGGGTGCCCGATTGAGGGACACCCCCGCTTCCCCAACCACCCCCAGGACACAAGATGCACCCACTTCCCTCCACACGACCACCCTTGTCTCGCCGGGACACGACCGATCAAACCGGCGAAGCAAACCAAACTTACCTGTAGTCCTGGCTCCATGTCCTCGGCTGGGCTGCTCCTGTTGGTGCTGCTGGGACTAAAGAGATGCCAGCCCGATGATTGGCCGGCAGCTCAATGAGGCGGGACTTCCTCCCTCAAGCGGATGGAAGTCCCGCATCGGAGCAATTAAAGAGCGGGGACCCGTAAAATGTGGGACAGATCCCCGGGCCGGGCAGAAGCGGGATTGCCACCGACCTTTATATCGGTGGCCAGCTCCCATCTGCCCGACCTAAAATCCAGCCCATTGTGTCTAATTCTGGGCATTTCACTCTAGAAGGATGTGAAGGTTTTAGACAGGGTGCAGAAAAGATATAAGAAAATTGCTCCAGGGTTGAAGGACTTCAGTTACGTGAACAGATTGGAGAAGCAGGGACTGTTCTCCTTTGAGAAGAAAAGGCTGGAAGGAGATTTGATAAAGTGTTCAAAATCATGAGGGCTTTAAAATAGGTAGAAACTGTACCCATTAGCGAAAGGATCGAGAACCAGAGGACACTAATTTAAGGTGATTGGGAAAAGAACCAAAGGAGACATGAGGAAAAACGTTTTTATGCAGCAACCAGTTACAATCTGGAAAACTCTGCCTGAGAGGGTGGTGGAGGCAGATTCAATCATAGTTTTCAAAAGGGAATGGGATAAACACCTGAAGGGCTATGGTGGAAGAGCAGGGGAGTGGCACTAGCTAAATTGCTCTTGCAGAGAGCAGCATGTACTTGGCAGGCCAACTGGCCTCCTTCTGTGCTGTTACCATTCTATAATTCCATGAGTATCCATTCATGGACAGCTCAATCAAAGTGAAGCGGTCCCAGATGCCTCTTCCCTTCCTCCTTTTCCTCCTCCTCATCCTCCTTTTCCTCGGCACACTATTTCCCTTCCCTGTTGGCTGTGCTACATTTCCAAATCATATTGCAGCACAAGAGTGACTGCAACTTTCTCCTGACAGGCCTTCCAACTCCTCTGACCTCCTTGTCACGATCCTGCACAATTCCCTTGAAAATCCAAAAGGTTTACAAAACTCCTGCAATAACATCAACACATTACTTCCATGAACTCTGCACCAGCAAAAGTACATCAAAAGCACCTCACCTGGAAGTTGCATGGTTGGCCCTCTAAATAAAGCTAGTAGGAGAGTCCCTTGTGCAGCAGAATGCATGTTCATCTCGGAGTGTTTAAGAGACAGCATGACACACATGTAAGAAGTATAGGGCTTTATTGAAGCAAGGGTTTTTGTATATTGTTCATGTAACTGTGAATTTTAAGCACCGTAATATATATTTGTGTGGTGTGGGTTCTTTTGGGAAGCAAGGAATTGAACTGCTGGTATGTGGAAAGCTGCATTGTTTAAGTTAAGCGTAAACAATGTCACACGATGATTAGGGGCCAGATGTTGATGGAGACCAGACACTTCTGGAATATTGGAACAATCCAGGATCATTGGATGGAAATGAGAACAGTTTAGAAGAATTAATTCTGTCTGGGGAATGTGTAGTTCAAGAGTACAAGACAGTCACAGTTAAAGGATCCCACTGTTAAAAACAATGCAAGCCCTTAAGGTGTCTGCATGTTAACCTCACCCAGGGTAATCCAGGAGATGGTCATAATTATGCATGATCCTCTGCCAACATAACCACGAATAGGGTATTGATTGTACCAGTTATGATGCAGATGGTGAGGGTCAAAGTTAATTGCTCTTGCCAAATACGATGAATGCCGTCTGATGAGCCTAAGACCTCAAAAGAAAAGGCATGTATGAGGTCAGAGTCTGGACTATTAGAAATACATAGTTGCACCTGCATAATAATTCCTGATGTTCGCCTAAAGGTACTGTAGTTCCACTTGAAGGAGAAGGAGGAAACCCGAGGGGAGATCATCGCCTAGAGTCCGACCGTTTGGGACAGTCGTTGCTCATTGCCAATTTGTTAAGTATACCTTAATAAATTCTGATTGATTGGCTATATTTTAGCTGTTATCTCTCTGTCTCACCTGATTGGTTGTCTTGTCTGAACTAAATCAAAATAGAGGGATATATTTGACCCTACACACACCCGTGCGGTCTAAAATGGCAGATCATGCATCAAATCAGCATGAGGCTATCTGACATCATTATCTGCCCACTCTGCATCCTTATATGTTTTTCATTAAAAAGGCAAGGCAAAAAGCCAAGGATCCCAGTGCAGATTGCAATTAAGACTGAAAGAATAGGTAACAAAGGAAGTAATGATTAGATGATGGCAAGCTTACGTTCTAAAAGTCTAAAGATTGTAGGAGGGAGGAGAGAATAAAGACAAGAAATTCCCCAGTATTATAGTTTTGTGAAAATGTAAGTTTGGGATGGATCTGTTGTTCCCGCTGTTGTTGAGATCTGTTGCAGGGGTGCTTGGAGATGGGTCCGGAAGAGGCCCACCAAAGATGTCGATGCTGGGAGGGCCCAGACCAATCCTCCCGGCAGCGGCGAGTCTCATGGGCGACGGGACCTGAATTTAAATATTTAAATTAATAAAATAAATACATTTACGTGGACTTACCTTCAATCTTCTTGGCCCGCCACGATCTTTGGCACGGTGGCCGGCACTCCCGCACTTTCAATTTTCCATCCGCGAGAGGTGGTGTGACACTTGTGGGGAGGTGGGGAGGAGTTAATATCTTCTGTTGGCGGGGGAGATGTGGCCAAATAAATGTAATGGGTGTAGGGGATGGGGTGAGCTCTAAACATTGTGCAGTCTTTGGGAGGGGGAGGTCACATTTAAATTTAAGTGTTTTGGAGGGAAGGGCAAATAATTCATGTAAATGTTATTGGGGGGGGGGTGGGAAAGGGGTGTTAGAAATTTATTGCATATTTTTGGGGGGCATACTTCTTTAAAAATTTAAATGAGCTGACAGGGCTAGCTACCCTTTAAAAATGGCGCCAGTGCCTGCACACAGGCAGCTGACGCCATTGCCAGGGACGGACAGACCACCCTCTCCATGTGATTGGGGGGGGGAGCAGGTTGCTCCGGCTATTTAAATGAGCTGCCGCATGGGAGATCGTGGCAGCTCTTCGTTGTGCAGCCCGCACAGGCAGGCCATCATTTTTTGAGCTCACCATTTGAGTCTTGATTTCAATGCAGAGAAGAAGAAGATGATGTAGAATTGTGTAAATATAGGCTGGATGGAACAAGAGTACAAAGTTCAGAGGAGCAATAACCATGATACAAGCGATAAAATTCAGAGACACAAGAAAGGGTATGGTAGACACGAGACGTTGGAGCCTGCAGGCGAAAGAGAAATTGCCTACTCTATGGCTTTCCCATAAAGTTAGCCAATTAGTAGCACTCGTGCCTCTGAGTCACAAAGTTTTGGGTTCAAGACCCATTACAGGGACTTGAGCGTAAAAAATTTAGGCTGACGCTCCAGTGCAGTCCTGAGGGAGTGCTGCACTGTCAGAGGTGCTTGCTTTCAGATGAGACATTAAACTGAGGTCCAGCCTGCTCACTAAGGTGAATGTAAAAGATGCCATGGCACTATTTCGAAGAGCAGCAGGGGAGTTATCCCCAGTGTCCTGGCCAATATTTATCCCTAAATGAACATCACACAAACAGATTATCTGGTCATTATCACATTGCTGTTTGTGGGAGCTTGCTGTATGAAAATTGCCTGCTGCATTTCCTACGTTACAACATTGCCTGCACTTCAAAAGTACTTCATTGGCTGTAAAGTGCTGTGGATCATCCTGAAGTCGTTAAAGGTACGATATAAATTCAAGTCTTTATCTTGTAACCAGTAGCATGCAACTGGTATTAGAAGACCCTTTCTAAATATTCTAATCTTGGAAAAATTTCTTCATTGTTGTAATCATCATCATCAACAAAACCATCAATACGCAACATACAGAAAAATACCTCAGATTGCTTCAAACTTGATATTTTTGGCAATCAGGCCTTTTATGCTCTCCACCGGTTTGGAGGCCATGGAGTTGTGCTGGACTTTTGAGGTCCACTATTCTGTTGGATTAGTGCTTCCAACATTATAGTAGGGTGCCTCGGGTGTGTGAAGTCAGACTTTCAACACACAGTCTAGAGACTCTAGCAGTACCTTTGCAGTCTGTGGACTGCCTGACTGGTTGTCCTGCTGCAGTCGGTCCTGCGTCTCTTTTATCCAGCAGGGGATGTATTCCTCCTGCCCTGAGGCATGTTCTTCTTGGTGGTGGCAGTAAAAAAGTCAACAAACCGATGACAACATTCCGATGGCACAAGGATTTGGATCGGCACTTCTTTGACAGCTTCCCTACAGCAATATCAGTTGGGCAGGTTCCACCATGGGATTCATTTCAACAGAATCACAGATTTCGATGCCAATGTGGGTGATGCCTATGTTGAATTTTGGGGAAATCAGGGAGTATATTGTGTAACGCGTGAAGCGTGTACCCACTTTGATCTTTGGAAACAATAGTGAGGTCCGGGTCATAGTGATGTTGTTAGCGAGCATAGTGAAAAGTTCTTGCTGTTTGGAGTTAAAAATCAGTTATAGATCTTCCGTGGACATCCATAAACATCAAGTCTGAGAATATATAGTCAACTACACCAGACACTGACCTCAATTGCCCCCTCAAGACCCCACCGCCATCAGCACAGATGAAGCAAGGAAGATTTGGTAGCAATGCAGAAAGGGTCAACGTAGAAGCTATACCTCTGGAATTTCTTAATCAATTAGACCCCAAGAAGCTCCATGACTGCGAAAAATGTACATCAATAACATGGAATCAAGATGCATCCCAAAAGCATGGCAACAGGCGAAGGTAACTGCAACACTCAAACCAGGCAAGCTGAACAATGATTCAGGAAGCTATTGATTGATATCACTCCTCTGTACAACCTATAAACTCCTGAAATGTATCAGCCTCCGGTGAATCAGCCCTCTTGTCGGGTCAGTGATCCCCGAAGAATAAGCAGGATTCTGGCCTAATTACATCTGCTGTAACCAAGTTTTAGCCCATACAACTCATACATAGGCTGGATTTCAGACAAAATCCAAGACCAGTGCTGCCTTTGTAGACCTGTAATTGGCCTACAACATGATCTAAATTAAATATCTGATGCTGAAGCCTGCAAGGATCAGCCCATGCCCCAAAACATTATGTTTGCTATGGACGATGCTCAGAAATAGGCAGCTACATGTTTATTTGGGTGATAAAGTCAGATCGTCCCAGTTTGCAACAAGGGACTGCCACAAGATTAATTACTCGTGCCTACGCTCTTCAATGTCTACATGAGTGACATGCCACCAACGAAATTGTGTAAATTTGTATAAGTGGATGACCTTGCCCTGGCAACATAAGTAGTCACCTTCAACAACATCAAGTCCACCTTGAACAGGGACCTAAACACCATGGAAGAATAGCTCAAGCCACAGCCCCACAAAACAGCAGTTACTGCATTCCCTCTTGGTAACAGGAACGTTAAGCACACCCTGAAAGTGACCTTCAGCGCCAATACTGACAACATGACCTCACTGCGACCTCTCTCAGAGTGAGGCTGGACCACATGACCTTCCACAACCATTTTTCCATTTGTTCAAGGGATGTGGGCATCGCTGGCAAGGCCTGCCTTTACTGCCCATCACTAATTGCCCTCAAGAAACTGAGTGGCTTGCTAGGCCATTTCAGAGGGCATTTAAGAGTCAACCACATTGAAGAAGGTAGCCACCAAGAGAAAGACAAGGGTCAACCTGGTCCAGAAACTGGTGAGCACTGGGGATCATCAGCATCAGTGCTTCCGACCTCAACAATTCCTCTTGTGCACTGAGAACTGTGCACTGAGCACTGGTACAAAGAAGGGTTAATCGCACTCAAGGGCTGGAGTTTGTAGTCCCACTGCTGGGAGTGGCGGCGGGCGCAGAAAATAGCAGCTGCATCCCACAGGACACGCGCTGCCGCGATTGTGCAGCAGGCAGCCACTTTACATATGCACTGTGGCCGCCCCTACCAATCACCTTTATGGTGTCACTGGTGTGGAAACAGGTGCTGGCGCCATTTTTAAAAGGCTGCCAGCCCTGCAGACAGTTCAACAAAGTGCACAGTTCACCTTTTCCTATGCACAAAGTGAAGAGTTCACACCTTCCCCACTTTGGCGGCACCAGCTTTCCCTGGACGGGAAAGTGAAGGCGCGTGAGTGCCGCACATCGCGCTGAAGATCGGAAACTGAAGGTAAGATCGCTGCAGATAAGATTTTAATTAATGCAAACATGTCATTTAAGTATTTAAACCAGGGCCCCATCACAGAGCGGCGGAGGTATGCCACGGAGCTTCCCTGCCGCCGGGAAGATCGGGCGTGGCAATTCCGGCGTTTGGTTCTGTGGTCGGCACTGCTGCTGATTCTCCAGTACCTCCCACCACGAAACCCGACGTCAGGCTGGGAACAAAACCCAGCCTCACATTTTGATGTCCAACTGAAGACGGAAATGCAGTGTATTACTGGAATCCTCAAGCTGGCCCCAATACCCGGGCTGTCTCTGCTGTTGCAGATCGCTCCCCCATACATTCACTGCAATGCCCCAACCATCCGAACACAGCAAACCGAGGAAAATGAAAAACTCACCATCCACCAGGACCTTCACAACGTCCCTCAACAACATTTGAAGTCGCGCAAGCCCTTTTGAATCCATGTGATTAATCTTCAGCATTAGACTTCAAACCTGATGCAGCTTGGAAAGTTGAATCGAATCCACAAGTCACAAGCAAACACCTCATTAAAGACCCGATGCAGGGATCCCTGGCCTTGATCATTCACGCGAACCTCATGGTAAACCCTAAACCGCATCTACACAACCCATGGCAGATGCGGATACTTAATGTACAAATGGAAAATTAAAAACTCTAAATTGTACAATTGTGGTCACCCAGAACAAACAATGGAGAATATAACTCAATGCCCAATTCACAATTACAAAGGAGGCATCACAGTGACACACTCAGCCACTCCTGATGCAACTATCTTGCTTAACCACCTGAATGTTAAATTATAGCTGTTGCTCGACATCTACATCATCCATAAGAAAGAAGACTTCAAACTGGAGAGTTTTGGTGCCACAGGGAAAAAGGGTATAAAACGGAGGTGAAATGCTGCAAGCTTGACAAGCTATTGCATATTGGATCTGGTTGAAGATAGCAGCAAGACTTGATTTAAATAAAGTTAATAATTGTTATGTAAAAATATTCCTTGATCTCTTGCAAAAAATGGCATTACAAAGTACTTATATGTTGTTTTGACATGATTTTTCAGGAAATTCCTGGTCCTATATATAAATTAGAATTCATAACACTAACCTGTTCTTACCTGAAAAAAATGCAAATACATGCTGTACTGAAGTGAATTATTCAAATCAACATTTGTGTATGCACACATTTATAGTTATTCATGATGTATCTGCATCATGGATATGATACAAAGATTTGTGAGTGTATTAATTACCCCTGTACCATTCTTGGAGAGTGAAAATGCTTCAAAGTGCAGCTTGGAGATCTTTTACACTTCCTGTACAGTGCCATAACTACTCCACTAAAAATGTAATGCTTTCATTGTGAAGTTTTTTTACTTGCTATTATCAAATGTGAAAAGAAGTGAATAATTATTCTTACCTGTCAACTATAATTACCTAGAGGTGTGTCTGTTGCTGAAGAAATGAAGTCACATCATCTGCTCAATATGGCAAGCCATTTATAATGACTTTATTTTCATATCAACAGAGTCAATATCTAATTAGATCATTTCACGAAAGATTAGTCTTCATTTAATTCTTTGACTCTGCACTTCAAATGCTCCTGAAATCTTTAATTTCGTGTTCCATTGTCAATATGGCAAACAAGAAGAGTCCTCGCCCAAATATTTTATTAAACATTTCACTAAACTAACTGGGAAAATATATTAAGATTTTGGACTTTTAATTATTTTGCAGCAGTTATGTCACTGCTAAGTTAAGTTTTGCATTGCTGGTATTTTGAAGTATTTGTGTGTTTTTAACTATCTGATTTATTTATCTATGAATTTTAGCTTGAACTTCACAGTCAGACATTGTGATGCTATCTTCTGGAGTGGTCAGACTCAGGTTATTTTGCAGTTTAACTAGGGTCTGCAAACTAGATCGAAAGACGGCAGCACAAGTATCAGATTGGGAGTGGCAAACGTTTTGTCGCAGGGTTCCAGAGAGTCGGGTCAAGGTGACTGAAAGCTCTGTCACCAAGTGAGGGATGAAAGGATGAGAATTTGAACAGAAGGTCAGACTTCAGAAACTGAAAGGTGTGGGAGAGGTGGTAAAGTCAGGAAATATTACAGAAGTGAGGTCGGGTGAGGCTACTAAGGGATCTGAAAATATGGGACAATAATTTTAAATTTGAGGTTTTAGTGACCAGACAGCCAATTTAAATCAGCAAGAATGGCACCACGGAAAGGACAGCAGGACAGTGTACAGCTGAATTTTGAGTAAGCTGGAGATTATGTAGGATGGATGAGAGACCAACAAGGAGAACATTGGATTAGTTGAGTCTGCAGATGACAAAGACTTGGATAAGGACTTCAGCAGCAGTGGGGTTGAGACAGAGGTGGAGGCAGGTGAAACTGCTGAGCTGCAAGTAAATAGTCTTAGTGGTGGATGTAATATGAAGCTTGAACAGGCACACAAGGCACCTGTTGGGAACTTTTAAACAAAAAGAATTCTAATGTGCAAAAATCAATGTTTGGGAAAAATTTGCCATGCACACAACTTATTAAATACATTATTTACGAGACAGCAACATTATTTGCTGTTAATGTAAAGCACATTATACTGGTTCCACAAAACAAGGTTTTGTATAAAAATAATACTGCAATGACATACATTCTTCTTGCCCACTACAGTTCATTAAAATGACAATTCCTGAGCATAAAATAAATTGGTAAATTACATTTTGTAATGCATCCCTCTGGATCACAGAAGGAGCAATCATACAGGCCTTGATTTTATCAGAACCAACAAACTCAGTCAACCACTTGTGATCATCACTAAGACTGGATAGGAAATCTTGAGTGAGAGACAGAGAGAGATGTTGTATGACTGCCTTTAAGAATGATGTCCCTTTAAGATCTTACTATGCTAATGAGCTCAGTACCAGGACAGAGTCATGTGACTCAGAGCCAGCGTCACTCTGTAACATAGAAAATAGGAGGAGTAGGCCATTCGGCCCTTCAGTCCTGCTCCGCTATTCAAAAAGATCATATCTCTTGATCCCTTTGGCATTAAGAAATATATCTATCTCCTTCTTGAATATATTTAATGACTTGGCCTCCACTGCCTTCTGCGGTAGAGAATTTCACAGGTTCACCACCCTCTGACTGAAGAAATTTCTCCTCATCTCAGTTCTAAATGGCATACCCTGTATCCTGAGACTGTGACCCCTGGTTCTGGTCTCCCCAGCCATCGGGAACTCCTCCCTGCATCTAGCCTGTCTAGTCCTGTTAGAATTTTATAGGTTTCTGTGAGATTCCCTCTCATTCTTCTAAACTCTAGTGAATATAGGCCTACTCGACCCAATCTCTCCTCATACATCAATCCTGCCATCCCAGGAATCAGCCTAGTAAATCATCTTTGCACTCCCTCCATGGCAAGAACATCCTTCCTCAGATAAGGAGACCAAAACTGCACACAATACTCCAGATGTGGTCTCACCAAGGTCCTGTGTAACTGCAGTAAGACATCCTTGCTCCTGTACTCAAATCCTCTTGCAATGAAGGCCAACATACCGTTCGCCTTCCTAACTGCTTGCTGCACCTGAATGCTTGCTTTCAGCGACTGGTGTGCAAGGACACCCAGGTCTTGTTGCACCTCCCCCTTTCCCAATCGATCACCATTCAGATAATAATCTGCTTTTCTGTTTTTACAACCAAAGTATAACCTCACATTTATCTACGTTAAACTGCATCTGACATGCACTTTCCCAATCACCCAACTTGTCCAAATCACATTGGAGCCTTTTTGCATCCTCCTCACAGCTCACAGTCCCCCCCAGCTTTGTGTCGTCTGCAAAGTTGGAAATGTTACATTTAGTTCCCTCACCCAAGTCATTAACATATATTGTGAATAGCTGGGGCCCAAGCACTGATCCCTGTGGTACCCCACTAGTCACTGCCTGCCACCCGGAAAAAGACCCATTTAGTCCTACTCTCTGTTTCCTCTCTGTCAACCAATTCTCAATCCGTGCCAGTATATTACCCCCAATCCCATGTACTTTAATTTTGCACACCAACCTCATACGTGGGACCTTATCGAAAGCCTTCTGAAGATCCAAATACACCACATCCACTGGTTCTCCCTTATCTATTCTACTAGTTACATCCTCAAAAAATTCAAGTAGATTTGTTAAGCATGATTTTCCTTTCGTAAACCCATGCTGACTTTGTCCAATCCTGTTTATGCTTTCTAGGTGTTCTGCTATCATATCCTTTATAATAATCTCTAGCATTTTCCCCACTACTGATGTAAGTCTAACAGGTCTGTAGTTCCCTGTTTTTTCTCTCCTTCCTCTTTTAAATAGTGGGGTTACATTTGCCACCCTTCAATCTGTAAGAACTGCTCCAGAGTCTACAGAATTTTGGAAGATGACCACCAATGCATCCACTATTTCCAAGGCCACTTCCTTTAGTACTCTGGGATGTAGATTATCAGGCCCTGGGGATTTGTTAGCCTTTAACCCCATTAATTTCCATAGCACTATTTTTTTTTTACTAATACTGATTTCCATCAGTTCCTCCCATTAGACCCTTGGCTCCCGAACATTTCTGGGAGGTTATTTGTGTCCTCCTTTGTGAAAACAAAACCAAAGTAGGTGTTTAATTGTTCTGCCATTTCTTTGTCCCCCATTATAATTTCCCCCGTTTCTGACTGTAAGGGACCTACATTTGTCTTCACTAATCTTTTTCCCTTCACATATTTATAGAAGCTTTTACAGTCAGTTTTTATGTTCCCCGCAGGTTTACTCTCATACTCTATTTTCCCTCGCTTGCTCAACCTCTTTGTTCTCCTTTGCTGAATTATAAACTGTTCCCAATCCTCAGACTTGTTGCTTTTTCTGGCAATTTTATATGCCTCCTCTTTGGATCTAATACTATCCCTAATTTCTTTTGTAAGCCACGGTTGAGCCACCTTTCCGGTTTTATTTTTGTGCCAGACAGGAATGAATAATTGTTGTAATTCATGTACACGCTCTTTAAATATTATCCATTGCCTATACACCATCAACCCTTTGAATAAAGTTCCCCAATCTACCATAGCCTCATACCTTCGTAGTTTCCTTTATTTAGATTCAGGACCCTAGTTTTGGATTCAACTACTTCATTCTCCATCTTAATGAAGCACTGTAACACCCTAGAGGCAGGTATTGTAAATAGTTAGCTCTGTACTGTATAAACGTTTAGCTGTAATAAACCTGCTTTGAGATCTTCAACCAACTGGACACCACACATCTAAGAAAAGAATCTCAGATTGAGACCACAGGGAAAACAACTTTAAAAACTACCTTCCGACAGCTAAAAGAGAGAAAGTTAAAAAAAAAAATACTGGCTCAAACAGTGAAGAAAACACTTACCTCAAGCTACAGAAGACAGAGCGCTAAACAACAGGCTGCAAATCAATCACTATAATCGAGTGAGTCATTGTGCCGTCAGTCCAGGAATCCCAGTTAAAAAAAATCTTTGAGGTGCTTACAAAGTTCATGTGTTTTAAAGCTCAGTAAAAGAAAAAAGCAGGGAAAACCCAATCCCTATCTCTGGCTCATCGATTGTTTTCAAAGGCTCCTCTCCCAGGCCGATCGATGTCGGTGCCATTACAAGAGGCATCCGACATCAAAAAGCGTGAGAATCCTCCATTCACGCAGCTCGCAGCTAAAGCTTAAAAAAATTCATCAAACCACTCGAATGCGAAGCGCTTTCATTCACTCAACCAAAGTTTAAAAAACCCATAAAACCACACAAGCATGAAGAATTGCCTTTTTAATGGCTGTATAAACAAACTCTAGCAGAAAAAAGCACGTAAAATGCCTATTGCACACTGTGTAAAAAGACAGACTAGAGTGTTGAAAGCTAGATAAACAGACAAGCAATGCTAAATACCTGCTCCTGTTAATCAAAGCAGCCAAGAGAGTTTGTTTAAGGGAAAGCAGTACAAAGTTATAGCATAGGTCTTAAAGCAAGTGTTAAGCAAAAGAGCAGCAGAAAAATGGACACCAAATTTCCCAGTATGAACTGGAAGGCCATGGATATCCTTTCTGAGTTCAAAATGCAAGTCAGAATGCAATTATGCTTTACAGACCAAATGATTTCAGAACCAGAGAAGCAGGCTGTAAAAATACTAATTGCAATTGGAAATGAGAGATCACACAGACTCAATACCTCAGGGTTATCTGAAAAGGACCAGAAAGATCCCGCAAAGATATGGAGAGAACTAGAATATCAGCTCCGATTACGAGTGAATTTTAGAATTCACTGCCTGGAATCGATGTCCCACAGGCAACAGCCACAGAAATCAATAGACCAGTTCATCAGTACATGCCATAGCAAGGGCAACGAATGTGACTTCTCAGAAACTGAGCTGTCAGACTGAATAATGGTGTTGGTGATTGTATCAACACCCATTTAAGCGTTTCAGAAGGACTTCTTGGGGGAAAAAGGACACTGAATTGCTGCACTGCTGGAAGATGGCAGGACATACAAAGCCATTGTAGCTGGACAACAGAACCTGCAAGCACTAGATGCAGCCAACAGTATCAGCACCATAACCAGGTCCGAAAGAGCAAGCTGTGTGGTAAGTGTGGTTGATCTCACTCACTGCGATGTTGTCCTGCATTTCAAGATCTGTGCAAGGTGTGCAGAGCAAAAGGACACTGGGCCCGCCTATGCAAGAAATCTGGCTCCGAAGATGCAGCCAGAAGTCACAGTAGGGCACATACAAACAGATGACAGGTGCAGAAACCAGGCAACAGCAGCAAGGCAAGCTCCAGTGACAAGGCAAACGCAAGCTGATAAATGAATTCCACTGTGAAACAGACCTGACACAAGGCTCAGAGAGAAGTAATTCTCAGCCAAAAGGCGAACAGACGTTCACTTGTGAACCTGACACACCATGTTGACGAAGTCAAACAACTGGAAACTGTCGCCACTATTAACATCATGTGCCCAAAGAAAGCTGGCAAACATACACTCAGGGTCAAGATTGACACTGGCGGTACTGCAAATATCCTACAAGTCCAAATCCTGAAGGATATGTACCGGAGTCATTTGAAAATAATGATACAACTGACAACTTCCAAGTTTTCTGCATACAACGGGTCACCCATCCCTTGCAGTGGCACACTAGCAATGCAATGCAACTATGGCAAGTCGGCATGGAAACCACAAACATTCTACCTAGTAGAAACGAGCGCACTAGCAGTGGCAGAACTACCAGCGTGTAAGGACCTCAACATCATAGCTATCCACGAGAGCACTGCCAAGAGGAAATCTCCAAGGACCAGAACCCGCTCGCAGACTCTGGCCAGCATCAAACGGTGCAGTCTGGAAACCCAGCAACAGCACAACTATGCCTCACCTTCACTTCTGCTCGCTAGAGAACAGCCAGCACCACAACGAGCCAGAACAGACAGTTATCTCCATGAGACCAAGTAATCCTCCCCCAACAAGTCCTCGACCTTGAGCCCCAAGCCTTCAGATGCAGAGGATAAGGAGAGACAAAGGACACGCAATGTCCTGAGGAGGCAGAGGAGGAATGATCTGAAGCATCGTCTATTGGTTCTTCGAGATGAGGTGCCAGAACTTTCCAAGAATGACAAGGCCCCAAAGGTGGTCATTCTGAGAAAAGCAACAGAGTATGTTAGCGTGCTGAAGGCAGAGCAACAAAAACTGAATGCAGAGAGGGAGAAACTTCAGAAAGGACAGCAACAGATGAGCCGCAAATTCCCCAAGTATTGTAAAATAGTTTAGCTGTAATAAACCTGTTTTGAGGTCTTCAACCAACTGGACTCCACGCATCTCAGTTATGTTGCATCAAGCAACATAAAAAGAACTCAATACAAGAGAGAAACTAGGGGTACAATGGCATTGACAATTCACAGGGAATAGTTGATAGATAACCTTACAGAGAAATCAGTCATGACTGGGGCGACAGACATCCTAAGGATTTTAGAAAAGTGTGATGGTGATCATGATTGCATTCTTGGCAGTCTCTCTGAGGTCGTCCAGAAAGGAAAACTTAGGTTTAAAAAAAGGCTGAGATAAGTTAGCCCATGGGGCACACTTGTGCACCTCAGTTAATTAGAAAAAACAAACAACTGAAAGAACAGAGAGTTAGGGAAGCAAAATGAGCTTCTGAGATGACACTTCCAAAGGAAGAATAAAAGAAACTTAAGGGGGCATTTTATGTAGGCGATGGGGTTCTCAGCCACTGGCTGAAGTGTCGGTGAGAGACCCACATTGCCTCTTATTGGGAAGGTCTGCTGTATTATGTGCCAATCAGGCACTTAAGTGGACAGCGGCGGGCCTTGAGGACGCCAGGGACGAAGTCCCGCCTGCTGAGAACTGCCGGCCAATCAGAGGCTGGCTGCTCTTTTATTGAGCAGCACCAATGCAGAGGCGGTAGCTGCTGCTGCAAAGCACCTACCCAAGGCCTAGGATTGTCGAGTGACCCAGGCCACAGGTGAGTAATGGCGAGAGGGTATTCGCCTGGGAGGGGGTTTTAGGGGGGTCGGCAGTAAGGGCAAGGGTGTGGCTTTCAACAGCAACCCCCCCCCCCTTCCCGATGCCGGGTCCCTCTATCAGGCACTGAATGCCTTTGAATGAGGTGCCAGAACTTTCCAAGAATGACAAGGCCCCAAAGGTGGTCATCCTGAGAAAAGCAACAGAGTATGTTAGCAGGCTGAAGGCCCCCCACCACCCCCCACCCCCCCACCGGGAGCCGTCAAGAAACTTGCGTAGGTTTACTCGTTGTACTCCCCGTACGGCGACAGAGCCGCCTGCCGCTGGGCTAATACCAGCGGAGGCAGGATGAAGCCCTTAATTGGGGATTAACGGCCCACTTAAGGGCCTCAATTGGTGATGGGGTGGTCAGGCCAACCATGGGCCTTCCCACCATGGACTTATTTGGGGTGGAGGTGAGAAGGTGACGGTCTCCACCAGCCACCATCCCACCTGATTAAATGCTCTCCTGCCTGCAAACTCGCTGCAATCACCCCCTTAAAGTTGAAACAGTCACTGAAGATGATAGCCAGCTCCTGTGCCGAGAAAAATGAAACATGAAAATTACTGAGTGAAAGTAAGACGTTACTACATTTCTGTTGTCTTGTGATGGAATCCTCATGCACAGATTGCATTCTATACAACCAGCTTGTTGAATGGACTGTTTAGTGCTATGACTTTGGATTGAAAGGTTGTGTGTTTTGTTCTGAGACAGTCACTTACTGGAAATGAAACTGAAAGCTCCGGAGAGTTAGTTTAGTTTAGAGATACAGCACTGAAACAGGCCCTTCGGCCCACCGAGTCTGTGCCTACCATCAACCACCCATTTATACTAATCCTACACTAATCCCATATTCCTACCACATCCCCACCTGTCCCTATATTTCCCTACCACCTACCTATACTAGGGGAAATTTATAATGGCCAATTTACCTATCAACCTGCAAGTCTTTTGGCTTGTGGGAGGAAACCGGAGCACCCGGAGGAAACCCACGCAGACACAGGGAGAACTTGCAAACTCCACACAGGCAGTACCCAGAATTGAACCCGGGTTGCTGGAGCTGTGAGGCTGCAGTGCTAACCACTGCGCCACTGTGCCGCCCTGGAAAAGAAAAAGCTGGTCCAGAAAAAGTTCTGGAAAAGAAAAAGCTGGTCCTATCATACAAGACTAACCAGTTTGAAATACACAGTCTTATGATCAGATATATGCAACTGGAACTCAGATTTCAGTTTAGAAGAATGCTCTGCAGTGGATGGAAGCAAAACCAGCCAGCTGTTGTTTTAAGGAGACAAGCTGTTGGTTGTTAAAAAGATCAGCTGCAGGCAGATGAGCCTAGACTCCGAGGGCTGGCCATCGGCAAATACGGCGTACGGCAGTTGTCTTTGGTGACTTAAAGAGTTAACAGTGGAACCACACCATCAAGACAGTTGTGGGTGAGGCCAAGGTTGTTCGAGAGGCGACAAGACCAAACAGTTAAAGGGAAGATTGTATCGCTCACTATTGATTGTACATCATTACTTCTGTATCTGCATCCTGGAGGACAGCACTTGGAAAATTACACGAGGTAGTTCCTGATTTCTATGTACTTTTGGACTGTTCAGCACCCTCTTGCTGGTAGGACTGTTCAGAGGATTCATAGGAATATCTTTAAGATATATATGTCAACCGCGATTTAGCTATTTGTTCATGTTTAATTTATGTTGGTTTTGGTTTGAGTGTTAAAGTAAAATTTATAAAAGTGAAATCTTATCTGTTTGGTTTTTGTTTCCTAAATTTGTCAGTAGATTCTATTCTTTTGGTTTGTTGGTGATCTCCACGGGGATCCTAACAGTCTGTAGTCTGTATTTTAAAAATTTTGTATGACTGATTGTTTTGGTTGTAGCACCATCCATCTTCTGTGTATAGAGCTAGAAGTCATTTAACCTTTTGTAGTCTTAATAGGATGGCAAGCACGGAGGAGGCCAATTAGAAGGCGGCCTCCCAGAAGATTGCCAGCTGGTCTCAGTGCCGGAAAGTGCGGGCTTGGGACCCCCATTTGGTTTCAACGTCAGGATCCTGAAGCTCATGGGAAAATCCAGCCCAATATTTCTATGTTGCATGAAAGTATGAAATTATGAATGTGGTTATTGAGTGTGTTCATTTCAATTTAAGATTGTGCATCCAGAATTGGGATAAAAGAAATACATTTTATAATAAGGATGCTGGTGTGAATTTATTTTGAGTAAAATTTACTTGTATGACTGTGAAAGGCACAGAAGAATTTGTTTTATAAATGATAAGCTTCAGCCTTGAAGTTACATTTGCCAGGGTGTCTGATAAAAATTCCAATTTGTACTTTTCAAAACACTTTGCTTTAATTGGACTAGAGCTTAAAAATACCTGTTATTATTTACACAATTTAAATTAAAGATGCATAGTCTTACTGACTGTTTCTAAAAAAAATTGTGCCTGTTTAAAAAAAAGTACCAAGACTTGGGGAAAAAAAGACTTTAGAGTCCCTTCTGGACTCAATATCGAGTTCAACATTTTCAGAGCATGACTGCATTTCTTTTCTTTTCTTTTATTTTTAACCATGTGTCTGACTTAAACTTGTTTTTCATATTTGTGCTTTTGGACAGAGCTGTTAATTATTCTGTCATTAACACTCTCTCTGGACTAATGCTTTGTCTTTTACTCCAACTATTTGTTCCATTTCTTTGCCGTTTAATCTCTCCTTCCCTCTGCCCTATCATACACCTTCCCTTTTGTTCTTCTCCCACACCTCCCCTCCTCACTTGCTCAAAGCCTATTTGATGAAAGGTCACAGACCTGAAACGTTAACTCTGTTTCTCTCTCCACAGATGCTGCCAGACCTGCTGAGTATTCCCAGCACTTTCTGTTTTTATTTCAGATATTCAGCATCCTCAGTATTTTGCTTTAATTCTGTTAAACCAGTTCTGTGCAGATCACCCCACTCATGGGCTTGAGAAAGAAAGAGTGGTAAAGAACAACAATGAGACAAGGGATGAGGGAAGAAGATCTTGCTCTAAGATAACTGTGGGTCACGAGAATGGTTTAGTAGAAACCTGTACCCATGGGAGTCTAAAAATAATTAGATATGTAATTGTCCTGGTGATATTTAATCTGTCAGCAGTTCAAATGTCAAAAGGCTTATGTAACCACATCTATGAGATTGTCCACAACAAAATGGCATAAGAAATAGTTAAGAACTTTGCAGAAAGAAACACTGGAAAAGATAGTGATGAATTTTGCCCCCCCTCCCACCCCCATCCGCTCCCACGAGGATGAGCAGCATTTTAAGTTTAAAGTAAGTGATTGAAAGTACAGAGAAAAGTAGAAGAAAGTGAGGATTGGGAGAATAGATATGAGGCTATGACAGAACAACTGAAGGGAATTTTGACTAAAGTGAATAAAGAAGGATCCAATCAAATTTAAAAATTGCAGAAGACGCTCAAATCAACACTAGATATACTACAGAATATCCAGGAGATCCTAGACAAAATTAACTTAACAATTAAAGAATCTAAGGAAAGTAAGGATCAATCTTCTAGGGCTATCACTTGTGCTGTATATGGAAGTTTCCTATTGAATCAGGTACAAAAAGGCTTGACTGACATCCAAAACAATCAGATACCCAACTTTGTGAGTGATAGCTACCTAGGAAAATAACGTAATCCGACCAGGCCAATTACTTAGAAATAACTAGATTAATCAGGAGCCGATTGTGAGAAGTCCTTTTCACGGGTAGCAGGGTCATTTGAGACCTCAGGGGGTGGTCATTCCTGCCCTTTTGCAAGTCGCCCCAGGCCCAAGTAATGGTTCCGTGCTCAGGATTATGAGCCATGGCCAATGCGGAACCAGCGAATATTCGATGGTGATGGCGGAAAAGCTATATCCTCAAGGGACAACGGCTGCTTACAGGCGGAAGATCCCTCGGGAAGAGGACTTGTGTTTCCTTTAAAACACACATGAGGAAAGCAACAGGAAACCACCTCATGTACTTTTTCCCTAGTCATATTGCTCATTTTTCTGGAAGTTAAAAAATGGGAGGCTCTTACAAGCAACTGAAGAGAAAAGCGCAGGACCTTGAGGTGTGGAGAAATGATCAGGGGACCTGCCCTTGGGCCAATCACGACCACTACTTCTCAAGGTGGGGAATTGTAAGAAATAGTAATGTTATAGAATTATAAAAGAAAAAGAAAGACTTGCATTTATATTGCACTTTTCACAACCATCAGACATCTCGAAGTCTGACATTTTCTTGCTGCTGCTGCTGCCTGGTGTTCCCCTGCTGCTGCTGTCTGGCATTTTCCTGCTGCTGCTTTCTGGTGTTCTCCTGCTGCTGCTGCCTGGTGTTCTCTGTTACTGCTGCAGCTCCCCTCACTGAAGACTCAAAGCAACCAAGGAGCTCTCCAGAACATAAGAACATAAGAAATAGGAGCAGGAGTAGGCCATTCAATAAGATCATGGCTGATCTGCCCCAGACCTCAACTCCTCTTCCATGCCAGCTCTTCATAGCCCTCAACTCCCCGATATTTCAAAAATCTATCTATCTCCTCTTTAAATACTTTCAGTGATCTACCCTTCACAACTCTCTGGGGTAGAGAATTCCAGACATTCACTACTCTCTGAGAGAAGAAATTCCTTTGCATCTCAGTTTTAAATGAGTGCCCCCTTATTCTGTAACTATGTCCCCAGTTCGAGATTCCCCCACTAGTGGAAACATCTTCTCAACATCGGCCCAGCCAAGCCCCCTCAGAATCTTGTACATTTCAATAAGATCACCCCTCATTCTTCTAAACTCTAATGAATAAAGGTCTAACCTGTGTAGCCATTCTTGATAAGCCAACTCCTTCATCCCAGGAATCAGCCTAGTGAATCTCTTTTGAACTGCCTCCCTGCAGGTTCTCCTCCAGGCTGCAAAGGAAAGGTGGGAGGTCCTCTCCCCAAGGGATGGAAGGAGGACAGGGCTCCGCCTGACCAAGCAAGCCTGGATGGAGCTTGCAGAGGAAGTCAGCAGCTGTGCGGTCACCCCCAGAACCTGGATCCAGTATTGAAAGCTCGTCAATTAACTCATTCGATCTGCCAAGGTGAGAACTCCATACCTCTTTTCCCTTTAGGGCTTGTATGTGTTAACATGAGAGGGTTGGCATGGTGCCAAGGGAGTGACCACCCAGTCAGTGGCAAGTGGTTGAGGCAGCAGCATATCCTGTCACAGGTATGGCTGCATCTCAGTGAGAGGTGCCGCCGTCTGTCTGTGCCGATCCCCACAAGGTCCCTTGAGAGTGGTTGCATGCAGGTCGCATTTGTGTGCCCCCATCATGGGCTGCTGGGCCCCCATCAGCACAGGCCTTGTGCTTGTCTCCATGTGCAATATAACAGTCTGCCTTTATGTGCATCCAGGAAAAGGTGGCATACAACAATTAAAGAGAGGGCCAGACCTGCGAAGGGATCCCGTACATCCATATCCTCGTCCCCATGGAGGAGGGGGCCTTGGTTCCACTGTTAACTCTTTAAGTCACCAAAGACAACTGCCGTACGCTGTATTTGCCGATGGCCAGCCCTCGGGCAGTCACGCAATTGCTGATGGCAAGACAGGAGTGCCAACCCAAGAGGGTGTGTCAACGAGTGTGGGTGCATAAAGGTGCACACACAAGGCATAGTGCCCATGTGACCAACATTGGACACAAGGAACTCCACAGCAAGCATGGCTGAGATGAGGAAATGGGAAGCCCTTAAATCTTACATGTTCATGTTCTGTCATAATTGTCAGGGTCAAGGCAAGACCAGAAAACAGTGAGAGGCCGGGGACCAGCCAAGGAAGGATCCTCAGAGGGTTCAGCACCAGATCATTCCCCTGCACCTTCCACCAGCGCAGATACACTCATGTTGGTGGGTATGTGTTCGCGATTAGATTCAGGGTCACAAGCTGATGAGCACACCACAGACGGACCCGAGCAGCTGAAGGAGACTGTGGCAGCCAAGGCCACTGATTGTAAGAGGACTGCAGAAGGCCAGGCCGATGATGAGCCATAGGCTGATGACATGCCTTCTGAGTCAGCTGCGACATGGCAACTGCTGCAGCTACAGCGAGAGGCCATGGAACATCTGGCGAAACTTCCAGAGGCTAGTTGCACCCATGTGCGGACGATGGAGGAGTCCATCCAGGCCATGACTGATGCCATGTCTCTAATGGGTGCACATTTGGTTCCCTCCATTGGGGGATTGGCGACCTCATGGTCAGCCAGATAAAGCAGACCACTCAGTGGATGCCAGAGATGTGCGTAGATCTGCATGCCATCACCTTGGCCATGATCTCAATGCAGCAGTGACAAGGTGAGAGGGGGGACGAGGTACCTGGAATCTTTGTCAGGGCCTTGTCCTGATCAGGTGAACAGGGAGGTCCAAGGTATGCCTTGCAAGTGAGGAAGAACAGCTGCCTTCTGGGGGCTCCTCTCATTATGCTCCTGGTTTGGACAGCAGATATTCAAACCCTCTGCCAGTGGCTCCATCCCCTCAAAAAGCCACAATGACAGAAGAGGGTATTGCATCTTTGCAGGAGTCCTTCAGCATGCCAGGGTCCTCCAGCCTTTGCAGCCAGAGGACGGCCGCCAAGGTCATCCCAGGCCTTAGGGTAGCACGATCAGCAGCCTGCCTCCACCTCAGCTGAAAGCACAGGAGTGGCACTTCATAGGAGCACCTGTAAGAGAGTTAAGAAGAGCACCCAGCTGCACCTGGAGGTCACAGGTGA
Organism: Heterodontus francisci; assembly: GCF_036365525.1. Taxonomy (NCBI): domain Eukaryota; kingdom Metazoa; phylum Chordata; class Chondrichthyes; order Heterodontiformes; family Heterodontidae; genus Heterodontus; species Heterodontus francisci. Next base: position 68,416,527 of record NC_090372.1, on the reverse strand, counting down.
CTTAAATATCTAAATGTTAAGTTTCCTCTCAGGTGTGTGCCTCAATAAATTTTTCACTCAATCTTCCTGCTTCTCATTCTATTCTTGGTGTCCTGTGAGATCGCACCTACACCTTTGCTCCCTCAATGGGCTTGAAGCAGTGGACTAAGGGTGTCCATTCACCTCATAAGCCTTGCATTCCGCACTGTGCACTGTGTACCTGGGCACTGGCAATGGAGTGCCAAATGAAGGAGGCAACATGAGGAGTGATTACAGCTAAGGCTTTATTGGAATTTTCCTGAAAGGGCACAACAGTCACAGGAAATGGTTCTGTATTAGAGCGTCCCAAGCCTCCCTTGCCCGTATCTCATTTTGCCTTGCCTGTGGTTCAAGGGGTTCCTCATCTAAGATCACCTGGTCAGCAACTCCTCCATATCCTCATGGTCAGAGAAGACATCACAATCATCAATGTCCTCATTGTTCAACGCCTCCCCCCATTGCAGTGCCAGGTTGTACAGCGCACAGCAGACCACCACGATACATGTAACCCTTGCTGGGGCATACTGAAGCCTTCCGCATCGATCAGGGCACCTGAAGCGCATCTTCAACAGGCCAATAGCCTGCTCGATGCTCACTCGAATTGACCCATGGCAGGTGTTGTACCTCTCCTCTGCATCTATGCATGGGTTCCACACAGGCGTGAGTAGCCATGTCTTCAGTGGGTAGCCCTTTTCTCCCAGTATTCATCCCTGAAGGTGCAGAAGGGGCTGAAAAATCTGTGGGACCTGGGACTAGTGAAGTATCTATCCGTCATGGCTGCTTTCTGAGAACCATGCACACACCTGAAGGATACGCTTTCAGTGGTTGCAGACTAGTTGGGCATTGATAGAATGGAAGCCCTTCCTGTTGATGAGGGCCACTGGCTGGTCCTGGGGAGTTTTTCACCTGGTGGAATCCAGCGATGGCCGCAAATCCAATAGACCTCTCTGCCTGACTTTCTGGATGTGTGCAGTATCGCTTGTAGTCGCTGGCCCTCTTGAACATGGCATTGGTCACCTGCTTGATGCATTGATGCGCTGCAGACTATGAGATCCCACATATATCCCGAGAGGATCCCTAGAAAGAGTTGGAGGCATATACATTGAGAGCTATGGTGATTTTCAGATCCACTGGCATTGGGTGTTCACTAATCCCCATGGGTCTCAGCTTACCCAGCAGCATGGTGCAGAGATCAGTGACGGCCTCCCTGGAGAGATGCAGTTTTCGCTGACACTGCAGCTCAGACATTTGGAGAAAGATCAGCCTCTCTTGGGGATAGGCTCTTCTGAGCGCATGTGGCTGTTGGCATGCCCCTCTATATCCTTCTGTGCCATGCCCACCTAAGGCTGACCCTCGTGATGGTTGTAAGGTTGATGACGTGCCCCCTCTAGTAGCTGGGCCTTCCTCCTATAAGCTGCCCTTCCCCTCAACGGGGGTCACGAGGATTGGGTGAATGAGGTCCATGGCCAGTGGCCTTTCTCTGAATCCTAGGCTTTCCACCAGGATGCCACCCACCCCACCCCCTGAATCTGTCTGTCAATCCTATCCTTGGGGCAAGTGCCATTGCTCTATATGACCCTGGCCATATGACCTGACACTCCTGGCACCTTCTTCCCCCTTCTGCCGATCTCTGCCAGTGCCCATTGGGCACCATGCTTCCTTCCACTGCACTCTGGCCTCACCGTGCACCGCTTCACCGCCTCCTCATTATATGAGGCTCAGCTCCGAAGCCAGTGGTCCCCGGGTGCCACTGATAATAAATCCAAATTGCCCCGTAAAACTCCAGTTCATAGGCATTTTAAGTATCTCAATTGGTGTCCTGCCGCCTCGATGTCAGAAGTCTGTCTTCCGTGGTTCCTGCAGTTGGTAAAATCTGGAAGCGATGTCAAGACATCAGACGTCCAGCCCAACACGGTCCACTCCCATTTTATGGTATCCACCCCCCACCTCCCCGGCCTCCAACCTTGCTCTAAATGGCTAGATAAAATTCAAGCCCATGTCTGAGTACAACTAAACAAGTATTGCACAAAGCAAAGATAAAATAAATCACAGCCTGGTCTACCAAACATTACAAGAGCAAACACGGATATTTTTAAAGCGATAATCAGAAACACAAAAATATGTGGAATCATAGTGGGGGATAAATTGGCTAACCCCCTGTGAAGGCAGGGGGAAGGGAAATCGCAATGCGCGATTAACCCATGACCATTCATTGCAGTGCAGGCAGCACAGTAAATTACTGCTACATGCAGCTTTACATGATTGCTGCCTGCCGCCAGCTCTACCTACATGATGCAGTCACTGCACAAATCAACAGGGGGCCTGTTATTCCAAGTGACGACTGCAACTTAAAGGCAGCCTGCACATCTTAAAGGAGAAGTACACTGTGGTTGCAAGAAGTGGTGGCAGTCATATGCTTTAATCATTGAGGAATAACTGAACACGTGAGAGCACGTGCACCAAGGATTTCAGGCACTACACTGGATGTCTTGATCGAACAGGTGGGAGGAAGGAGAGACACTCTATTTCTGCAGGAGGCTCTCCAGACAGATGCTCAGGGGGCAATAGGAACTTGTGGCAGTGGAGATCAATGCCAGGAGTGTTCCAAGAACATGGATAGAGTGCAAGTAGCAGTTTAACAATCTCACACAAGTTATCAAGGTGAATGAGGTCATCTTCAAGTGGCATATCCTATCAACTGCATCATTAGCCTCATCCACTGCTCAATTCACTACACCCTCCTCATCCACCTACGGACAATCTCTATCAACCAATACTTAATCCTAAAATTCATCTGCTTTACCTCACCCTCACACAATTAGTGTTGTTATAAGCCTGACAACTCCAACTCACAGCTCACACATACTGCCAGCTATTCAACTATGAGAGCCACATGATCCAAACATATTGCAGAACATTCACTGAAACACTTCCCTCTCTCTTACAGCAGATTGTGGCAGCAGCAAAGAACTGGAAGAGGAGGACAAGTGGCCCTGCATTTTAATATAAAATAAAAAGTGAAAATGCTGAAAATACTCAGCAGGTCTGGCAGCATCTGTGGAGAGAGAAGCAAGTTAATATTTCAGGTCTGTGACCTTTCATCAGAACTGGCAAAGGTTAGAAATGTAATAGGTTTTAAGCAAGTGAAGCGGAGGTGGGGGGAAGAGAACAAAAGGGAAGGTGTGTGATAGGGCAGAGGGCAGGAGAGATTATATAACAAAGATGTCATGGGACAAAGGCAAAGGGGGTGCTAATGGTGTGGTGAAAGACAAAGCATTAGTCCAGAAAGCGTGTTAATGACAGAATAATAGACAGCTCCCCTCACTCATTCAAACCTGTCCCCCTCTGAACTTGCTGCACTCCGTTCTCTCGGGTCTAACCTTGACATTGTGACAAGGGTGGTGCTGCTGTTGTCTGGTGTGCCAACTTCTACCTTGCAGAGGCTGAGCCCCAACTCTCGGACACTTCTTCACCTCCCTCTGGACCATGACCCCACCACCGAACATCAAGCCACTGTCTCCAGGACTGGTACTGACCTCATCTACTCCAGAGATCTTCCCTCTATAGCTTCCACCCTCATAGTCCCGCCGCTCGCTTCTACTGCCTTCCCAAAATCCGCAAACAGGACTGTCCTGGTGGACCCATCATTTCAGCCTTTTCCTGCCCCACTGAAATTACTTCTTCCTATCTTGACTCTATCTTTTCTCCCCTGGTCCAGTCTCTTCCCACCTACATTCATGACTCTTCTGACACCCTACTTCATTTCGACAATTTCCAGTTTTCTGGCCTAAACCGCCTCCTCTTCACTATGGACGTCCAATCCCTCTATACCTCCATCCCCCACCAGGACGGTCTGAGGACTCTGTGCTTCTTCCTTGAACAAAGGCCCAACCAGTCCCCATCCACCACCATCCTCCTCCACCTGGCTAAACCTGTTCTCATAATGAACAACTTCTCGTTCAACACTACCAAATAAACTGTGTTGCTATGGGTACCCGCATGGGTCCTAGTTATGCCTGTCTTTTTGTGGGGTATGTCAAACATTCCTTGTTCCAGTCCTACTCAGGCCCCGTCCCCCAACTCTTTTTCCGGTACAATGATGACTGTATCGGTGGTTTTTCCTGCTCTTGCCCGAACTGGAAAACTTCATCAACTTTGCTTCCAGTTTCCACCCTTCTCTCACCTTTACATGGTCCACCTCTGCCACTTCCCTTCCCTTCCTTGACTTCTCTGTCTCCATCTCTGGGGATAGGCTGTCCACTCGTATTCATTATAAGCCCACCGACTCACATGGCTATCTTGACTACACTTCCTCATATCCTGCTTCCTGTAAGGACTCCATTCCATTCTCCGTTTCTCCGTCTCCAATGCATCTCATCTGATGATGCAACCTTCCACAACAGTGCCTCTGATCTGTCTTCCTTTTTCCTCAACCAAGGATTGCCCCCAACTATGGTTGACAAGGCCCTCAACCGTGTCCGACCCATTTCCCGTACTTCTGCCCTCACCCCTTCCCCTCCCTCCCAGAACCACGATAGGGTTCCCCTTGTCCTCACTTTCCACCCCACCAGCCTTCACATCCAAAGAATCATCCTGCGCCATTTCCACCACCTCCAGCATGATGCTACCACCAAATGTATCTTTCTCTCTCCTCCCTGTCAGCATTCTGAAGGGATCGATCCCTCCGTGACACCCTCGTCCACTCCTCCATTATCTCCGACACCTCGTCCCCTGCCCATAGCATCTTGCCACACAATCGCAGGCAGTGTAATACCTGCCCTTTTACCTCCTCTCTCCTCACCATCCAAGGCCCCAAACACTCCTTCCAGGTGAAGCAGCGATTTACTAGTACTTTTTTCAATTTAGTAGACTGTATTCGCTGCTCACAATGCGGTCTCCTCTATATTGTGGAGACCAAATGCAGATTGATTGACCGCAATGCGGAACACCTCCGCTCAGTCTGAAAGCATGACCCCAAGTTCCAGTTGCTTGCCATTTCAATTCAGCACCCTTCTCTCACACCCACATATCTGTCCTTGGCCTGCTGCAGTGTTCTAGTGAACATCAACGGAAGCTGAAGGAACAGCAGCTTATTTTCCGATTAGGCACTCTGCAGCCTTTCGGACACAACATTGAGTTCAATAATTTCACAGCATGACTGGGTCTTGCCTTTTCAAAAAATTATTATTTTATTTTATTTTTTAACCATGTGCCTGCCTTAAACTTGTTTTTTCATGTTTGTGCTTTTGGACAGAGATGTCTATTATTCTGTCATTAACACTCTCTCTGGACTAATGCTTTGTCTTTCACCACAACATTAGCACTCCCTTTGCCTTTGTCCCATGACATCTTTGTCATTTAATCTCTCCTGCCCTCTGCCCTATCACAAACCTTCCCTTTTGTTCTCTTCCCCCCCACCCCCACTTCAGTTGCTTAAAACCTATTACATTTTTAACCTTTGCCAGTTCTGATGAAAGGTCACAGACCTAAAACTTTAACTCTGCTTCTCTCTCCACAGATGCTGCCAGATCTGCTGACTATTTCCAGCATTTTCTCTTTTTATTTCAGATTTCCAGCATCCAAAGTATTTTGCTTTTATCCTGCATTTTTTAACCCCTATGGAGAAGACATGCTGGCCATCATGGACAGGGACATTACTGATGCTGTGGCCACTGACATGCTGAAGCGATTGTTGATGAGGGACGGCATCAACATAGCTAATCCTCAACAGAACATAAGAAATAGGAGGAGTAGGAGTAGATCTTTTGGCCCCTCGAGCCTACTCCACCATTCAACATGATCATGGCTGATCTTCTACCTCAACTCCACTTTCCTGTCCACTCTCCATAGCCATTGATTCCCTGAGAGATCAAAAATCTATTGGTCTATGTCCTGAATTTACTCAACATGGAGCATCCACAACCCTCTGGGGTCAACAATTCCAAAGATTCACAACCATCTGAGTGATGGAATTTCTCCTCATCTCAGTGCTAAATGATTGACCCCCCTACCCTAACGCTGTGCCACCGTGTTCTAGATCCCTCAGCTAGGGGAAACAACCTCTCAGTATCTGCCCTTCAGAATCTTGTATGTACCTATACCACATGGATTGTAGTGGTGCAAGAAGGCGGCTCACCGCCACCTTCTCAAGGGCGATTAGGGATGGGCAACACGTGCTGGTCTTGCCAATGACGCTCACATCCCATGAAAGAATTTTTAAAAAATCACCTCTCATTCTTCTAGACTCCAGATAGTATAGATTACTCATAGGACAACCTTCTCATTCCAGGAACCAAGCTAATTCCAGAAACCAATCTAGTGAACCTTCGCAGTACCACTCCAAGGCAAGTATATTCTTCCTTACATATGGAGACCAAAACTGCGTACATTACTCCAAGTGTGGTCTCACCAAAGTCCTATAAAATTGTAGCAAGACTTCCTTACTCTTGTATGCCGATGTGCTCTCAATAAAGGCCAACATGCCATTTGCCTTCCTAATTGCTTGCTGTACCTGCATGTTAACTTTCTGTGTTCCTTGTGTGAATATACAAAAGTCTTTCTGAGCATCAGCATTTAAAAGTTTCATTCTTTTTAAAAAATATACTGTTTTTCTATTCTTACTATGAAAGTGAATAACTTCACACTTTCCCACATAGTACTCCATCTGCCACCTTGTGCCCACACACTTAGCCCATGTATATCTCTTTGCAGCCTCTTTATGTCCTCCTCACAGCTTGCATTCCCGTCCCATCTTTGTGTCATCAGCAAACTTAGATACATTACACTGTCTCTTCTTCTAAGTCATTAAGATAGATTGTAAATAGCTAAGGGCCCAGCACTGATCCCTTCACCACTCCAACAGTTACAGACTGCCAACTTGAATATGCCCCTTTTGTTTACCCCTACTTTCTGCCTCCTGTCTGTTAGCCAATCCTCCATCCATACTAATATATTACCCAACTCTATGAGCCCTTATCTTGTGTATCAACCTTTTGTGTGGCACTTTATCAAATGTCTGTTGGAAATCTAAGTATACTACATCTACTGGTTCCTCTTTATCTACCCTACTAGTTACATCCCCAAAAAACTCTAATAAATTTGTCAAACATGATTTCCCTTTCGTAAAGCCATGTTGACTTTGTCTGATCATAATATGATTTTCTAAGTGCATTGCTAAGACTTCCCTAATAATAGCTTCCAGCATTTTCCCGAAGACTGATATCAGGCCAAATGACCTGTAGTTCTCTGTCTTTTCTTTCCCTCCTTTCATGAATTAGCGGTGTTGCATTTGCTAACTTCCAATCCACTGGGACTGTTCGAGAATCTAAGGAATTTTGAAAAATCATGAAGTTGTACATCCATTGTCTCTGCAGCTACCTCTTTAGGTTGTAGGCCATCAGGTCATGGGAATTTGTTGGTTTTTAGTCCCATAAGTTTCTCTAATACAATTTCTCTGCTGATATTAATTACTTTACATTCCTGACTCTTATTAGCCCCTTGGATACCCTCCCATTTCTGGTATGTATGTGAAGACAGACACAAAATATTTGTTCAATGTCTCTGCTATTTCCACATTCCCCATAACTGCTTCTGTCTCTTCCTTTAAATCACTGACATTTACATTAGCTACTCTCCTCCTTTTACTTTGCTTGTAAAAGCTCCTTCTCCCACTCCTCCCTCCTCCCTCAAACTCTTCTGACTTAAAAACTGTAGATGATGTAAGCACTCAGTTTATCCTTTCTCCTTACCACATCACAACCCTTGACTCTTTATCATTGCAGATACCCAAAACTGGAGGCTTCCCATTGGAGGAAGAGGAAAAAGACAGTGAAGATGAAGAGACACAGTCACTCAATCTTACACTTGCAGCCATCAGCTCACATTCTGATACTGCAATATTTTACAGACCAGGATAGAAGAGGGATCTTCACATAGTGAGACATCGGGCACACATGCACAGGGACTGGGGGTGGCGAGGGGATGGGTGGTGCTGGTGGATAATGATAATGCCAGAGGGCAAGGTCGTGCACTAGTTTTGATACAGAGGACTCACATGAGGACTTATACACAGAAGGCCAATGAGTATACAGAACCAAATGCTTGGTGCACTGGAAAGCCTGCCAGAAAGCCCGCACTCAATGTCAAAGAAGTAGTCCAGCATGAACTTGGAACAGGGCTTTGCTCAAACCTTGCAACTCAGCCTTTCCACACCTCCATCAGCACCCCTGTGTTACCCAGCATGATGAAGGATCTGATGGACGATGTCACAGCTTCCATTGCAACACAAACAGCTTCCATCAAAGGTCAGAGTGCCGCAGTGGAAGCTCTGACTGCTACCACCATAGCTCTAGATATCAGTGTTTAAAGGGGCTTCCAGGGTGTCACAGCAGTCCATGAATCTGTTCCCAAATAGATCAGTAGGATTGCTGAGATGCCAGCTTAGCAGAGTGGCAGTGGCTCCATAGAGCATGAACCTGCTTTCGTCTCTCAGGTTGACAGCATTCATACTCCAACCTCTGCAACTCCACCAGTGCCTTTGCTGTTGCCTGTCAGCCAGCTAGCCCAGACTTCTGCAACCCAGGCCAAAATAATGCAGGCTGAAGTCAGGCCTTCTAAGCACAGAGTTACTCAAGGTCACCCTGCAAGGCCATCTGCAGTCTCAATTCGAGGTCAGCAGCCTTACATCACTCAAACCGCCATAGGGGATGCACTTCACAGGAGTATTAGGAGGCAAAAGCACACAGAAGACAGAATAAAGGAGTGCACAAGGGTAATTAGTTGATTTTCGTGTGCATTATGTCATGATTAAATTTACAAATTTTGATTGTAATGTACATTTTATGGTAGTGTTTATTTTTGGATTGCCAGAAAGCCGATATGTGAGGGTCAGTGATAGAGGAAAGGTAAGCCTGTGGAAGCACACCTCTTCAGATAGGTGAAGGAAGCAAAGCCTCTATCAATAGACCCTCTCACATGGGTAGTATCTCCTGCAACCTCGGCCCATCTGTTGGTCTCCTCCTTGCTGTTCTGCTCCGCTTTCCTGGGCACCTCTCCCTTGAGCGCCTCTCCCCTGGGCGCCTCCCTTGTGTCCGCCTCTCTCTTGTGCACCTGCTGATCGCTCCAAGCACGTTGTCACTGCCATGGATGGCGATTGTCTTCCACGTCGGATGCAGTGTCGAAAACATGCACAGCAATTCCCATCCTGTTTATGTCTGTTTGAAAGCCTGCAAACTACTGCCAATTCTCTGCAAAACATTTGACAGAGGGAACTGATAAAACAGCTGTAAGAACTGATCCATTATTGAGATCAGGCAATATGATCTTTAAAGTTCTCCATGAACTGGACCTCAAACTTGCCGCTTTTCCACTGGCACGTTTCCTGAGCCCCAAGAAACCCGTATTGGAGGCATTAAATTAAACTGCCTGTTTAACGCAACTGAAAAACTCTTCACTATTATTTGCTAATAATGGCCCGGATTTGCGGTCCGTGACTAAGTGACAGCATTCGCTGCTAACTTTGTCTAAAGTGCCCACTTAACATGATTGTGGGGTGAGAATTTCACTTGGAAAGCAGAAGGATTCCCTCACGACATGGGCCCCAGATTAGCTGTGCAGCATTCTATCACGGGCGTGAAGGACAGATTATGTGGTGCTGTGAATAGAAGCCACACTCACAGAATCTGTCAAAACAATAAATTTCAAGGCCATCAATAAATGCTGGCCTTGCCAGTGATGCCCACATCCCATGAACAAATAAAAAAACTGAACTGTTGCAGTTCATAGGCATGGAAACAGGATTTTATATAAGTTTGTATAGAATCATGTTAAAAAGTTACATATAGGAATAAAAAGATTTAAAACACAGATAAATTTCAGCAGACTCATTTTAAAAAGTCACACATTTATACATATTGTCATGCAGATCCCCCACCTGCTAAGAATGAGGCATATTCATTTTGTCATATGAACATTGATTTTAAACTGTTGCTGGAGTGAAGAAAGGACTTGTTAAAAAAAATCACCAGACACTTGGCTGGAAAAACATTTGCATACTAACAGATAGTGCTTGGAGAGACAAAGGACTATTCCCTGGTCCACTTAACCTAAAATGGGCTGTGATCACCAGATATTGGAGGTGAGGATGCTCACATTCCAGGATGACTACTAAGATGGCAGAATCCACAAACAGAACTGGTCAGACCAGCTAGTCACATGACTAACCTGCTGGGCAACCTGAGGTTTTTTGAATTGTGCCACAGTGAAAGAGGCAGAAGGCTGTTTGAACTGGAACCTAGAGCAAGGAAGCCTCTCTCTCTCGCTATCTCTCGCTTTCTCGCAAGCCACTGGACCCACGAAAGACACATAAACCTCACGAGAGAAAAGACTCCGACCTCGAAACAAGTTGAAGCGTGCACTGGGCCCCAACGAATTGCAAGTCTGATCGGCAACCTAAGACTTCACAGCAAACTCAAAGGACAGTAAAACAGAAACCGATCGATTGTCTCAACCGTTTCCCCTTTTCTACCTTTCTGTCTCTATCTGCGTGTGTGTTTATCACGTACACGTGCTAGCGTGATCGCGTATGCATGCTAGCATGGTTGCATCGCATATTCGTAGTCGTTAACCGGGTTAGAGCTTAAAATTAATAAACTTCCACCTTCCATGTTTAAAATCTAAGAAACCTGTCTGAATTGATTTCTTTGCTTTACCATTGGAAAGCGGTGAACAAGGATTCAATAAGGGGGAGCTAAAACACGGTGTTTTTAAAAATTAAACCCTGTTACGGTTAAACCAGGCAAAGGCTGAGAGGGAACCCCTAGACCCATCTCACCTGGTCGTAACAGAAATTTGGGGATTCGCCTGGGACTGGACCCACAGACAAATGCGAGAAATTGGATGTGGGAAGCCAAATTGACCCAATCAAAAAAAAGGGAAAAGATTTCTATACAGGTTTTCTTGTGGTTGTGTGTGCTAGAATATTAACATATCTGTGACTGAAGCCAGAAGCTCCCCAAGCCAGGGTGAAGTAACTTGGGATAAATTAAAAGCACTGGCTATGGAGGAGTTGAGGAAAATGGCTGAGCAGTGTGGGGTCACTGAATGTGGCAAGGCTAGGAAGTCTGAACTCCTAAGGCCAACCATTTTTCCCTTGAATCTGAAGAAGCAGAAACATGGTTAGAAATAGACTCCAATAGGGTATTGCTAGCAAAGATATGACTGGAACAAAGGAAACTTGAATTTGAGGAAAGCAAAAAAGAGACAGGAGAGACAGAAAGGAAGAGCCTTCCAGAAGGAATGTGAAGAAAGAGAGAGGAGAGAGAGAAAGAAAGACAGGAGAAAGAAAAAGAGAGAGAAAGAGAAAGAACCTTCCAGAAAGAATACGAAGATAGAGAGCTGAAGCAGCTTGAGTTAACTAGAGGGCAACAGAGTAACCCCAGTGAAAGTAAGGCCAATGTGAAGGAGTGTAATTCAGGGCTGGGTACAGAATTGTTAAAACTCTCCCAACTGATCCCAAAATTCAATGAGGGAGACGTGGAAGCGTTTTTTGTGTCTTTCGAAAAACTGGCAAGGCAGTTAAAGTGGCCAGCTGAGGCTTGGACTCTGTTGTTACATAGCAAATTAGTAGGAAAAGCCCATGAGCTTTATTCCATGCTGCCAGATGAGAGTTCATCAGATTATGAACTGACAAAAAATGCTATCCTTGGGCATATCAGTTAGTACCAGACTCCTATCGGCAAAAGTTTAGAACCTCAAGAAGCAAGCTGATCAAACTTACTTGGAGTTTGACATAAATAAGCAACTGGCGTTTGACCAGTGGCTGAGAGCTCTTAAAGTACAGCTCAGCTATGAAAATCTCAGAGAATTAATTTTGCTAGAGGAATTTGAAAACTCTCTCTCACTCTCCATAAAGACACTTGTAGAAGAGCAGAAGGCTCATAAAGCCCGGCAGGCAGCAGTCCTGGCCGATGAGTTTGCTCTCATTTATAAGTCAATTTCCCAGGGAAAAACCTTTCCTAATCACCCCCACAAATCTGAAAAGGACAGAGGATGGGAAGGTGATAGAAGCTCAAGCAGTCCTGGGTGGGAAGGAAAAGCAGGAGACACAGGGGGCTCTCCTCTAGCTAAAAAGGAAGGTGCTGTAAGTAGGTGTGAGACCTGGAGACCTGTGTGCTTCCATTGTAAGAAAGCAGGGCATTCAAGAGCTGACTGCTGGAAACTAAAGGGAAAACCTGTAGGGTTAATCAGGGCACATCCGCTCAGGGACGGAGAAGGGACCCTGATGGAAAGCACAGCAGAACAAGCTGTGAAAGTGAAACCCAGGAAGTCTACCACTGCAAGTGCAGGGAAATTTGATAGGATTCCTGAAGGTTTTCAGGGTTTTGTGTCTGAAGGGAGAGTAACCCCATACCCCTCGAGTGGGGCAAGCAAGCCCATAGCAAGCCCACAGGAGCCACTAGATTGTTTTTACTGGGAAAAAGCCTGACCTTTTCCCCAGAGAGTGCAGTAAACTCCAGAATGGTGGTGAATACTATTGGAGGGCAGCGTATGCCTGTACCTTTATACAGGGTGCACTTGGAATGTGACCTAGTTTCGGGACCAGTGACCGTACAGAATGTCCCTAGTTTGCCTGTGGACGGGGTTGACCTGCTCCTAAGCAATGATCAGGCGGGGATGAAGGTGGTAGCTTCCACAGCAGTGAAAGAGAGACAGCAGGAGGACAGAGAAACAGGGCAGTCGCAGGAGATGGTCCCCTGCAGTTTCCCTGAATGTGTAATGAATCAGGCCATGATCAAACCAGCTGCCCCAGAGGAGACAGAATTGACACTGCAGGCAGATGATCATGAGGTCTATCTATCCGAGACTTTCTTTGGAAAGTTAGAAGACCCAGGAAATGAGTTAAATGGATCTTTCCTAGCTGAGGCTCAGTGAGCTGACCCAGTATTGAGAGAGTTAGCACAGACTGCCCAATCTGAAATTGAAGCAGAGGGACTCCCTGAATGCTACTATTTAAAGAATGAGGTACTGATGAGGAAGTAGAGTTCCCCTCACAGACCTGAGAGCAAGGTGTGGACCAGTTAGTGGTGCCGCAGAGGAATAGTAAGAATGGGCCATGAAACTACAGTGGCTGTACATGTCGGTATATGAAAAACCAAAGCCCGCATAAGATAGCAGTTTGACTGGCCAAAACACCACAAAGATGTGGTGGAGTACTGTAGGAGTTGCCACATGTGCCAGGATGAGGGGAAACCCCAACCGACAGTGAAAACTGCACCCCTAAGTCCTGTATCGGTGTTCGGAGGACCCTCCAGCAGAGGGCTGGTGAACTGTAAGAGAACCCTGCCGAGAACAAAAGAGGACAGGCAGCCACCAGGTAAGAAAGGAACAGGGAAAAAGGGACAAAGAGGGCAGGTCAAAGGAAGTCCGTGAAGAATCCCAGATGAAAACCCCTACTGTCTGGTCAGCCAACCCTGAAATGTTTGAAAAATTAGACCCCAAATCCTCCAATTTTTTTTTTATAGAGATACAGCACTGAAACAGGCCCTTCGGCCCACCGAGTCTGTGCCGACCAACAACCACCCATTTATACTAATCCTACGTTAACTCCATATTCCCTACCACATCCCCACCATTCTCCTATCACGTACCTACACTAGGGGCAATTTACAATGGCCAATTTACCTAACAACCTGCAAGTTTTTGGAGGTGGGAGGAAACCGGAGCATCCGGCGGAAACCCACGCAGACACAGGGAGAACTTTGCAAACTCCGCACAGGCAGTACCTAGAACTGAACCCGGGTCGCTGGAGCTGTGAGGCTGCGGGTGCTAACCACTGCGCCACTGTGCCGCCCGTGTAAATGCAGATGCTAGAAACACCCCACCAGAGTTGCTAACAGCATTTACAGGCACCTGCAGAGACAATGTAAGTCCTCAAGAGGACAGATACCATGAGGGTGATGCCTCACCTAGTCGATGTGTTGCAGGGGAGTGCAGTAGAATCGGGACAGTACCTGCAAGCAGGAATGTCACAGAGGACAAAGGGAAGATTAGCCAAGAATCCTCCCCCACAGTCAGCGAAAAAGGGAACCACCATCGCCTGAGGTGAAAAGCCCTTGCATGTATCATCAGAGTAGAACCGCCCACTCCGCCGCCCCTGTACAGAACTCCAACCTAGGGATAATTAAACCTAACCATCCTCCCTGGAGACCTCATATAACAAAGACCCCTTTGGCAGTCATGGAAATGTGTAAACCGAAAAAGATTCCGCAAAAGCCACATGTTTATTGGGAAGCCAAAAAGGGCAGTTTAAAGCAACACTGCTACCAAGAAAAGACTGACTGTAACAATTGTTAGGCTTCTGAATGAATGAGAGAGATGTGTGTGTGTGTTCCTGTCCTTGTCTTCTCTCTAGACCCTTTTTATGGAATGCTCTTTTTTTAAAAATCACATTTCATTCCGCTGGGTGTGGGGCTGTCATGCAGACCTGCCAAGAATGAGGCATATTCATTTTGTCATATGAACATTGATTTTAAACTGTTGCTGGAGTGAAGAAAGGACTTGTTAAAAAAAATCACCAGACACTTGGCTGGAAAAACATTTGCATACTAACAGACAGTGCTTGGAGAGACAAAGGACTATTCCCTGGTCCACTTAACCCAACATGGGCTGTGATCACCAGACATTGAAGGTGAGGATACTCACATTCCAGGATGACTGCTAAGATGGCAGAATCCACAAACAGAACTGGTCAAACCAGCTAGTCACATGACTAACCTGCTGGGCAACCTGAGGTTTTTTGAATTGTGCCACAAAGAGGCAGAAGGCAGTTTGAACTCAAACCTGGAGCAAGGAAGCCTCTCTCTCTCTCTTTCACTTTCTCCCAAGCCACCAGACCCACGGAAGACACATAAACCCAAGAGACCTCAAAACAAGTTGAAGTGTGCACTGGGCCCCAACGAATTGCAAGTCTGACCGGCAACCAAAGACTTCACAACAAACTCAAAGGGCTGTAAATAGAAACCCATCTACGGCCTCAACTGTTTCCCCTTTATTCTTTTCTGTCTCTATCTGCCTGTGTGTTCTCGCATATGCATGCTAGCGTGGTTGCGTCGCATATTCATAGCTGTTAACCCAGGTTACAGTTTCAGATTAATAAACTTCTGCCTTTCTTGTTTAAAATCTAAGAAAACCTGTCTGAATTGATTTCTTTGCCTTACCATTGGAAAGCGGTGAACAAGCATTCGCTAAGAAGGAGCTAAAACACGGTGATTTTAAAAATTAAACCCTGTTACCATTAAACCAGGAAAAGGCTGAGAGGGAACCCCCAGACCTCTCTCACCTGGTCGTAACAATATTTTAAAGAAATCAGATAAATGATATCTAGCATCATGTTAAAATGTCATTTAAATTAAATCATTTAAAAGTCAGATACATATTCAGAATCCCTCCCACAACTGTCTTGCAAGTTGAAATGCCTTCTAGTGCCGATGTTACTGGCTGTGGTAATTACCGACACACCTGTTTTAATTATAGCGTTAACTTTGGTGAGCAGGTTCCTTACACACAGCCCCTGATAAACCCGAAAGTGGGTGCATTGGAGCCGGGTGGGGGGATTGTGCTTCAATTTTCTTCATTTCTACCTCCCAGCTGACCTCAATCCACCCATTCTTGGAGGTTTATACTCCCTCCCTTTGACAACTACATTAATTCACTTATGACATGTAACTCTCCGCCATAGCTAGCAAGGCTTCTATTTGGGAAGCATTTGGCTACTCTTTCTGACAAGCATCCCTCAGCTTGCTTCAAATCATTTTGCACGTATTTTGTCAGTGATAAATCAAGGTGCATTTCTATTTTTTTTAATGGCTACACCTCCACTTGGTGCCCTTTCAATATTAACTCCTGCTTCTGTTTGATGTTCCTTCATGTTCTGAGGTAGCTGGCTAATGCTTTCCAGACTAAAGCTGTGCTCTTTTCTAAAGGAGAATAAACAAATGAACAAAGTAGAGTGTATGAAGGTAATCTGCTTGCCATCATATGTATGGCCCTACCAAATTCATGGCTGTGCAAAATGCATCAAGAGCCACGGAATCTTGGGTTCTCTGTGAAATGGTCCATTTGCGAACTTCACGCATTTTATTCATTGACACAAGGCTCACCTTGCTGATTGCTAGGCATGGTGCGAACATCGTGCGTATTTGTGATTGACAGAAGGCTTATCTTACTGATTGCTGGGCATGTTTCGAATATCGCGCGTTTTAGTGATTGACACAAGGCTAAAATTGCTGATTGGTAGATGAGGGAGGGTTTCCGGTGCAGATTCGACAGAAGCAGTCTCAAGTATTAGCAGACAAGTCAGAATGCCAGAATGAGCAAATAAAAACAGCCACAACCAATACTGCACCACATTGAGTGCAAGAATTTGGAGGTGGAATACTGTTTTGTACATGTTGCAATATTTTGTTGGATCACACACGACGGGCAATGGTGCTGTGCCACTTAGGGTCCGAAAGCCATCACAGCAGAAAAAGAGCATCCAACACCGCACTGCTGGAAAACAAACATGCAAAAAAACAAGTAATGATTTCATGTCTTTTTCAGAAGTCAACAGAGAGCTCAGAAAATCATCAGTTGGTTACAATGGAACTTAGAGTCCCTGAGAGATACAGCACTGAAACAGGCCCTTCGGCCCACTGAGTCTGTGCTGACCAACAACCACCCACTTATACTAATCCTACATTAATCCCATATTCCCTACCACATCCCCACTATTCTCCTACCTACACTAGGGGCAATTTCTATCAACCTGCAAGTCTTTGGCTGTGGGAGGAAACCAGAGCACCAGAACTGAACCTGGGTCGCAGGAGCTGTGAGGCTGCAGTGCTAACCACTGTGCCACTGTGCTGCCCCAACTTGTGGATGTTTTTGCAAGTGTCAACATACCATTGGAAAAACTTAATCACCCAAAGCTTGCAGGTTTTCCTTCAAACTAATGTGCAAAATTGTGGTTGCTTGCCAAGTGCAAATAAGCTATGACAAGATGACTTACCGAAGGTTGTTGCTACACATTGTGAGGAGATGAAGTCTCAGATGGCGTCTTTTGCAATTATGATGATGAACAAGACAACTAGATGTCTTTGTTCAATTTTATGTCTGGTAAAGCCGAAGATGTACAGTCAGGAAAGCTAATAACAGTGCTCACAGACGGTGTCCACTTAGAAGCTGATAATTACACCACTGCTTCCCAAGCGATAACCAAAAGCATTTCAAAATACGGTGCAGATTTCAACAAAATGTCTACTTTCATTAGTGACGATGCAACTTACATGACAAAGTCTTTCAAATCTGTGCTCCAAGGTGTAGCCTAATGCTGTCTATATTACATGTAATGCACACATAGGGCCGGATTTTGTGCTCAGCCCGTTGGCACATTTCATGGCCGGGGTGGGGGGTTGCGCCAAAGAATCGAGCCAGAATCGCCCACCATGGAACCCGACGCTGGGAATCCCAGTTGCAATTCTCCCTGGTGCGGGATAGGCCAACAATGGCCTTCCCACCCAGAGGCCAAGTAAAGGACTCTTCCTGCCACTGCTGGGATCTTACCGCGGCGGGATATGTGGGGGGTGTGCCCTCTGCCATGCGGGGAGGACGCCTTGGAAAATGAGATGCTCTCCCTGCGGGCTTGGGGAGGGGGCCCTCCTTTGTGGGCAATTTGTGGCCCACAGAGGGCACCCACCAGAAGCAAATGTACCCCCTGGGAACCCCTCCCCCTGAAACGAATGCCCAGACCCCCGCCCTCCCTCTCCTGGGCCTTCCTTACTGGTCCCGGTGACCCCACCTCACCTACCTCTTGTCCGAGATTCCAACACTGGGCCTGCGTCCGAGGCCTCTACTGTATCGGCAGTGGCCACCGCTCCTGATGGCGCTGCTGATACTGCTGAGCTGCCGGCGCCAGGATTAGCCGGCAGCTCTTGGGGGCAGGATCCCCACTCCCATTAAGTGTTTAAAGGGATGGGGATCACACATTCTTAAACTTTGACACCAAAAGACTGGAGGAGTGCTCCGGGGGTCCAAAAAAATGCGGCAGCAGATTTCTCCTGACTTTTCGGTCCAGTGCTGCGAGCCCCATCTCCTGCACAAAATCCAGCCCATAATTTCTCTTGTCAGTCAGCTGTGGAAAAGCGAGTTTGGTAAAGTCAACAAACTGGTCAGTTGCATTAAAAAGATCTTTAAACATTGGCCTAGCCACAATCTTTGATACAAACAGCACATTGCAAATGAGACTGAAATGGCTGAAATTGGGAAACAAAACATTGCCCTTCCTTCAGAGCCAGTAATTACACACTGGAATTCTTGGTTTCGGGCAGTACAGTATCATGCATACTCAGACTTCATCTCAGAAGAGCTCACACTGACACCGAAAACACAGGTTTTAACAGGCATTGTAACCCTTCTAAACGATGCTCAGCTTAATGAGGAGGTTGTGTTTGTTGCCAAGAATGCTACATAACTGATGGAATTAATCACTTTGTTTGAATCTCAACATGTCACAATCCACAAAGCTTATAACAAAGTAATGAATGTACTGTTCTGGGCTGAAGCACAGTCAAACGTATAACAAAATAAAAGCAAAATACTGCGGATGCTGGAAATCTGAAATAAAAACAAGAAATGCTGGAACCACTCAGCAGGTCTGGCAGCATCTGTGAAAAGAGAAGCAGAGTTAAAGTTTCGGGTCAGTGACCCTTCTTCGGAACTGTATAACACTCTGTGATGCTGAATGAAATGCCTGTGCTCAACAGGTGTTTTCTTGCATGCCAAAGAAGCTAGAACTATGGGGAAGAGTCAAGTGGTCAAGAAAATGCAGCTCAGAGGTTTCAACAATCTTCTGCAGTATTCCTGAAAGATATGCATATCTTTGATCCTGCACAAATGCACCTGTTGATGGTGGATTTAAACTTGTTTGATGTGATTCCTGACTTTGACAAGAACTGTAGGTTGGAGATTCCGCTTATAAAAGCATTGAAAAAGAAGTAAATTGTACTTTGCCTGTGCTGCAATTTTGAAACTCTGCGGAATGCAGAATTCCCCACCTTGAAAGGCTAGCACGGTGCTGTCTGACAATTCCAACAAACTCTGTGGACGCAGAGAGAGCTGTGTCTAAACACGGAGAGGTGTTCAAAGTGCAGTGACAGGGAATGAAGAAAGAGACAGTTGCAGTTGCTCGATGCTCACATTCAACCACCAACTTCAGTGAGTAAAGAATGTGACCTGTTTATAGTCAGCTTTTTACAATAGTTTTTGAGTATACAATAAATGCCATTTGAAACCAGAAACCTCCTTTTTTTTGTTTTAAATAGATCATTTTCATGGTTTGTTGCAACACCGGGATCCTTGGCTTTATAACTAGAGGTATTGAGTACAAAATTCAATCACGTAGTCCGCTTCTAGGAAGTGGATTGGAATCAAAGGTTGGCAGGTAAACAGTAAATAAGCAATGGGATGCCTTCAAAGAGGAGATAATTTGGGTACAGACTACACATATTCCCATGAGGGGGAAAGGAACGTCCCACATGCGCTTCATGGCATCAGTCAACTGGAGTGGCACACATAGGTGCATTCTCTGCAGGCGCCCAAAGAGCCTGAAAGGGCAAGATTGCGAAGTTACAGACAGATGTCATCGGGCTGATGCAATGCACAAATACAAAAACTGGCCAATGAATGTGCATGGAATGTCTTCCTTAAGAATTCCTGAAACAACAAGCGTTAGCAAGTAAGCTGCACCCTGTTCAGGAGCTATTTAAATTTCCACTTAACAAATTGCAGAAAGACCGAGAGAATTACATAACCTTTGATAAGTATGGGGCAGTAGTTTCTGTTCTACTTGCTTTGCAGCAAGAGCCAGGCAGACAGAGAAGGAAGCAGAGAGTGGAACCTCTGCAAAGACGGAGGAGAAGGAGGGCACTCCTTAGAAGGCCATACCTTCAAAGGGTCTGGGAGCACCAATCCTTCATTGGGATGTGCCAGCAGCAATGCCTCAGGAGGCTTCACTTTACTAAGGAGGTGGTGTCAGAGTTGTGTCACCTCCTTCACCAAGGCCTGGAGCCTCAAACCAGTGCATAGATGGCCCTCCCAGTGCCAATGAAGATCAGCGACAACCTTTCCTTCTGACCAACTGGCTCCTTCCAGGCGACATCTGGTGACATTAGCAGCATCTCACAATACACTGTCTGTAGAAGTAGCCAGGAAATGACGAGGCGCTTTACAGGAGAAAATGGGGCTTTGTTCTCTTCTCCCTGAAGAGGGAAGATAAGGATGAGAGGGCATGAGGATAGTGGGTTTGCCAATGGTACCGAGCGCCATCGACTGCAGAGGCATGGCTCTGCGGGCCCTCCATGTCAACAAGGAACAATACTGCAACTGCAAGAGCTACAAACCTGTTAATGTGCAGCTCGTGTGTGACCACACCAAGAAATTCTTATCAGTGAATGTCCGCTATCTTGGAAGCACCCACAACACTTTCATCCTTTGACAGTCTGCAATACCCACCATCTTTGGCCTCCAAAGAGACAACAGGATGGCTGCTCTGAGTCATGGGATCCTCCCTCCACGCATCGCTCATGACCCCCTTCCGCCACCTCACCACACAAAGTCAGAAGGCTTTCAACGAAAGCCATGGATCCACATGTGACACCATGGAGCAAGCCACTGGTCTGCTAAAGGAGAGATTGTGCTGCCTAGATTTCTGCAGTACAGACCAAAGAGGATCACCATGTTTCTGTGGTGTGCTGCATCCTCCACAACCTCAAAATTATGATGGCCCAGCCACTACCTCCTGGGATCTGGAGGCCACCTATGGAGTAGGAAGAAGAAGAGGAGGAGAGGAGGAGGAGGAAGAAGGGAGAAGACCACATGCACCAGCTGCAACTGGAAGAGCATGAGTGAACTGCATATTGAGGCTTTGCTTCAGTTCAATAGAACTTCCCCACACCCATGGACCCATCATCCCCTTACAATATTTCCATTTCAGACTTCCCATCACAAAGTCCCCTTGGCCTACACCACTCAATAAAGGTCAACAGTAATAGCTTTCAATCAACAACTTTATCCAGCACTACAACAATAATATAAAAGAAACCAGAACTAACCACCCTTGTGCATTCCCTTGTTGCCTATCTTGGCGGTGACCTTGCCTGGCCTAGTGATCCGATGCAGTGCTACCCCAATGGCTGCAGCATGGTTGGTGGAAGGCTGCTGACTTTCACTGGTGGAGATTGTAGATGGCTTTGGGGGATGCCCTCAAGTAGCTCTCGGTCTTGAGGGCCAGGCTTCGGACAGAATGGGTGGCAGTCGTCTGGACTGGCTGGCTGAGAGGCAACAGTAAGGGCACTGACGGAGTGGCAGTGGTGGGAGCATGAATGCTGTCGTCCTGAGAGAGGACAGTGGGTTTGTGCTCCACGGTACCACTGGCACTCCCACGAGGTGGCACCCCAACACTCCTCACCATCTGCTAAAGCACATATTGCCAGACTACTGTGAGGGCTTGTATGCCCCATTGAGCACTGAGATCCACATCCACAATGGTAGTCTGAGACTGCATGCCAGTAGCCAGGAATTTCATGACCTCTTTCTGCACTTCCACTGCAGCACTGATGCATAAGAAATAGAGCAAAAATAGACCAAATGACCCCTCAAGCCTACTCCACCATTCAATGCCATCACCGTTGATCCTTGGCCTCAACTCCACTTTCACCTCCATATCTCTTTATTCCCTGAAAGATTAAAAATGTGTATATTTTAGCCTTAAATGTATTCAACGATGGAACATCCACACAACCTTCTGGGATAGAGAATTCCAAAGATTTACAACCCTTTGCATGAAGAAATTTCTCCTCATCTCGATCCTATATAATCTGCCACTTATCCTGAAACTGTGTTCCTGTACTCTAGATTCCCCAGCCAGGGGAAACAACCTCTCAGTGTCTACCCTGTCAAGTCCCTTCAGTATTTTTTATGTTTCAATGAGATCACCTCTCATTCTTCAAGTACAGGCCCTGTTTACTTAGCCTCTCATCACAGGACAAACCTTTTATCCCGGAACCAATCTAGTAAACCTTCGCTGTACTGCCAAGGCAAGTATATCCTTCATGAGATATAGAGACCAAAGCTGTGCGCAGTATCAACATGAAGTTCAGATAATTTATTTATTTATTTTTATTTATTTAGAGATACAGCACTGAAACAGGCCCTTCGGCCCACCGAGTCTGTGCCGACCATCAACCACCCATTTATACTAATCCTACATTAATCCCATATTCCTACCACATCCCCACAATTCCCCTACCACCTACCTATACTAGGGGCAATTTACAATGGCCAATTTACCTATCAACCTGCAAGTCTTTGGCTGTGGGAGAAAACCGGAGCACCCGGAGAAAACCCACACAGTCACGGGGGGACTTGCAAACTCCACACAGGCAGTACCCAGAATTGAACCCGGGTCGCTGGAGCTGTGAGGCTGCGGTGCTAACCACTGCGCCACTGTGCTGCCCGGAGCACACTAATCAAATAAAAGCAAAATAATAGATGCTGGAAATCTGAAACAAAAACAAAAAGTGCTTGAAAAACTCAGCAGGTCTGGCAGCATCTGTGGAGAAAGAAGCAAAGTTAATATTTCAGATCTGTGACCTTACATCAGAACTAATCAATTGTATAGCTATGAATAATTTGTCACTTTCCTATCTTTCCAGCAGTAATGTTCGACATATTTGATCTTCAAGGGGTACTCAGAGCCATTTTTGGTATAATAATATACTCACCATAATGGGCGGCTGATGGAATACAAAGTGATTCCTGACAACGCAGCCAACGGGGACCTCATCCGATTGCGCCAACCTGCGCACATGTGTAAACGGGCTCCTGCTGTCTGCGCGTGCGCTGCGTTCCACATTGCCAGGACCGGTTGGCGCATGCACGGAGGACGTCATCACCTAAATTGCCAGGACTGGTACACGCATGCCCAGATGACATCATCGCATAACGCGGAGAGAGCAAGCGGAGAAGCGGGGTGTGGGGGAGAGGGGTGTGGGAGACAGCTGGGTTTGGGGGAAGCAGGGAGAGAGCGGGGTGTGGGGGAGAAACAGGGTGTGGGGGACAGTGGGGGGAAGCGGGGAGAGAGCGGCTGAAGACCTTGGTGACGGCGGGTGTGCTCTCCTCCTGCCTCCCCGCCCGCTCTCTCCGGCAATTCCGCACCCCCCCCCCCCCACTCCACCACCCCCGATCTCCCGCTCTCTCTGGCAATTCCCCCACCCCAGCCCCGATCTCCCGCTCTCTCTGGCAATTCCCCCCCCCCCACCCCCAATCTCCCGCTCTCTCCGGCCATTCCTCCTGCCCCCCACCCACACCGCCCGCCCTCTCGTCCTCCCTCTCCAGCCATTCCGCCTGCCCACTCTCTCCAGCCATTCCCCCCACCCCATCCCCCCGCCCACCCGCCCTTTCTCACTGGCCATTCCCCAGCCAGCCGATCTCTCCGGCCATTGTGTGCTGCCATGTGTTTAGGTTGCCTTAATGTGAATATTTGAGCAGCGCCATCTTTAGTCCTGACAGCTGCCTGAACATCGCTGACTGTGAGGTTTAGGTTTAACAGGCTGCATTTGCGCATGTGTCAGTGTAGCACCACCTAGTGCTCTCCCCGCTTCTCCCCCACACCACGCTCTCACCCCGCTTCTCCGCTTGCTCTATCTCTCCGCGTTATGCGATGACGTCATCTGGGCATGCGTGTACCAGTCCTGGCAATTTAGGTGATGACGTCCTCCGCGCATGCACCAACCGGTCCTGGCAATGCGGAATGCAGCGCACGCGCAGACAGCAGGAGCCCATTTGCGCATGTGCACAGGTTGGCGCAATCGGATGATGTCCCCGCCGGCTGCGTTGTCAGGAATCACTTTGTAGTTAGATACTGATATAGGTCATCATGAGGCCAGGAGGATCATTAGGGAGATGAAACATATTTAGTGGGTTGCATTCAATCACAAATACAATTATATAAAAACGATCTTAAATTGTTTTTCCACGGTCTGTTGTTTATCATAATCAAAAGAGGCAAATGGCAATGACTTAACAGGTCCAGTACATCTACAATGGCTCTTTTGTCAATTACTTTAAATCTGTGTCCTCTTCTGTCAGTGGAAAGAGTTTCTTCATATTTATGGTGTGTGATGGAGTCTGTGGGGTGAGACCAGTATAGGTTCTCTGACTTTGGGATTCAAAGTGTGTTTTTTTTGAGACAGGCCCTGATTTGAAAGTGAAAGTAAAAGCTTCAACATTCTGGGAAGTCAGGACCAGGTTAAAAAAAAAACGTTTTTTTTACCAGAGACATGTGACTGGAGCTCAGGTTAAAAAGGATTGAGAAGATTGTCCAATGGTGAAAGGCCTTCTGAGTAGACCAGCCACTAAGTTTGACCTGTTTTCTGGTCTGCTGTGGGGAATCAAGCAGCAGGGTGTGGTGCTTCCAGAAAAGCTGCCTGGAGCTGAAACAGACTGCTGTGTGTGTGTGTGTGTGTGCGTGCGTGCGTGCGTGCGTGCGTGCGTGTGTGTGAAATAAAACAGCTGGCAGTAGGTTTAAAGAGACAGGCTGCAAGCAGAGGAGCTTGGACTCTGAGGACTGACCATTGGCAAATACGACGTACACAAATTGTCTTTGGTGACTTAAAGAGTTTTCAGTGGAATCACGTCATCGTAACAGTTGTGGGCGAGGCCAAGGTTATTCAAGAGGCGACAAGCCCAAACTGTTAAAGGGAAGACTGCATCACTCACTATCGACAGAACATCATTATTTCCATATCTGCAACCTGGAGGCATCTGCTAATTAATGTGTAACCTTTAAGATGTACATATGTCAATCGAGATTTAATTCCTAGTACATGTTTAATTCATGTTGGCTTTGGTTTGAGCATTAAAGTAAAATTTATAAGGGTGAAATCTTGTCCATTTGGTCTTTGTTTCCTAAGTTGGGGTCAGTCGGTCGATTTGATTCTTTTGGTTTGTTTTGTGGTCTTCATGGGGAGCATAATGTGTCAAAACCCTTCATGATTTTGAACACCTCAATTGAATTTCCCCTTAAACTTCTCTGCTCGAAGAAAAATCTTAGCTTTTCCTCTGTGACCTCTCCAAAGCTGCAACATCCTTCTTAAAAGATGGTGCCCAGAATTGAACACAATACTTCAGTTGAGGCCTAAATAATGATTTATAAAGATTTAGCATAACATCCTTGCTTTGCATGCTACGGGCGTGAAATTCAATCGCCCCAATTTTCGGGCACGGAGGCCACGCTTCATGTCGTAACCATGCCCATTGGAAACAGGGTGGTGTAAATAGTTTTGGGGTGGTTAGAATTAGCTTTACTTTATCCTTTAGTCTGATACTAACACATTAGTGAATTTTATACCAGTGTATTAAACAAAATCAATCAGTCACAATTAATCCTAAAATCCTGACTGAGTTATATGAGTTTATTTATTGATACAGCACTGAAACAGGCCCTTCAGCCCACCGAATCTGTGCCAACCATCAACCACCCATTTATACTAATCCTCCACTAATCCCATATTCCTACCACATCCCCACCTTCCCTATATTCCCATACCACCTACCTATACTAGAGGCAATTTATAATGGCCAATTTACTTACCAACCTACAAGTCTTTGGCTGTGGGAGGAAACCGAAGCACAAAGCGAAAACCCACGTGGTCATAGGGAGAACTTGCAAGCTCCGCACAGGCAGTACCCAGAATCGAACCCGGGGTTCCTGGATGGTGTCGAGCTTCTTGAGTGTTGTTGGAACTGCACTCATCCAGGCAAGTGGAAAGTATTCTGTCACACAGCTGACTTGTGCCTTGTAGATGGTGGACAGTCTTTGGGGAGTCAGGAGGTGAGTTACTCGCCGTAGAATTCCCAGCCTCGGACCTGTTCTTGTAGCCACAGTATTTATGTGCCTGCTCCAGTTCAGTTTCTGGTCAATGGTAGCCCCTAGGATGTTGATAGTGGGGGATTCAGCGATGGTAATGCCATTGAATGTCAAGAGGAGATGGTTAGATATGCTCTTATTGGAGATCATTATTGCCTGGCACTTGTGTGGTATGCATGTTACTTGCCACTTATCAGCCCAAGCCTGAATGTTATCCAGGTCGTGCTGCATGTGAACACGGACTGTTTTAGTATCTGAGGAGTCGTGAATGGTGGTGAACATCATACAATCATCAGCGGACAGCCCCACTCCTGACCTTATGATGGAGGGAAGGTCATTGATGAAGCAGCCGAAGATGGTTGGGCCTAGGACACCACTCTGAGGAACTCCTGCAGCAATGTCCTGGGGCTGGGATGATTGGCCTCCAAAAACCACAACCATCTCCTTTTGTGTTAGGTATGACTCCAACCAGTGTAGTTTTCCCCTGAAATCTCATTGAATCCAGTTTGGCTAGGGCCCCTTGATGCCACTCTTGGTCAAATGCTGTCTTTATATCCTGGGCAATCCCTCTCACCTCACTTCTTGAGTTCAGCTCTTTTGTCCATGTTTGGACCAAGCCTGTAATTAGGTCAGGATCTGAGTGGCCCTGGCGGAAACCAAACTGAGCATCGGTGAGCAGGTTATTGCTGTTTAAGTGGCCCTTGATGACACCTTCCATACTTTGCTGATGATCGAGAATTAGGCTGATGGGACGGATTGGATCTGTCCTGCTTTTTGTGGATAGGACATACCTGAAGAGTCACTGACCTGAAACGTTAACTCTGCTTCTCTCTCCACAGATGCTGCCGGATCTGCTATTTCCAGCATTTCTAGTTTTTGTTTCAGATTTCCAGCATCTGCAGTATTTTGCTTTCAATTTTCCACATTGTCGGGTAGATGCCAATGTTGTAGCTATACTGGAACAGCTTGGCTAGGAACAGACCGAATAAAAACAGAAATCTTACTTATAGTGGGTAAGATAGAAAATCCATCTACCCACCTCATTACTATAATTGTGGTGTCAACAGTGCAGCCCCGCACAACCCTGCTGTCCCCCTCTGCACACTGCAGGGGCCAAGTAGCGTTTGGTAGAAAGCATCAGCAGTCTTCTCTATTCAAAGGTGTAGTTCCTATAAAAGGGAAGATGCAGCAATCCACTACAGGCTGCTGTAAAATTGGACACTTTGGACACTCAAAGAGAAGCTATGTCGCTGCAGGGAAAGGAGAGCTTTTACAAGTAAATAAAAAGGAGAGTAGCTAAAGTAAATATTGGTCCCTCAGAGGCAGAGCCAGGAGGAATTATCATGGGGAATGAAGAAATGGCAGAGACGTTGAACAAATACATTGGGCTGAATTTTCGGAGACTTCGAAGAAGGGAATGGAGGTTGGGGGTTGCAAAAATACTGGCGCCAGGCAACATGTTGATTTCAAGGTATTGATACCAGCGCCAATAATAATGAGCATCATGGCAGAAGGGTGGGACAGGAATTGCACTTTCCCTCTAATTGAGGCCAACTAGCATGGTTTAGAGCTCGTCAAGTACTTGTCAGAGGCTGACCTTTTAATTTTTAAAAGGGGTGGGCAGTTTACCCACGCCTTCAGAAACTGACCAACTGACGGCAGGCAGGTAAAGAATGGAGAGCCCAGGGCTTCACCCCAGCCCCATAAGAAGGTCAGCGGGGCAAAGGGGGCCTGGGCACTTGGAAAGACAGTGCCCTTGGCGCTGCACAAGTGGCATGGAGAGTGGGCACTAAGTACCTAGGCTTTGAGTGGGGTCGGCACCTCCCTGGTATCACGGGGGCAGAAGAGCATGACGAAAAGCTGCCAAGGACAATTGGGCGGCCAACTGCCCAGAAGGAAGGATCCATCTTGTAAAGTGGCACAAATGTCAGATTTTGGATCAAGTGGCAATGAGGGGCAACACCCTCCGCAAGAAGAGCAAAATCCCGGCAATGAGGAGGACATGAAAGAGGAAAGAAGGGCAGGAAGACAACGGAGGCCAAACCCTCAACACAGGATCTACTGCCAAAGATGGAGCTACCTGGAGATAACCCAGAACTAGTGCCGCAGGAGTCTGCAACTCTCCAAACATCTGTGCCCTTGTTGCTGACCTTGCAGCTCGTAGCACTGATCGCCATGCCATGCCAATGTCAATCGAAATCACTGTGGTCTTCAATTTCTTCATTTCAGGCTCCTTGCAAGGATCAGCAGCGGGCTTTAGTGGCATCTCAAAAATGGCTGCACACCATTGCAACTTGTTGGTCACTGATGCTCTCTTTGCCAGAGTTGGATAGCTCATGCATTTAATGACAGACATGGCCGCCCGCGCAAGGACAGAGGGCATTGGATTTCGCCTCCATCGCTGGATTCCCCCAGGTGCAGGTGTCATCGATTGCACCCATATGGCCATCAAGGCACCCAGTGACCGGCCAATGAGCTCCATCAACAGGAAGGGCATTCAACTCCTTCAATGTCCAACTGTTCTGCGACCACAACAAGAGCTTCCACCATGTGTGCACCATGACTCCTTCATCCTTGCCAGTACAGACTGTCTCAGATCTTCACTCCAACTCCCAAAGTGCGTGGATGGATACTAGGGGACAAGGGAAATCCCTTGAAGAGCTAGTTATTGACTCCTCTTAGGGAGCCCCAGACAGAGGCACGGAAGCGATACAACTAATGTCACCTACTTAGCAGGACAACCATTGAGTAGACCACTGGGCTTCTGAAGATGCACTTCCAGTACCTGGAACGATCGGGTAGCATCCTCCAATACCCTTCTGCGAGGGTCTTAGTCTGTGGTGCTCTGCTGTGCTATCCATAACTTGGCCCACCAGAGAGGTGTGGACCTTGAGGACAGCGAGGCCCTGAAACGAGACAGCACACTGGGGAAGGAGCAAGAGATGAGAAAGCAGGAGGAATTGGAGGCAGAGGGAGATGACACTGAACAGAGAGGTGCCCCTGCTGCATGACGAGGTGACCTCCACCTGCCACCCTCCATGAAGAGAAACTCCGTCCTCTACCTCATGGCCTCCAACATTAGATCCTGGCTGGCATCGATGAAGTGAGGAGCTGCCTGCCAGGCCTCCGGCTCCTGGTGACATCTCGCTTCCCTCTGGTAAAGTGGAAGGCTTTGACACAAACCGCAGATCTCCCCCTCAGGATAATCAGGAGCCTCAGTGATGGCTGCCATGGGGTACCTAAACGAGTTCCACACTCCATCTGACCCACCTCCATTCCTGCCCCAACTTGCTTTAAGTGGACAGGAAACGTGTCTCCATATCAATTAAGGGCTCACTCCTGTGAAAATCCGAACTTTAATCAGTTTCTCACTGGAGGCGGGTTTCTGACCCAAAAACAGACCTGGTATCTGTTTTCTGCCTCCAAGTGAAAATTGTGCCCTTTTTAACATTGAATCCCCTCTTCACGACTTCACAGTAGAAGACACAAAATACGTATCAGAAATAGAGCGTAACCAAGGGGCTAATAAGAGTGAGGAACTTAAGGTAATTGATATCAGCAGAGAAAAAGTATTGAAGAAACCTAAGGGACTAAAGGCCAAAGAATCCTCAGGACCTGATGGCCTACATCCTTGGGTTCTAAAAGAGGTAGCGGCAGAGATAGTGGAAGCATTCGTTATGATATTCCAAAATTCCCTAGAAACTAGAATGGTCCCAGCAGATTGGAAGTTAACAAATGTAACCCTGCTACTCAAGAAAGAAGGGAGAAAGAAAACAAGGAACTACAGGCCAATTGGCCTGATATCAATCATAGGGAAAATGCTGAAATTTATTATGAAGGAAGTCTTAACAATCCACTTAGAAAATCAAAGGATGATCAGACAAAGTCGATATGGTTTTACAAAAGGGAAATCAATTTTGACAAATTTATTCGAGGTTTTTTGAGGATGTAACTACGGGGAACCAGTGGATATGGTATACTTGGATATGCAAAAGGCATTCGATAAGGTGCCACACAAAATGTTAATAGGTAAGATAAGGGCTCATGGAGTTGGGGTAATATATTTGCACGGATAGAGGATTGGTTAAGGGACAGGAAACAAAGAGTAGGGATAAATAGGGCATTTGTTACTTGGCAGGCTGTAACTAGTGGAGTGGTGAAGGGATCTTTACTGGGGCCTCAGTTATTTAAAATCTGTATTAATTACTTAGGCAAGGAGACCAAGAGTAATGTATCTGAGTTTGCTGATTATACAATGCTAGATGGGAATGTAAGCTGTGAGGAAGACGAAGAGAATAAAAGAGGTACAGACATGTTGACCGGGATTTTATGGGCCCCCCTGAGGTGGGGAAGAAGGTGGGGGGACACAGAGTATCACAATGGGTGGTGGAAAGGAAGGCCCGACCTGTCCCTGTCGCCAAGCGATCTTCTCAGGGGTGGGATAGGGAGACGACTGCCTTCCCGCTCAGAGACCAACTGAGGCCTTTAAGTGGCCTATTAATGGCCAATTAAGGGTCTGGTCCCGCCGTCACTGTGATCTTACCAGCAACATGAGGCGCCCATCTTGCAGGCTGCGGGGCAGGCGGTTTGGGGGGGGGGGGTCAGGGCGGCCCTTCTCCATGAGCAATTTATGGCCCATGGTGGACCCCCACCGGGAACAACTTTACCCCCCGGGACCTCCCGCCCTCACCCTGGGCTTCACGACCACCCCCCATTCCTCCCCCCCCCACCTCACTGGGGCCTTCCAGATTGGCCCCAGTAATCCCGCCTCACCTACCTCTTGTCCAGGGTTCCAGCGCTGGGCCTAGGTCCGAGGCCTCTGCAGCACCAGCAGTGGCCACCACTCCCGCTGGCCCACTGATTGGCCGGCAGCTCATAGAGGCAGGATCCCCATCTTTAAAGGTACGGGGAACTTGGCTCATGAATCTTTAATTGAAAACCGCCTTTTCAGCCTGGCATCGGGAGCCCCGCCTCCTATGCAAAATCCAGGCAGTTAAGTGAATGGCCAACAAGGTGGCAGGTGGAATATAATGTGGGAAGTGTGAGGTTATTCACTTTGGTGGTAAGAACAGAAAAGCAGAACATTTTTTAAAAGGCATGAAACTTTGAAATGAGACATGAGTGTACTCATACAAAGAACACAGAAAGTTAGCATGCAGGTACAGCAAGCAATTAGGAAGGCAAATGGCATGTTGGCCTTTATTGCAAAGAGATTGGAGGACAAGAATGAGGAAGTCTTGCTACAATTGTACAGGGCTTTGGTGATACCACACCTGGAGTACTGTACACAGTTTTGGTATCCATATTTAAGGAAAGAATATGCTTTCATTGGAACTGGTACAGAGAAGGAACACTAGATTGGTTCCTGGAATGAGAGGGTTGGCCTGTGGTGAGAGGCTGAGTAAATTGGGCCTATACTCTCTGGTGTTTAGAAGAATGAGAGCTGATCTCATTGAAACATACAATATTCTGAATGGGATTGACAGGGTAGACACCGAGAGGCTGTTTCCCCAGGCTGGGGAATCTAGAACATAGGGGTACAGTCTCAGGATAAGGGATTGATCATTTAGGACTGAGACGAGGAGAAGCTTCTTCACTCAAAGGGTTGTGAATCTTTGGAATTCACCTCCGCAAATGGTTGTCGATGCTCCATCCTTGAATATATTTAAAGTTGACATATATAAATTTTTAGTCTCTCCGGGAATCAAGGGATATTGGGAGTGGGCAGAAAAGTGGAGTTGAGGCAGAATATCAGCCATGACCGTATTGAATGGCAGAGCAGGCTCGAGGGGCTGTATGGTCTATTCCTGCTCCTATTTCTTATGTTCTTAACAAGATATGGTTATTATGACATCTAGACTTATAGTAGAGGTGTTATATATGTTTTATTATACTGAAAAATTACACATTTACTAAATCGCATTGGATCCATCCCATGATCATTAATTCTATTAATCATTTTAGTCAACCTTTAGTAATCTTGTACCACTGAGTTAAACACATATTAGAACATTTAACATAGTACAAGATCAAACTGACATATTTTCCATTTTAGCAATTATTCTGAAAAATAGGGCCCTGTAATAGTAAGCTACAACAAAATCAGCAACTTGGTCACCTTGGAAGCAACATGCCTGTATGGACATTATTTGACACAATTTAGTTTCTAATAGCATATCATTGCAGAAGTTACTTTTTCTGAATAGCTTATTATCAGAGCTGCGTGCAGAATTTAAATCATTGATTCTGATTCTGCACAAAATCAATAATTATCCTACTCACCTCTCAATCTCAGCTTTGCAGTGTTTCTATGTTCTTGTTGATAAAGCAATATTCCTCAGACTTAAACAGAAGAAAGCTGGTTTCTTGCTTAGAGGAATCAGACTGGCTAAATTTGGCATAGTTCTAATAGAGAAAAGCCCTGCAGCTTTAAGGCCACCTTTCTATGCATCCTTAAAATGTTCTCCATTCATTGCATTCAAAGTCAAAACCCACCACAACACTGCATGTAGAATTATGGAAAATTACAGTTTATGTAAAATAAATTTCTGTCAGACTTTTATTTGATAAAACAGACAATTATAACACATATGACCAACATTATGGAATATAACTCACAAAGCTGACATAAGATAATGTAACTATTGGGAGTACATCATTCTGCCTCTCAAAAGCATAATAGAGTGCGTGCAAATGCATAATTTGACATTTGCAGCAGTTAAGATGGTGTTTTTAGCTCTCCTGTAAAAGTAAATGTATGGCTGAATTTTAGCAGTGCGCCGCGATATTACATGTGGGGGCTGATTTAAATGGAGGGGGCAGAGCAGCCACCCCAATGACATAGAGGGGGAGGCGGCCGCGTCCCCACACCAGCGCCACCTTTATAGGGCTTCAAGCCCTTCAGGATGTATTTAAGTATTTAAAGGTGCCGGTGAGCTTCCAAAAATTAATGAACTTTTAATTTAACATTGAATCCCCTCTTCTGCCACCCCCCCAAATGAGTCCTAAACATATAAATTGACCTATCCCCCAAAAAATACACTTTATGAAATTCTGAACTTTCACCCCCGAACTTCAGTATCTTTGACCCTCAACCCCTTCCCACCATCCCCACAACTAATAGGAATAGTTTTCCCCACTCCCCCACCCCCCTCAACTACCCTGACAATTTTATTCCTCCCCCCTTCCCACCAGTGTCTCGCCTCGGAACTCCAATGGAGTTCTGAAGGCGTGCGAGTTGTGGCCGGTTGGCCATAAAATAGGTGTGGAACGGCCACCGTCGGCATGTAGGTTAATTTGCATTTTAATTTAACTCATTTCAATACTGTTGTGGAAGGTTGCATCATCAGAACAGATGCGTCGGAGACAGAGAATGGAATGGAGTCCTCACAGCAGGCAGGGTGTGAAGAAGTGTAGTCGAGGTAACTGTGGGAGTCAGTGGGCTTTTAATAAATATTAGTGGACAGTCTATCCCCAGAGATGGAGACAGAGAAGTCGAGGAAGTGAAGGGAAGTGTTGGATGCAACCTTCCACAACAGCACCTCTGATATGTCTTCCTTTTTTCTCAACCGAGGATTCCCCCACCACTGTGGTTGACAGAGCCTTCAACCGTGTCCGGCCCATTTCCCGCACTTTTGCCCTCACGCCTTCCCCACCCTCCCAGAACTGTGAAAGTCCTCACTTTCCACCCCACCAGCCTCCACATCCAGAAGATCATCCTCCGCTATTTCCACCACCTCTAGCCTGATGCCACCACCAAACGCATCTCCTCCCCTCCCCTGTCTGCATTCTGAAGGGATCATTCGCTCCGGACACTCAGGTCCACTCCTCCTTTACCCTCGACACCTCGTCCCCTTCCCACGGCATCTTCCCATGCAATCGCAGGCAGTGTAATACCTTCCCTTTCACCTCCTTGCTCCTCACCATCCAAGGCCCCAAACACTTCTTTCAGGTGAAGCAGTGATTTACTAGTACTTCTTTCAACTCAGTATACTGTATTTGCTGCTCACAATGCGGTCTCCTCTACACTGGGGAGACCAAACGCAGATTGGGTGACCGCTTTGCTGAACACCTCCGTTCGGCCCGAAAGCATGACCCCAAGCTTCCGGTTGCTTGCCATTTCAACACTCCCCTGGCTCTCGTGCCAACATTTCTGTTTCTGGCTTACTCCAGTGTTCCAGTGAACATCAATGCAAGCTCGAGGAACAGTATCTGATCTTTCGATTAGGCACTCTACAGCCTTGTGGACTGAACATTGAGTTCAATAACTTCAGAGCATGACTGGCCTTTTTTTTAATATTTTATTTTTGAACCATGTGCCTGCTTTTCATGTAGTCAGAGCTGCTCATTATTCTGCTATTAACAGTCTCTCTAGACTAATGCTCTGTCTTTCACCACAGGTATTAATACACGCTTTGCCTTTGTCCCAGGATAGCTTTGTTATTTAATATCCCCTGCCCGATCAAACACCTTCCCCTTTGTTCTCTCCCCTACCCCCCTCCCCTTCACTTGCTTAAAACCCAATTCTTTTCTAACCTTTGCCAGTTCTGATGAAACGTCAATGACCTGAAACGTTAACTCTGCTTCTCTCTCCACAGATGCTGCCAGACCTCCTGAGTATTTCCAGCACTTTTTGTTTTTGCCCAATTGAAGAATGGTTGCTGTGTCCAAGTTAGGGTGAGTTTAAATGTAGAGGTTGCCCTCTAATCAGGCAAGGACCATGCAGAACTAAAATTCTAAAAGACTCTCCCACAAAGCATCCGGTCCAAATGGATGCACAATAACTGGAGCACTGCTCATGTACTCCAATCACATAATGGAGAAGCTCCCGAATTTAAATAATTTCAAATCTTTATGAGCCTGGCACACATTAGGGCATACTAGATGCATTGTCCATGCAGTAGGCCTCAGACTTCTGCACCTAATAATAACTACCGTGGAATCTCCCTGCTCAGCATAGTGGGGAAAGTCTTTGCTCGAGTCGCTCTGAACAGGCTCCAGAAGCTGGCCGAGCGCGTCTACCCTGAGGCACAGTGTGGCTTTCGTGCAGAGAGATCGACTATTGACATGCTGTTCTCCCTTCGTCAGATACAGGAGAAATGCCGTGAACAACAGATGCCCCTCTACATTGCTTTCATTGATCTCACCAAAGCCTTTGACCTCGTCAGCAGACGTGGTCTCTTCAGACTACTAGAAAAGATCGGATGTCCACCAAAGCTACTAAGTATCATCACCTCATTCCATGACAATATGAAAGGCACAATTCAACATGGTGGCTCCTCATCAGAGCCCTTTCCTATCCTGAGTGGTGTGAAACAGGGCTGTGTTCTCGCACCCACACTTTTTGGGATTTTCTTCTCCCTGCTGCTTTCACATGCGTTCAAATCCTCTGAAGAAGGAATTTTCCTCCACACAAGATCAGGGGGCAGGTTGTTCAACCTTGCCCGTCTAAGAGCGAAGTCCAAAGTACGGAAAGTCCTCATCAGAGAACTCCTCTTTGCTGACGATGCTGCTTTAACATCTCACACTGAAGAATGCCTGCAGAGTCTCATCGACAGGTTTGCGTCTGCCTGCAATGAATTTGGCCTAACCATCAGCCTCAAGAAAACGAACATCATGGGGCAGGATGTCAGAAATGCTCCATCCATCAATATTGGCGACCACACTCTGGAAGTGGTTCAAGAGTTCACCTACCTAGGCTCAACTATCACCAGTAACCTGTCTCTAGATGCAGAAATCAACAAGCGCATGGGTAAGGCTTCCACTGCTATGTTCAGACTGGCCAAGAGAGTGTGGGAAAATGGCGCACTGACACGGAACACAAAAGTCCGAGTGTATCAGGCCTGTGTCCTCAGTACCTTGCTCTACGGCAGCGAGGCCTGGACAACGTATGCCAGCCAAGAGCGACGTCTCAATTCATTCCATCTTCGCTGCCTTCGGAGAATACTTAGCATCAGGTGGCAGAACTATATCTCCAACACAGAAGTCCTTGAAGCGGCCAACATCCCCAGCTTATACACACTACTGAGTCAGCGGCGCTTGAGATGGCTTGGCCATGTGAGCCGCATGGAAGATGGCAGGATCCCCAAAGACACATTGTACAGCGAGCTCGCCACTGGTATCAGACCCACCGGCCGTCCATGTCTCCGTTATAAAGACGTCTGCAAACGCGACATGAAATCGTGTGACATTGATCACAAGTCGTGGGAGTCAGTTGCCAGCATTCGCCAGAGCT
Organism: Heterodontus francisci; assembly: GCF_036365525.1. NCBI lineage: Eukaryota > Metazoa > Chordata > Chondrichthyes > Heterodontiformes > Heterodontidae > Heterodontus > Heterodontus francisci. The sequence continues at coordinate 68,380,312 of NC_090372.1, read as the reverse complement.
GGCGGGCAGCCATAAAGACAGGGCTAAATTGTGGCGAGTCGAAGAGACTTAGTAGTTGGCAGGAAAAAAGACAGAGGCGCAAGGGGAGAGCCAACTGTGCAACAGCCCCAACAAACAAATTTCTCTGCAGCACCTGTGGAAGAGCCTGTTACTCCAGAATTGGCCTTTATAGCCACTCCAGGCGCTGCTTCACAAACCACTGACCACCTCCAGGCGCGTATCCATTGTCTCTCGAGATAAGGAGGCCCAAAAGAATATGGTGAAACAGCTATCCTATATAGTACCATTACAGTTTCTTCATTATCAATGTATTTTAGTAAGTAGGTTTGTGTTTTTGTTCAAATTTATGTCAGAAAAACTAATTATTTCTTCTTTTCATGTGTAGACACATGTGCCTAGAAATTCTGTGCAGATTTTAGTGGAACATTAGTGTGATCGATGTGAGGGCGGCAGAGAGGAATTTGGGGCAGGTCCCATTTGTACTGTTTCCACCCCTTCCGAGCCTCATTCAGAAATTTCATTTGGGGTGGTGGTGGGAATGGGGCAGGTCATTATTGAAGTAGGTGTACTTATTCTTCAAAGGCTGCTCGTGGGCCCCACAATACATATTTTGATGGAGATGATCTAAGAGAGATTGCCTTCTTGTAGGTGAGAAATCAACTGAAAGTGGAAATTGTTTTGTGTTAAGACTTAGGTCAGAGTGGTCTTCCCAAGCCAACCCACCCTTCTAATAAAATGGCTATGTGCCACCTCGAAATCTCACTGGTCTTTATAGTTCTGTTACAAGTATGGTTGCCTATCCCTGCTATTCAAATTCCTGAGATTTTGAACTGGATCAATTTGAGTGAAAACAGGTTGGCAGAAGTCCAGTCCCACCACACTTCAGGCAGTGGAACAAGTCTTCAGAATTTTTGATGAAGATTATCAGATATACAGTGCTTCTGGCGAGGACAAGAATTTGACTTTACTTAGATTTGACTTCAAAAGTTCTAACATTCAGGTATTTATACAACTAAAGTCATGTTACTGACCGGCACATGCCTCCTTGGACAACCAGCAAAGATGAATGGAAGTGACAACTTGACTAAGAAGTGTACTCTCGCCTCTGAAACAGAAGATCATGGGCTCAAGTCGCCCTTCAGGATTTAAGCAAATACTTTGACTGAGGGAGCACTGTAATACAGGAGATGCTATCTTTCAGATGAGAGGTTAAACTGAGACCCAGTCTGCCTGAAGCAAAAACAGAAAAGGCTGCACACTCAGCAGGTAAGGCATCTATAGAGAGAACAGATCAGTTATTGTTTCAGATGTGGACCCTTCATCAGAGCATTTTGTCATGTCTGTCTATTCACATGGCTGTAAAAGATTCAATGGCTCTTCTTCCAAATACAGCAGGGGAGTTTTTTCAGTGTCCTGGCCAAGATTTATCCCTTAGCTAACATCACCAAAATAGATTATCTGGTCATGTAATTCATAATTGTTTGAGGGAAATTGCTGTGTGGTAGCCAGTCTCTTTAAGGAATTCTGGGGGCTTCCTAACACCACCCTAGATCTCAGAGCTTGGACCTCAGCTATTTACAATCTATGTAAATGACTTAGATGATGGAACGAAGTGTAATATATCCAGGTTTGCTGACGTTCTAAAGCTAAGAGGGAAAGTAAGCTGTGAGGAGGATGCAAAGAGACTGCAAAGGGATAAAGGCTGGGTAAGTGATTGGGCAAGAAGGTGGCAGATGGAATATAACATGGGGAAGTATGAAATTTTGGTAGGAAGAATGGAAAAGCAGAATATTTTTTAAAGGTGAGAGACTAGTAAATGTTGAGATTCAGAGGATTTCAATGCCCTCGTACCAAAATCATAGAATGTTAGTATGCAGGTACATCAAGCAATTCAGAAGGCAACTGGTATGTTTGGATTTATTGGAAGGGGGTTGGAGTATAAGAGTAAGGAATATCTTGCTGCAACTTTATAGGGCTTTGGTGAGACCGGGCTGAACCTTGTGATCCCGCTGCCAGAAGCGGCGGCGGGTGTAAAACAAATGGCGGCCGGTACGCACGGGCCGCGCACCACCACGCCACCACAATCTTGAGCCCAGCAGCTCATTAATATATGCAGGGCGGCCGCACCATACCCTGCAATCACGTGGCGGAGGTGGCCTCTGTGACGCTGTGAACAGTGTCAACTGTTTCTGCGCATGCGCTGGTGCCATTTTTAAAGGGCTGCCAGCCCTGTGAAGAAACCTCAGAGTAGATCCCTTCTCCCCACCAACTACACTGCAAATGCAGAGTTCACCCCATTCCGCCCCCCCCCCCCCACACTACAAATGCAGAGTTGACCCCTTCCCCCCTCCCCTCCCAACTACATTAGAAATACAGAGATCTCCCCTTCCCCACCTCAGTGGCGCCAGCTTTCCCTGGACTGGAAAGTGAAGGCGCATCAGTGCCGCACATCGTGATGAAGATCCGGAACTGCAGGTAAGATTGCTCTGGTTTTCCTTTTAATTCATGCAAACAGGTAATTTAAATATGTAAAGTTGGGTCCCTTCGCAAAGCGGCGGAGAGCCCGCTATGGAGCTTCCCTGCTACCGGGAAGATCGGGTCCTGCAATCCTGGCTTTGGGTTTCGCAGCGGGCCGCTGCTGCTCCAATCTACTGGCACCCCACTACCATGGAGCCCGACGCCAGGAGGAGAACAAGATCCTGGCCACCATGCCCGGTGTACAGTTTCGGTCTCCTTACCTATGGAAGGATATATTTGCCTTGGACAGGGTGCAATGAATGTTCACTGGATTGATTCCTGGAATAAGAGGGCTGTCTTATGAGGAAATATTGAGTAGAATGGGCCTTCATTCCCTGGAGGTTAGAAGAATGAAAGGTGATCTCATTGAAATACATAAGATTCTGAGATGGCTTGACAAGGTAGATGCTGAGAGGCTGTTTCCCCTGGCTAGAGAGTCTAGAACTAGGGATCATCATCTCAGAATAAGAGGTCAGTCATTTAGGACAGAATTGAGGAGAAATTTCTTCACTCAGAGGGTTGTGAACCTTTGGAATTCTCTACCCCAGAGAGCTGTGGATAGTAAGTTGAACAATATATTCACGCCTGTGTTATAGATTTTTGGGCACTAAAGGAATTAAGGGATAAGGGGATAGTGTGGGAAAATGGAGTTAATGTAGACATTCAGCCACAATCTTATTGAATGTTGCAGCAGGATCTAGAGTCTGCATGAACTACTCGTGTTGATATATTAAATTGTTTAAAATAGGAAACCTGACCCCAACCCACTGTGAACATGCCTACTACCAGTTTAACTGTAGTGTTTTTGGGGTTGGCCAAATAACTTGCTCTGGAGATGGGTCAGAAACTATAATCTTTAAAAAAAAGTCACAGTGCCTCAAATTGTGTCACCAATTTGGAATTAATGCCTCCAGACCATATTTCCTGAGGGCAGCAGAAGGGCAGAACTGCCAGATCCAGCAATTAAGTGCTTTTCCGGTACTGCCTGTGGGCCAGGAGGAGCAGGAATGCTTCCCCCGGCCCCTGAAGCGAACCTTCTACCACAGCCTCTCCCCACACCGCCATCGCCTGACTTCCACAATCAGCCAACCCCACTCACCACACCCCCCCCCACACCCCCACCCCAGCAACGTCTCCTCCCAGTGATTTCTCAATGTTTCCTCACTGCCACACTAAACGCACTCTACCACCCCCCATCTTCTTGATTGCCGGGACTGTCCCCGCAGTCCCTGAATGTTGCCTTCGATAACAGGCTTTTCCCCACTCCCCGGCAGCCGGCCAGCCTTTCAGTCTGGCCAGCTGCCAGGTGGAAACAGAGTAAAAATATTCCAAAGAACACCCTCCTCACTTCCCCATAAATATCAGACCCAGAAGTCCCACCTCACCACAATTTTGACAGCATTGCCACCTGAGTGGGAATTCATGGCCGCTGTATATGGGCCAGTGAAGCATACTTAAGACATTCTTTTCTGTTTTCTGTGGGAGCAAGAATGAGAGAATAATTTTGATCCGCAAAAGTTAGAAAAGGGACAATGTAAGAATTAAGTGATATTTTTAGTGGCTGCCTCTGTCTGAAACTGTTCAAGTTTTTCCTGAAGCAGGACATCTATTCAAAAATACCATCTGTGCCTGCTGAAGGGAACAGAATGCTGATGAATTTTTGCAGAGATGGGGCATGTCAAATAAATTCATAATGGCTTTGCATTCCCTTTTTGAAGCTTTCCATAATAGATATTAAGCGACTTATTTTTATGTGGATTATGATTACGTACATTTGAAAATATGCTTACTTCTCATGGCTTATTTATCTATGGTATACAGCTATAAAGACAAGATTATCTTAATTTCACCATGGAATGGTCTGCTTATGTTATTAAATTATGATAATTTAGGATGAAATTCTGGGATGCCATCCAACAGGCCAAGCGTCAAGTTCTAGGATATTTTGACCCAATAGCCATGAAAAGGATTTAGAAGCAAGTTATTTTTAAAATGTTAAGTTAAGGCTTGCATTCAAAGAGTTGGTTTCTCTGGACAGCCCCCGTGCCTTGGGATAGAAATCAGAAATCTGACAAAGCATCTGGCTAGATGGCCTCAGGCAGTGAGCGCTCATTAACTCCAGCAAGCATTACATCTTGATGATTCAAATGTATCATTCTTTTAAGCTGTGCATTGAGCTAATTTCAAAGCTAGCCTGCATTCAGGCAGGCTTGACTGACAGCTCTACTGGTCAGCCCTGAAATGGGCCAGGATTAAAATGACCTAACTTCCTGTTCAGAAAAGCTTTTGAATCAGCATGGCTGCTAGAATAATCAGCTTTTTTTTTTGGAGAAGGCCTTCACTGAGGCAAAGAGGTTAAAAATGTAGAAAAATATTTAGAAGAACTTTTATGTAAGTCAAGTAAGACACATTGAGGCAAGTTATTGCACAGGAGGGTACAGAAATGTGTAGGAATGTGGCAATCATATGGAATTCGATAAACTGATGCTTCTGATGCCACCAACATGAACCTCGAATGGGTGTTGCCTCCTTAGTGCCAGGATAAAGAATAACACTGAGAGGATACAGAACATTTTTTGGGGGGGAGGAGAACAGCCAGAAGTCATGGTCCATGTTGGAATCAATGATGTAGGTAGGAAAAGGGTTGTGGTACTACAGAGGGCTGAATTCTGCCTGGCAATATGGCGGGGGAAGACATCGAGAGCGGAGGCCGATGTCTTCCTGCTGCCAAGGCATATTGCCAATGGCGGGAACCTTAGTGGCACAGCTTCCCACCGGGCAGCCAATTGAGCCACTTAAATGGCCAATTAAGGGCCACTTCCTGCCCCTGCAAGTATTTTGCCCCCACTGGGAAGGCACCCCCTTGATGGGCACTACATGGTCCACAGAGGGGCGCCCCAGCAACAGTGGCCACCTCTGCGGCAACAGCACAGCTGGTAGCCCTGTCCCAATTGCTGGGGCCTGCCTGCCTGGCCCTGGCTTCTCCCAATTAAACTCACCACTCTTCAAGGGCGCCACGCCATTGCAGCACCCTCGTCCTGGAGCTGGAGCTTCAGCACTGGCTACCGCTAGCGATGGTGCTACTGAGACTGCTGAGTTGCTGGCTCTCTGATTGGGTCAGCAGCTCTTGGGGGTGGGCTAATGTCCTCAACTGGATGGCAGCTAGAGAATGTGTCAGGTTCGGGTCGGGTCGGGTCGCTCTTCCGGGTCCGGCATTTGGGTTTGGGTCGGGTTGGGTCACCACCTCCGGTACGTGGCTCCAATTTTAATGTACTTTTTAAATAACCTTCCAAGTCCAGTTACAGTTTTTGTTGCTTATCTGCACAAGTTTAACAAGTGAAAAACGGAAGCTAGGTTAATTGAACATTCCGATCGTCAGGTCGGGCTCAGGTCAGATGTGATTGTGTTGGGCTCGGGTCGGGTTTCATTTGCAGACCCGAGCCGGTCTTTAAGGCAGCCCTGGCGGCAACCTGTTAATTGGCCACCACCTGCAATATGTTGCCCCAGGGTCCTGCCGCCCGCTGAAGCGGAGTCACCTCCTGCTTTCATCCCTGGCAGCGGGACTTCCAGGTAAGTTGAAACATTCAGCTCAGAGTTTCAGGAGGTAGCGAAGCAAGTTAAAGAGCAGAACTCAAAGGCAGTAATCTCTGGATTACTCCCAGTGCCACCTGTTAGTGAGTAGAGGAGCAGTAAGTTAAGATAGGTGAATGTGTGGGTTAAGAAATGATGCAGGGAGGAGGGATTTAGTTTTCTGGGGCATTCAGACCAGTTCTGGGCAGGTGGGACCTGCAGAAAGATGGATAGGCTGCACCTCAACAGCATGGGGATAAATATCCTTCCAGGGCGGTTAACTAGTGCAGTGAGGGAGGGTTTAAATTAATTTGACAGATGGTCACCATGAAGCATTAGAGAGGAGATACAAGGTGCACAGAAGACTGTGACAGACAAACAGCATTAGAATAAAGCTAGTTCAGAAATACAAAGAATTAGATGAGGGGAAGGGCATGTGTATAGGTACCTGAAGCATGGTAAATAGGGTTGGTATGCTGCAGACAAAAGTAACCACATGGGCTTATGAGACAGAGGGAATTATGGAGACCTGGCTCAAACATGGGGAGGAATGGGTACTTAATATTTCTGGCTACAATGTATTCAAGAAAGAAAGGGAAGAAAAGTAAGGGGATGGGAGAATTGATTAAATAAACTGTTACAGAACTAGATAGGAATGATGTACTTGAGGGTTCAAAGACAGAATCTATTTGGTTAGAATTAAGGAGCACTACAGGAGTTACTATGCTACTGGATATATAAAGAATAGTACCAGGTAGTGGGAAGGAGATAGAGAAGCAAATCTCCATGCAAACTGCAGAAAGATGCAAGAACTTTATAGTAATGATAATGGGGGACTTCAATTATCCTAATGTAGACAGTAAAATAATTGTATTAGAGTTTAAGTTTGAAGGTTTTAATAAATTTCTTCTTTCTGTTTTAAACCAGTGAAAGCCTATTTATGTTCAGTTATTTGCCTGATAATTGGAAACTGTGAACACGGATTCACCAAGGGGGAGCTCAAAACATAGTGTATTTAAAATTAAACCCTGTTACAATAAGACCAGGTGAAGACAGCAAGAGACCCCTAGACACATTGCTCACCTGGTCATAACAATGATAAATGTTGGAATCATAATTCAGCAGAGAACCAAGCTGAGTACAAAAAGCACCAAGGAGAATTGAATAAGGAAATAATAGGGGCAAAGAGATTATATGAGAATAGGTTAGCAGGTAACATAAAAGGGAACCAAAAAGTCTTTTATAAGCAAAAAAAAGGTAGCCAAAGGAAGGATGGGGCTGATTAAGCATCAAAAAGGAAATCTTCCTGTGGAGTCAGAAGACATGGCTGAGGTACTAAATGAGTATTTTGCATCTGTCTTCACTAAAGAAGAGGATGCTGCCAATATCATAGTAAAGGAGGTGGTAGGTAGTACAGAAAGGATAGGATACAAACAGAGAAAAAGGAGGTACTTAAAAGGTTGGCAGCACTCAAAGTAGAAAAGTAACCCAATCCAGATGGGATGTATCCTTTGTTGCTAAGGGAAGTAAGGAATAGAGAGGCCTGGAGGTGTATTTCTTTGAAAGCGACAGTACAAGTTTAGAAGATTGTTAAAAAAGGATGTGGGATCTTCGGCTTTAAAAATCAATGCATAAAATACAAAAGCAAGTATGTTATGCAATACCTTTATAAATCACTGGTTAGGCCCCAGCTAAAGTATTGAGTGGCATGTTTTTGCATCAGAACCGCTCCCAGCAGGGAGGGAGGTCAGCAGTGGGTCGGGAACCCGTTGGTTTCAGCAGCATGCTTTGTCGCAGCTGTTTAACTCAGCCATGGCATGAGCATCCCACTTCTGGGTTTCCCGATCAATCACGGAGTGCGAGTATGATGATGAAGGATTCATAGAATCATAGAATGGTTACTGCACAGAAGGAGGGCATTTGGTCTAGCATGTCCATGCCGCTCTCTGCGAGAACAACTCATCTAGTCCCACTTCCCTGCCTTTTCCCCACAGCCCTGTATTGTTTTTCTCTTCAGATAATTATCTAATTCTCTTTTGAAGGCCTCATCAAGAGACTGGCTTTGTATTTAATGGGACCTTGGCAGGGATCAGAATGGCTACATCCTGCATTTGTTGTGAAGGCTGCAGGAAAAAGAATGATGGCAGGAAGACGTGGGAAGGCTATCCCCTATTTCTCTGATTCTTCCCTGGTGATGCTACAGGCGGTAATGGCAGAAGAGATGAGCCGTTCCCTGTAAACGGGAGAAAGAGGCCAGCCACCCAAACCAAACCAAACAAGGGTGGCTGGAGGTATCAGAAATAGCAAGCAGCACGAGTATGATCACTCGCAGCTGGATAAAATGTTGCAAGAGGTTTAATGACCTAATAAGGACAGAAAAGGTGAGTGGCATAACACTTTCAGGTGCCAAGCCCCACACTCTGACTTTCGCAGCATTCCCCTGCATAGCATTCCTCAGACCAACACCCCTTTCAGCTCCACTCATTCCTCTCTCTCCAGGCACCTCCTCACATCCTCAGCCAACACTCACTCTCATCTTATTGACATCTTGCACCCGTCCCTCACAGTCACAATCCACAAATGTTGTCATTTCATCCTCTCCACACAATTCCACTTCTCAAACTCATAACTCACTGTTTGCTCTTATTGCAGAAGAAGCGCATAAGTCCAGGGAGAAGCAGAGAACTAGGATTATGCCTGCAGTCGTAGCCACATTGACCGCTGCAGAAGAATAGGCATTAGAGATCAGCAGCATGGCACCATCCACGGGCATAGGCGATGAAGAGATGGGGGTCTCCCACATACCACAGAGTTGGTGATAGCTTTAGATATCACACTGCCACTTGCCACTTAACAGTCACTCATGCTGAATTGATGTCACCACTAACTGAAATGTCATTATATGCACAATGTAGAGTTTGATCCCTTTTTCCCATGTCAACAACAACGCATGTCTTTTATCTCTCACAAGTCCTTCAAGGATGACAGAGGAGCAGCAGCAGCAGGAGGTCAAGGAATCCTCAGAGGAGCGTGCGCACTCTGAGGATGCTCTGTCACATGACTCGTGTACCCTCCACCAGCGCAGACACACACACCTCGATGGGTACTGTAGTAGAGATAGCTCACATGTGAGCAAGAGCAGGTGTTGCAGACAGGGACAGCATTGGAGAGCCCTTGTCTGAGCGTGCAGGACACTCCAGGCTCTGGTCAGCTGTGCCTCAGGGATCATCGACGAAAAGGACACTTCTGGAGCAGCAACGGGAAAATGTTTATGCTTCTATCAGCATTTCCAGCAGCAGTGCATACTCTTGCAGAGAGATTGGAGGAATCTATCTCTAACATAAGTGCCATGATGTTTCAGGCATTTAACTAATGTCCACCTATATGGGAAAAGTGGCCACCTGCTTGAAGAATCAGATGTGCAGGCCACCGAGTACATGCTGGCCCTGACCAATGGCCTGCACACTCTGCCACTTTCCACAGGATGGAGCAAAGCCTCGCCTTGGCTGTTCTAAGTTTCATTGAAATGCAGCCAAGTGCACTCTAGCTCTTGGCTAGAGGGGAGGTGCAGGTGGGCCATGAGAGAAAAGATGGAGAAAGGGCACATGGAAGTGGGCATTCTTCCCAAGACGCGCCCACCTCTCATCGCTTGCATCCCTCCCTCTGATAGAGCCACACATGCTGCCTCCTGCCCCGATGACCGTATCTGCCCCTGCACAGGCGCAGGTGGGGCAGTCTTTGAGGTAACTTTATTTGAACTCTTCATTCTCCTGCCATCTACTATATTATATCCTGAATTCTAAATGTTCAGTAGTCTTGAGGAGAATGGTATGACTAGAGTGGAGGATGATAAAAGAGTGTGAATGTAATGGTTGGATTTTTGACTGTAGGAATATTTGTTTTGTGGGGGGGGGGAGGTGTGGGAGCAGTCAGAGGGTTTATGACTGCACTGCCATATGGCTTCATGCACTCAGATTAGCTTAAACATGCCTGTATCAGGCCATTGCAGGCTTCTCAGGTGAGTGGCTGCAGGCACTCTGGCCACATCTGGCTCCTCTTCCTCATCGTAGGATGCCGAGCAGTGTCCACCTTCCTCCTCCTGCAGCTCCATTCCTCTCTGCAGCCCGATGTTGTGCAAGCTTGCTGGTACATACTGAAGGCCTCCCCCAGATCTGTCCAGGTACTTGATCATATCTTGAGCAACCCAATGGCTTGCTTAATGATTCCCCTTATGATCATGAGGCACTTGTTGTACCTCTCTTCTGCAATAGTGGTAGGGCTCTTAACAGGTGTCATCAGCCAAGTCCACAGAGCCAGAGTTCTCCAAGGAGCCACCTGCTCATGCTATGTGGATATACAAAAACCTGTGGGAGATGTGACTGTTGCAGAATGAAGGCATCATGGCAGCTTCCAGGATATCTTGTATAGACATGCACGATAACGTCCCGGTGGTCATATGTGCTGACCACTAAGGGAGTGATATCCGATTGATAAATACTCAAAGATGATCTAGGGGTGCCTTGATCGCAGATTTAATAACTTTCAAAAGGGAACTGGATGCATACTTGAGAAGGAAATTTCTGGGCTATGGGAAAGAGTAGGGTAATAGAGCTAATTGATTAGCTCTTTCAAGCGCACAGGTACAATGAGCCAAATGGAATCCTTCTGTGCTACACCATTCTACGATACTATAATTTAAATTCTGATTTTAAATCATTATTCAAAATTAAGTGACAAACATGTTACTGAATCCAAAGGCCAAATTTTGCTGATATTGAGTAAAATAAGGCTGCACTGGTCCCAATGCAGCTTTGTCTATGGATGCAGTGCAGAGGGGACTTGACCAGCCACATTTTCCAATAAGAGTGCCGCCCCCTAACTTAGCATATGCTACAGGTGCTGAGAAAGCTTTCCTAAAGACCATAATCACACTTAGGGCTGGATTTAGTTGGGCCAGCGAAGCTCGAAAGGTAGTTGGAACCCGGTCTCAACCTGTTGGAGCTCCCGATAAAGATAGGGATCCCGCCTCTAAGAGCTGTTAGCCAATCAGAGGCCAACAGCTCAATAGTATCGGCAGCACCACCGAGAGCAATGGACACTGTTGGTACTGCACCAGGCCTGGGACCAGGCCCAGCACTGGAGCCCTGGAGAGAAGGTAAGTGAGGCAGGGTTGTTGGGGCCAGTTTGACAGGTCCGATGATGGTAGGGAGAGGGTGGGCAATGAGTGCAGGGGTGGGGGTGGGGGGTACGGGAGGTGGGTTGTTTGCTATGGGGCGCCCTCCATAGGCCTCAGATTTTCCATGGAAGAGGCCCACCCCCTTCCCCCAAGGAGGTCACCTCATTTTACTGGGTGACCTCCCCACTTGGAAGTGTGCCGTCACTCCTCCCCCACCCCCCCAACGCTGGTTTAATTCTGGCAGCGGTGGGAAAAAGTGATTAAGTGGCTAATAATAGGCCACTTAAGGGCCTCAATTGGCCTCTGGGTGGGAAGCTTGGCTTCAGCCTTTCCCGCCCCCGACTTTATCGCTTTGCGATGGTAAGGCGACAGGAGGCCCTCTGCCCCCTTGCCACAATTCTATGCGCCCCCTGCCTCCTAGCCCGTCTCCTGGGGCCCATTAAATCCTGGCCTTGGTTGGGGACTGTAAAGTCTGGTCAGGGATCAGCTCTTAATGGCTGCAGCATCCCCACCTTATGCGCTAGGGAGAGAAAAGTAACTTGATTGACTACAGTGGAGAGCCTACTGTAGAAAGCACACCAAAGGAGGGTGACCCTATCTTATTTGGGGCTGGAAACCACCCTGCAATGGATGAGGGATGTTGTCAATCAAGTCCTTGGAGTTACCTAGGTCACTGGCTGCAAATGAGGCATTAGTTTTCTGGTAACAGCAGGAAGACAATGTTAAATGAGCACCTCACTATTTAGAAATTTCTTGTGTGACTCTTCAAAGATGGCACAAACCTGATATGACAGCTCAACACCCCGAAGGAGATACTATTTCAAACCTTCTACACACTCATTCATTGCACCAAAACTACACATAATGAGCAGCATTTTGTGCTGGAGGCGGGGCTCCCGGCGCAGGGCTGAAAAGGCAGGGGGACTCCCAGCTCTGCCTACCCCCCACCCCACCCGGTCTTTTTGTGTCAAAGTTTTCGGAGGCAGGAACCCCATCCCTTTAAACACTTTAAAGGGATGAGGATCCCACCTCCATGAGCTGCCAGCCATCAGAGAGCTGGCAGCCCAGCAGTATCGGCAGCCCCACCGGGAGCGGTGGCACTGCAGATACTGCAGAGGCCTTGGACCCAGGGCCAGAGGTAGGTGAGGAAGGGTCTCCTGGGCCAGTCCAGACTGGCCCCAGTGAAGGTGGAATGGGGATGTGGTTGCTCAGTCCAGAGTGAGGGGTGTCCCGGGGGGAGTAAAGTTGTTCCTAGTGGGGGTCCTCCATGGGCCACAAATTGCCCATCAAGGAGGTAACGCTCATCAGGCCCGCAGGGAGGGTGCCTCATTTTACAAGGCCTCCGCCCCACGTGGCGGAGGCCCCCCCCCCCCCGCCACTGGTAAAATCCCAGCAGCGGCGGGAAGAGGCCCTTAATTGGCCCTTAATAGGGCACTTATGGGCCTCAATTTGCCTCTGGGCAGGAAGGCCGTCATTGGCCTATCCTGCCCCCGGGAAAATTGCTGTGTGATCAGGAGGCGACGGGCCCTCCGCCCCACCATCCCCCCTCGCTATCTGTTATGATTCTCCATAGGTGTATTGGCGGGGATTTTACGGGCCCTCCATGCCCCCCCCACCTCCGATACAGCCTTGGTGGGGCCCGTAAAATCCCGGCCAATACACCTCCAGGTGGAGGTGGTGGATTTGGGGCAGCAAACAGATATTCAGGTTTCCAGCCCAGAGCCCTCCTATGCTATTAAGGTGTTCCTCAGTTGGTCAGCAGCCATGGATGCAGAACTTTTCTAAGAAACATCTCCCCCACCTCCACTTGCCCAAGATGCAGCTATCCAGGAATGCCGCTAATGGTTGCATCATATCTGCTTTCTGGATAAAGATCATTGATGTGCCTAGTTATAGTTCTGTGGCCAGACACCACCAGAACCTAATTTGGATGCAATCATTTTGTATATAGGCTGTGAATTGATATGAAAATCATAATGCCTACACAGATGCCATTTGAGACAACTTGCATTTAGAACCATAGAACCATAGAAAAATTACAGCACAGAAGGAGGCTATTCAGCCCGTCGTGTCTGAGCCTGCTGGAAAAAAAACTAGCCGCCCAATCTAATTCCACCTTCCAGCACCTGGTCCATAGCCTTGCAGGTTACAGCACTTCAGTGCATGACCAGGTACCTTTTAAAAGAATTGAGGGTTTCTGCCTCCACCACCATTCCTGGAAGTAAATTCCGGACACCCACCTTCTGAGTGAAAAAGATTTTCCTCATGTCCCCTCTAATCCTTCTACCAATCACCTTAAATCTATGCCCCCTGGTAATTGACCTCTCTGCTAGGGGAAACAGGTCCTTCCTGTCTACTGGAACGACGGAGGTGGAGGGGTGACATGATAGAGGTTTACAAAGTTATGAGCGGCATGGACAGAGTGGATAGTCAGAAGCTTTTTCCCAGGGTGGAAGAGTCAGTTACTAGGGGGCATAGGTTTAAGGTGAGAGGGGCAAAGTTTAGAGGGGATGTGCGAGGCAAGTTCTTTACACAGAGGGTAGTGAGTGCCTGGAACTTGATGCCGGGGGAGGTGGTGGAAGCAGGTACGATAATGACGTTTAAGAGGCATCTTGACAAACACATGAATAGGATGGGAATAGAGGGATACGGTCCCCGGAAGTGCAGAAGGTTTTAGTTTAGGCAGGCATCAAGATCGGCGCAGGCTTGGAGGGCCGAATGGCCTGTTCCTGTGCTGTACTGCTCTTTGTTCTCTATCTAGGCCCCTCATAATTTTGTACACCTCAACTAAGTCACCCCTCAGCCTCCTCTGTTCTAAGGAAAACAACCCTAGCCTATCCAATATTTCCTCATAGCTGCAACTTTCAAGCCCTGGCAACATTCTTGTAAATCTCCTCTGCACTCCCTCCAGAGCAACTATGTCCTTCCTGGAATGTGGCAAACAGAACTGTACACAATACTCCAACCAGCGTTTTATTCAATTCCAGCATAACATCCCTGTTTTTGTATTCTATACCTCGGCCAATAAAGGAAAGCATTCCATATGCCTTCTTCACCACTTTATCTACTTGGCCTGCCACCTTCAGGGACCTGTGGACATACACTCCAAGGTCTCTCACTTCTTCTACCCCTCTCAATATCCTCCCGTTTATTGTGTATTGTTATTATCGCTTTATTTGCCCTCCCAAGTGCATTACCTCACATTTCTCCAGATTGAAGTCCATTTGCCACTTTTCCACCCACTCAACCAAACCACTAATATCATTCTGAAGTCTACAGCCATCCTCTTCAACTACACAACCAATTTTTGTGTCATCAACAAATTTCCCAATCATGCCTCCCACATTTAAGTCCAAATCAAAATCACAAACAGCAAGGGACCCAACACTGAGCCCTGTGGAACACTACTGGAAACAGCTTTCCATTCACAAAAACATCCGTCGACTACTACCCTTTGCTTCCTGTCACTGAGCCAATTTTGGATCCAATCTGCCACATTCCCCTGTATCCCATGGGCTTTCATTTTATTGGTCAGTCTGCAATGCGGGACCTTGTCCAATTCCTTACTAAAATCCATGTAGACCACATCCACTGCACTACCCTCATCAATCCTTCTTGTTACTTCCCCAAAGAATTCAGTTAGTAAGACATGACCTTCCCTGAACAAATCCTTGCTGACTATCCCTGATCAGTCCGTGCCTTTCTAAATGACAGTTTATCCTGTCCCTCAGAATTCATTCTAATAATTTACCCACCACTGAGGTCAGATTGACCAGCCTATAATTATTTGGCCTATCCCTCGCACCTTTTTAAATATTGGTACAACCTTCGCAGACCTCCAATCCTCTGGCATCTCGCCCGTATCCAGTAAGGATTTGAAGATAATCCTCAGCACATCTGCTATTTCCTCCCTGGCTTCCTTTAACAACCTGGGATGCAATCCATCCGGCCCTGGCGATTCATCCACTTTCAAGGATGTCAGACCCTCGAGTACTTCCTCTCTCATTATGCTTATCATATCTAATATTTCACACTCCTCCTCTTTAACTACAATGTCTGCATCAACCTTCTCCTTTGTGAAGACAGAGACAAAAAACTAATTAAGAATCTGCCCACATCATCTGCATCCACGTACAAGTTCCCTTGTACATCTTTATTAGGCCCTACCCTTTCCTTAATTATCCTCTTGTTCTTAATGTACTGATAAAACATCTTTGGGTTTTCCTTGATTTTACCTACCAATATTTTTTCATGTCCTCTCTTTGCTTTTCTAATTTCCTTTTTCACTTCACCCCTGCACTTTCCATACTCCTCTAGGCTTTCTAAAGTAATAAGATTTTTGTGGTCATCATAAGCTTTCTTTTTCTGCTTCAGCATACCCTGTAAGCCTCCAGATAACCAGGGGGCTCTAGATTTGGCCGTACCATCCTTTATCTTTGTGGGGACATGCCTACACTGTGCCTGTAGAATCTTGCTTTTGAATGCCTCCCACTGCTTTTCCTTCCAGTAGCTGTATCCAGTCCACTTTTGCCAGATCGCCTCTCAGTTTCATAAAATTTGCCTTCCCCCAATTTAGAACTTTAACTCCTGTCTTATCTTTGTCCTTTTCCATGATTATGCTAAAACTAACTGTATTATGATTGCTATCTCCAAAATGGTCACCCACTGCTACTTCATCTACTTGCCCAGCTTTATTACCGAAGACTAAATCTAGAATTGCGCCCCCTCTTGTTGGGCTTGTTACATGCTGGCTAAAAAAGTTCTCTTGAATGCAGTTCAAGAATTTTGTGCCCTCTGTGCCCTTCACACTGTTTGTATCCCAGTTGATATTAGGGTAACTGAAATCCACAACTATTATTGTCCTATACTTTTTACACTCAGAAATTTGCCTACATATTTATTCCTCTATCTCCCTCTCACTATTTGGGGGTCTATAGTACACTTCTAGTAGTGTGGCTGCCCTTTTCTATTTCTGATTTCCATCCATATGGGCTCATTTGATGATTCATTTAGCAAATCATCCCTCCTCACAGCTGTTACTGATTCCTTAACCAATAATGACATACCCCTCCTTTTTTTAATCCCCCTCTCTATCCCACCCGAAAATTCTAAATCCAGGGATGTTGAGCTGCCATTCCATAGTGCCATTTATATAGTGCCCAAAGGGCTTTACAGCCAATTAAGTGTTTTGAGTGCACCTCCACTGTAATCTAGGCAAATGCAGCAATCAATTTCCAACAGAACAATCCCACGCACAGCATCAAGATAAATAACAAGATAATGTATTTTTAGTGGTTTTAGTTGAAGGACAAATGTTGGCCAGGAGATCTCCCTGCTCTCATTTCAATAGTTCTGTGGGGTCTTTAAGTACATCTGATCAGGGAGAGAGGGCCTCAGTTGAACTTCATATCCAAAAGACAGCACATCCAACAAACAGTGCAGCATTCATTCAATACCGCACTAAATATCAGCCAAGATGATGTACTCAAGCCTCTTGAGTGGAGCTTGATTGAGCCCATTACCTTCTGGCTCAGATATGCAAGTGCTGCTTCTGAGCCAAGGCTGACACCATCCAGGAATATACTATCCAGGAAAAGATGGTTATCCTATCCAGCTAAAGCCTCTATACCATATGAAAAATTAAGGTACTGTCCATTGGAAACATAGGCCAGAATTTTATGTTGCAGCAGAGGCTCCGCCCACCGACTGAAAAGTCTAGGGTGAGCTCGCTTCCACTAAACCTGAAAGCCATGCAGTGATTTTCTGTGGCCCAGGCTCTGATCTGGCCTTGGTTGGGGCTTCCGCAACTCTGAGGCAGGAAGTCCTGCCTCCAGGAATGGTCGGTCAATCAGAGGGCTGGCAGCTCCTCAGTCCCAGTAGCGCCACCAGGTGCGGTGGCCACTGCTGGGACTGCATCCTGCCAGAACATCAACATGGACATTGGCACCTAAAGGTGAGTGGGGTTTCGGGACTCACTGGGAAAAATCAGCTGGGCTCCATTAAGGGGGGTGGGGGTCAATTAGGAGGGCATGGGGAGGTGCTTCAGTGGGTGCGGCTTGTAACACTGGGGGCCCTCCATGGGACACAGGGTGTCTGATTAGGAGGGTCTCCCTGAGCCTGCAAGGAGCCCACCAGGTTTGACTAGACAGCCTCTTCAGGTGCTAAAGCACCCGGTTGCCGCAGGTAAAACACCAATGGAAGGAGGAGGCCCTCAAGTGGCAAATAATGGCCACTTAAGGGCCTCAAATGGTCTGGAGCAGGTGGGCTGTTTTCTACCTCCCCTGTTGCTGGTAAAATGGCAGCGGGGGTAGGTGTGCAACAGGAACGGCACCCCCGCCTCTCAAGCGATCTTAAACCCCCCACCCCGCCTCCAGTCCACATAGCATCTTATACTTGCTTAATATAGGTGCGAATGGCAAACTGTGTGATGTGACACATGTTCTAAGGGAAGCTTAGAACCAACCAATCCATTGCTTGATGTCAACTCTATAATCTTATTTTATAATTATGATCTTGGACCTCTGGAAGACTATCACCTGCAACTAGGTGCCTGACTAATGCAGAAGTAAATGTAACCCCACTATTTAAGAAGGGAGGGAGAGGGAGAATGGAGAACTACACAATTGTTAGTTTGACATCAGTAGTAGGAAAAATGTTAGAATGTATTATAAAGGATGTGATAACTAGACACTTAGAAAATAATGGTAAAATTCAACATGGATTTATGAAAGAGAAATCATGTTTGACAAACCTGTTGTGAGTTTTTTTGAGGATATTACTTGCAGCATAGATAAAAGAGAACAAGTGGATGTGGTGTATTTGGATTTTTAGAAGGCTTTTGATAAGGTCCCACACAGGTTAGTAAACAAAATTAGAGCACATGGGAATGGGATAATATACTAGTATGGTTTGAGAATTGGTTAACAGACAGAAAGCAGAGAGTAGGAATAAACGGGTCATTCTCAGGATGGCAGGCTGTTACTAGTGCGGTACCACAAGGATCAGTGCTAGGGCCACAGCTGTTCACAATCTATATAAATGATTTGGATGTGGGGGCCAATTGTAATATTTCCAAATTTGCTGATGACACAAAACTCGGTGGGAATGTAAATTTTGAGGAAGACGCAAGGAGACTTCAAGCGGACTTGGGCAGGTTAAGTGAATGGGCAAGAACAAGGCAGATGGAATATAATGTGAATAAGTGCGAAGTTATCCACTTTGGTAGAAAAAACAGAAAGACAGAATATTTCTTAAATGTTGAGAGGTTGGGAAGTATTGGTGTCCAAAGGGACCTGGGCGTCCTTGTTCATGAGTTACTAAAAGCTAGTATGCAGGTGCAGCAAGCAATTAGGAAGACAAATGGTATGTTGGCCTTCATCACAAGGGGATTTGAGTACAGAAGTAGAGATGTCTTGCTGCAATTGTAAACAGCCTTGGTGAGATCGCACTTGGAGTACTGTGTACAGTTTGGTCTCCTTATCTAAAGAAGGATATACTTGCCATAGAGGGAATGCAACAGAGGTTCACCAGACTAATCCCTGGGATGGCAGGATTGTCTTATGAGGAGAGATTGCAGAAACTGGGCCTGTATTCTCTAGCGTTTTGAAGAATGAGAGGTGATCTCATTGAAACTTAAAAAATTCTTACAGGGCATGACAGGGTGAATGTAGATAGGATGTTTCCCCTGGCTGGTGAGCCTAGAACCAGGGGAACATAATCTCAGAATAAGGAGTAGGCCATTTAAGACTGAGATGAGGAGGAGTTTCTTCACTCAGAGGGTGGTGAATCTTTGGAATTCTCTATCTCAGAGGCCTGTGGAAGCTCAATCACTGAGCATGTTCAAGACAGAAATCGATAGATTTCTGGAGACAGATGACATCAAGGGATGTGGAGATAGCATGGGAAAGTGGCATTGATGTAGATGATCAGCCATGATCTGACTGAATGGTGGAGCAGGCGCGATGGGCTGAATGGCCTACTCCTGTTCCTAGAAGTAGTGTGTGCACCGCACAACAGCGGCTGTGCAACAACTTCAATCACACATACGCCAAAGAGATTTGTGAGATGTTCTGGGGCAAGCTCAGACCCACAGACACAATCTCTAGTGTAAAAATGTGCAGAAGAAAATTGCAAGACATTCTGTGGTGATTTTGGAAGATTGGTTAGGCAATAGTTAAAATGCTGATTTTTGTCAGTAAACACTAACGTATCATTAAAGCTGATGGTTGGCACCAATGCAGTTTTTTTTGCTTCAAAGACTGGAAAATTAAAAAAGCTACAGATGAGACAGATTCTTGAATTTCTTACATCTTAAGCTGTCTTATTCCCTTCGTCCACTCTGCATCCTGAACTGCTGAAATCCAGACTTATTACAATCTCCCACACCAACTTAATCTTTCCCAGGTTCTCAAACCTGTGAAGCTCCTTGGCCCAGAATTGCTCCCATTTTTATCACACTTCTGGATAAGTTAGAGTGTTGGAATGGTAAATTGTACCCAAGGAAATTCTTATCTGCTATAACCTTTCCTTGAGTACAGTTTTCAGGTTTTCCAAACTCAAGCCTGATATCACCTAAGTACTGGTTATGTGGTCTTTCCTTTATTTCATTCAGTGCCCTTGGTTTCTCAATAAGATTATACTGCAGCACAGTGCTCATATACTTGCACCATTATTAAGTTAAGATTAAATGCTATGAGGTTTTGATTTTTTCAGATTAACTAATATTGCAATAACTGCTTCCTCCTTCAATGCAAGAAATCAATAAGTGCAACAGGAAAACATCTGATTGGTATTTTGATTAATAAATATTTATATGGAATACAATAAATGTGTAGGACATCCATAAAACAGAAGAGTTGGCAAAAGTAATGAACCACAAAGTTAATGGGGAATATTGAAAGCTGCTGAATAAAACAAAAAATTGAAATTAGAAATTCTAATATAGTACAAGGCACTTCTATTATCGAAATACAACACAAAAAAAAGTTATGTATGACAGTTTGCAACACATCAGGTGCTACTGCTCCACCTGCCTGCACAACGTTGTCAGTTGGAGACCCTATCAATTTTGGTGATTGGATCTTATTTGCATTGACTAGGTTAACTACCAACACTATTTGCACTGCTTGTAGGCAGCTTGGATTTTGGAATTCTGGTTGGCCAGCCTGCAACTCTTAATGGGGAGGCAATTCTGATGAGAGGTCATCGACCTGAAATATTAACTATGTTTGAAAGGTCATCAACTACAGATGCTGCGAGGCCTGCTGCATATTTCCAGCATTTTCTGTTTTTATTTCAGATTTCCAGCATTTGCAGTATTTTGTTTTTGTCCTAAAGAGGAGGTATGGTTTTCAGAAGTTGTCAGTGAGCAATGCGTTAATACTGTCCAGAGAACCCCGATTCTCTCATGCAACTGTGAAGGTCCTCATGGAACAAGTGACGAATAGGAAGGAGGTTCCCTTTCCTTCAAATGAGCGATGCGTGAACTGACAGTTTAACCGGTAGCAATGGAGAGTTGGTTGGAAAGGTCAATGCCAACTGTTAATTGGATCCAAGCCAAACATTGAAGAATGAAACTAGACACAGCTCCTTTTCTTGATAGTCAGTTTATTCACAGAATGCAGCGTTACACATCGCTGCCTTCTGTTCACCAATCACCCTTGTGTCCAGGAGGTTCTCTTTATATTCACTTCCAATCCTTATTTGAACAGTGCCCTACATCTGTTTACCTTTAACAACATAATTAACCATTAACACCAACAGTATAATTCCTAGGTCTTAGGCACATTGCAGAAAGAAATATAATGTTACCAGGATTGCCACAGTAAGACTGCTTTTCACATTACGCTTGCTCTCTAGATAGACCTGCAACACCAAACTGTAGCCCTACTGCTACAGTTCCTTCCTTCTCCAGTTTCACAAGCCTCTCCTCCAACTCAACTGGACGTTCCACTACACCTCCTCCTGTACAAACTCTTGTCTGCAAGCAGCCAGCCTCTCACTTGCAGTGCGGGAGCGAAGATTGGGAAATTAAAGGATTTGCACAGTATAGATGGCTAGAAAAGTGGGTACAGACATATATGATGCACTGCTGGTGATCACCCACCACTTGTGTATTAATGAAGTGGAAGCCATTACAATTCAGGATAATATGGGTGGTTAGTTACGCGCTGGGCTTGGGAGAATCCTGCAATTTGTGTAAACCCTAGAGTTCCATCCTCCTGGTTCCGGTTGTCGATGAAGAAAGTGATAAAGCTGTTTGCTCTACTAATTAGTCACATGTTTAATGCAAGCATGAGCAGTTTTCTCCTTCTTTCTGCTGCTCCTCTTCCTCTAACTAGAGTGGAACTGCCAAAAAAAATCCCCATCTAGAAAAGGGATACTGTCAGAAGCACTTTAAGCCTGTTCCTCAATTCAGTTAAATCATGGTTGATCTGTACCTTAACTCTATTTCCCCACCTTTGTTTCATATTCCTCAATGCCCTTATCAAATGAAAATCTGTCCTCTTGTTCTGGATTCCCCCATCAATGGCCCCATATTATCTAGCCTGAGCAATTACGCTTTATCAGCAATTTTAGGTAGTAAGCAGTAATGACTCCGTTTTCTCCATGCCAGCACATACAGTACATTAAAGCTAGTAGCTTAATTATATTCTTATGGTGTTGTCCCATTATAGTAATCTAAGAAAATGGGAAAACAGAAACAATGAACACATAATTATTCTTTAGATGATAGCATAAATTATATGTTGATGTAATCATTGTGAAAACTGTGCTGCACTGGGAAACGAATGTATTCTTTTGCCCTTTCAACATGTTTTTTTGGGGGGGCTGGATTTTCAATTAATTTATTTTGTCACACAGAGGCTGCATCCAAGTTTAGTAGCCAGTTTCTTTGCTTTTGCAATGCCTACAGATTGTGGCCCGAAGGTCACCAAATCTCATCATATCTGTCATTGTAATTTTTTTCTGACTGCTTCAATTAGTTTACCAATGGCACCTTTATCCTCAGCGTTTAGTTGTGTGAAGGCGACAAAGATACAGGTCGTCCTGTGGACCAGCCTATCGATCTGGGCTTTTCTTTTCACGATGCAGTATGGGATATCCATCTTTACACAGATCAGGAAACAACACAACTATAAACAATTGCCATCAACAATGTTTTCTTGGTAACTGTATCTGCATTCAGTCACAGGATACAAGGGGCTGGATTTTACAGGAGGTCGTGGCGGAGGGGATGCCAGTAAATGTCTCCAGGAGAGGCCTGTCACGGGCCTCAATGCCAGGAAGGCCCGGCCTGATATTGCCGGTGGCAGCGAGGCCTCGTGGCACCCCCCATCCCCCCGCGCTTGGCTATGGGAGAGTATTAACATAGAAACATCTGAAAATAGGAGTGAGTAGGCCATTCGGCCCTTCGAGCCTGTACCGCCATTCAATACGATCATGGCTGATCATCCAAACTCAGTACCCTGTTCCTGCTTTCTCCCCGTATCCCTTGATTCCTTTAGCCCTAAGAACTATATCCAACTCTTTATTGAATATATTTAATGATTTGGCCTCAACTGCTTTCTGTGGTAGAGAATTCCACAGGTTCACCACTCTCTGGGTGAAGAAATCCCTCCTCATCTCAGTCCTAAATGGCTTACCCCCTTATCCTTAGACTGTGACCCCTGGTCCTGGACTCCCCATCTGGAACATCTTACTGCATCTAGTCTGTCCAGTCCTGTTAAAATTTTGTAGGTTTCCATGAGATCCCCTCATTCTTCTGAACTCTAGCAAATACAAGCCTAATCGACCCAATCTCTCTTTATACGTCAGTCCTGCCATCCCAGGAATCAGTCTGTTGAACCTTCGCTGCACTCCCTCCATAGCAAGAACATCCTTCCTCAGATAAGGAGACCAAAACTGCACACAATACTGCAGATGTGGTCTCACCAAGACCTTGTATAATTGCAGCAAGACATCGTTGCTCCTGTACTCGAATCCTCTCGTTATGAAGGCCAACATACCATTTGCCTTCTTAACTGCCTGTTGCACCTGCATGCTTACTTTCAGTGACTGGTGCACAAGGACACCCAGGTCTTGCTGCACCTCCCCCTTTTTCAATCTATCGCCGTTCAGTAATAATTTGCCTTTCTGTTTTTGCCACCAAAGTGGATAACCTCACACTTATCCACATTATACTGCATCTGCCATGTATTTGCCCACTCACTCAACCTGTCCAAATCACACTGGAGCTTCTCTGCATCCTCCTCACAGCTCACAGTCCCACCCAGCTTTGTGTCATCTGCAAACTTAGATATATTACATTTAATTCCCTCATCTATATCATGAATATATATTGTGAATAGCTGGGGTCCTAGCACTGATCCCTGCGGTACCTCACTGGTCACTGCCTGCCACTCAGAAAAAGACACGTTTATTCCTACTCTTTGTTTCCTGTCTGCCAACCAGTTCTCTATCCATGTCAGTACCTTACCCTCAATCCCATGTGCTTTAATTTTGCGCTGCAAATGAATGAATTAAATAATTACCCACTCCTGCCGTGCATTCCAGTGCCATATTGGTGGCGGCAGCCGGCACTGCTGCGCCTTCAGATCTCCCTTTGGAGATCCCATGCAGGACATTGATGGGAAGGGAGGAGCAGGTAACTATTTCAGTATGAGAGGGGGGAAATAGGTTCAAACTATTCTGATTGGTGGAGGGGATGCTGGGAAGGGGTTGAAGTTAAAAGTTAATGAACTCTGGGAGGTGGAAAGGTCAGGTACACAAGGTAAGTATTTTGCAGGGGGGTGGTGAGAGGGCAATGAATGAACTGAATGGATATTGGAGGAGAGGTGTAAGAGGGTATAGAAACATTCCTTTAAGTTTTTAAATTAAATCTAAAATGCCCATTCCTTTAAATATTTAAACAAAATTTAAGCGTTGGAAGCGCGGTCTGCTCCGGCCATTTAAATTAGCTGCCGCGCCGCGCTGAATAGTGCGGCACCTCCGCGACAAGCAGTTCGCCATCTTTGAAACAAAAACAAGAAATGCCGGATTCACTCAGCAGGTCTGGCAGCATCTGTGGAAAGAGAAGCAGAGTTAACGTTTCGGGTCAGTGACCCTTCTTCGGAACTCATTTTATTCGCCATCTTTGAAGCTCGCCGCCAAGATCGGCAGCGAGCATTTAAAAGCAAGCCCATGGCCTTTTTGTGAGTACATCACCTTTCCCTCCTGCCTTCAATTCAGCCCAGGAAAGCAGTGGTTTCTCCTGTTTGATTTTGGGACAGTATTTGTAGGCTAGCCTGAAGAGTTGTGTCACAGTATACCTGTCGAGGATCTGTGTGAACTGGTTAATCACAGGAGGAACCTGAAATCTCTTGTACAGAATCAAGTATTATTGTTGAAGGCAGACATAACAAAACCACAACACAAAGCTAGGCAGCCCCTGTATTGATTAAATTTCTTAGCCACTTTCAGATTCCCAAAAGCAGACTGACAGTCTTCTACTTCAGCTTTTAGAAAGCCCAAAGAGTTGGAGCCATCTTCTTTCTCAGCAATCCATTTTCAGTGCTACCAGCATGTAGAGTAACCCTAAATTGAATACAGTCAAGAGCAACAACAAAAGCTTACATAATGGAGGAAAATATCCAAAGGCACAAAATCACAGAGGGAGAAGGAAAACCAGATGCTGAGCCAAGAAAAAAACATGTATGTGGTATGAAAAAAAGCTTGGTCAAAAGGGTGAGTTTTAAAGAGTGTTTTAAAGGAAGAGAGGGAGTTAGTGATGCAGAGATGTTTCGGGAGCAAATTCCAGAGTGTGGGACACAGACTTGGAGCAAAGGAAGTTGATGGGGAGATCTGATAGAGGTATCCAAGATTATGACAGGTTTAGATAAGCTAGACATAGAAAAGCTGTTCCCATTATTTGATGGTCAAGGACTAGCAGTCACAGATTTAAGGTTTTGGGCAAGAGATAAGGGAGGATGTGAGGAAAGATTTTTTACACAGCGAGTGGTAATGACCAGAAACTCGTTGCCTATGAGGGTGGTGAAAGCAGAGAAGATCTGTGATTTCAAAAGGAAATTGGATAGGCACTTGAGGGAAATAAACTTGCAGGGCTACAATTGGGGAATGGAACTGATTGGATTGCTCTACAGAGACCTGACATGGACTCGATGGACCAAATGGACTCCTTCTGTGTTGTAATAACTCTATACGACTGAAGACACAGCCTCCGATGATGGGATGAAAAGAGATGCAGGCAAGGATGGAATAAGATAAACATGTTATTTGGAGGGTGTTGTAGGATTCGAGGAGGTTACAGAGATGGAGAAGTGGGGTGAGACCATGGAGGGATTTTAAAAACTGGGATGAGAATTCTACACAATGTGTTGAGTGACTGCGAGCCAATATAGGTCAGCAAGGAGGGTGACAATCGGTAAGTGGAATTTGGAGCAGAATAGAATGGCCAAAAACTTTTCAAATAAGCTGAAGTTTACAGAGGATGGACAATGGTGGCTGGCCAGAAGAACATTCAAGTGATCAAGTTAAAGTCATGAATGAAGGTTTCAGTGACAGCTATGTTAAGATAGGAGTGTAGGTGAGAAGTGTTAAAGAAGTGGAAGTAGATGGTAATTCTAATTGAGAAGATATGGAATTGGAGGAGTAACAGGAGAGGAAAGGATTGAAAGTGCTGGAATTAAACAGGGCTCAAACAGGACATCAAGGTTGCTGCCAGACTGGTACAGCCTGAGATCGTGGCCTTGGGAGTTGGAGTTTGTATTGAGGGTACAAAATTTATGCAGGAGGCTGAAAATGATGGATTTAATCTTTCCAATGTTAGTAGAGTGCATTGTAAGAGAATAGAAAGAGATTAGGAGAAAAGTCACAAAAACAATCCGGAAGGCAAAGAGGAACTATGAAAATAAATTATCATGGAACATAAAACAGTATAGTAAAATATTTTACTTTATTCTATCGAAGCCCAACATCAGCCATGATTGTATTGAATGGTGGAGCAGGCTCAATAGGCCACATGGTCTACTTCTGCTCCTATTTCTTGTGTTCTTGTGTTTACAGGCAATCTATAAAAAAGGAAGGCTGGGATGGAATAGAACCATTAAGAGATAAACAAGATTATACCACAGATAATGATAGAGAGATAGCAGAAATCTTAAATGTTATTTGCTTCTGTATTTACCAGGGAAATCGAATAGGTAACATGACACTGAATGATGAGATGAGTAATGAGATAAGTGCATTTAAAATCAAAAAAGTGGATGTACTGAATAAACTAATCAAAATCAAAGAGAATAAAGCCCCTGGTCTGGATGGATTGCATCCAGGCATTTTAGAAGAACCTAGGAAAGAGATAGCAGAGACATTACTACACATACTTAATAATTCATTAGAACAGGGTGTAGTGCCAGAGAACTGGCAGATAGCTAATGTAATTCCTATATTTAAGAAGGGGAACAAAGCATGCCCAGGGAATTATGGACTAGTTAGCTTAACATCGGTGGTAGGAAAAGTGATGGAATCCCTACTAAAGGAGAGAATAGAAGAGCATCTACAAAAGAAAAATAGAATGGATAGTCAGCACGGATTTCAAAAGGGAAAATTTTACTTGAACAAACTTGTTAAATTTTTGAGGCGGTAACAGAGCGCGGACAATGGTAATGCAGTAGATGTAATTTATCTGGATTTTCAAAAAGCCTTCAATAAGGTGACCCATAATAGACGAATGAATAAGGTCAGAGAATGCGGAGTCAGGGGACAAGTGACAGAATGGATTGCTAGCTAGCTTCAAGACAGAAAGCAGAGAGGCAGAAGTTGGAAAGTGGTGTTCCAAAAGGATCGGTGAGACCACTGCTGCTTACAATTTACATTGTTGATTTGGACTTTGGAATCAAAAGCACTATTTCTAAATTTGTGGATTGGGGGGATAATCAATACCGAGGAGAACTGCAACAAATCACAGGAGGAATTAACAACTTGCAGAAAGGCCAAATTAATTGGCAAGTGAAGAAGAATAGGGAGGTCACTTAGTACTTGGAAGGTGAGTCTAGGTGGGATAGAGGAACAAAAGGATCTTGAAGTACAAATACACCAATCACTAAAAGTTGCACCACAGGTTAGCAAGGCCATAAAAAAGCAAATCAAGTACTAGGTTTTATTTTCAGAGGGATAGAATTGAAAAGTAGGGAAGTTATACTAAAGCTGTATCAAGCCTTGGATAGGCCACACTTAGAGTACTGCGTGCAGTTCTGGTTACCATTTTATAAAAAGGATATACAGGCACTAGAGAGGGTGCTGAGATGATTTACAAGGATGGCACCAGAAATGTGTGGGTATACATATCAGGAAAGGATGAACAGGCAGATCTCTTTTCTCTTGAAAAAAGGCTGACAGGTGACCTAATAGAGGCTTTTAAAATTGAAAGGTTTTGATAGATTGGATACGGAGAGAATGTTTCCACTTAACTAGAGGCCATCAGTATAAGATAGTCACCAAGAAATCCAATAGGGAATTCAAAAGAAACATCTTTACCCATAGAGTGGTGAGAATGTGGAACTTGCAACCACAGGGAGTGGTTGAAGCAAATAGTATGGATGCATTTAAGGGGAAGTTAAACAAGCATATAAGAAGGGAATAGAGGGTTATGATGATAGATTTAGGTGGGGATAGATGGGAGAAGACTCA